>NC_138550.1:111642874-112340119 GCF_964273705.1 Natrix helvetica
ATCAAATTTGCTTATCCCTCACATAATTCACTTAACAAGTTCAGTGATTCGCTTAACAATTGTGGCAAAGAAGAGTGTAAAATGGGACAAAACCCCTTTAACAACTGACTTGCTTAGCAACAGATATGCTGGTTTCAACTGTGTGTGGTCGTAAGTGGAAGAAAATCTTATATGCAATTTTTTTTGCATTGCATAAAAATTGTAGTACAAACAAAAGGAGGGAATGAAATAATGACTAAAACAAATTCACCATTCTCAGCTTATATGAAGAAGGTGAAAGGATTATGTAACGTTGTTATATTTCAGTGATGGCGAACCTATGGCTTTATAGGAGCCTGGTGAGGGCGAAAAGAGCCTCCCCGCCCCCCCCCCCCCAGAGGCCCTCCGGAGGCTTCAGGGACCGTTCGGAGGCTTCCCTGAAGCCTTCGGAAAGCTTAAAATGACCCTCTGAGCAAACCAGAAATGACTTCCAGTTTGACATTCTGTCGGTCCCTGAGGCCTTCGGAGCGCTCAAAACGACCCTCCGAGCAAACCGGAAGTCACTCAGAGGGTCGTTTTGAGTGCTCCGAAGGCATCAGGGAAGCCTCTGGACGGTCCCTGAAGCCTTCGGAACGCTTAAAATAACCCTCCGAGCAAACCGGAAGTGACTTCCAGTTTGCTCGGAGGGTCGTTTTAAACACTCCAAAGGCATCAGGGAAGCCTCTGGACCGTCCCTGAAGCCTTTGGAATGCTTAAAATGACCCTCTGAGCAAATCGGAATTTCCGGTTTGCTCGGAGGGTCATTTTAAGAGTTCCAAAGGCTTCAGGGAAGCCTCTGGACAGTCCCTGAAGCCTCCGGAGGGCCTCCGGGGGGCGGGGAGGCTCTTTTCGCCCTCCCCAGGCTCCTATAAAGCCTCTGGAGGGGGGGTTGTGCCTGTTGTGTGTGCATGCGCACTGGGGGGGTCGTGCATTGCATTATGGGTGCAGCATGCCCGCACATGACCCCCCTGCGCTCCCCCCACTTGTGGCACACGAGCCAAAAAAGGTTCGCCATCGCTGTTGTATTTCTTTCTGACAATCTTTTATTTGGAATTTATTAGATCCAAGACTACCAAAACTCACTCATTTTTGTTTGATTGTGTGACATTATTAACAGTATAGAAAACAAATGGTTCTTCTATGTCAAAGACAGTTCAATAAAAATACAGCAATGCTATAGAGGCATTTTATACCCTGTATGCTTCCATGCACTGCATACCCTGTTCTTTCATATTTTACTGGCACAATACAAGGATGTAGCTTTGGAATTTTTAGAACGCCAATAAGCCCAAAGGTAATTTGGTTAATGAAACGTTGCTTGCTTTAATCCTTATTATATTAAGTCCCAAAGCCCTTAGCTCCAACTCTTAGTCTACCTCCTATGTTTCAAATGGTGCCTCACTGAGCATCCAACCTTGAAGTGTATTTTGGTTTCTCAATTGTTACATTACTAGCAATTAAAGGGTTAAAATATAAAAATATTCTATAATACCACTTCTTAACCAAATAAAATATTCACATTTGGCTAGAGGATTCAGTTCTTACCCTTTCTCTTTGCGAAATAATTATTGATTATAACCAATCTCTTAAATGATACATGAAATAAAACTTTAAAAAGAGAAAAACAAAATGAAAAAATGTTTTATAAACTTGCTTTTATTTATTAGGTTAACATTTTGACATCCGAGTGTTTAAAATTAAAATTCACAATGCTACTCTGCTCATGAGAAAAAAAATAACTGGAGACTTGTGTATAAAAAGTATCGTTTGTAAAAGAAAAATACCATGCTCCAAAGAGAAACCAGAAGGTGCTAATCAGTTTTGTAAAGATATGAGTTAAAGAGTTTGAAATTAATATTACTCTTCATAAAACTGTACGAAATAGATTCTACAGAACAAACAATATTTTTGGAACACAGAAATTTATAGTAAGGGTGTAATACAATAATAATAAAAAGAATACCAGCCAAATGTATTTTATTTATTGTATTTCTTTAAATAATTAGTGTTATTATTTGCTTATACAGTATATGAAATGGTTTTGTTTACTGTTTTAATGATGAAGATATATAACTGATGCTTCTAACATAAAGCCAAGTACTCTTTAAATAAATACAAAAAGTCTATAGACTAATTATTAACCATTAAACTTGCAGTGCTATGAATAATGTATTTATAGTTGTGCATATTCTACAACTTGAAAATATGATGATTATTTGTTCTTTACATATTTTCTATGATGCATGGCATCATTTCTTTTTATTTCCTTTTCTTCTTGGCTAATTATGAAGCCACTTTATGAAATCATGTGGAAATATCAAAACTGTTTAAGATCAATTTGCTGATTAAGCTTGGCTCTAAATAAAAAAAATGGAATTGATGATGGTTGGCAAAATCCTTAATGCAGAAAGGAAACCAATCACTTGATTCGGCCTTCAAATACTCATTACTGTATTTTGGCCTTTAAATTGATTCTAATTTGAGGATCTAAATCTTTTTTGTTTTTGGTGTTCCACTACCATTTCATACAATTTTCTCAGTTACACCTCTATATTTCATTTGAACCACAATATGCTTTTGTGACACTACATTTCTCACTGTCTTTTAAAGCTTGTCTGCAGTTTAACATTCTTAGAGACTTGAAACCCTTGACATTAATAAAACATTTATATATAGAGTAGAGCCATGCAAAGCATTCAAAGAGGCGAATTTCAAATCATGTTAATTCAAGCTAAGGATTCTTCCTTGAAGTATAAGCAAACAATACCTTTTGGAATACTGGCAAAGCTATTTCCAAAGCCGTATCCAGTTGTCTATATATGAGTGTGCACACACAACTGGCAGTAGCTGCACAGAATGATATAAGGAAGGAGCGTTGAGTATATGCAGGGAGCTGTTCCTTGGCTGTGCTAGTGATTATGGGGTATATTTCTCGACTGCTGTATGTTTTAAATTTTGTATTGTTGTGATTGTGTTTATTTGTTTTTGCTTTTTTAGCCTCCCAGAGTCAGTTGTTGAGATGGGTGACTATAAAAATTGAATAAATAAAATGAGAGATCCCACAAGGGGGAGCAGTGAGGCAGTCACTTTTCTGAATGACCTTTAGCTATTGAAGATAGAAAACTTAGGGCTTATGAAGACTCCTAATACTGGGAGAACAAACATACCGGTAGAATCCTATCCAAAATATGTGATGTGATGAATATGAATAGGTATGAAATTTGAGTTATAGTAAATATCTGAGTAGATGCAAAAATTCAGCTGCTGTGAAAAATACACCAAAATACTATAGGTGTATTTCACACCAGTCGTATGTATGCATTATATAATGCATCACTGGCTAGATAATTCAGTGTAATTTTGTTCACCACATTTCAAAATAAAATAAATCTAAAGAAAAATTATATGGGTAATCAGTATATGAGGTGGGAGCTAAAAGCTTTATTCCCAATATTGCATTTGACACACATGTCACTGGGTTGAATTCTGGTCCATACATCTTAAAGCTGCAGAGGTTGAAAAACACTGCGTTGCTCTAATGGGTTTTCAAATAAATGAAAACCTAGTTCTGAGGCACAACATTAGGTGGATATTAGGTTTTGATAAGGTATCTATCCTTTTGACTAGTGCCACTGCACTATATATTTTGCTTTTCAATGTTCCACAATTGTTAACCTTTCTTCTTTGTTGTACACTGCTTACTGGCAGCATAGACATGTGGGAAACAGAGTTCTACAACATAAGCACTTTAAATGAGGATAAACGATAACAGATTTAGATTCTTAAAAAGCCAGTACAATTTTGCATAGTCCATAATAAAACAATGCTATTTGTGTCCTCAAAATATGGTGACAGCCACCAGCTTAGTTTTAGAATTAATGAAGGAGAAGGGAATTGATAGTTGGACATCATGCTGGGAAACATGTTTTTGATTATATGGGAGAACAAAATGAGTTCTGTTTAAGGACCAAGAGAGGAGAGAGCTATTACTACTACCCATAGGCATCTGCTGGTCCATTAGAAACATATCCATTCACTGGGAAGATAGAGAGCAGGGAGTGGGAGAGGGAGGGAGGGAAGGAGGGAGAGAGAATGCAAGAGTCTATTATGGTGTAATTTATTTCCAATGAATACTGTGATTTTAAAAATAGAAAATTTTCTCCAATGAGAAATGGTTTAAGCTTTTTTCCTCATGAATCATATGGTTTTGTTTGTAATATTGGGAAATGAAAGTAGCCACAAATAAAATGAAACTGAAGGTGAATTTAACCTGGAATTAGAACAGATCTTTGTACTCCTCTTACACGCATGGGATTTTTAGTATTCTAGCATGGGTCTGTAACAAGCTTAGCAACCAACAAAAATGTACATCACTGCTCCTCTTACAGCTTCCCTGAGACAATGTTTATTCAGCTCTAAAAGTTGCACTAGAAACTTGAAAGGGACCTTTTGTCCACCTGGGGGACAAATAACAAAAATGATAAGCAATAAATAAGAAAGGGGGAGATATACCACCCCATCATGCAACAAACAAACAGTTATGGCACATTAAGATGAATGATGTAACTTAATCCAGATGAAGTACTGTTTCATAAGTAGCAAAATTTACTTAACTTAAAGATACGATAATAACTGCTTACCTGACTCACAGGCAAATGTTTTTGATGTCTTATCGTGAAAGATAATTGCTACTGCATGCTTCTTGGTTTCTCGAGGCAGTCTGGTTATGTTTTTGATGTTGTGTAACTCTGTTACCTTAAAATTAAGGGATACAGAACACAGTCTTGTTTATAAATAGCAGAATAAACAAATAATGCCCCCTCTATTTTCATTATCATATTTTCCATCCATCAGAGTGGACTTAATTGTAAAGTAGCAGTGTATCACTGTAGGAGTGTACAACCCATTTGCTCTAGCCTATGCAATTACTTGGTTTTTTTATAAGAGAATTTTTGGAAATAAAACAGATATCCCTATCAATTTTCGCAGCCTTGATTTGGAAATTGTTCACAGTATAAAGTGCTTGTCAAAATTTCTAAAGTGGCAAATTTGTTGTGGAAGCAACACCAAAGAGCTTCTGTATTCTGAAAGTCTACAGAAAAATAAAGAGAGCATATCTTTCTGTTA
Organism: Natrix helvetica; assembly: GCF_964273705.1. NCBI lineage: Eukaryota > Metazoa > Chordata > Lepidosauria > Squamata > Natricidae > Natrix > Natrix helvetica. Next base: position 111,648,020 of record NC_138550.1, read on the forward strand.
TCCATCACACAAATTAACATGACACAGAGATTGGCTTTTTTCCCCGCTTTAAAGGGAATTGCTTGTTCTATTGACAGCCAAGCTTGACTCAAAGTACACAAATTTAATTTTCATCTTGAGCATTTCAATATCAGCCATTCTACTAATTCCCACAAAGTTTTTCTCCATCTGCTGAAGAAATAAGCTATCAATATATAATAATAACTGGCAGGGTCAGACAAATAGAACTGAAAACATATTTTTCATTTATAGTTACAAAACTATAGTTACAAAAGAGGGAGAGAAAAATACAATCAACATATGTTCAATAATTTGATTAGGGAATCATTCCAAAATGGGGTGTTTAACTGCTGTAATTATTATTATATATCCTACAGGCAGTGTACATACCTAATACTTTATATTCACTGTATATTGGATTCAGCATAAACAGAAAGCAGGTTGAAATATTTTTCTTTATTGCTTTCCACTCAGTACAGAGAGTCCTCACTTTACAATGCTAATTGGAACCAGAATATACATGACTAAATGAAGTGGTTGTTAGACAGAATATCACATGACTGCAATGCTAAATGACAGCAGTTGTGGAAGTCCCGGTTGCAATCATTAGAATAACTTTTAACTTTATAACTTTATTGTCACTTTAAATGGACATTAATCGGCATACATTAAAATGAAATTTCATTGAATACAACTCTCAAAGGACAACCACATTGTTAGGTGAGGCCACATGCTTCTTTTCTCTTGTTGGGCTTGCCTCCACTTCAACTGCCAGTCTGACTATCTCTACCCCACAATCCCAGGGAGCTGCCTTGGCCAGTTGAAGGAGGAAGAAGAAGAGGAGGAAGAAGTTGGGGACGGCATCTGGGATAGGCAAGGGTAGGCAGCAGTGGTAAGGCAGTCAAAAGGACAGATTTGTGGAGAGACAGGCAGGAGGAATTGAAGCACATGCTGAAATCCTAAATGTGAGAAGGCTGGCAAATGTTAGAAATTGGATCACAGGGGCAGCAACTGTAACTTCAAGGACTTCTTGTAACTATCATTCATTCAGTGCCATTGTAACTTTGAATGGTCACTAAATGAATGGTCATTAAGTGAGGACTACCTGTTTCTTTCAACAATAAAGCCTTTTTACTTAAAATTGAACTTAACAGGATTCATTTTTATAACATATAGAATTGCTCATTTTGTTCATGTGATATAATAAAAATAACTTCAATGTATTTTACATAGACAAGAGTCCAAACCAATGGCCCATTCATTGTGGACTGTCACTTCTCCCCAGGGATCTGGAAGGCATACTCTACATGGATACCTCTACTGGAATTGAAGAGACTAGCCAAACTATAGAAATTCTGCCATTATGACAGACATCAAGATTTTTGTTGGTCAAGATTCCCTTGTCTGGAACAAGAAAACATACTTGCAGAGCAGCAAGCTGATTTTATAAAAGGCAGATCCACCATTTATCAGTGCTTAATTCTCCACATCTCATCAAGAAATAATCCTCCTGAACACAAACTTCATTTATGCTATCTTCATATACTTCAAGTTTTCTACTCAGCATGGGATATGTTCAGGGCAAGGCACTCATTAAACCTTGTGTAGCAGATGGGGTGCCACTTGGATCTAACTAGGTCCTCAACTTTTATTGCTAATGAATCTAACAAATATTATGCCTCCCCTAGGACACATGTAACTAAACTCAAATTGCCCAACTACTATTCCCATGATATCAGATCCTCTCCTCAACTCTCCTTGAAGGCCGATACAGGAAGTTTCCCTAATTGGAGATAAAATGTCACTGTGACTCTGAATATATAGAAAGCATATGATTCGCCATTGTCTGTATTGTAGAGTCATTTGTACTAGCCTCACTTCACCACTATTGCATAAATGCCCACCCAAGCAGTAGCAAGGTAATTCTATACCTTGCTGCTGCTTTTATATTAGATAAATATATGCTGCTTTTATATTAGATATTAACCATGCTATAATGTAATATTACCAGGTTCTATGCAGCAGTCCATCATATGATGACCTGTGTCATAAATTAGGCTTAGTGCGTATCTAGGGTACAGTACAGTGTGTAATGTGATACACTTATTCTGCTCAACTTTTATGCTTCCTCTATACCAGCAATGGCGAACCTTTGCCACGAGGGGGGGGGAGGGCAGGGTGGTCATGTGCGGGCGTGCTGCACCTATAATGCAATGTGTGACCCCCCAGTGCGCATGCGTGCACAAAGCGCGACCCCCCATTTTACATGCTTTTTTCGCCCTCCCCAGGCTCCAGAGGCTTTATAGGAGCCTGGGGAGGGCGAAAAGAGTCTTCCCCCCCCCGGAGGCCCTCCGGAGGCTTCAGGGACCATCTGGAGGCTTCCCTGAAGCCTTCAGAGTGCTCAAAAGGATCCTCCGAGCGCTCGGAGGATCCTTTTGAGCGCTCCGAAGGCTTCAGGGACCGTCCGACTGTCCCTGAAGCCTTCGGAATGCTTAAAACGACCCTCCGAGCAAACCGGAAGTCACTTCCGGTGTGCTCGGAGGATCCTTTTGAGCGCTCCGAAGGCTTCAGGGAAGCCTCCAGACGGTCCCTGAAGCCTCCGGGGGGCCTTGTGGGAGGGCGGGGGAGGCTCTTTTCGCCCTCCCCAGGCTCCTATAAAGCCTCTGGAGCCTGGGGAGGGCAAAAAATGGCTTTTAAAAAGGTGAACTCAGCTGGCCAGCGCCCGCATGCATGCTGGCCAGCTGACAGGGCAGCGCCTCGCGTGCCCTGACAAATGGCTCCGCGTGCCACCTGTGGCACGCGTGCCATAGGTTCGCCATCACTGCTCTATACCGATCTAATGCTCCTACTTCTCCTTTTAGATTTATTTTATGCTTTGTTTTTATCTACATTTTCTATTTTATAATTGTGATTATTTTTAAGACTGTACACCACTCTTCTTATGCTTGTCTTTGTAATAAATATATGACTTGATTATAATAAGGACAAGTCATACAAGGACTTCAGACTATTAGATTCCTAGAATAGTTCTACATACCCCAGCACTGTTATTATACATTTTGCTATTTGTTGGACATAAAGCTGCTTCTGGGCTTAAATTACTATGATTATAATGTCTAGTCAGTTTGACAGCACGAGTCTCCTTTATAAACAATCATTATTTTTCACTACACTAAAGCAGGCAACTCTTAGTTTGAGACAATCTACTTTACCAGATATGTGTATTGTTGCTTAAATCCATTTGCTAGAATTATGGCTATACAAGGTTTCCAGGCTACGAACCCTTGCATTCATCAACCTTTACAACAAATATTTAAATAAATACCAAATATATTTAAGTTATCTTAATTTTTTTCAGGTCTATGCTGGTACTCAAAGTACTACAGAATCACAGGTATGTCTATTTTTTTTGCAAGTCTAAAGCTTGCACAGAACTTAAACCAGTTTTTGTTTATTCTAGCTCCTTCTAAAGTGACAAAATAGCTAGGTATCTCTTAGGAATTCACAAGGTTGCAGAAATTCACTGAGTTGTGAATTAAAATCTTTATTTACCCTACCTTTATCCCAATCCCCAAATCCTAAGAGACTGTTCTTTTCTATTACAAGATAAGAGAATTTCAAGTGTTTTTTTTAAAATCAAATGAATAGATCTAGAGTTGACAGATCTATATTCAGGGCTATGTATTGGCAAACCGGAACACAAAAGCCCTTTAGAACAGCAAGAATGTGAAATAAAGGAAAGATACACAAATACCAAGGCATTGGAAGTACCATGTTCAAGGCATTAATCTCACACGTGAGGGCATGGTGAAAGAGAAAGACTTGTGGTTTTATACAGAAAAGAAATGCTGTTAAGGTATTAGAGGCATAGATTGATTGAGGATAAATCCCTCTTATAAAAATCATTTTGTTTTCCTGGAACGTAGAAATGCAAAGATTACTGGTATAAAAACAATGCTGGTTACATTGTCTATTTCAAAGAAAAGCTATCATATCACTATTTCTGAAAATTCCAAGGTCAGGAAGAAAATAAGATTATATACAGAAAAGTTCTGAATTATAAAAATCATCAGCAGGCAAATAGTATCAAAAAAAGTTGCCTGGAACTCTTGTATTTTTTCCCCGAAATAAGTTGCTTTGTCCCAAATTACTAAAAAGTAACTTCTTTTAATTTTGAGTCTTCCTAACTCCTTCTTGTGAAGCCATATGTCTTCATCAACTTTTTAGTGAAATTCTTTGCTACTGTACCATACAAGATACGTGAACATAACTAACAATTCAAATGTCAACTATTTCATGAGAATTAAACATGTATTAGTCATGCTCCAAATTTGAAAGGAATAATGAATTAATCCACAACACTTTCACATTTGTACAAGCATGGCAATATCCCCAGAGTGGGCATGACAAGGAGTTACAAGTGTACAAAGAAAAATATATTTTGAAGACTTCAGAACATGGCAGGCAGTATTTTACAGTAACAAAATGGATAGGTCCATTCTAGAAGTATCGGAGGATTATCGTAGCAAAATGATTGTTTTAATAAGATGCTCATGTTGTTCTTTAATATGGAAAAAAATCATATCAATGAAAATCAATAACACAATTTGTGGATATTCTGGGAATGGTGGCTTTCCAATGGTAATATATAAAGTCAACAATGGCCAGTGTTATCTAATGCATTCTTGAGCTGGTAAATGAAATGCTATCAACATATGAAGTATCTTCTATTCTGGTTTCTCATTAATTCCCATGAAAGACTTTTGTAGCTACTCACGTAAGATATTTATTTAGGCTGGGTAGGTTAATTAGGTTAGGTAACAGCCTACATCCTTGTCTCATTCATTCACTGACATGAAGTTAATTTGTTTCAACACATTTCATCCATATTGCGGCTTTCTGCGCTGTGTACAGGTTATCAGATGAGGACAATGGGATGTTCTGGGGTTCCCATTATCATAAGGGCATTCCTCAGCCATACATGGTCCATAGAACTGAGAGCCTTCGTATAATTAATGAAGTATATATTGAGCCTGTTCTTTGCCATTACATTGACATTCAGGAATTTTTATTTGTGATCCCATATGAATGTAGTACATCTCTTATTGCCTCTCCTGATAAACTGTAAATGAATGGATACTAAACTTTACCTATTCTTACCATGTGATTTCATTACATAAATCTTATTTCTATTAAAGTTATAAACATGATTCATTAACACTTGCTCATGTAGACTTCCATTCTTAAGAAAAAACATGCTACAAAAAGTACAAGGTTAAATAAGACCAAAATGCTCTCCTAAACAGACAATATTGTTCCAAATCAGTAGTATTATTCCTGGCCCACGGGAAAAACTATATGCTCAACCAAGTTTCTTGGTTTATTAGTCTATAATTTCTTATGAAAGCTGAACCAAAAGAATTTACTACAAAAATAAGTTTAAAACTAGAATCAAATGTGTTTGCAATAGTACAGGAAAAATAATTTTAATTAAGCTAGAAATCATGGAAAATGGGGGTTTAATAACTGTGAAAATCACTTATATTGGTCATTAATAACAGATCCAAGAAATCTAGGATTAGAAACACTACAGTTAAACCCAGCTATGTTATCACTGTACATGAAGTCATACTTTGCTATCTAATCCTAAACCTATCACTGAGTAATTTCTGTGTTAATTGTCTTATCCATTTTAAGCCATTTAAATAAGTTAAACACTATTATAATATATTATAAATCTATAAATTAATTGCATAGCACATGAAAGGGTAGTTTTTTTTTCTTTCATTCAGACTCTGATCTCTTTTAATCCTTTTACTTGCCTTTGTATTTGTTTCTAGCGCCACAACATATAATGTGATAAAAAAATGTAAAGCCATTAGAATATTTTTAAATGGTTGTTATCATAGTTTTCTATTAAGGATCAACAAAAGCCTCAATCTTACTTCAGATTAACTCAGAAATGTCTGAATATAGTTAAACCCTCAAAAATACCTTTCATAATAATCAGCAAAAGAAAAATAACTATTAAGTAGAATTTAGAAGACAACAATGGTACATATAAATTGATAAACCTTTGTTTTATTGATAGTCTAGAACAGTGATGGCTAACCTTTTTCTCCTTGCAAGCCGAAATTGCACACATGTGCACAACAGCTTGCACACGAGTGCTCACACCCATAATGCAATGCACCCCATCCCCTCTGCATGCATGCATGGTCCCTTCCCTGCTCACCACGCATATGCTGGACCCCCCCACCCCATTTTGGGCCTCCCTGAAGCCTCCTAAAACAAAAAGCTGCACCCCCATGCTCCCCCACCCCTGTGCATGCAGGCATGCCCCACCCCCATCCATGCATGCACATCTTTCACATGCACCGCAGAGACCTGAAAATCGGCTAGTCAGTGGGAGGCACGCACACATGCATGGTGGAGCTGACCTGGGCAATGGCTCACATGCCCACTTAGAGGGCTCAGCGTGCCACCTGTGGCATGCATGCCATAGATTCGCCATCGTGGGTCTAGTAGAATTGGGAGTGTTTTTGTACTCATATTTTAATATAGTCTCTGAATTGTGCCTTTTTCAAAAAAAATGATAGAAGTGGCTAAATATGAACGCAGGGTTAAATGGCAAATGTTTTTTTTTAACCAATCAGATCTCAATGGAAGCAGAATTGGGGAGGGAAGTCCATCTCTTCCTTGAAGCAAGCATTTATACACTCCTGAAATGTCTAAAAAGTTTAAGAATTTTCCAAGCCATTAGAATTTAGGATTTTATGTGAGGCTAGTATAAAAACATGAGATACATTTTTAATGGCAGAAAACATAGTTTCAATTTTCTTTTAAAATAACTGACACATGTAACTTGGCAACTTAATTGTTCAGCCTTGATTGTAAATATTTTATAGACAAACACCATGGCGTGTTATGAAAACTACTGATTTATTCAGCGATGTCTGCAGGGGAAGCAGGTGTAATTGTTCTTTTCCCCTCCTCCTTTGGTAAGTGTGTTGATGTGGCATAGAGGGGATAGGAATTCAATTATGCTGCCATGCCCATCATCTTGTTTTTTGTGCCCCCAGGATGCTGCTGGATTTATTTCTACAAATGTTTTGAATATGAACAGTCTGGTGTGCAACTATGAAATTCAACCTGTTTAACTGGTTTATTATTTCTGGAAAAATTACAACCCTCAGTAGCTATTTTGATAGGAAGACCTACATTTTTAATAGTTCAAATGTGGTCTGTTATAATAGTTTTCCAACTAACTTGATTAACTAACAAGGCCAGCTATATATGAATCTCTTAAGTGAAAATAATGCTTACTTTTTCTTAATGAAAATTGTTGTTGAAATGGAGCATATTTAAATATTCCTACATATTCCTGCACATCACAAACACAATGCTGCCATTTTGTTTTGAATCCTTTTTCTGGTTGATAATTGGTTCACGCATTTATAAAGTAGGTTGATGAAACAAGCATTAGCATTTGGTGAACATCAGCTTTACATTTTATAAAATGGCAGAAATGTGTGAAATTAAACTTATTCTAAAACCATATAGCCAAACATATAACTTGGCAAAGAATGGAAAAGATCTCCTATTGAAGCAAGAATATGAAACAATATTAAGTTGGAAGTTTTTCATTATTGTAATCCATACCTATGAATGCATCTAATTCAATTCAATTTAAATGCATTTCATGCTATGCCCTATTCAAATCGAAATATAAATGAATAAGCATAAGAATATATGAGATATATGATTACTGATATTATGGATCATCAAACAGCTAGCTACATGTTTAGAATGGATCGGGCATTTTTGTCCACCTAGAGCCATGATGGCAAACCTATGGCACGTGTGCCAAAGGTGGCACACAGAGCCCTCTCGGTAGGCACACGCGCTGTCGCCAACTGCTTTTCTGGTTTCCGGTGTTTTTCGGGCCATTTTCGGGCCTTTGGGGGGCCATTTTTGCATCGTTTTCAGGCTGTTTTGGGGACATTTTATGGGCCGTTTTCAGGCTGTTTTCGGCTTGAAAATGGTTTGGAAAATGGCCAAACAGCAGGCATGTCTGTGCTGGCCAGCTGGTCTTTGGGTTTCCGGTGCTCTGGCATGTACGAAGACCAGCTGGCTGCACTGGACACACAGTGCTGAAATGGTTCACCATCACTGACCAATAGAGTTCTTCCTAAGGACCAAGATAGGGAAATATTTTGTTAAAGATATTGTGGCAAGATATAAATTGTTCTGAGTAAAATCGGATTTTGCAATTGGACTGATGGTAATTCTATTATTGCTGATAGTATTTGAGTGGTACTCCAACTCTTATGGGTTGCACACACTGTGCCTATCACTGCTGATACTATTGTTGAATTGTTATTATTCCCTGCTCACAACAATATGAAGTCACAGCTGTAAGTTCTTTAGCTGATCTTCATGCACATGGAGTTTTTTAAGGACCTAGGATGTCAACCTAGAACATGTGAAGATATGAGCAGTGCGGCCTTTTGCAATTGAGAGATGAAATTTTGTCAAGGCACTGATTGTGCGATCGTGCACAAACTGAGCATATTATTTACACTTATTATTATTAAACAACTTTATATAGCCTCTCACCTCACACACAGATGACTCTGGATGGCTTACAACATTAAAATCCACAACATAAAAAAACATATCACAATATAAAAACAACACATACAAATCACAACCTAAATAGCACTACATACATCCTGAGAAGCAATTATGTGACTTCTTGTCACTATAGAAGTGATTGGGTTTAGCTACAAATTTAAAAGAGTTAATTGCCACTTTCGCTTAATTATTACAAAAGTGAAAAGCAATTAAAGCCTCAAATTAATGAGACTTTTCTTAAGGAAAGACAGAAAGTCAAATATTAGTTCCTAAGGTCCCAAATACACTTTTGCATTTTCTTTACTATCAAGCTCTGAAAAAATCTTTTCCATATTTAATAGAAAATATTTAGTGATCATAATACAATATTAAATATGTTCATCTGCAAATCTATACTCTGTATAGATACACGTGAAAAGATAATGAAGGAATGAAACCAGCTTTTCAGACCTTAAAAATAGAAATTTAAATATTGAACAGAGCTACCAATGAAATATTTCTATATGATTGAAGAATGGAAGACTACTAAATGGTCATTTCAGAATCAATTCAATTCAAACTAAAAGCAGGACGCAACTGGTAGATTTGGTTCCTGGATATCTGATAGGAGAACTCAGAGATCTTAACTAAGAAAAATTTTGATTTATAGCACCTTAAAGACATTTATACTCAACTTTTTACACCTAAAACTCTACATCATTCCAAAAAAGTAGAGTCAATTTTATGAATGCTTATATCATTATAGCTCTATTAGTCATTAAGGTATCAAATTATTTGCTTCTGTGATATAGTCTAGCACAGGGGTATCAAACTCACAGTGTCATGTTTTCATCATGTGACGTATTGTAACTTTTCCCCCTTCGCTTAAACAGGGGTGGGCTTGGCCAGTACATTACGCATCCACTCCGTGGCGGTGAGTTTGACACCCCTGGTCTAGCACTATAGAAATCAAAAAAATAAAATAAGGTAATTCTGAAAGTTAATCCTTACTTTTACTTTGTTTTTGTTAATCATTTTAAATGCTTTTAGTACCATACACTTCTTTTACTGTACTATGCAATACCATTTTGATAAAGGAAGAGCATAAATGCACTTGAACCTTCAATTCTAAATGGAGCCCGAAGCTGAAGGAGGGGGGGAAGAGCACATTTTAAAAGACTGCACTATTTATATTACTTAAGAACATACTTAAGCATGACACTGTCTTTTTCAGCCAACACAATCAATCTACTTGATCAGCGCAAATTATACATATTGGTAGCTTCATCAGGCAATAAGGCGGTATCATTAAGCCAGGATATTTCACTTTGTTTCCCAAAACACATACCAGTAGCACTGCCAGAACTGCAGATTTGCTGCCTAATCCATAAAGGCTGCCAGCAGAATAAAATTACATTCTCTATGCCAACAGCACAGTGGAAAAGCCAAAACATAATGTATGATTGCGATGCAGGGTTTCTAAAAAACTGAGAGAATGAGGAAGGTGTTCATATATCAAACCTCACTGTACAGTTTAACTGCTATTTAAAGACTAATAGTCACCATTTTAATAATACATTAAAATTATCCAGATAGCATTGAAAAATGATTTCACCAGCTGTTAGGTTAATGAAAAAGAGGTAAAACTGAAGCAATATACCATAAAACAAAACTGTCAGAACATTTTCCTTTGTCACCAATGATGCCATAAAAATCTGTTTGTTCACTAATAATGAGAAAATATCACCCACACTTCTACTCCTCCCCTTATCTTTAACCATTGAGGATAAAACATTTTCCAATCGGCGTCATAGTTTAAGTCTTATATGGCATTTATAATATACTGAATATACGTACATGTTTGCAATTATTGCTTCAAAAATCTGGTCGGATCTGACATGATGGAAAATATCATGAATACAGCAGACTGCAATTTTAATGTAATTTTGAAAGAAGGAGGCAGATAAATATTTATCCTGTAAATTCATTTTTAGAAATGTTAAGTAAGAATGTACTATGTCTAATTTTAATATATTTCTAGCCAACTGTTTATCTGCTCTTATTGTTGTAGTTGTACATTGGGTATCTTTGAATGTTGTTTAACTACATTTTATAGTAATTATAATAAATTCTATTTCATATAAATGATTGGTAATTTTTAATGGTTGGTGTGTGTGTGTGAATTTCTGGTTAATTATGCTTTTCTATTTTTAACCTTATGATTTTAAAAATACATTTTTTTGTAGATTGGCCCAAACCTCACCATGTGGATTGCGTACAAATATTGTATAATCTGTAAATAAATGTAAAACAAATGTTAAATATACATCAAATGATAATGTGCCTCCCTATAAACTCAACTCTTGCTGAATGAGAGACCAATGAGTTAACTCAGAAAGGCAAGAGGAAAAATCTAGAACAGGCCTGCACAACCTGTAGAGGAGAAAGGCCCACATTGATAAATTTAAAATCTTTGTGGGCTGCAAAGGAATGCTGGTGGGCTAATTAACGATTTGGTTAAAACAGGGGTGTCCAAACTTGGGAACTTTAAGACTTGTGGACTTCAACTCCCAGAATTCCCCAGCCAGCCTGCTGGGGAATTCTGGGAGTTGAAGTCCACAAGTCTTAAAGTTCCCAAGTTTGGACACCCCTGGGTTAAAAGGAACACCTACTGTGTTGGAGTGGATGGTCATGGTAAGTAAGGCACTAGGCAACATGACTTTCAGGGCAGTGGTGGTGATTTTATTACTTTAAAAAAAAGTCTGTGCTCTTCCCAAGGGTGCTTGGTGGGATATATGCACAGGTCTGGGCTAAAATTTGTTTTGGAGCATTTCAACTATTTAGAGACAACCATTTTTTGCACTGGAAAGGGCCTTTCATCTTTTGTGTATATGATTTTATCTTTGCATGCAAAAAAAGATTCTAAATTAATTGAGTCATGTCCTGATGGGAAGTCTGACAGCTTGAGTTAAAGAGCCTATAAAATATCAAATCACTCCTGTTGTTTTGTTCAAGTATGCTAATGTTCTAAGGTAAATATTATTCATACTATATAATATCCAGATGAGCACCTCGGTAGCATGTGGTAGTTCTATGAGATATAGTGGGCTTCCTAATTTGTTGACTAAAGAAACCCACCATGCCATATGCATATATGCAACCGTATTATTTTTCAAGCTACATTAATTGAACACATGGCACACATCACAAATCAGATTCCTCTTTAATGCACTATTCCTTTGCATGACCGTGGGACATTTAGAAACTCAATTACGATCTTATGCTTCCAAAGCATTCTTCCTTATCTTCCTGGTACATTAATCACCATAAAAACACTCAGGGTCTCTCGGGATAAGAATAAGTATGGTATTTAAGGAATGCAATAGAAAGAATTCACAATGCACAATATATTTAAATTTCATTTTGTTTGAGGCAACTTCTTATAAATTGCCATTAATTTCTTTTCATAAAATAATTTAAATTGCTTCTACTTTCACCTGATTTCAAATTAAATGAATTATATTGGTTGGCAATGAGATTTTTTAAATACGATCGTCAAGTGCAATAAACTTGTTTTAGATATATTATGTGTGCACTAATTATTTGAACACCAATATATTTTAGCAACATATTCTTTTTGTAAATGAATGCAAATGCAAATTGTACAATTTTTTTGTACAAAAATAAAACAAAATAACAGATTTAAGAGCTGTTATCATTACTTATCCTTAGATATATATATATAAATCCATCCTTTAAAACACTGTTATATTAAATGAACAGATGCTTTGGGATTAAAAAAAAAGAGACTGACTCCATTTCATTGTGCATTACCATGGCATTAAAACAAAATTTGAACAGTGTATGGAAAAATAAAGGTGCCCTAAGCCTCTGTTGGCGATATCCATGCATACTTCTTGGCAGCACTCTATTGCCTTCTTTTCAGCATTTTTTTTCAAGTTCCCAGCTTAGCCAACAATTATGGAATGCTTATGTTGTTCCCCATTCAACCAGGCCAATTCTGCTTAGTTTCTAAGATCAGTCAAAGTTAGCTACGGGTTACATCTGCTGTTGCAAAAACTATTTTTGTGCCAATACTATGGAAGAGCTTTGACATTACAGTACCTGTTTTGGTTTCTAAGCCAGGCCTTCTAATTCCCTGGTAGTCTTCCAACCAAATTCTAGTCAGGATTTGCCTTTTTTAATTTTCTGAGGTCAGACAAGTTTGACTAGCATTGCCATCTAAGACCTGAAAATTCAAGTACTTACTTTCTTTTTCTTAAAAAAACGTCTTCCATTTCTTCTCTAAATGAACAACTAAATAAAGAGTTCTCTCTTTATCCCACTATTTCTCCCTTTTAATAAGACTTGATGCGGGAAAAGAAGCCAGGAAAAGAAAAGAAAAAAGTTTTCAAGTCTGAAAATAGAGGGAGGAGGAGGAAGAGGAGGAGGAGGAGGAGGAGGAGGAGGAGGAGGAGAAGAAGAAGAAGAAGAAGAAGAAGAAGAAGAAGAAGAAGAAGAAGAAGAAGAAGAAGAAGAAGAAGAAGAAGAAGAAGAAGAAGGCCCCAGTTCAGAACACTGGTGGCAGCTTCATTTTCGATCATATCACTACCTTGTTACATACAAGACAATACAAATAATTTGGATGATGACTGTTCCTAAAAGGATGGAAAAGGTTCAAACAAATTCAAAAAGCCATGCTCTGTATGCCTTCCCTATTCTGTTTTAACAATGTCAATGGGAGAAAATTAATGAAATTACATTTTTAAAAGAAGAATAGATTCTATGGGTACAGGAGTTAGAACTGCATGAAAGAAAGGAATCTTGCTGAGAATGGAGTGGAATATCTGGTTAACTTCCTCCAAAATCCTGTTGCTTTTAAACAATCCCACCTTCTTATGCTGATGAAGCTGCATAAACAAAAGCAGAATTATATAGCAATGTTGTGGGACTGTAACAAAGATGCAAGAAAAATGCTCCCCCAAAACCCAACAGGGGGAAAAAGGCATAGACAGAGTTTTCTTTCAATGTGAAGCTGAACTTTCTTTTTAAGAGATCAGGAAAGGCAATAGAACAGCCCTTGAAAAGGCCCTACAGCAGACCAAGTGAAGGGGTATAGTCTTCTAAGAGGCTCCTGAGAGACCATGTAGTCCTCCACTTAGGATCACAATTGAGAGCAGAATTTCCATTGCTAAGTAAAGAGGATTGTTAAGTGAGTCATGCCCAATTTTGTAACCTTGTTGTGATGGCTGTTAAGCATATCACTACAATTGTAAGGTGAAACATAGCTCATTAAGCACATCCGGCTTCCCCCATGGTCTTTGCTTGTCAGAAGCCAGGTAGGAAGATCGCAAATGGTGATTGCATGCTGAGGATGCTGCAGCTATCCTAAATAAATGCCAGTTGCCAAGTGCCCAAATTTTGATCACATGACCATGGGGATGCTCTGATGGTCATAAATATGAGGACCGATTGTAAGTCACTTTTTTTAGTGCGATTGTAACTTTGAACAGTCATAAACAAATGGTTGTAAGTTGAGGATTACCTGTTTAAGAGCTACCAAATATTTCCAGGAGGAAGGACCTAGCAAAAAGACTAAAGTGGCAGGCGACCAAAGAAAGACTCTAAGGTACATAACGGTTGCCAGCTACTAAGCAAACTGAGTAGACTATAGTGGGCACAATGCCAGGAAGAAGTCCTAAACAATAGATCTGTCGTATATTTCATGGTAATGATCTGCATTTTTATTTCTGCCTTAGGCACAGAATAAAATCTTTGCCAACCGAGCATAACAGCATTGCTTGATATTGCTGTCAACAACAATGCTTCGTCTTAAAAAATGTATCTGCTGGCATAAAAAAAACAGGACCCAAAGTTCAATAAAACATGAATTTAATTTATTTACTACCTAACAAAAATGCCAATAAAACACTTAGAGAAACAACCATCTGCTTTTTATCAGGATATGATATATAGGTTAAATTTATGAATTAAGTAACAATTAATAAATGTCTAATGACTGCTGAGATTAAGGTCCAACTTTGAACTAATATTTAATAGTAATATCCATACTTGTCCTTGAAGCTAATATGGATTCTTTTTAGCTCAAGTAGGCAGTAGTCCCAGACAATAAGAAATATATTTTATAAAAAATTGAAAGAAGTTTACCAAAATCCTGGTAATAGTTACAAGTCTATGCAATCCTTTAAAAATGGGATTTGATGAAATATCTTATCTCAGCTATATTCTTTCTGAATGAAAGCCAAGCACTATAAGGAAGTTCTACCAACTTTCTTTTATTCAAAATTCAGACAAGAGGTTGAAGTCAAACCCTAAGCAATGCTATTTAATAAATTTCCTACAGTCACTTTTTAATTTGTGTGACATACATGCCCTCATCAAAAACAATCCACATCCTTCAAGTTCAGTAGCTAATTATTCTAGGAGGAAGATGACAGTTGAACTTCTAAACAAAATATAGTATTTTTGTATACCTATAAAATGTGTAACTTTTTCTTGGAAATAACTTCCAAGTTCAGCAAAAATGTAAAGATAATGTAGTTCATAAATGTAGATCCTTAATTTCTTTCTGTTAAAACTCTGGCACACTTATTAGAATATGTATGTTTGTAGGCAGTAGTACATAGAAGTAAAATGCCTTCTTCTATGTGGTTACTATAAAACTTTACTTCATTCTAAGAGGGAATGTCATCCAATCTGTCTTAAAGGGTTGATCAGATAGTGTTTTTTTCTAGGCAACTTTCAGCTTCCACGAACCATACCCCTGAAAAAACTATCATATAAAAATAGAAAAAAGTTATAATGTAACACTTTCACTATTATATTTAATTCATAGGAAGCTCACTATAAGACATCTACTCAAATATGCAGCCATTCAATTCTATTGAGCTGCTATACTATATAAATTATACTTGCTGTTTTTTTTTTGCTCAAAATCACAATAATATATTACTGTAGCTCAGCCTTAAGAATAAGCAAACATAGGCTAAAGAGAATATTGAATGAATTACAGTACTTTTGATGATATACAAGTGGAAGGAAAATTTCCATCTGTAGAACGGCAGACAGTGGATAGTAAACATCCAATATCTAAACTATGGTACTTTTATACATGAATTTTCTCAAAATCTTTTCAATCCCAGGTAGGTATTTAAATTTCTTTAAGAAAATGGCTTCAGATATTTAAATGCACTGATATTTTGTATTTAAACTGTGTATTGAATTACACATAATTAGTGTAGATTACAAACTTGATCATTAATTAATTGTGCACTGTTACAGAAAGGATGGAAAGAAGGCAATCATGTTTCATTATCTGAGCCTACATCAACAGCGTCCAAGTAATGTTTCTTCCACTTCAAACGTGTCAAAAATGTTTAGCTTTCTGCCTAATATGGTTGCTACTTACCTTGTGAAAATTTCTGAAATACGCTGCCTTCTCATCTGGAAATTTTTCTAGTCTTCGAGGTCCCTTACTTGAAGCTTTCTTGAAGACCAGCCAACATCTTCTGAAAATCTACACGCACAAACACAAAAAGAAAAATTAACATCCTTAGAAAACTCATTGCAGACACCTCAATATAACAACACTACGTTGATATTGTAAGGTTTCCCTCATTTTATTTAGAAATATTTATTTGTTTCATGTATGATATAAAATAGTGACAAACATTCATAGTTTTTAGAGTATTTTGTGTCTCCGATTTCATTCTTAATCTCAAAAACACCTGAATAGTTTGGACAAGAAAAAATTAGCAAATTTTTAGTGCTAAATTATTTTTCAAGATCAAGTATTATACTATTGTGAAATTGGTTTGAGTACACATTACAGCTTCACTGATAAACATACCTTGGGCATGCTTATTCTGAAGTAGAATACATTAAATCAATAGGCTTTATTCTGAGCTGAGCATGTAACAGATTGCAGCCTATGTGTTCTTAAAATATATCTTGTATAAGAAAAATAATTTTTTTAGGCAGTGGAATATCAGTTTTAGCCATGTTTTAGGTATTAAAGTAAAACTGACAAGATTTTCTTTGGTATTCCTCCAGCCCCTCTTTAGCATTTGCAACTGGTTTAACATCAGTCTGCTAATTATCTCAATGACATATTCACTAACCAACTTGATCCTAGCCCCTAAGAGAACATAAATTATTTCAGTGTGGGAACTGCAAGAGGTGTTCAGGAACAGGCAGATGTTCAGATGAGATGGGAATTGAGCTAGGAGACTTGCACTGAGTTACTTTTAACAGCAACTTTATACTACATTATCTCTAGAAATAATGTTACAGTGTGGCAGACTTCCAGTAAACCTAGTAAAAAGTAAATACCCAGAGGTAGTGCTTTTCATGTTCTTTGATATCTAGTGTTTTAATGAATACCTAATTTACAATGGTTTCACTTTATGGTCCTTGAGTAACAAGAGGCTCTTTTGTGTTCTGCATCTCCAAGGTATTAGAATCTGTTTCTTCTTTGTTAATTTATCTCGCTATTGTTAATGCTGATCAATGTATTCAATGTCTGTTCTTTTTAATCTAATTTACACCTACTCCTTTTATTTGAATATTTGAAACAGGAGATACTTTAAAATGTACAATATTGTACTAGGCCTCCAATATTTTTTTTTTTTGAAAAAAAGTTTTATTGGTTTTTTTAAAACATTTATAGGGAAAAGGGTAAATGGAATGGTTACAGATTTTGGCAGTAGCAAGTGTGACAGAGGCCCCCTCCCTCCAATCTCATAGGTTACATCCATATATCAAGCATTAATCCATAGTCATAAAAGATCAGCATATTAATTCTAGAAAAAAAAATTTTTTTCAGTCAGCTTATATTGTTATAATATATAATCTAGATATAATTTCATTATTACTTTCGGTTTGTTTATAACATTGTGGCTTTCTTATTCATTTTTGTGATCTGAGCTTTCTTGGTATTGCCCCTTCTCCCCCTGCTGGCAGAGCTCCGGCCCCTCCCGTGTCCTGTGTGACCATTGTGGTATCTTCTGTTTTTTCTAGGTTCGCTTTGTTTTTTTCCATAAAGGCCTGTGCCTCTATGGGTGTGTTAATTCTAATTCTTTTCTCCTCCCAGAATATCAGCATACCTTCAGGCATCAACCATCTAAACCACACCCCCTTCTGGTATAATTTATTCGCCAATTGCGAATAATTTTTCCTTTTCTCCCTAATTTTTTTGGGAATCTGTTTTAGAATGGTTATCTCCCTATCATGGTATGTGAGTGTTTGCCCCCTTTGCACACCCAGAATTTCATCTCTTGTGCTTTTCCTAAGGAATCTAATATGAACCTCCCTGGGCACATTGTGTGTTCTGGCATATACTGAGTTCACTCTATAAGCCAGATCTATCTCCCATTCCATCTGTTGTTTATCTTTGTGTATGTATTCAGCTAAAATATTGGTCATTATGTCCCTTATATTTTCCCCATCTGTTTCTATTACATTTTGGAATCTAAGATAGAAGGACATTCTCTCAAAATCTGTTTTCATTTGTTGGGTATCAAGTTCTTTGTTTCCCCTCTGCAAGGCCTCAACCCCCCCTCTCGCCTCCGCCACCCCACCCTCCACAACGTCCAGTCTCTGTGAGTTCTTATAGATTTGCACTTGATTTTCTTTGATTTCATCTTTCATTTCCCTTAGCTGTTTCTTAATTTCCTCTTGGCCCTGTAAAATTTGTTGGAGCATTTGTTGAAAGTCTATCTCTGTAGTCTTGGGTTGCATCAATTCTGTTATCTTTGACTGTGTGGCTGGGCTAGATGTTGCAGATGTTGGAGCAGAAGTAGCAAAACCAGGTTTTCCAGGAGGTGGTCTTTTTGGAGACATGGTTTGGAAAGCAAAGGAATCAATCACTGTAGAGACTGGGCAGCTGGAGGAGAAGAGCAGGCAGACGAGTCCAGGAGACAGAGAATCCAGACAGATGGGAATTTCTTTAGTAACTCTAGCAATAGGTGAAAGTTTTTTTTCTCCAAAGGGTTCAAGGAATCACAATCCACAAGAGATTCCTCTGGGTGGCTCGGAGACAAAGACCGGAAGCCTGAATTTTGAAGGTGGAGTCAAATTTCACAGTTCACAAAGACAACGGAAGTGTGCCATCTTGCCCTGCCAGTTTTGGGCTCAGAGGCATAGCAAACTTTTAAAAGTTCAGAAAATTCTCAGTTCACCCATAAGTTCTGGATCTAAGTCCAAGGAAAGTCACTTTTATAGGGGTGAGGCATCATTAGTTGGCTCTCCCCCTCCCTCCTTCCCCTGGGGGCGAGAGCAAAATCTTTTCAAGCCGCTTGTCCAAGGGGGGGGGGAAAAATCCCCCTCCTTCTAGCCGCACCTCCAGCAAAAGTCCGAAAGAAACTTTGTTTAAAAAAAGGCTGAAAAGTCCATTAATTCAAAAGAGAGGGAATGGAGAAGGGAAGCCTCTCACCACACCGCCGCTGCTTCATTCAGAAGTGTATTCTCCGATCGGCATGGGGCGAGACGCGCGCACACGGGCGCCCTCCGATACTGCTCCCCGGTGCCTAGAACGAAGCGGAGAAGCCCCCGCCAGCCGCCGCCGACGCCAGGACCCTCCGCAAGCCGTTCCCTCGGCAGGACGCCTCTCCGGGGCGTCCTGTGCCCCCCCAGAAGCGGGGGAAGCCCACCGGGAGAGCGGGAGCAGGCAAAGGCTTGCCTGTCGCCGTAGCCGCCGGAACCGGAAGCCTCAGGCCTCCAATATTTTTACAGAGGCAACTTTTTTATAAATTATCTAGTTTGCCCTGAACTTAAAGTTTTTAAAAAGATTTTTTTAAAAAAATCCTTCTGTGCAGCAATAAAATATCCAATTATTAGTTAAAAGAAAGCTGCTCATTTATTTCTTTAACTACGAACAATGACAGGCATGAATTCTTTTCAAGAAGCTTGCATGAGAGTACTGTATCAAATTATAATAAAAACAGGAGGCCCTTTTGTCAAAAATATAATATTGTAATGATTTTCTTTTAAAAAAACCTGATATTATTTCCATCCTCAATTCAAAGGCTAATACCGTCCTCAACTCCATAGCTATTTTTCTGAAAATGAAATTGTGAAAGTGTTCAACTAGATATACAATAGGAAAGAAGGAAGGAATGAACTTAAAACTTTTCCTTGTCAACCTTTAGCTATTTCAAACTCCCCTTCAAAGTTTTTTAAATACCTGATATCTTTCCTAACTAACTCTCAATGTTAATCCCTGTTGACTGAATCTCCAAACTAATTCATTATTCAATCACTTAAATGATAGTTGAGACAAACACTGTGAACTAAATTAAATGACTTTTGATTCTTTTCAGTGAATGAAAAAGTCTGAGCACAATGAGCCTACCCACATACAATTCATAATTAGCAAACTATCATGGGCTAAGTATTACTTAGGACTGTGTGAATTCAGATTTTAAAGCATGATGCTTCCACAAAGCTCACCTTGGGCCAGACTAATTTATTTCAGAGGTTTGCTGTAAGGTTAAAATAAACTTATGCTTTCCTGAGCTGCTTGGAGGAAAAATACAATATCAATGAAAGAAATCACTGTCAATTCAGTGTGCACTGAAATTATTAAATCTGTTGAAAACAATGCTATCTGGACAATCTAACGTAGTTAAATGTATTTGCAGCTGGGTATGCAGCTAAAGTAAATTGTAGGCTTTTAGCATTTATTTCAGCTGATAAACAAATCCAACAGCTTTCGTTTTTTGTTCCAGGGTTCTATTTTTGTTTTTAGTTTAGTCTGTAAACAATCAAATAGGCAATCTTTGTAAAGTGGAATAAATAAGTAATAAGATCAAGAAGATATCATGCATTACAAATGAATGTATATTTACCCAAGTCATCTTGTCCAACAGAAACACAGTTAACTATTCAGGTACAGTTAGTTATTGTATTATATCTGATCCACTGTCAGTTGCACGAATTTCTCAAACTTTCTCAGTTCACAACACCCTTACCGTCCCTGTAATCTTTTCATGGCACTCCTAGGCCAAAACTGTGATCAATCTTGAGTTTGCAGTTTGCCATTTGCAATCTGATAGGTTCCTCCTATATTGTGATCCTGTAGAAATGGACTCCAGCACCATGGACAGAGTTTGGAAACAGAGGTCCTACTGCTGCTGTGAAAAATTCACTCAGATCCACTCATAGTTCAATATCACCTGAGCAGTTCCAATGTCAGAAGATGATTAAGATCCATACTGTGATGTTATATGAAATGAATTGGATCTTGTAATTTCTGAAGAAGTGGACAAAATCCTCTGCAATATTCCTATAGGATGGACCCACCCCTATCCTGGTAAATGAAAGCCTCCAGAGATGTGATTGGAGCTTCATCAGAAAAGTAATCAATATTTCTTTGAGAGATGAACTGTCACGGGCAAATAGAATTTTTTATACCTGTTTTTGCAAGTGGCACCTTCTTGGGAAGCCAAAGTTTACTCCACAGTTATTCAACTGTCTCCAATCTCTGCTTCGGATGGGCAGAAGCTGTAGAGAAAGTGATTGAACTGAAATGGCAGAGAGCTCTGGATGAAACATTATCTGGACCAGCTTTAGGATAGTCAAAAATCTAGAGGAGTGAGCCAAAAGGTTGTCTGAGTTATAGTTTGGAGGATCAGAGCTCTATAATGAATTTGTCAGAAAGCAGCAGAGTTCCCACAGGCAGAGATTCAGGGCAAAAATTTTCAGATATTCTGATAAATGGAGCAGTTATTCCTATTGAGAGACATACTATTAAACAGCGCCTAGGCCACTCAATTAAGGCTGGAAATGATCCTGGTGTACAAAGAGACATGCCAAACGCCATTACCCGGTTATCCATTGTACACAGCATGCTCTGGACCTGAGTGGTCTTTCCAGCTATGGTTCTTCATTCTCTGACAATGGATGCAGCTGAACCTGGTGATTTTTAGGGTAGCCTCAGGTGTCTGGATGCTCAAAATTTCCTCAGACTGAGATCCAAACAGCTCTCCAAAGCATGCTCAGTTGTGTTAGACCCCTCTGAGTCAGAAGTGGTCATGACTTATAATGCATGGATAATCTGATGGATATTCTGCTTGCCAATTGGCTTCTGGAGCAATTCCAGGGGTGCTTTTCATAATTTGGTGCCTAGGTATTTGTGCAACTGCCTTTTCCCTGCTCAATCAGTCAAAAAGAGGTTGTAGACACATACTCTTTATTTGTCTCATCAGGGCTCCCCCTGCTCACTGGAATATTGCCACCTGATACTCAATTGGAGTATCTTTTAGGAAGCTAGTGGAAAACTGGATATTTCATCAAGTCAGGAAGGCTGGATTGTTTTAACTGCTTCTTGGATAGGAAAGTAGGTTTCTTTTTATTATTCTTAATACTTTTAGTTATGACTTTCAGTTCTACTAGGAATACTTCTAGTAGTTGTTTTTAATTGACTGTATGTTTTAATCCCAATTATGTATTGGGATGGTCTATTGCTCAACTGGCAAAATGGAGTGTCCCATCAATCAATCTTGCTCTACAGAATGTTTCCTGCAGGAACCCATCCAGCTGGTGATGCATCGACTTGGTGCCTCTTCTTATATGTGTATGTGTATGTGTATGTATGTATGTATGTATGTATGTATGTATATGTACATGTACATGTACGTGTGTGTGTGTGTGTGTGTGTGTGTCCCTGTTTATTTTATAATTAGATAAATGTTTCCCTACTTACAGTATCTAGCTAACTGGAAATATTCCATACCTAACAATTATGTCTAGGAATTCTATCACAAGGGGATTCCCTTGTGTTTATTTTATGTTCTGTTAAACCTATAAATGTTATTGTACAGGTATTTCAAAATATATGTAAACTGACCCAGGAACGATTAGGTTAGGTTAATTTATTACCTTTGATTTTCAACAGACCAACACAATATCTATTTGTTGCAAAACAAGCAGATAAGATCCTCTGAATTGTTTCATTAGAAAATAGATTTTGATATCTATCTGAGGTGGCATCTTAGAGATCATTCTATCTGTTTATTCCTCTCTGAATCAGAACAATAAACAGGACAGAGAGGTGTGGCATATGGTGGTATAAAAACAGATTAATCAAATATTGTGAGAATAGGATAGAAAAGTAGATAAAATCAGCTGTCCAATCTTCACTTCAGTGTGCACATAATCTGCTTAATGTGTTTCAATTAAAGCATTTGGTATAGCACACAAACCTACTTTTTCCCACTTCATGTTCCCTATTCTCTTATTTATATCGTGCACCAATTTTGGGGTTTTGCTCCCCTTCCATAACCCTTTTTTCTCCATCTTGTTTTGGTCTGAATGAAGTTCATAATTAGAAGGCATGGGTGACTATTACATATCTGACTCTTGTCCATCTTTTATAAGGATACATTATATTAATTTATATGTACAGTGAAAGCTACACAAGGATCAGAATACATCAAATAAAACTACGAGATGAAATTGCACAGAAACTATCCTTCCTTTGGTTTAACGTATACCATACAAAACAACTCTTACATGCGTTTTATATAATGCTTACAATTATTCCACACAATAATAGAGGAAATTCAGACACTGATAAAGTAAATGTAATTTTCTTGCATATAGTTTTAATTATAATGTTTTACTGATATACTGGGGATATATTACAGATACACACAAGCAAATAAGAGCTTGCCAGAACGAATAAAGAGATATATAGATATTCATGATTCCATATGGAGTATGGAAGTATGTGAATAAACTAAATAAAGGAAATTAGGAAGACTTCCTAAAACTGTGATTAGATATTCCATTTACAATAAATGTATCGGTATGGTTTATTTCAGCAATGAAAAACTAATATTGTATTATTAAATTATATATATTATATATAATATGTAAGATATCATTTTTTTCATTAAAAAGTTTTGACAAAATTAGTATGCTGTACCCCAAAGCTAATTTCCTTAAAGCAGCCAAGGATAATTTCAAAATCACAAACTTTAATCTACTAGTCTGAATGAGGCAATATTATTTTTATTTTCTTTTTTAATTCCTCATATAGAGAAATAGCAGGCAAGTTTCTCATATCCTGCTGAGTCACTACTGACTCTTGGCACCTTCATAACCAGTAAGTGATGTACTCCAGATTGTGTTTTGTGTGGCAAATTACAACCAATAATGCAAGTGACTCATAAAGTAAACAATTGACTGGTAAGGCTGCATATTATGCTTCTTCCTATGTACTTTATAAAATCATGATTGACTATTTCATAGAGCAGTACTATCACTATTCTCAATATTGTAGGAGGACAAGACATTAGTCTCTGATAGTCTGGTAGCATCTTTTCAAAGTAACAAATGTTATTAATAAGCATAATCTTTCATGAACTCTCTTAACTGATACAGAGTCCAGAAAAACAGTTGATCTGAAAAGGCACTTCCAGGTTCCTTGATATTTTACACCCAATATTATAAATCAGTGTGAAGAATATGCACCGTAGTAGCACGAATAAATATTCTACATGCACAATACAGAATTTTACTCTACAACTTTTGTATAGCAAATGAACTCATTACGTAGAAGCCATAATGGGTGATACCTTGCACAGAAGTTGTGTTTCAACTTCTTTAAAAAAAGAAATTAAGCTTTAATGTTATACTTACATATTGGGCTATGAATCTAATTAAATTCAGTATGATCCACTTTGAGGGGTAACACTGAATTTAATTAAATTCATGTCCCAATATATAAGTACAGTGGTACAATATAAGTACAGCTTCAAAACTCATCAAATTTGGTCTTCGATGCATTTTGACATGAAAATGTTTTCCCAGTACTCATCATTGTTTTGGTACTATATGTGCAGCAAACGGAAATGGGGGACAGCAGCAGAGGGTGGACAGGAAGTCAACCATGCTTGGAAAGTTACTGCAAAAGGAAGCAGTGGACAACTACAGATGGCAGGACAGGAAGTCAGCCATGCTGGGAAGATCACTGACATAGGAAAAGGGACAGATAGGAAGCCCTTCCTGGCTGAAACAAAGGGGTATGTGGTTTGTTTGATATCCTTTTTAGTATCCATGCCTCCCATAACAAATTAAGGACACATACTGAAGTATTACTATATAATATTCACACCACACACACACACACACACACGAAAATGCATTATGAGATATATAAAATCCATCAAGATATATATTATCCATCAATCATTGAATTGATGGATAATAAAATAGTCAGAATAATGGCCTTTTAGTAGTTTATGAACTTTTACTATTGCTTCAACTTCTTCTTCAATTATAGGACACTGCATTCCAAAACATGCAATGTCTATATATATTTTACTCATTTCTATATATATTTTACTCATGTAGTATGGCTGTAATATTATATTTTATACTTATTATCTGGGCCCTCTTATTGGTATGATGATCGTATTGTTGATGATGATGATAATTATTCTGTTGCTTTGCGTGTACACTGAAACCTTCTGCACTGGAGACAAAATTCCTGTGCGTCTAATCCAGTGGTGGGTTTCAAAATTTTTAGAACCTCTTCTGTAGGTGTGGCCTGCTTTGTGGGAGTTGCTTGCCAGCCATGTGACTGAGTGTGAGTGGCTTGGCAGTCATGTGACTGGGTGGGCGTGGCCAACTTGTAAAATGTTGTGAAACTCACTTAACAATGCTTTTGCTTAGCAACCAAAATGTTGGCTTAGAAACTCTGGCATTTGAAGCACGCAAGTCTTAAAGCTGTCAAGTTACAAGACCCTTGCACCCTTTAGGAAAAAAACCCCAGGGGTGTTCAAACTTGACAGTGTTAAGACTTTAAGATTTAGATAGGACTCTTAGAGGTGGGTGGGGCAATTGGTGAGCCAGCCAATCAGTGAGTGGTGGGCAGGGCAAGCATGGTGTGGACGGGCGGGGGAGGGAGCTGGAACTGGTTCTAAATGGCACGGTAGATTTGTGGAATCTCTTCTATAGAAGAGGTTAGAACTGGCAGGAACCGAGATTCCACTTCCGGTTTCTGTGGACGACGGACATGTTGTCTGCCGCTCGCCATCCTGGTGGGCTCCCCCTGACTCAGGGGGGGCACAGGGTGCCTTGTAGGGGCGTCCTGCCGAGGGGGGTGGCTTGCTGGAGCCCCCTGGAATGGCGGCCACAGGGGGACTGCCAGCTTTGCCCTAGGCACCGGGAGGCATTTGGGGGGTGCGCATGCCACGCGTGCCTTCATCCTGAGGAGATCGGAAGAAAATGCTCTACGTGAAGGCAACAGCAGAAATGCGGTGAGGGGGGAGTTCCCCCAGGGTCTTTTTCTTGCTTTCTTGAACAACTAAGTAAATAAGCATTAGCAGTTTCTTTAAGACTCTTTGATCTTGGTAAAGTGTTAAGATTGGAGAGGGGTTTCCCCCCCCCTCTCGGAAAAGCGGCTTTATACGATCTCACTCTCGGAGGAAAGAGAGAGAATTGGAAAAAAAACCTTTTGATATTCACTTCTTTCAAGCAATGGGATAATGACTCCTTTGAACAATTGCGAAAGAAAGAAAGTGAGCTGACCTAATAAACTATGAATGGAAACTTTTTGAATGGTTGCTCTCCGATCCCTTGAGAGGGCTGAGCCAAAATGGCATTTCTTCCCCCATTTTTACTGCCATTACAAATGAACTGTTGTCTTTGAAAAATCTTCTGGGTTGGAATTACAAAACCCCAGTGAACCCTAGAGGAATCTCTTTGTATAATCTTCCTTGGATTGGGAAAAATTGACTACAACTGGAGGGGAGCTGTATTAAAAGACTAATATCCCACATTGGACTTTGCCTGCCTGTGGATCTCCCCTGACAGTGCACTTCTGCAGACGCCATTTTTTCTGTCTAGACTTATAACTTTCCCTGAGTTCTGCAATGCCTGTGAAAAGGGCCCCCCTTCCTAAACCAGCCTCGGCTCCATCTTCTTCTGTCTCAAGTCCTGTTCCCCAACAAACACAACTATCTTCCTTTTTACAACCTAAAGCCTCCGAGGGGGAACAGCAGTCTCAAGAAATGTTTCATCAAATGTTCCAGAGACTCTTAAAGGGACAGGACGAAATAAAAAAGCAGTTGGCGGACTTAAAGGAACAACCCAGAGAGAATCAACAACAGACTTTACAAAATAGTCAGAAAATAAATGCCCTGGAGGAGGGTGCTGTGGGGGTGGGAGAAGAGGTGAAGGCTTTACAAAAACAAAAAAAATGTTGGGTTTGAGAACTACATGGAAAAAATGGAATTTGAAAGGATGTCTTTCTTTCTTAGATTTCAAAATATACCTGAAATGGAGGGTGAAGACTTAAGGGAGACTATGATAACAATGCTAGCAGATTATATTAAAAGAGATAAACAACAGCTAGGGTGGGATATTGATCTGATATATAGAATCAACTCAGCATATGCTAGAACACACAATGTCCCAAGGGAAGTTCATGTTAAATTTTTCAGAAAGACTACAAGAGATGAGATTCTAGGGGCTCAAAGGGGGGAACCTTTAAGATATAAGGACAAAGAAATAACCATTTTGAAACAGATACCAAAAAGAATAAGAGATAAGAGGAAGAAATTCTTCTTTCTAACTAAAAGATTGTATGAAAAAAATATCTGGTTCAGATGGCTAGTTCCAGAAGGCTTGTTGATTTTCTGGGAGGGTGGTAGAGTGAGAATTAATACAGTGGTGGAGGCAGAAGCCTTCATGGAAAAACACAAGAACCTTCTAGACAAAACACGAGACAGTGCACAAGATATGAAGGGGGGAGGAGCCATGGCTCAGCCAACAGACAGGGGAGAGGAGGCAACAATGAGACTTAAGTCACAGAAATGAATTAAAAGTACATTGCAATTGTTAATATAATGAAATGATTAGAAGTGATATAAAGTATGATTGAAGATGTTAAAGAATTTGAAGTAAACGTAAACTGCTAATATGTATGTAATAATGATATTCTGATATATATATAAAATAAGAGAGAGATGTAAGATCCCGGGGAAGCACCACCTTCCGTATGATGTAGCTGTCAAAATTTTTCTCCACACTTATGTACCCTTTTCCCCAAAATATTTGTAAAAACCAATAAAACTTTTTTTAAAAAAAGAACTGGCAGGAACCCACCCCTGGTCTAATCACAGTTAGCCAAATAAAGTATACCAGTGGTTCTCAACCTTTTCTTTACCAGAAGATCACTTTAAATACCTTTTGTGGCCATGGACCATGGCCACAGACCACCAAGACATAACGCAAGATTTAAATCATAACATTTCCCTGTGATGACATTACAGCCCCTAGAGGTATACAGACCACAGGTTGAGAATCACTGAACTCTCCTCTCCATTCTATTCTTACTATCATTTGCATTTGAAACTGAAAGTAAATTTAATATATGATTTTTATATTTGTTAATTTTTATTTTTTTATATCTGGACTTTTCAAAATAACCAATGGATTTTTAAAAAATACACTAGTAACCCATTGGTTGCATTCACATACTGTTTGCATACATTTAATACTGCTACTATACAAGTGTTATAAAAAATAATGAGGAACACTTACAAATCAATACAAAATAGTATCAGGTATAACAAGAGATTTCTATATCATGCCCACTGGATTTTCTAACTATTATGCTGTTCCTGGTGTACTAATCAGTGCCTGGTGTACTAATCAGTGCCTGGTGTACTAATCAGTGCCTGGTGTACTAATCAGTGCCTGGTGTACTAATCAGTGCCTGGTGTACTAATCAGTGCCTGGTGTACTAATCAGTGCCTGGTGTACTAATCAGTGCCTGGTGTACTAATCAGTGCCTGGTGTACTAATCAGTGCCTGGTGTACTAATCAGTGCCTGGTGTACTAATCAGTGCCTGGTGTACTAATCAGTGCCTGGTGTACTAATCAGTGCCTGGTGTACTAATCAGTGCCTGGTGTACTAATCAGTGCCTGGTGTACTAATCAGTGCCTGGTGTACTAATCAGTGCCTGGTGTACTAATCAGTGCCTGGTGTACTAATCAGTGCCTGGTGTACTAATCAGTGCCTGGTGTACTAATCAGTGCCTGGTGTACTAATCAGTGCCTGGTGTACTAATCAGTGCCTGGTGTACTAATCAGTGCCTGGTGTACTAATCAGTGCCTGGTGTACTAATCAGTGCCTGGTGTACTAATCAGTGCCTGGTGTACTAAGTCAGTTCCTGGTGTACTAAGTCAGTTCCTGGTGTACTAAGTCAGTTCCTGGTGTACTAAGTCAGTTCCTGGTGTACTAAGTCAGTGCCTGGTGTACTAAGTCAGTGCCTGGTGTACTAATCAGTGCCTGGTGTACTAATCAGTGCCTGGTGTACTAATCAGTGCCTGGTGTACTAATCAGTGCCTGGTGTACTAATCAGTGCCTGGTGTACTAATCAGTGCCTGGTGTACTAATCAGTGCCTGGTGTACTAATCAGTGCCTGGTGTACTAATCAGTGCCTGGTGTACTAATCAGTGCCTGGTGTACTAATCAGTGCCTGGTGTACTAATCAGTGCCTGGTGTACTAATCAGTGCCTGGTGTACTAATCAGTGCCTGGTGTACTAATCAGTGCCTGGTGTACTAATCAGTGCCTGGTGTACTAATCAGTGCCTGGTGTACTAATCAGTGCCTGGTGTACTAATCAGTGCCTGGTGTACTAATCAGTGCCTGGTGTACTAATCAGTGCCTGGTGTACTAATCAGTGCCTGGTGTACTAATCAGTGCCTGGTGTACTAATCAGTGCCTGGTGTACTAATCAGTGCCTGGTGTACTAATCAGTGCCTGGTGTACTAATCAGTGCCTGGTGTACTAATCAGTGCCTGGTGTACTAATCAGTGCCTGGTGTACTAATCAGTGCCTGGTGTACTAATCAGTGCCTGGTGTACTAATCAGTGCCTGGTGTACTAATCAGTGCCTGGTGTACTAATCAGTGCCTGGTGTACTAATCAGTGCCTGGTGTACTAATCAGTGCCTGGTGTACTAATCAGTGCCTGGTGTACTAATCAGTGCCTGGTGTACTAATCAGTGCCTGGTGTACTAATCAGTGCCTGGTGTACTAATCAGTGCCTGGTGTACTAATCAGTGCCTGGTGTACTAATCAGTGCCTGGTGTACTAATCAGTGCCTGGTGTACTAATCAGTGCCTGGTGTACTAATCAGTGCCTGGTGTACTAATCAGTGCCTGGTGTACTAATCAGTGCCTGGTGTACTAATCAGTGCCTGGTGTACTAATCAGTGCCTGGTGTACTAATCAGTGCCTGGTGTACTAATCAGTGCCTGGTGTACTAATCAGTGCCTGGTGTACTAATCAGTGCCTGGTGTACTAATCAGTGCCTGGTGTACTAATCAGTGCCTGGTGTACTAATCAGTGCCTGGTGTACTAATCAGTGCCTGGTGTACTAATCAGTGCCTGGTGTACTAATCAGTTCCTGGTGTACTAATCAGTTCCTGGTGTACTAATCAGTTCCTGGTGTACTAATCAGTTCCTGGTGTACTAATCAGTTCCTGGTGTACTAAGTCAGTGCCTGGTGTACTAATCAGTTCCTGGTGTACTAATCAGTTCCTGGTGTACTAATCAGTTCCTGGTGTACTAATCAGTTCCTGGTGTACTAATCAGTGTCTGGTGTACTAATCAGTGCCTGGTGTACTAATCAGTGCCTGGTGTACTAATCAGTTCCTGGTGTACTAATCAGTTCCTGGTGTACTAAGTCAGTGCCTGGTGTACTAATCAGTTCCTGGTGTACTAATCAGTTCCTGGTGTACTAATCAGTTCCTGGTGTACTAATCAGTTCCTGGTGTACTAAGTCAGTGCCTGGTGTACTAATCAGTGCCTGGTGTACTAATCAGTGCCTGGTGTACTAATCAGTGCCTGGTGTACTAATCAGTTCCTGGTGTACTAATCAGTTCCTGGTGTACTAATCAGTTCCTGGTGTACTAATCAGTTCCTGGTGTACTAATCAGTGCCTGGTGTACTAAGTCAGTGCCTGGTGTACTAATCAGTGCCTGGTGTACTAATCAGTGCCTGGTGTACTAATCAGTGCCTGGTGTACTAATCAGTTCCTGGTGTACTAATCAGTTCCTGGTGTACTAATCAGTTCCTGGTATACTAATCAGTTTAGTGGACCTATAATTCCACTGACAAATATTAAAGATTAAAAAAAGCACAGGACTATTTTTGATACTCCAACACAATACCAACAACTTTTTCAACTCGCTAATGTGTTGCTTGGGCTATTCAATGTTTTCTTACAGCTGTCCATTTCAGCAGTATAAACTGAAATAAATATTTATTGATTTAAACTTCAGCGTGGTTTCTAGAAAAACAGCAAATGATTCACTTACATCAGTAATTAATAACAATGTATTTAATACTTCACACTATAGTATGGGCTTCCAAATCCTGTTGAAATAAACAGCCTGACTGCTATAGTCATTTAATGACTTGTTATTAAGGTTTCGTGCAACATAGGAGCACACGGAATATTATCAATTGATAGTAAAGGTAAAGGTTCCCCTCGCACATAGGTGCTAATCGTTCCTTACTCTAGGGGGTGGTGCTCATCTCTGTTTGAAAGCCAAAGAGCTAGCACTGCCGGGGTCATGTGGCTGGCATGACTAAACGCCAAAGGCATACGGAACACTGTTACCTTCTCCCCAAAAGTGGTTCCTATTTTTCTGATTGCATTTTTACATGATTTT
Organism: Natrix helvetica; assembly: GCF_964273705.1. NCBI lineage: Eukaryota > Metazoa > Chordata > Lepidosauria > Squamata > Natricidae > Natrix > Natrix helvetica. Next base: position 111,679,350 of record NC_138550.1, read on the forward strand.
GAAGTGCTAGGTTGGCAGAAGCTGAGACAAGTTAACGGGCGCTCACTCCGTTATGCGGCGCTAGGGATTCGAACTGCCAACCTTTCTGAACAACAAGCTTAGTGTCTTAGCCACTGAGCCACCACGTCTGTTATATCAATTGGTAGTATTCTCACATAATATCAATGTCTATAGCGACAACTACAGTATCTCATTTAATATAACTAAGATGTTTATTTTCTCATTACAAATGCCTCTCTGAAAAACATATGAAACAGGGTTTAGTTTTTATTTTACACATTCACTGGGACTGTGGAACAATTACATGTTAGAAGAATCTCATTTCTCCCAACTCAATTGCATCCAAATCGATGTGATAGAAATGGTGGACAAATAGTTGGAAAACTAGGCAGGAAGAAATATTACCTTTCTAAATAACCAATGTCCTCTATTAAATCTACTGGAGAAAATCAGAAAAAAATCTGATAAGCTTGAAGCTGATAATACTGTTTTGCTGTTTCTTTTAGGTTTGGATGGTTTTGGACTGTCTGGTAATTAGTCTGTGTCTAGCTATCCAATACACCAATTTGCCAAGTAACTTGAAGGTCAAAATCCTGAGCTTTTATTAAAAACCATCAGCTTGAGGCCTTCAAAATCATTTTTAGTAAGCCAAGTAATAATTAAAAATGGCAATTATACTTTTTATTGTTAAAATATACAGATAAATCTTCTCTTTGTATCAATTTGTCTTATTTCTTACTTAGGAGAAATTAGTTTTACAAGGAATTCTTTGGAAAGGAATTTGAAATACACCCAGAAATTGATTGGAGAAATAGAAGCAACATCTTCCGTATGTTAATACCTTTAGTAGAGAAGAAGCAGACACCCATAAAGAAAACTGTTCGACCCCAATTCTTCGACCCCAATTCTAGCACTAATTCTAGCAAATCATATTTGGTCAGAGTTAGAAGTAACCGAATTTATCCAGTTTGATCCTTAATTTCATATACAGTATGTCATTTTCCTTGGGAAAATATTGTAATGTTTTTAAGTTCCTTGCCTGGCTTTGCAGAAATCAAAGACAGAAAACAAAGGCTCATTAGAGTGAAGTTTCTTCTTTTCACCCCATTGTCGGTAATACTAACGCATTAGGGATATGCAAAATAGTCTAGGCGCAAGCCATTTTGTGAATGAAACAGCTATCTGGAGACAATATAGTCCAAACCAAAAGATGCTCATATGAAACAAGCAATGTATTTTGTAAAGGATAAAAATCAAAATGTTGTTGTTCCAAGAAGTGGTTTGCAGGAAGAAAAAAATCAAGGCTGGGGAGTGAGCTTGGTGAAAGAATCAGCAACAGAAGTAAAGATAGCAAAGGGAAAATGAATGTAGATCAGGGAGTATGCTAGCCATACAGCAGAAGAGAAATAGGGAGCCACACACACCCCAGCCTTCTTCTGCAGGTACTCCTCGATGTACGACCCCAATTGAGCCCAAAATTTATGTTGTTAAGTGAGAATTTGTTAAGTGCTCCATTTTATGACATTTCTTGCCACAGTTCTTAAGTGAATCACTGCAGTTGATAAGTTAATAACCTGGTTGTTAAATGAATCTGCCTTCTCCATTAACTTTGCTTGTCAGAAGGTCGCAAAAGGGGGTCACATGATCTTGGGAGACAGCAACAGTCATAAATTAGAACCAGTTGCCAAACATTTGAATTTTGATCACATGATCATGGGGGGGGGCTGAAAAGGTTGTAACTGTAAAAAAAATGGTCATGTCACTTTATTCAGTGCCCTTGTAACTTTGAACAGTCACTAACTGAGCTGTTGTAAGTCAAGGACTACCGTATGTGTGCCACCAAATTACTTTATGATCCCTCTGGATGTTTTTTATCTAGTCAAAAGCTGGAACAAAACATTCTGACCTTTATTTCCCCTGCTCTGAGATGATTTAGCAGAATTTCCACATAACAATAATTTGTTTCGGATTCAAAATAAAATATTTCCATGATGTGTAAAACCATGCAAACTATGCATTTGCATATATGAAATGACAGTTGGTCTTACCTGAACTGTTATTTTGGGAAGTTTGCAGGATTAGCCAGGATTGGGTATTATGATGTCCAATTGGCCTCGAGACAGAGTTAAAACTGAAGCCATGCCTCTGTGCTCCTTGCTTCTGGCTCCCAGTTTCAATGAGTCAAGTCCACTGAAAAACACCTGAAAACAAGTCATAAGGGGAAACCCCCTTAACCCCTGGACTCCCCAACCCCATGGACTAATGCTAGGGCGGGAACCTGGCTAATCCTGCAAACCTCCCTAAATAACAGTTCAGGTAAGACTAACTGTCATTTTCTGGAGGAATTTGTAGGATTAGCTAGGATTGGGACATACCAAGTTAACATCCCTCAGGGGGGGCACTATTGGTCCTGGGTTTCTTATGTGCTACCACCTGTTGTAACACCCTATGCCCAAATGCCGCATCAGCCGATGCATAAGCGTCTAACCTGTAGTGCCTGATAAAGGGAGACGGGGATGCCCACGTAGCGGCCCTACAAATCGCCGCAATAGGTGCCTGTGTAGCCCAGGCCGCCGAGGTAGCCGCGTTCCTGGTGGACTGTGCCATGATGCCCTGGGGAACCGGTAGGTGCTGAACCTCATAGGGAAGTGCGATGGCCAATTTGATCCACCTTCCTATGGCAGAGGAGGACACCCTCTTCCCCAAGGAAGATGGGTAAAAGGAAACGAAAGTGCCTCAGATTTCCAGAGCCTCCGTGTGCCTCAGATAAATGTGCAAGGCACACCTGACATCCAGCCTGTTCCAAAGCCGTTCCCTATTGTGTGACGAGTCCAGGCAAAAATCTGGCAAGACCACCTCCTGTGATCTGTGAAAAAGGGAATTTACTTTGGGGAGAAAGGTTGCATCCAGTTGCAGAATGACCCGATTATTGAGGAAAGTGCAAAGATCGGACTGGAGGACAACGCCCCCAGTTCGAAGATGCGACGGGCCAAGGTGACCGCTACGAGAAACACTACCTTGTCATGAACCTCAGGTCAACCGTCCTCAGTGGTTCGAATGGTGCCCTTGTCATGGCTTGGAGAACCGTAGTGAGGCTCCAAGTTTGGAAATCTGTGGACTACCAGGGGGTGGAAGTTGCCCACGCCTCTCAGGAACCTCTTAACTAAGGGAAGCTGGGAAAGTGGAAGGAGTCCTTCTCCCTGAATGATCATGGATAGGGCTGCTACCTGCCTCCTAAGAGTGCCATGTGAGAACCCCTTATCCAACCCCTCTTGGAGGAATTCCTAGACGTGCGGTACTGAAGCATGGGGATCCGCTCCCGAGGCCCGGCACCACTCTGCAAAGACCCGCCAGGTGGAATCATAGATCCTGGTGGTGGAACCCCTGCATGAGGCCTCAATGGTGGAGATTACTCTCTGGGAAAGCTGGGCGTCCCTCAGGCATTCCTGCTCAATCTTCATGTGGCTAGTTGCAGCCACTCTGGTTCGGGATACACCAGGTTCCCCTGCTTGAGGTCTACATCCCTCCCTGGGATCCTCCACGGATGTGACACTGACAGGCATGTGAGGTCCGCAAACCACGCCCAGCGTGGTCAGTAAGGCACCACTAAGATGAGCTCTGCCTTCTCTGAGATCACCTTCCGAACTACCCCAGGGAGAAGGGGAAGGGGAGGGAAAGCATAGAGCATACCCTCCGGCCATGGAGTCCAAAGAGCGTCGACCCCTTCCGTCCCCCGAGTCGGGAACCGAGAGAAGAAACATTCCACCTGAGCGTTCTGCGGTGTGGCAAACGGGTCCACCTCTGCACGGCTGAACCTGGAGCAGATGGTCTGGAACAATTCCGGAAGAAGACTCCACTCTCTGTGGTCGACCGTGGACCGACTGAGCCAGTCAGCTTGATGATTGCTCACTCCTGTGATGCGCTCCGCCCTAAGCGATCGAAGATGCCTTTCTGCCCAGGTGCCAAGTGCCTTCACCTCAGTACGAAGAGCCCTGGAGTGTGTGCCACCTTGCCGGTTGACATGGGCCTTTGCCGCCAGGTTGTCAGCTAGCACCAAGACACCTCAGTCTCGAACATGGTGCTTGAAGTGCCGCAGTGCCAAGTGAATCGCTCGCAGCTCCAGCCAATTGATACTGTGCTGGAGGTCCATCCAAGTCCAACGGCCTTGCACCATCCGGGACTCCAAGAGAGCTCCCAACCAGTACAAGCTGGAGTCATTGTCAGGATGAGGTGCTCCAGCTCCGTGAATTCGCAGCCCTTGTGTAGTGCGGGGGACAGCCACCACCTCAACGACAGCTGCACCTGCGGCGTCACTGGAACCCTTGCCGCACAGTTACTGGAGTTGGACCTCTGATGCAGCAGGAGACGCCATTGAAGTGGCCTCACGTGCAGATGAGCCCAAGGCACCACATCTATGCAAGAAGTGAATTTCCCCAGCAAGCTGGAGAGCACTACTACAGGAACAAAACACTGATGTCTAACTTGTCTAACTAAAGCTAACAAACTAACCTTGTGGTCATGGGACAGGAACATCTTCCCCAACCTGGAATCTATGAGAGTCCCCAGGTGAAGAATACTGGTGCTAGGGACCAGAGAACTCTTATCCAAGTTCACTGAAAAACCTAACTGTTGGAGCATAGACACTACTAACGAAATGTCCTCCCTCGCACGTTCAAATGACGCCACCTGGACCAAAATGTCAACGAGATAATGTTGGATCCTGACGGAGTGCTCTCGGAGGGAAGCCGCCACCACAGCTAGGACTTTAGTGAAGGTCCGAGGCACGGACGCCAATCCAAATGGTAAGGCCCTATACTGATAATGCCTACCTACTAAATAGGAGAACCTGAAGTATTTATGATGGCCAGGGAATATGGGATATGGAGATAAACCTCCGTCAGATCAATGGAGGCCATGAAGTCATTACGCCTGATCCCCACCAAAATGGATTTAAGGGAAGCCCTCTTGAATCTCCTATAGACCAGGTGAAAATTTAGAAGTTTTAGATTTAATATCGCCCTCCATTCCCCCGAACCTTTCGGAATGACAAAGAGATTAGAATAAAATCCTGACCCTACTTGGTCCAGTGAAACCAGTTCCACCACCTTGATATCTAAAAAGTGTTGGATCACCTGTCTCATGAGATTGCATTTATCCCTACTCTTGGCGACTGAAAACATCCGAAAGTGGTCAGAGGAATGGAGAGGAACTCCAGGCGCAGGCCAAGTCTGATGGTGTTCAGAACCGAGGCATCTGTGGTAAGCTCAGCCCAGGCGTCGGAAAACAGGATCAGTCTGCCGCCTATGGGTGGGGTCGCCATTGACCTATCTCCCCCCCGAAAGGCCTCTTCCCCTAGGGTTGGAACTAGGCCTATCCCTCGGATAGTGTCTATCCGTCTGCCTATCTGATCTTGAAAAATACCTGCTTTGTTGAACTTCCTGATCTGACTGACGATAGGGCTGCTTCCGAAAATAAGGTGCAGACTTCTGCTCCAACTTCTTTGCGGGCGTGGGCATGACTTTCTTCTTATTCTTGTCCTCAATGAGGATTGGGCCCAATGGGGCACTGAAAAGGGAGCTCCCAGCATAAGGTGATGAGGACAGGTGCCACTTTGCCTTGTTCTCAGCTTGCCACCTCCGCAACCACAGGAGGCATCTGGAGGTCACCGAGGAGGCCATCGCCCAGGAGGCATACTTCATGGCATCAGCAGAAAATTGAGTGACAACAACCAGCTTACTGAGATCCTGATGAATACGCACCTCCTCTGGCGGAATACTCTCCTGTTGGAGCCAAAAGATAGCCATGCGGCTGAAGAACGACGCTGAGGCAGCTGCCTTGATAGTCCACGTGGAAGACTGGAATGTTTTGCGAAGAGTCAGCTCTGCCTTCTTGTCATCGGTCTTCAAGTAGTCAGCCACATCGCCAGACACCACCGTAGACATGGAAGCCAAGGCACCACTGGAGGGTCAACTGTGGGCACCTGCAAAGCCTGAGAAAAACTAGGCAAACAATTTTCAAAACCCTTACTGGCGGCCGGGAGTGAGCCACACCAAGGGGAGGCTTCCAGGAAGCAGGAGGCAAAAGGGGGAAGCCAGTTAGGAAGAAATTACAGGATGGCACTGGATTGTTTGGGAATCTCTGAAACCAAAAGCAACTCGTCCTTCGGCCAGACAGAGTTGAAACTCGGAACCAGAAGCAAGGAGCACAGAGGTGTGACTTCAGTTTTAACTCTGTCTCGAGGCCAATTGGACATCATAATACCCAATCCTGGCTAATCCTGCAAATTCTTCCAGAAAATAACCTAAGAAAACAGATGAAACAGGGAGTGATGTATAAATCAGTAAAGCAGTAGTGCAATAACAGGTAAAATGAATAGAAATAATACAAGGCTAAAAAAATAAGGAAGAGTTAGATATGGCAGCATCTGTATGCTGGATAACATCTTGTAATTTAATATTAGCAGCAGCACTAAATTACAAATCTTGTTAGTTAAGCCCCGGATCCTTTAAAACAACAGGCAACTGATAGAAAACATAAGATAGAAAAGGACATACACAGCAAGTAAACATTTAGGAAGTAATTTCCTTCCATACAAGGAAGCTGAATTATCAAAGCTTGACATACAGCTGTAATTAGAGAAGGGAGTTCCAAAAATCAATCTCTGAAACTATTATTTATCTCTCTAGATATGCTAAACATAAGCCACAGCTAGACTTACTCATCATTTACAATAATAATAGTAATAACAAGAACAACCTACACAGGACACTTTCATGTTTTCCGTATGAAGAGATTTATGAACACAGTTTGGAGTAGAATATCTCCATCTTGAAATGCCACGATAGCCAAATTTTGGCAATCATATCAAGTCTGCTTTTCAAGCCTAAAATTGTCATCAGTTATCACTCTTACTGTGTAGCAAAACATCACAAGAGGTAAAAGAGAGCCTAGGCCCAATGAAGAACAGGTGAGGAGAAGGTCTGGTTTTTACATTTTTAAGACTGGAAAAGGAAGATCTCTGTATAAATATTTCACTTTTGTATTTGGTTTGCTTATTTGACAACTGCTGTCTGGAAATGAATCTTTCTGCTCAGTAAACAGCATATATCAAGAAATAAAAATCAATGTTCTCTGCTACATACACTATTTATTGAGTTTTGAGTAATCCCTCTGCAACTATAATGCTATATTTTCCTCTCTGCAATGTCACTTACATTCCACTGAAATAGCATTTTCTATTACAGATGCTTAATACATTTGCATGCTATTGGGCACCTGTTACTTGACAAGATAAATGTTGTTTACCACAATGAAAGAGTGTGTCATACTATGAGAACACGTAATTACTAAAATGTGTTTGAGTTTTTAGAATTGAAGATTCTGACCTTCACATACAACATAAAACATAATATTTATGCTGAAAGACAGAAACTCTCTATTTAAATCTCAAGTATTGCATGTTAAGGAAAAAGGGAATTGTCAAAATAAATATTGCATTATCCAAATCGTGTAACAGAGTATCTTTGGTTTAAGCAGAGATTCTGAATGGAATAATAATAATCACCACCACCTGTTCTAAGCCACTGAAGGACAAATTCAATCATTTTTACTGCTCTAATTGAGAGTGCTACAAGCTTAAAATGAGCCCTGGGAGCAATAAAACTATTTTTATATTAAAAATAGCTGATATTAGAATGCTTTGCACAGCTAACCTTATTTGTGCTAATGCTGTATGGCACATGTCTATCAATGATAACACTCCTAGTGTCATAACACTCTTGGTGTCACACAGTCTTTAACTATTTAGAATGTCAAGATGGGAAGAAAGACAGATTATTTTGTGAAGCTCCTAGTACATACAGTGAATCCTTAATTCATATCCAGATCCCAGTTTCATATTTGTTTGTGAGTGCATACATATACACACATTAATTCAAATCTCTCTTCTAGAGATTTGAATTAATAACTTTATTAATAACACTTTTGGGTGTTGAAGTAAAACATTCTCCACTGTTTGTCTTCAAGGTACCAAATAATTATACCTTAATTACTGACAGGAAAGTTTTAACTTGAAGGGTGAATTCTATTTATTTATGCTCATAAGATAATTATAAATTACCAAGATAATTTTCCAGGTATTTTACAGATAAAGACATCAGAGTGAAATATTTACTGACAGGGAAGTTTCAACTGGCACTTTGACAGGGTGAATTTTATTTATTTATGGTTAGTGCTTTTTTTTTTAAAGATAAGAGTATAGAATATAAAACACATAAAGATTCTTTGGGCACAACTGCTTCATTGTCTAATATATAACTGTTTAATGGGAAGTGTAGTTTTTCACAAGTGAAAGAGGAACAAAAATGAAGGTGTTGAAGAAATTAAATTAAGTAATCGGTAACAAAATCTGAAATAGAAGAAAAGCAAAGCATATTTACTTATTGCTCATTTTTCATTCCCAGCACCAAAATTGCACACATAAATAACTATCATGCTAATCCCTTTTACGGTAAGCATCATTATTGAAAGCACAGAAAATAGTAAGTCATAGCAAGCAGAACGATTTGGGGGTGGGTGTTTAAGAGAAAAGAAAAAAAGAAATTTGACTAAATCTGATTTATGCCATTCACTATTCCTTCCATAGCTCCTTATTCTTGCTCCTACCATTCCCCTACGCCTGTCCATATCTCATCCTTTTTTCTTTAAAATTCTACCTCTGTCTTTTTCATCAGGGTTTGTGGATCTATAACTCCATGAGAGAGAGAGAGAGAGAGAGAGAGAGAGAGAGAGAGAGAGAGAGAGAGAGCGCACATACACAAATTTGATCTTCATTCAATCTATTCAAGCTACCTTCAAGTATTTCTTTTGAACTAACACTAAATAAAGAACTCAATCCATTTATCATATGTTCATTTTTGACCTTGTCTCTTTGAGACCACACAAGTAAACAATTTGCAAGGCATTCAATTGTTTTGCTTCCCCTTTCATATGCAGCTCTAATTTCTGTATAACAAAACGGACAGAAGCATGTCCCTTTGCACAGCCATTTTTGCTTTTTTTCAACAATAGCCATTCCTCGCAACAATGCACATATAGCCCATTATCTTCTACCAGCATCTGCATGTGTTAAATGTCACCATGCATTTTCTTAATTTAGTAAGTGCCAGATGTTCAAGCAGACTGGTGGCACTCATCACCATATTGCAAATCTACATTGGATCATGGCAAAAATCTCAAGAATAACAAAAATCTACATCTGCTTTACTGACTACAAAAAAGCCTTAGAAGATCAGGGAGAGTGCAAACACATCTGGTCAAGTTGTGCAGTCACTGTACAAAAAACAGGAAGCCATTGTCCAAACCATAGGGAAACCATAGGGAGACACTGAGAGAGGAATGCAGCAAACTTTATGTTCTTACTTCTTTCTTATTCAACTTGAATGCTGAAGTTGTCATGAGGCAGCTGAAACGTGAAGAATCAAAAATTGGAGTAAAGACAAGAGGAAGGAACATCAACAATTCTTCAATATGCTGATGACACAATTCTCCTCCCGGAAACAAAAGACATCTGATCAAAAGTATTACAGAAGAAAGTGAGATCAAGTTCACAATCACTATGAAGAATGGAAATATCAAAGTCACAATCAACAATGAAGAAATTGAATGCGCGCAAGAATTTACTGTCATGGGATTGCAGATTGATCAAACCAGTGAACGCAGTCCAGAAACAGAGCATCGAATTGCTCTGGGCCACACAGCAATGATGACCATGAATCATGAATGGAAAAGCAAGGACATCTGCCTAGCAACTAAATGCAGGTTATCCACACTATTCTATTTCCCAAAGCTACCTACTGTTGCAAAAGTTGGACCATAAAAAACTAGGCAGAAGGAAAATCAACTCAAAGGAACTTAGCAGAATCCTGAGTTGTAAAATGGTGTCACAGAAATTCAGATTCATTTTTGCCTCAAGAAAAAAAAAATAACTTTTATTTTTCAAAATGTTATAATTTTTGGAAATAGAAGTCTGGAAATTCTTTACAGGCCATAAAGCATCCTTTCTGAAGCTATTGTAATTCCGAACTGTCATTAAGCGATTGGTTGTAAATCAAGGATCAGCTCCAATATGGGAGCTTATGTTCTAAGATGCTAATTGTTCACTATCCATTTTAAATAGCATGCTACTTAATCTTCATTTAAAAACCAACAATCCTATATGAAAAGCATTGCCAAGTTGACAACCCACTTATGTAAGAGCATCAATAAATAAAAACAAATCTGGTTGTACAAAGGACACAACATAAATGAATTTCTTTGGCTGAAGCTATAAAAATATCCCTAAAATTGTTTTTCCCCAAAATATTTGATAACTCTATCTTAATGTGGCTCTCAAGTCCATCAGCAGAGAGTCCAAGTATTAGCAATAAAAAACTCACACATTATAGTTACCCCATGCAGTAAAGTATACATGGTTCCATATGGCAGTAGCCATGCAAGAACCCATTAAAATACAGCTTCTTGCAACAGAGAATAGAAAAAATTTCAGTGTTCCAAGAAAAATCTAAGAAAAAAAAATCTGCTATAATAACCAGTTAAACTGATCTAGAAAACTGGTATAAACTCACTATATGGATTGTACCCTGCTTTGAAGCACATAGAATTGCAAAAAGCACTATGCTCTGCATCATCTTAAAGGAGCTTGCATTAAGATATTATGCTCCAGGGCACGCTATGGAGGCTGAACCCAAACTGTTGCAGAGCCCTAGTTCACTTTCCATACCAATTTTTAAAATGTAAACATGGATGTGAAGTACATAGCTTAGAAAGCAGAGAAAATCACAACGAATTAAATCACTCTTCCCTGATACACGTAAGTAGTCATTATGCTTCTGCATGTATTCATTAGATTTAGGGACCCTACAATAAAGATACAGGTATACAACAAATAGCATCAAGGTTGACTATTAACACCATAAGAAGCATGATAGAAGCACAGAATTGGCATGAAAAATGAATACATTTTTATTCAATACAAAATTGTGTTCCGGAAGAGTTCCCGCAGTCTAAATTTAAGTCTTCAATATTCCATGACTAATCATTTAAGCCAACCGTTCCCTCTAATTATATTCCCTTTATACTAGAACAGCATTCAGCACAGGTAGTCCTTGACTTGCAACCACAACTGATCCCAAAATTATTGCTGCTAAGCAAGGGAGCTATTAAGTGAGTCACACCCCATTTTATAACCTTTCTTGCTATGGTTGTTGTGAATCACTGCAGTTAAGGGAATCATGAAGTATTAAGCTAATCTGGCTTCTCCCACCAACTTTCCTTGTCCAAAGCTCCCTAAATAAGTTGCAAATGAGAATCCCAGGATCCCAAATTGCTACAATCATTGTAAATACATGCTGCTTGCCAAGGGTCCAAATTCTGATCATGTGATTATGGAGATATTGCAACAGATGTAAGTGTGAGAACTGGTCATAAATTACTTTTTCAGTGCCATTCATTGTAACTTTGAACAATTGCCACATGAATGGTTACAAGTCAAGGATTACTGCTAATTCTCCCAATCAGTACATTATTTCCCAAATTGAGAAATTACATACTAGCTCCTTAAAATAAGTATCAAGAACAGGAACCTGAACCCATTTTGGGGGTTTTCAGTTCTCTCCAGCTACAAACAAGAGACAGATATACAAAGTTGATAAACCCTAAGTTGGGGGAAGGAAAGGTCAGCAGTCCCTTATAACTCTACAGCATTATGATTTTATACGATGACTCACAATAAACCATGTTGTGGAATGAAATTATGCTATAGATTCTAAAGTTCAGAAGAATAAGCACGGAGAAATCCATGTTCATAAAACTTTGAAAAAATAGCAAAAGACTTAATAGGTGGCAGAGAACTTAAAATAACCCAAATTACAGTTTTCTCTTACTCTGCCCTCAAAATGTTAGCAATTACTCATTCTGAAGGAGAAAAAAAAAATGGAACAAAGATATTTCTGCACTGGTAACTTACAATGTCTTTATAGCATCAGTCAGCCATTGCCGAAGTGATATAAAGCTTGTCTTCATTATTTTATTTTGGCCCAGGAATGGAAGGATGAAATTAGAAGATACTTTAAGTCTCTGCTGGAAAAATGACCAAAGTCATTTACATTTTTTCATCTAATGTCCCGTAACTCTTTTTACATAGTGTTCCATATTAATCACATTCATTTGACTTCCTTATAGTAATCTCGCATGACTCTGATCTTTGTAAGGATGTACACATCATGGCATTTGAAAATCTTTTCCAAGGTTTTCAAGGCTGCTCTGTAAAGTGCTGTGGCAAATTACTTGAATTTTTGTTCCTTTTTGTTGATAGTTCCTTTTTGTACTTTTATTGTTGATGGTTGATCCTAAGAGACAGAAGTTATTTATCATTTTCTTCATTGCCAGTTCTAAAGCTGGTTGTGGATACCTGTTGTCATTAGCTATGTCTTCTTTATATTCTTAGTTTCTCACTGTGGTTCTTGCTTTTCATTACCAGAGTTACAGATTCTTTGCATTTTTACCTATCAGAGTAGCATTATCAGCATAATTCAGGTTATATGTGATTGATGTATCTTTCTCCAATTTTAAAACCACATCCATCTTCCCTTAATATATATTTAACATATAGATTGAATAAATAAGGGGAGAGTGTACAATCTTGTCTCCTTTGTCAATCTGAAGCCAATATGTTTCTCCATGTTCTGTCCATTGTAGCTTCCTGGTTTTTATATAGGTTTCCCATGAGTACAATGCTTGGTATTCTATCAGTATTCTATCATTCTGTAGTCTTCTGACTTGGTAATGATCAGAGTGGTTGTCTAATTTCATCTACTAATATAGATTCTTATAAATATGGAATATCTTCTAAAGTATTTTGGATGAGATATTTCTGTATATTTCTTATGGAAGAAATATACAGAAATATCACATCCAAGATACATAAGTTTTTGATCTTTGAATCAGTTACTGTGTGGTGGCCTTCAGCATACCAATTCAAGGTTAGAATCTCCTTCTGAGTTCAGAGATCCTTTGTGTCATATTTCCTTGTTTTCTTGTACCTGTTTTCATCTTTGATGTCTTTACAGTATCTTCTAATATCCTCTGAAACTCTTTATTAAATTATTTCCTGAGTTATTTGTATTTCTTGGTTTGGCTTCTTTTCTCTTTTTGATGTTTAGTTTGTTTTCTTTTATTTCTTCATTTTTGGCAGTCTCTTTTCACATTCATCCTGTCAATATATCGAACTCTGCCATGTTCAAACTTCATCCATTGCATATTCCTATTGTAATTCTGACTTTGCAGCTCCAGACTTCCTTTTTCTTTATGTCAACATCAAAAACTAGGCCTCTAAAAAGGTTTTAATTATACTTTATTTAGTAGCCGTTAGGCCATATCAGAATATAAAATACGACACAGGGAACAATGATATCATACATTAAAATACAATAAAAGAAATAGGAAAAATGCAAATCTTATTGCATGTCACCTCTACAAGTTATCGAAACAGATCCACATACACTGTTCTCAAGTGTACTTTCAATTAAAGGATTGTATTATATGTAATTTTCTAATTCTGATCATGTTTTTGTGGTGTGCGGTCCAAGATACTAATCTTTCTCTTTCTTAAACAACTGATACTCAAATATAATATATGCATTATATCTTTTATCTCTAAGGCTCTGCAAATAGCAAGTACATTCATTGTAAGGAGCCAAGACTTTCATCTAGCCACATCATAAACACCATTAGTATTCCAAAAGATCTTTGGCTCTTTGTCAGTAGAATGTTGAGTGCCATCCAACGTGATGGGCTTATCATCCAACATTATATTGTCAATCATTCTACATTTTATATCTACATGTCTTTCTTGGTAAAAATACAGTAGTAATTTATATTCCTACACGTTGATGCTTTTGCCATTGTAACTAAAGTGATGATCTGTCTCCAGCATCTGCCTTTATCATTGCTACCCAATAAAAGTGCCTGTTTCCTTTAGCTGAGTAGCAGGATGATCTTCACAGCTTCAGCGATCCTGCTGGGAATTGTATTCTTGGTATATGCTTCCAACCTTCTTGACTTATACAGGAACATCCACATCCCTGGTAAGATGAGGTAGGACATAGAAGGCAGGATAAGGATCCTGGGTCCCTTGAATCTCACTGGCAGAATCACATAAATGAGACAGCCCAGGTGCCTTTTAGCACTTGAGTTATTAGGAAAATCTAGGGCGGAGGGAGGAAACACATCGTAGAGAAAATCTATGGAGAGGGTCACAAAACTGTAATATTATTGCATAGCCATATTTTACACATCTGGATCTTCTTGAGGATTATTCCCCCTTTGGCGCATTGGAGAAAATATATGCAGATTTTGCTTAAGGTTTCTTAACTGCCCAATCTACATTTTGATCTGGTAGAAATGATACAATAAATTAACTCAACATTGGCTTCCCTTAGCTAGCATTTTTAATTCACTGGCATATGGACAAAATGTATTTGATGATGGAATAAAGTATCCTTTCTGTTTCTTTGTTTTGGTCTAACTTTGACATTTTCATATTAAAATGTTTGAGATCATAAGAAAACAAATATAAATAGTCGAATATTATACCCTAATCTAAATACCCAGAGGAAGTTTTAATTACAATTTTAAGTGCTTAATCAGTGTAACTACGTGCATGACATCAAGATATTATAATTAAGGATGAGACTACTTGCCTATAACTACAAATGAATTACTTACAACTTGTAAAAATATATGTTCCTAGCGCAATTCATCACAAACATTAACAATATGAAAACTATGAGTCTGAAAGTCCATAATGTATTCATATTTAGATCAAATTTACTAATATGTTGCCCTGTTTCTTCATATAAGTACAGCTATGTTTATCGAGCATACTAATAGAGCTCAGATTTCCACATCTTGATATCCTTTAGATATGTTGGAATAGTAAAGTACCCTATCAAGTTGAGCTTAACTCTTGGTGACTCTACAGACCCCATTCAGGATGTTTTCCAGACAACAAACCTTACAATTGCTGGTTTCAGAATGTTCTTGCCAGTCTAGACCTGGTAGTCTCCAAGTATGGTACTAACAAAATGCAACCCTGCTGTTGTTCTTTGTTTGTACTCCTGCTTTTATTGCATTTATACTGTTTTCACATATTAAAAGCCTTGTACATAAGTTATCAAGTTGTAAACTTTAGCCAGTAGAGATATAGTGGGCCACTTTGGACTGGCCTAGGGCCATACTTAATTATACAGACAGACTAGGAGAACAAAATAATGAGCACTAAGCACCAATGTCATCACAGTGTGAGTCGTATCAGGATCTGTCAGTATTATAATGCTTTATATTCTGTGCGTGTGTGTGGCAGTGGTGGGTTTCCAGGTTTTTTTTGTACTTCTGCATATGCAGAATCGTCTGAGTTGGTGGGCGGAGTCTCCTGCCACCACCACTACTGGTTCGCCTGATACGGCGTGAACTGGCAGAAACCCACCTCTGGTGTGTGGGTATGTGTGTGTGTGTGTGTGAGGGAGGGAGGGAGGGAGGGAGGGAGGGAGGGAGGGAGAGAGAGAGAGAGAGAGAGAGAGAGAGATATGCCACATTTGAATTTTGAATCTCTTAATCTAAGGATCAATTTCTTAGATAATCTACTTTATCAGCACATATACTTTTCCTTTCTTTCTTTCTCTCTCTCCCTCCCTCCCTCCTTTTTTTCTTTCTTGTTTATCAAATCATATCCATACTCATAGTAAATCATATTGGAAGATGTTTTGCGCAAATATGTATATATGTACGTATATATGTATGTAACTATATGGAAGATGTGGGTATTATAATAGCTATATCATATCAAAAACAGTATTCCAACATAGGGTGGAAAGTTGGTCCTTCATTAGAGTAATAATATTTTAACTATCTGGTCCAATATCCAATTATAGCAGCCGTATTAAGTGAGATGCACTAGTGTAGTTCACAAGGACAAAGAGAAAGTAAATAACACTCTTCTACTGCCACTTCTCAGCAGTCAAATGCAAAGAGAAGTAATCAGCCATCATGAGGAATGTTAATAGATTTTACCATCATGTATTTGCTAAAACATCTAAATTGGTAGTTATCTCACATTTCATGGCAGTGAATTGTAGCTCCTGTAGGGTTACAGTTTGAAAGAGAAAAATTAATGTGCCCCTCCCATCTAAATTATTACTGTAAGAACTACAAATTCCAGAGTTCTAAAAGTTGTCTTGTTATTCTATTAAAGGGCAGGGGTGACAACATGATGTAGTCTATGTTACCAATAAGACCAGTTCTTCCTGTACAATTGAAGAACATGGAAATAAATGCCCTGAGCCTCTATTTCCAAAATGTACAAAAGAGCCAACACTAGATCAGTTGGAAATAAGAAAAAAAAATGATTTAAAGAAAAGGAATATTGGAGATAGAACTCCCTTTAGAAAATTGTACTATCTCTACAGGTCACTTCACTTAAGATCACAAATGGGACAAGAATCTCTCTCAATGAGTAAAGTGTTTGTTAAGTAAGGTGCCATGTGACTGCTTTGGCTTAACTATCACAATCCTGGTTTTTCCAGTTTCAGTTGCTAAATGACTGGAAAAACCAAAACATACCTGGGTGGTCTGGACCCTTTACTCATCCCACTGGGGATAATGATCATAACAACAACAACAACATTCATTAATATTTTTTGCCAACATTTCCCATCCTGCAGGGACAATCTCTTATCACACTGGGGGAACTGACCTCAAATACATCTGCTCTAATTAAAAGCTTGCCTGCAAACTTAGCTATTGCCCTTCTGAGGAAGCCAGAACTGAAAATTGCAAATCATGTGGTCACAGAACAGATGGCAACTAGTTGTAAAAGAAAACCGCCAAGCACCTGAAATGTGGTCACGTGATCTCGAGTTGGGCAGTGTGACGTTTTATGCCGGAAGCGCTTATGGTTGAGGTCATCATTATAGCAATTAAACAATCAATTTTAAGTGGAAGATTACATGAAGAAAATTTATGCTTGACAAAAGACACTGCTCCAACAACAGTAACCTAATAACTAACTAGAAGTAAGGGATACTTTTTAAATAATAATTATTTATTGTCAGTGCACAAAATATGTACAATGAGATTGGTGAGCTCCTGATTTGGTTTTAGCAAAACCAAATTGCCAAACTAAACCAAATTTAGTTTGTGACAAACTATTCTACATTTAACAGGTAAAGATGCAACTTTATCTGATGTTTCTCCCATTTCTGATTAGAATTAAAACGATGCATTGCTCCTTATATATATTCAAGCTAATACTCCTTCTTTCTTGTAAAGGGGACATTCTCTTTTCAGCTTAGATAACAGAAATGAAATTGGCAAGTGTTTTACCCCTTCACTATATTTAAAATAAAATGCCAGACACTCTGTTGTTTATCAAATCAAAATAATCTAGTTGTTTACACTCCATGAAACTGTGCCAATGAGGTTATTTTATTTCAAATTTTGATTAAGTTCTTACTAGTAGTGCCTCCATACTAAGTATGCCAATTATTTGAAAGGTATAGCCTTATTTCCCCATTATTTTCTATGAAGCCCATAAGACTGACATTTGAACACTCCATGCAAAAGCACTCAAATTATCTGAGCTAAGCCTATTTCCCTGGCTCTGTTTATGCAGGGAATGTGTATTAGTGTCTATCCAACACAATTTTAATTGCCATTTACAATTCTGTAAAGAAAATTATTTTGTTAAATTGGGTGGAAATCACTAAAAGTTTGGGGGTCTCAACCGCCACCGATGAGATCAGCTCAAGGAGTTCGGGCAGGGCCGCTGAAGTATAGCGAGGAGCCAGGTATACTATTGTTGTACTGTTTCACAGTTAGCTTTCCTGGAGGGGTTCTTTAAGGAAGAAGCGGTAGATCAACATTCCAAACACTTTTCTGCACAGTTTGTGCCTTAAGGTCAAGGCTTCCCTTTTTTAATAGTGGGCCTATTTAATGTTACAAAAATGCATCAAGGATATTGTTATAGTGGGTTTTACTAGAAAATATTTACCAGAAGAAAAACCAATAAGGTAAAGGAACTGAATTCTGAATTATAAGACGTGATGAGGACAAATCAGATTTATAGCCATAAACAACATAAAAAATCCTATTTCACAAAACCTCAGACACAAATAGAAAGACATGTGGAAAGAGAAAGAACTGATAAAATACTGGATTATTGCAATGCACTCTACATGAAGCTGCCTTTGAAAACTTTGGAAGCTACAACTGGTCCAAAATGCCATGACATGGTCTGGCAGTGACATTACTGTTTGATGAGCTGCACTGGCCTCTACTGGGCATCAGGGTGCAATATAAGGTTCTGGTCCTAAGACTTTTTTTGTGCCTCTTTGGTAAGATCAGGCAAAGTGGATATTCTCCAAAGCATCTCAATTAAATAATGTCATCTACTGTGATTGAGGAAGCATGCCTTCTCGACCCCCAATACTTGTCCTTTTAAAGAGTGGCCCCATGAATTTACACCTGGGTGATGTTCAGAAAGTATTTGGGTAAGTAACAGGAGTGGGTTCCTTACGCACTCGTTTTGCTCACTTTGTGAGCGTGCCGGCTGCACATTGCTTACCCATGCACAATTCGCTGTAAATGGTTGTGTGCATGCCCGAAGACCACTAAAAGCTAATAAACAATATGCCAGCAATGGCAATGCAGACCAGGGAACCAGTTCAGGAACGTGGCCAGCCTGGGTCGCTGCCAGTTCTTCAACCCAGGCCAGATTATCACTACCGGTTCGGCCAAACTAGGAGCAACCCACCTCTGGTAAGTAAGTGACTGAGTCTTTATTTGTTGTTCTTTCCTGTTATGTACAGTTTTATCTTTTGGATATGCAGGGTTTATTTCTCTATTTTTTCCCTTGCTTTTAAAATGTGAGCTATCCAGAACTATTTAGAATCAGATGGCTTCATTATTTAAGTAAATAAATGCACTGTGTAGTTACCACACAAGCACTGAGGTTTGTATATGTGCATGTGATGTTGGGGGAAGAAATTTTCATAATGATGTTATCTTCACTTCATGTTTTATTGTTAGTAGCCACCTTGAACTAGCTCTATCCTGTTACTTGCTAAGCAATATATAAACCAGATTACTTCTTCTATACTTTTGAATAAGTAACACATTGAATGGAATGCAACAACCTAATTACTTGGATAGCAACTTTTCTCAACTTCACATCCTCTTAGATAAATTGAAATATAAAATTCATCATCCGTAGCACACTGAATATTACTGTCAGCCTCTGCTTTGCTGCTTGCTTTCGGCTGCCATTGAAACGGGGAGGGGGGATGACATGGTATTTGGGAAGGGAAGTTTTCAGCACAGGAGTGAATGAAGAAGGGAGTGTTTTTCTACCATCTACTGCACATGCTGCAGATAGTGGAATTGCCGCCAAGGCCAACTGTCCGGCATACCAACCTGATGATGTTTTTTGAAGATGCAACCCACATGACACCTGTGGGGTGTGCGGATTGGACTGGGGGATGGGGTTACCAGGGGAAGAGAGTTGGGTCACATATTGATATCTATCATTATGCGCACTTTTACCTCAGATCTTGCTTTGCCTAGCTGCTATCTACTCATAACCAGTAAAAGTATTCTTAATTCTGAAAAATTGAGTTGAGTGGTTTCTTTCTTGGTTACTGATGGAGGCTGTATCCAATACATTTGGATTAGATACAGTTTTGAGGGCCTGGACCATGCTAGACATTCATGTAACAGAAATAGGATATAGGAAAAAATATCTGAAATTTTCAGATTTTTTATTTACTCTACGTTTTGAGTATTTAAAATATTTTCTTTCAAGAACAATCATTTTAAGTCATTGAAGAAATTATAATTTACTTTGCATTGTACCTTTAGATTATATATGACCAAGGCTGATAGCAACAGAAATTAATAATTCTCTGAATCCAATCCTGCTCCAAAAATCACATATAAAATTTGAAATAATTATTTTCTAGCCTGCAACACGTAACTTCGATATATTTTATTAAACTGTTCAGTGTTGCAATAGCTTGTATATCTAAAGTATTCCTGATTTTTTAAAAAAATACATACAATATATACTGCATGAATGAATTTATAAGACTGAAAATCATAATGAAATAATATTAATTAAAATTCAGGATTCTTTATAATTACATCCAGCTGTGATATACAATAATATGCATTCTTTTCCACACAAGACATAGAACAATCTTCTTGTAGGGCTACACATCTGTGATAGATTTTCAGCTATTGATATAGGCCACAAGTGTACAGACAGACTGAAACTTCCATCTCGAAGAAACTCATAATTTGATTTACCTCAACTGATTAGCAATAATTGGTGGAATTCCCTATTAGTAATTTCAGCATTTGCTTCTTTACCCTCAAAGAGCACACTTTTTGGTGAGAATTTCTCAAAAACATTTTTTATTTAATAGACATAAACATAATAAGACATAAAAGAATAAAATGTATTTGAGAAAAATTAGTGAATGAATGAATGCCCACCCAGAATCTGATGTCAGTGATTTTTTTCCAGGTTTACCAGAATAAGATTTGTATTCTGCATAGAGGTTACACACATTTTTCTGTTAAAATTAAGGAAATATTAATACCTGAGTAATTTACCATTCCAAAATTATCAGCCTTAGGCTCTGTATCTAAATAAATTTATTTCGTAGTGTTTTATGCTGTGTGCTGTCATGCCAAAGTTTACTGGAGTCGTAGCAAACACATTTGTCATAAACATTATGGAAATTATGTTTCCAAGTTGAAAATATGTGTGACCATAAATAAAAGTCACTTAAAGCAATAATTCTTAAACCTTTTTTTCCTCTCAGGACCCTTTCCCACTTTTAAAAATTATGAAGGACCCTAAAAGAACTTTTGTTTATATGGGTTGTATTCACTATATTAAAAATTAAGATGCATTCATTGCCACTGCTGCTTTGCAAGATTTTTGATTTTTTTTAAATATTGCATTATTTTTCAACATAGGACAGCAAATAATTCCCTGTGAGGATAGTGGGGGACCCCCAGAGTCCTAGAGCCACACTTGAAGAAACACTGGATTTTGGTTGAATAATAACATATTTAATATTTACACATTATCTTTCTATAATTAAAAATGTATTGAAAATAAATAGTAATAAATGCATACCCTGTTTCCCCGAAAATAAGACCTCCCGTATAATAAGCCCAATCAGGCTTTTGAGCACATGTGCTAAAATAAACCCTTACCAGAAAATAAGCCCTCCCCATCATTTCCTGGGAGAAAGAAGGAATATGCTCCAGGTGCCTCACATGCACCTGCCAACCACATGCCAAACCCTAGTTACCACGCCCCTTCTCTTAGTGGTGGCCGTAAAAAGAGCGGAAGGCCCAGTGACATTAGGGCTGGCAAGAGTGTGCAGAAACAAAGACAAAATGTCCAGCCCTCTCTGGACAGCTGATCTGTGGGCAGTGGGCTGAGGTTAAGGGGCCTCCTGCACCTCAAAAATAATAAGACCTCCCCCAAAATAAGGCCAAGCATTTATTTCGGGGTCAAAAGAAAATAAGACCCTGTCTAATTTTCAGGGAAACACAGTACTCGTTTCTTACTTTATGTAAGAAAGAATAAGAAGAGAAAATCTGATTGGGGCAACAAAGTGCAGCAGAATTAAGAAATAATTCAGAAGCAAAATGGCTATTAAAATGAAAGAGGTATAACTCATGTCCTCCTTCATAGAAAAAAGAAAAGAAAGGAAAGGTATGTTCCATAGAAACAAGAACTTAATCTATCAATGTTTTTTTATTTTTTTGTTTTCATTATTCCCCATTTAAAGTCTGATATAGCATCATCCCTTCTATCAAGCTGTCTCTTATCCATTCTGCTTAATGTATACTTTAGTTTAAAGTCATCTATAATAAAATACCAAAAAGCAGAAAATGAAGCCTTAATTTGCTAGTAGAAATATTTCAAATCAAATCAGAACAATAATCAGAACACTAATTGGCATATACACTTCAGTAGATAGTAGATAGACAGACAGGCAGACACTATTAGAAATAAGGGCAATATCATAATAGTTGTTTACTAGTGATGCTCCTCTGAATTCAATCTAGATATGCCCATGCTTTGGGCTCCTTATATACAATGGTATATTAATCTTCTGGAAGACCACACAATCTGTTATTAAATATGTGTTCTACGGTCTTTGGAAAATCCAAAAGGCTTGTCTACTATTCTGATGAAACAAAACAAAAGGGGGAGGAGGGATAAAGCCTGCTATGTATTTTAAATTGGCAAAGAGATGTCCTTATGATTCTTTCCCAAATGAATACATTGAAAGTTTTCTTTAGCACTTATTCATTTGAGATTGTTGGTAATTAGGATTCAATTGACAAAGTTCTTCCATTTAGGATGAGAAGAAAGCAAACTTATTTACCAGTCTTATATAAAACTAAACAACCTTCTATCCAAAAGTAGCCCAGCTAATAAGATAATGGGCTGGAGGATGAAATGATAGGAAAGTCTTATAACCATTGTATCAATTACCTCTCACTTCATCCTGCACCCAGCCTAAACTATTTTTGACACAGGTCTGCTAGTATTTTTTAAAAAAAAACCCAATACACACATTTTCAGAAATAGTCCTTTCTTTTGATCTATATGTATCATCTTCACATCAGTACAGTATCCTATCAGTGGAACAATTTGAAGTAAAGCTTCTATCTAATTCAAGCAACCACCCATACTCAACCAAGTCTGCTCCCATTTCAAGGAAAACAACTGAAGGTACTTTTTCCTGACAGTTGCTGATATGGAAACAAAGACAGGGGGAAGTTTTACTGATCACTGTCTTTCAATTACTTGCAACAGAGCTGCAAGCAAGGGTAGAATTCACATTATAAGGCTGATTAGATCTTTGATGTGGGACCAGTGTATATTATGCTTGCAAGACTAGAAAAATATACATCAATATGCTGTTTAGAAGAACCCCATAGCCATGTCCCAAACCTTTCAACATGATTGGCTTAAGTCATTGAAGAAAGAAATGACAACTTATGTAACAACAATAACAATTACCACAACGGTTAATATATTAATTGTACTATGACAATTATATAAAAGCCCAACTGTAGCCTATTGGAAAAGGCCCTAAAATTTTAACAATATGAAACATTTCAATAAAAAGAATATATTTTTCTCAACTTGTTTCTTTTAGTATTACATAAAAAGGTGATTACCACAAGACATGGCTTCATTATAGAATTCTTGTTCAGTACCAGGTTGCAATATTAAAACAGCAACAAAGGTTTAAGATATTTATCTTAATTCCTAAATGACACTACTTGTTGCTTCTTCAGAATCAAGGGTATTTTTCAAGTGGAACAATATAAATATATTCAGAATGATTTCTGGCACAATTTCTTCAAAATGAGATGACAAAAAACAAATAAAAGGACCAATAAAAAAAATCAAACAACAGCATTTGCCCAAGTCCTATCTCTTTTGATGATCTCTTATTTATAAATTCAACTACTCAAATAGGATGATTAAATATGCAAAATGTTTTTGTGATACTAGTATTTATGAGATTTTGTTTTAAATTACCCACAAGCAACATGAGCAGGTTTTGGCTAGAAGATCTAGGAGCAGCTATATTTATATAAATGTGTACTGGTGAAAGTTGGGTTAGACCCTATAAAGAAGAGAAAGGCATATTCAGAAAAGAAGCTTTTCTACCAATTATTTCTTTCTTTCTATGATAGCTTTTCTTTTCAATAATTCAACAGTACAGTTTTCTGCTTCTCTTCGATGAATTGTTTATGAATTGTCTAATGCTGCATAGGACCATTGCATTTTAAGGCATTAGAATTCAAACAATTCAGATATCATTACTATTATGTGGCAAATGTAGTTGACTGGATTGAATCAGCCTTATGTATGGAGAAGGAAGGATATTGCTTCATTTTCTTATTAATGAAAAAGGAGTAGACAAGTTTATTTTCCAGTTCCGTGAATTTTAAAGAAATATGTAAGATTCTAAACACAAAAGCTGTGGGCCAAACTTTCTGTCCATTTGAATTTTAAAACACTGTTACTCTAATAATTTTTATCTACATAAACATGACCTTTTTTTTAACGTTACTCTCTTTTCTATAATTTTAGCTGCAACAAATAATCCGCTTGAAGAAACTTAACATGTGCAGCCAAGCTTTGCTGCTATAATCAACTAAGAACTGGATTAGAGAACAACCTCTTAATACAGTGTGATGTACATCACAAGGACATCATGAACACAAAAGTAGGCAATCACAGTTGAGGTTCTCTTTATACATTTCAATGGTAGTAGGAATACATAATATAGAAGCTGCCTTCCTACTAGTGAAGATATTTGGATAATATGACAGTAGCACTCACTTCTATGCCAGCATTATTATTTCTAGAATTGGAATAATTAATAGTTTATAATTTAACAGTAAAATGTAAGAAGGGAATACATAAAAGGGACCTGGGAGGTCTTCAAGTTCAACCCTCTGCTCCAGCAGGAGACTCTATACTATTTCAGACAAACGGTTGTCCAATCCCTTCTTAAAAACTTCTAGTAATGAACCCATACCTTTTAAAGGCAAACAGTTCCACTGATTAATTAATGTTAATTAATTACTGCTCTTGATAACAGGAAACAGTTGAGCAAGCTATTTCCATTAGAAACGTATTTGACATACTTACAGATTTCTCAGAACATGAAACATAAACATATATAAGAAAATGGAATTTTCGGAAGAAATGTAGAAATGTACATTCAAGAAAGGCAGAAATGTAATTTGAGAAAGCATTTCAGACATGACCCTCCTTAGTTCTCAAGAAGATAAAGGGAGGGAAGGGGAAGCACATTCAAACTTGCAACGTTCTGTTACCATAATTTTATAATAAAAGTAATATTAAGTTTGACTTTGGTTGTCTAGTTCAGTGGTGGGCAACCTTTTTTTTCAACTGAGCCAAATCTTGCCAAAACCACGATTGAAATTTATTTTGAGAGCCACATTTTTAAAACCGAAAATACATAGGATGGTACACTGTTTTTAGTTTCAATAAACTCTGGCATTTGAAGCACGCAAGTCTTAAAGCTGTCAAGTTACAAGATCCTTGCATCCCTAACCCTTTAGGAAAAAAACCCCAAGGGATCTTCAAACCTGACAGCTTTAAGACTTGTGGACTTCAACTCCCAGAATCCCTCCTCCAGTCATGTTGGCTCAGGAACTCTGGCATTGAAGCATGCAAGTCTTAAAGCTGTCAAGTTGCAAGACCCTTGCACCCCTAACCCTTTAGAAAAAAAAAACCAGGGTCTTCAAACCTGACAGCTTGAAGACTTGTGGACTTCAACTCCCAGAATTCTGAGAACTGAAGTCCACCAAGGGCATCAATCATATTAGCCCAGGGATCTGCAAAATTGGCTCTTAAGACTGGTGGACTTCAACTCCCAGAATTCTGAGAATTGAAGTCCACCAGTCTTAAAACAGCCACCTTTGCAGACCTCTGTGTTAGCCCAAAGCCTGGCGCTGGGTGGGCCTTGCTCCCCCATTGGTGGAGCCCCAGGAAGCGAGGAGGGAGAAAAAGAGACGGAGGCCAAGGAGCTTCTCCCCCCCTACAAAAATCTTATCAGGGAGCTGGCGGGCAGTAGCAAATTAGCTGATCACGTGGCGTGATCGGCTAATTTGCTACTGCCCGCCCGGCTCCCCGGTTAGATTTTTGCTGGGAGGAGGCAGGGGGGAAGCTCCTTAGCCTCCGTTTCTTTTTCTGCCTCCTCGCTTCTCGTCCCCGCCCGACTTCAGGATCCTCCCTAATCATTGTGGGTCGAAAAGAAAAAAGGGAAAGGGGCCCTTGTTTTGAAGTGCCCGAGAGGAGGGAGGGGAGCGGGCGCCCGGCACACAGAAGAGCCACATTAAAGTGTGTAAAGAGCCGCATGTGGGTCGCGAGCCGCGGATTGCCGACCACTGGTCTAGTTGAATCTGCTGTGGAAGGCTGACATGTACTGCTTAACACATCAACTATTCTAGTTTCTAAATGGTCTACAAAGGCAGCTCAATGTAGAAGGTATTGTAGTAAACTAATTGAGAACTTGCATTGCTGAATTATTGTACATTGGAGCAAATCCTTTCTACTTACAATAGTATCAGTGCTCAATCCACAAATTGCAAGCCAACTTCTGATAGCATGCAAGATTTTTTTTTTTTGTACAAGTAGAAGTTACCAGAAGTCTTGAAGGTGACTGGAAATTCTAGACATGTTAGTCCTAACATATTTATATGGGATAAAGTTGGAGAAGGCTAATCTAATCAATTCCCATTATGCTAATACTTCATACTCAGATTTATACAGATCCAAATAAAGAGGTACTACATAGATTTATGGCTTATACTCATTGATCTGTCCAACAGATACATGTCTACATATGATAAAATTCCTACCCTTTTGATATATGTTTTTGTTCAAACTCTTCCATGTTCTTTTTGAACAGCATATTAAATCTACAGCAATAAACTAGAACTATAAATCTAGAACCATTCATATCATATTGCCAATAGGATCTAATTGACAATCTTCACTGAACTCCAGCCATTTTCCTCTATCTAGCAAAACAATATTGAATTTTCACAGCACCTCCCATTCCTCTTATTGAACAATAAATCAATTAGCACTGAATTCTACAAAAATATTGATTAGAATCTTTCAGCCCTGGAGGCAGGAGTAAATTAAATATGTTTTACAAGCAGGACAGTTAATTTTGAATCATTTTAAAATGTTGGAAAGTACAAATTTTCTTATTGCTGTAAAATCTTCTAGGCATACAAATATTTATTTTTGCAGCCATTCCTAAAATTAGCACACATGTGAATACTAAAATTTCAGGTCACCTGCGCTTCCTATTTGTTCTGAGGTTTTCTTTGCCATATAACTAATATAAATGGATATTAATGTAGTTAAATATTATAAATAGATACCACATATTATTGGGAGCTAGTTTGGTTTAATGATTAGAGTCATGGACAAATAACAAGGAAATCCTCCTTTAGGCATAAAAACCAGCTCAATACAGTTGGGCACACTTTCTTCCAGTCCATCCCACTTCACAAGATTATTGTTGTGAAGGAAATAGGGACAGGGAGGATTATGCACCTCACCATGTGCTGTACTAAATAAATATAGGATATATAACTCAAATAAATATTTTTCTTTCTTTTAATGATCCTCTAATATCTTGCATTGGGGTAGAGTCAGGATGACTGAAGGGAGCTGAGCATTTATTGGCCAGATGCCCTTCCTGATGCCTATGCAAAGTTCACAGCAAATATTTTCTCTTTGTGCTCAGAGAGGGAAAAATATCTACCACTATCTAGGATCAAACGCACAGCTCCTGATTGTGAGGCGAGAGCTCCAACTCTAGGCCACCATGGTACTCAGACTCAAATAAATAAAATAGGTACTGCATATGAAAAATGAATCAGAGAGCTGAATTTAAAGACAGATTTCAAATTACAAAGCTCACGTGAAGGGAGAAGGTGATGTGATAAAGCATTTTTCCTATTTTGTCTTGCAGTTCATTTGCATAAATATACTTATTTTGCCTTGTCACTGTTTCATAAGATATCATAAGAAGATATTGCCTTGTTACTGTTTCATTTAGAACTGAATGTTTCTTCTTAAAATCAAAGCAAGGGGGGCGGGATTCTAAAGTAGAATACTCAGGATCACAATATATTTGAAAAGCAAATGTTGTCCAAGTTGCCTGTACATTTTTGAAGGGTTTTTAACTGTTCATATTTTGAAGAAGAATCTCAGCAGGCTTTGCCGTCTGTGGTTGTAGAATCTAATATGCCCCAGCAGTGACTCGGTGTCTGAAAAGGTCATGGAGCTTTGAGTATTGTTTTGTTCTATGTTTTGGGCGAGTACAAGTCTTCAGACAACATAGACAGCCTGAGTAATTTGAGATCTTTTATTTTCAATTAATTTTGCAGCACCATTATTAGATGAAGCCTTTTGAAGTAATGTTTCTCTCCTGATAGTTGGGCGGTTAAAAATTTGACTGCTGATCAAGATTGACTGTTTCTGCACTTAGTTTGAAACTGGAATAATTTATATTTCTCACTCTCTGTTCAGGTACTGTACTACCATACTGATATTTTCCATCAGGTCCTTTGTCTATTTTGGGGGCACTGTAAACCTGTGCACTTTTATGTAATTCTCATAGCTAACATGAGTGGATTTGAGAATCAAGTTCAAGAATAAAAAGACGGCATTGTTTTATATATATGCTGGTTTTGTTGTATTCGGGTCTTTTCCCGTGTAAGGTTGAGATTCCGAAGACCCGAATACAACATATACATACATACATACATACATACATACATACATACATATATATATATATATATATGTGTGTGTGTGTGTGTGTTACAACCCCTGGTATGCCTAAATATGGGAGGAAGGTCACTACTCCCCCCCCTTCTGTCCTTCGGCTTATCACAGAAGACCATGCAGGCAGAAAACCATATTTTATTTTTAATGTTGCCTTTTTATATTTGTGTTGTATTTGTACTGATAAATAAATAAAGGGAGACTAGTATAGATCTATTTCGAGCTAATTAGCTCTCATCAGCTAGCCATACCCTAGTAGTGACCTTCCTCCCATATTTAGGCATACCAGGGGTTGTAACACAAATACATACCTATTTCCCTGCCTCAACTGATAAGGAGGACAGCCTGTGGCTTAGTGGCTAAGACTCCTGCCTAAGAAATAATACAGCCCAGGTTCGAATCCCAGTATGGCTAGCTGATGACAGCTAATTAGCTCGAAATAGATCTATACTAGTCTCCCTTTATTTATTTATCAGTACAAATACAACACACACACACACACACATATATATGTGTATTTGTGTTACAACCCCTGGTATGCCTATTTATTTATTTATCAGTACAAATACAACATATATATATATAGTTTTGACTCCTGGCAACTGAACAATCCCTGAAGCTTTCTTGGCAAGTTTTCAGAATGCTATTTCCTCCTTGCCGGGGCTGAGAGAGAGTGACTGGCCCAAGGTCACCAGCTGGCTTAGTGTCAGTTCTTCACTCTCCGGTTTAGGAAAAAGGCAAATAGCAAATCACTTCTGAAAATCTTGCCAAGAAAATCTAGTTCGGGCAGTTGGCAGGAATCAACACTGACGCAAAGACACAAATAAATGAATAATTAAATAAATACATTACACAGAATAAATCTTTAGTAATATGGCCTGAACTTAATATAGTGTACAATTCCATTTGGTAATTCAAATTGTATATATAGATCATGGTTTTTATACTCATTTTTTGGCTTAAGTTCTACAGTGATTCTTAACTGCATAATGTAATAGTACAAGTAATTATATTTAACAAACACAACTATGACATTTGAAAAACCTGTGTTTTATTTATACATGTACTTTATATTCTTTTCTCATGTTTTCTCTTGAGTGTGTGTGTGTGTTCAAAGTGTTTGACTAAAAAAACAAATATTAAAAATGAGGTTTCTTAACTGAACCTGACGCTATAGAAGAGCACTGCACATCAAGACAACTAGACACAAGAACAGTTTTTTCCCCAAATGCCATCACTCTGCTAAACAAATAATTCCCTCACCAC
Source organism: Natrix helvetica (assembly GCF_964273705.1). Lineage (NCBI taxonomy): Eukaryota > Metazoa > Chordata > Lepidosauria > Squamata > Natricidae > Natrix > Natrix helvetica. The sequence goes on from NC_138550.1 coordinate 111,709,120, forward strand.
TGTCAAACCATTCACTAAGGCAGCATTACTATTACTATTAGACTTCTCATCATTCCTATCACTCATCCCTTCCCTCTTATGAGTGCAGGACTGTAACTTTGTTGCTCATATCCTTACAATTTATATTGATCTTGTCTTTTTAGGTACACTGAGAGCATATGCACCAAAGACAAATTCCTTGTTTGTCCAATCATACTTGGCCAATAAAGAATTCTATTCTATTCTATTCTATTCTATTCTATTCTATTCTAATTGGATTGTAAAGGGGATGCTGGAAGAAAGCGTATAATCTGTTCTCCCTTTGTTAGCAAAAATAGAAAAAAATCTGTAGCTCATGGAGATCATCTTAAGCTCTATATTAGGATCCTAACGGGTGGGTGGGTGGAGGGAAGCTAATCATATTTTCATTCCATTACATTTATGGTGATATCTTGGAGCAAAAAAAAAAAAACTAATCCAGTGAGAGTTCCACATTCCTATTTGTTTCTTTTCTTTTTCTTTCAGGAATATGATAGGTATCAGAAAAAGTCTCTGACCATCAATAAGGACCCAAATTGTTGGTTCACTGTGATAATTTCATTTCTCAAGTTATTATTATGACTCATTATGTCACAAGTAAAGTCAAACTCCAGCCCATGCAATAGCTAATGCAATCTCGGCTAAATAAATGGAAAAGCAAGTGGGACCAAGTCAAGGGTTGATAACATCTTCAAGCCCCGAGATGGCGAACCTATGGCAAGCATGCCACAGGTGGCATATGGAGCTATTTGTTAGGTCACGCCAGGCATTGCCCTGTCAGCTCCAGCACGCATGCGTGTGCTGGCCAGCTGACTTCAGACTTCTTTTTTGGCTGTTTTTTTTTGCTTTTCAGAGGCTTCCCTGAAGCCTCCCGAGGGCAAAAAACCACTCAACGCACAAACTGGAAGTTCAGGAATGGACTTCAGGTTTGCGCGTTGTGCCATTTTTTGCCCTCTGGAGGCTTCAGGGAAGCCTCCTGAAGGCTCAGGAGGGCAAAAAACGGCCCATATGAGCAACCCAGAAGTTCAGGAACAGTGACTTCTGGTTTGTCTGTAGGGCTGTTTTTCACACTCCGGAAGCTTCAGAAAGAGCAACCTGGAAGTTTGGGAATGAAGCTTCCTGACCACGAAAAACGCCCCTACGGTCACCATTCCCGAACTTTGAGTTGCTTTTTCTGAAGCCTGGGGAGAGCCTCCCCAGGCTCCTAGAAAGCCTCTGGAGCCTGGGGAGTTTGAAGAAAGCATGCCAAAAGTGAGGGGAAGCCCTGGGGTCACACACATAGCATTATGGGTGTGACACAACTGCGCACGACCCCCCTGTGCTTCCCTACTTTTGGCACACAATCCAAAAAAGGTTAGCTATCACTGTTGTAGCCTATTGAAACCAAGGGCACAGACAAGGCTGTGGGTGCTGAAACTCGAAAGATATCTGGTATAAAGAATAAGGGAAATGGCCTTGATGGAGATTTTTATAGCCAATATCAGTATAAGTTGCTGTAGACATCCTATGGAGTTGATTTTATGGTCTGGTCTACCTAATGAGACTGTCGTATGACTCTGAAATTTCCAAAGGAGAGCTGTTTATTAGTGAAGCCTTTCAAATTCCGAAGCTTAACGAGAAATTAATCAAAGAAATGGAAAGGTTATCTGTTTAATATTCACTAGCTTTTGTTAACATTGTAACAGTTGCCTTGATTAAAAATTAAGTGTACAATATACCTCAAAGAAGTTTCGCCCCACAAAGGATTTAATCACTGCCACTCTCTGGCCTCCCTTTTAAGAAATATGCTATTATGGGATATACATTACATTACATGTAATGGAATTAATACTGACAACCTCTCTTTAATGATATAGATTCAGGCCCATGAAATGTATTTGTTGTCTTATGTATTTGTTAGTAAGTCATCAGACAACAAGATTTTTGCTCAATAGCCCATGGCTAGAGAGAAACAGATAAAGATAAGAAATATAACCAAACACTAGAACCTTAGGTTCAATTGCACGTGAACATAATTAAATTTTTTTCAGATTTGCAAAACTGTCGTAAAATATTCCTAGCAGTTTGTTTAGAAACTGCTCCTTCTATCTGAACAGTATAGGAAAATGGTCAGAATGACTAGACAAAAATACACACCACCACCACCAGATTCAGCTGCAGTCAATATTTGTTGCTAACAGAACAAACAGCTTTGAAATGAGAAGGGAGTGAAAGTGCAACAGTCAGCGAGGAGGCAAGGTTTTTCAAAAGCTTTCAGACTCTGTAATTTTTAATTTTGAAATATAATTTTGCAAAGATATAAATCTACTCATGTATATGTTCCTAATAGAGTGACAGAATGAACATCAGAAAACTTTGTAGCAAAAAGCATATTCAGATCCTTGATGGCAGTTGTATCTGCTTTTTATATAACAATGAGGATATTATGTATTGATTTATAGTCCAAACCCAATAATAAAAGTAAAGTATAGCAAATAATGTAAACTAAATAAAAAAAATAAAATAAAATTACATAACTGAACCAGCTGATAACGTTAAGGAAGCACCAGGTGGTTTCTGATAGCTATAAATAAGACTTTTGCAACCTTCTTTAGAAATTTCTGATCACAAAGGGGGTATTCAGCAGGTTCTCTCCAGTTCTGGAGAACTGGTAGTGGAAATTATGAGTAGTTCAGAGAACCGTTCAATACCATCTCTGACTGGCCCTGCCCCCATCTATTCTCTCCCTCCTGAGTCCCAGCTGATTGGAAGGAAATGGGGATTTTGCAGTATTCTTCCCCTGCCACACTCAATAAGCCACACCCACAGAACAGTTAGTAAAATTTTTTGAATCCCACCACTGATGGATCGTCTAGGAAAGCAGTAATCTCATTTCTGAAAAAGGCTATATTTTATGCACTGCCACTGCAAACAATAAATTATTTGCACACTAAATAATCAGATTTTCTTTCTTTTTTAAAAAAATGCATTTGCATCCCAAATACATATGTTTTTTCCACTGGCTAATTTGAAAGAAAAATTATCTAAAATCTGCCTTTCCTTCTTCATACTATTCCATCCTAATTCCTCATCAAACTAACTTGATGGATCAGTTTTCCACAGCAGGTGACAAAGGGCTCATCAGAATAGAAGATGCAACACTGAGCATCTGGCTAGCAGGTAAATGATGCACAGAAGCCTTTTCTTTTCCCTGGGACTCAAGAAGATTGACTACAATTCTCTTGAGATCTCTTGGTGAGATATGGTACCCTACATAATGTCTGCTGCCAGTGAGAGCCCTGGCAGAGATTATCTTGGTGGATAAGGGCACATGGGGCATCATCTCCTATATGGAATCAAAATCAATGTAGTCTAAGGACAGAACATCTGGCAGAGAATGAAGTCCCATGCATTATTTACTGTCAAAGAAAGGCTGATGAGTTCCCTATTTGTCTGATGAAAACTCTGCCACATTTTAATTTCGATAAGAAAGGTTTTTCCCTTGGGAAAAATATGGGTAGTGTGAATGCTGACACAGAAAGTTAGGCCTGGAGTAAATCTCACTGAAGTCTGGTATAATCGGCAGCCAAATGAATTCATATATGTATATATTATATAACTATTTGTGCTGAGACGGAATGGAGCTTGCATCTCTCTTAGATCCATTTTAAATAATCACATTTCTTTGTATTATATTTGACCATAAAGATGTTTTTAAAGTTATTAGAACATGCTGAAATGCTCAGGTTTTTTTTACCATAATCTTTAATATAGTCAAGAATGTCTGTTTAAAGATGAAATAAAATTGCACTCCAGGGCAGTTTTAGCTTGTAACAGGCTGGAGGGAAATAGTTATTATAAAGAATTGAATACTAAAATGTTTTGCTGTAAACAGAGGTCTTCTTGTGCATTTCTCTGGAGTAAAGTTTCTAAATACTAAGGGATAATCAAGATGTTTGCAGAAGCACTTTATTACAGAAATGTGGAAATGTGGAAAGCTATTGTTTTAAGGGGAAAACAGCAGCTCAACTATATTTGAGATGGATTATTTTGATAATTTTGTAAGTATTTTGAGCTTGAAACATAATTTCAACATCCCCATTCCATTAGTCTGTCCCATCAGGCAGGGAGCTCTGAGGGAGATGGACAATTAAGAAGTGTGAGGGGAAGAAAGAGAAGGAGGAGGAGGAGGAGGAGGAGGAGGAGGAGGAGGAGGAGGAGGAGGAGGAGGAGGAGGAGGAGGAGGAGGAGGAGGAGGAGGAGGAGGAGGAGGAGGAGGAAAGAAAGAAGGAAGGAAGGAAGGAAGGAAGGAAGGAAGGAAGGAAGGAAGGAAGGAAGGAAGGAAGGAGAGAAAATAAGATATTTAGGCTAGTATTTCCATTCCAATCATTTTACACTACTATTGCATGGTACTTGTATTGACTGTACACCGCCCCGTGTCCCTTTCTGGGAGAGGGGCGGTCTAAAAATCTAAGAAATAAATAAAAATAAATAAAATAAATAAAATACTTAGTGTTACAAATGCATTGATGTGACTAACTCCAAAATATCCAATAATTTTTAGAGCAAGTTCTAGTCAACATCAGCTAATTCTTAAAGGGTTCCACATATTATCTGTCCAACACTGGGATTTTGTATTAGCATCTATCAAAATGTCCTGCAAGAATTCGTGTAAATATATGTGCACATATCTTTCATTATCCTCAACTTTCATATTTATGAAGTAATCATACTTTTTTAAAAAAACCTAAAAACCCATATTTTTTAAAAAAATAAAATCCTATAAGATGATCTTTATTTTTTATTTCTTAAATATATGTACAATTATGGTACAGTAGATAAAAAATTGATTATTCAACCCCCAAAGAGCTCACAGGTTTTCAAAAACTGCATAAGAGAGAACTGATGACAAATTCTTTATCATGAATGCTCACATGTACGTATAAAATATCAGTTGGTACAAATAGCAATATTTGAATGTACTAATATTAATATTTTTCTTAATGTTCTTTTATCAATGTTTATTATCCTAGATACCTAAACTAAGCTTTTTATATCTGCATTTCTTGTAATAAGAGAGTGTGCTTGTTACATCTATCATAAGTGAAAGCAATCCAAATTATTGACTGGTGCTTCAGGGAGAAAAAAAGGTTCAAACAATAATATAATTAAGAATCAGAGGTCTGGCCTGGAAGGGATATTATAAATTGTCCATTTCATAGTTAATGCAGTTGTAGTTCTACCTCCTAGAAAACAAGTTTTTTTCATCCTTGAAAGAACGTCAGCTATTTGCAGATTGTATTACTCTGTTGTGTTTTGCTTTTCAAGGACAAATGTATGCATTTCTTTCAATTATACAACTTCAGACAGCTAGTTTGGGATCCAGCATGCAAGGGAAGCAAGGCACCTGCCTCAGGTACACTTACAGGTCTTAAAATGCATCTAACCTCTAAAGTCAACCAAAATATTTTTAGAAAATAAAATGGTGACTGGCTGAAATCCAATGCTTTTTTTTTTCTTTACAAGTTGTTTGTTTTTTGGTGGCTGGATACCATAGCATTGTGCATCCATAAAATTCAAAGTGTGTCCATTCTCAAAATATCATGAAAGTTTAATGTTTGGAAAGACACTTATTGCCATGTGGGAGAATTTTATTTAGAATTTTATTTCTTGGAAGAGGGAAGCCATCTAGCAATTTAACAGATTAACAGAGTTGGAAGAGACCTTGCAGGTCATCTAGTCTTGGGATGGCGAACCTATGGCACGCGTGCCACAGGTGTCACTTGGAGCCATTTGTCAGGGCACGCGAGGCATTGCCCTGTCAGCTGTCCAGTGCGCATGTGCGCGCTGGCCAGCTGAGTTCAGCCCTTTTAAAAGCAATTTTTTGCCCTCCCCAGGCTCCAGAAGCTTTATAGGAGCCTGGGGAGGGCGAAAACAGCCTCCCCTGCCCCCCGGAGGCCTTCCGGAGGCTTTGGGAAGCCTCCAGAGCGCAACAAAACTGACCCTATGGGCAAACCGGAAGTCACTTCCACTTTGCTTGTAGGGTCATTTTTAGTCCTCCAGAGCCTTCAGGGAAGCATCCTGAAGGTCCCTGAAGGCTCCAGCGGGGAGGCTTCTTTCACCCTCCCCAGGCTCCTATAAAGCCTCTGGAACCTGGGGAGGGCAAAAAAAGCATGCAAAAAATGGGGGGAGCGCCTGTCATGCGCACATGCGCACTGGGGGGCTTGCACATTGTATTACGGGTGCAGCACACCCATGCACAGACCCCCTGCGCTCCCCCCGCTTATGGCACGTGAGCCAAAAAAGGTTTGCCATCGCTGATCTAGTCCAGCCCCCTGCCCAAGTAGGAGACCCTACATCTGCCTCTACCGAGCATCGAACTCCTATTTGTGAGGCGAGAGCTCCACCTCTAGGCCACAGAGTTCCCCTGATTTTACATCATAAAAAACCAAAACCAGTGATAAGCATATTAAAAAAGAGGGCTAAAGTTTCAGGAAGTTAAGGATCTATTTGCAAACAGTACTAGAATTTTGTTGCTTTAAAAAGTCTACTGATTAAAATCTAAATTGCCAGGAATATGTCTATTCACCTAAATTTGATAAAAAAGATGTTGCTGCCAGTTCATCAGCTGAATACTCCACCCTCCCCCAATCAAGCTAGAGTAGTCAGTGGCATAAATTTTTAATTGCTACCTAATTTATGCATTTTGGATCCTAGTTTTTTATATTTCAGAACCTGCTGAAACTGTACTAGCTAGAACAAAACTACTGACTGACTATATGTACAGTATCTGAAGATTGCTATTGAATTCCAATATATTGAAACAATTCTTATTCTTCGCATAAGATCACTGAAATTCAAAACAAATGGCTATTGCTAGCTAAATCCAGACAGTGCTTAATACAGATTTGCATTTGGTTTAAATGAAAGGACAAAAATATAAGGAAAGGTTTAGAGTAACTAATACTTAATTGCTCTAGCTTATACAATACCAAGCATAATTAAAGTTGTCTAGACTGTCAGCATAAGGAGTATAAGAATCTGGGTGCAGTTTTCTTAAAAATAAAATTCTCCTCAGCTTTGGCAACAGCTCTGATTTTCTACACAATGAAGAACTTTGCAACATAATTTCATTCCTATTTAATACAACTAATAATAATATAATGAACTGAAAAGTAATTCTTCTCTTTAAAAATCCTATGTAAATCCTACATAAATTATAGAACTAATCCTCAAATAATATCCTCAGAAGACTGATATTTATAAAAAGAAAACCTTATATTAAATCACAGTATTTTTTTATTCTATGGATTCTTGGATGACCCTAAACCTAACCTACATTGGGCCTGGAATTTCCAATTCCAATTCCACAAAGTGTCATTGTAAGTTAAAGAGTTGCTGGACGAATGATTGTAACTCAAGGACTACCTCCAGTATAAACTGTGTATGGTATACTTATGTTTTCTACATACACCATTGATAGCATAACCCATTAGAAATAAACTACATAACTAAATCTTAAAAAGGTGATTTTTTTGTCAACTGTATTACTCTATTATTCTCTGTGTATGTAATACAAAGTATAATTAAAGATGTCTAGAATGCCACTATAAATTTGCTCACGTTTTTCAAAAGTGGCAATAACAACAGTGATATGTAAACAGGAAAGAGATCATTAACAAAAGTTACTGTATTAATACATTCTAATACCCTTTTAATCTTTGAACAACTAAATTAATTAGCTACTACAGTCTGTACACTGAAATCTTCCCACTGAGTAAATTCAGTAGCGAAAAAAGTGCTGGTGTCTTGTTTTAAGAAAATCATATTCTCAGAGTTAATCATAGTAAATCATCTTCATCTTCTTTGTAGCAGTTTCTTTGTCGCAAAAAATATGCTTAGGAAGATCTCTTTAGGGGACCCTTGAATGGAATCTAATTTAAAGGGCTGAAAGGAACAGCTTCTACACCCACCATCATTTTCTCAAGATATATAAACTCTTACTACACCAAGCTTTTTGGACCTGCAAATTTATAGAGTTAAATCATAGGAGAAGCTTGGGAAACAAAATACTATAAACAATATATCCCACAAATAATTTTTGGATAGTAAAAAATAGCATTTATTATGACTCAACTTTCTTTATCCCTATAATTAGTCTTTTGGAAATTCTCCTTTTCAGACTTACGATGAAGATGTATGCATATGCATATACTAGCATGCATATACTGGAGAGTTAAATAATCATTTTGTTTTTCTGGTGTCTATTCAGGCAAATAAACATGTCTATTTTAAAAAAATAGGTGTCTTTTCAGAAAAATAGTTTGGTTGAATAATGGGCTATATAATGTTTTAAGCCACCATTCATAGAATATATAGACAGTTTAAAAGCAAAAAACAAACAAAAATTGCACGAGTAACAAAACTAGGAAATATAGATTTTTTTAAAAAAGTCAATTGTTTTATAGATGACTATAAATTTAGGGTTAAACTCAGAAATTAAATGAGATGTGAACATTTTTTTATATGGAAGTTTTCACTTCCTCCTCTGAATAGTACATTCTATTCTCACCAGCTCAAGGTTAATTCAGCCTTCCATCCTTCAAGGTCAGTAAATTGAGGACCTAGATTGTTGGGGACAATATGCTGACTTTGTAAACCACTTAGAGTGGGCTGTAAAGCACTGTGAAGTAGTATATAAGTCTAAGTGCTATTACTATTGCTATAGGAAAAATGATACACCATTGACCAATCAGAAATTGCCAACTTAGAGTAGCATTGGAACAAGCTGTTGCACAACGACAATGTTTAAAGTGACTTGGAATAAGAAGATTTTGAGATAAAGAAACAGACTTCTCATTAAGCTTACAACACTGCTTCTATTTGTTACACCATGTGGCGTTGCTTTTTATAATGGCAAAAGAGAGTTTATATGTCATATTGAGGCACAGTTTATTTTAATCACACTCTAATGGAAAGCCAAGAGTCTCTTAATATACTCTGTGAATTAGTCCAGTCATGCTTCTGTTATGCCTTCCTAGATTCCCAGATGTATGCCTCTCTCCCTGGTAGACATTTTGCAAGAAGAATCTCCTATGAAAATGAGCCATGAGAATTGCTATCTTGGGGCACACAGTATATTGTCATTCAGTTGCTTTAGATTGTAATTTCCCCTGGCTTTAGGTTGATGCTGGCTTTGGTTGATAGAACAGAAACCCCAAATACTGGGAAGCCACTTAATTCCCTTGCCTTGCTGACTGGTAAAACTCAGCCCAATCAAACTGTTTTCTGTAATGCAGAGGTAACAACAATAAATTCAACTGGGCTGGTATAATTATAAAAACATTTTTCCCCACAGAATTATATTTCTAAGGCTGTCTAAAAGGTCCAGCCAGCAACACACCAGGTTTATCTTCACTCTCCCAGACTTTTGGTAGTGCTTAAGTGGCAGCACTAATTCTTTCAGCACTTTTTGATACTGATTATCAGAATATCATTTGGACTGGCTGTAACAGGGGTGGGTTGCTGCCGCTTTTACTGCCAGTTCGCAACCCACACGCAACCTGCGCACGCGTTCAATGGAAATTGTTCTGCGCACATGCGCAGAACAATTTACAGTGAACTGTGCACGCGCAGTCACTAAAATCCAACATGGCAGGGACATCAGCAGCAGTGAGGGAACCAGTTCAGGGGTGTGTCAGACCTAGGTCACTGCTGGTTCTGCTACCCAGGCCTGAGTTCTACTACTGGTTCAGCCGAACTGGGCTGAACCAGCAGCAACCCACTACTAGCCTGTAAGGCTCAGAGCGTCAGGCACACTGTTACAATGGTTTCTACTCCTATCTTGGCAGTTAGATCAGAAAATGGTTGTGGGAAAGAGAGATTGGCGCCTCGGTTCTGTATATAGAGTGCCTCAAGGTTCCGTTCTCTTTCAGAGTATCCAGTTCATCTTTTAATAAAATCATGGGAGAGGTTTTCATTTCTGGGTAAAGTATCATCATTATAGAAAGGATACTCAATTATTTATCTTCATCCTGGCCCCACTGGAAGTTACAGTGGAAATCATGACCCAGTGTCTGTAGGCTGTGTTTGGTTGGAAAACTCAAACTGAACTCATAAATGGCATGGTGGATACTGATTCAAAATCCCACCTATGCCAGTACATACCATCTCTGACTCTTGATCAGATTGTGTCCGTCAGAATGAGCAGTTTTGTAATCTGGAGGTTGTTCTAATTCATAGCTTCAGTTTGAAGAGCAGGTCGACATCATGACCAAGACAGCTTTTGCAAGCTTCAGCTAATGGATGAACTCTGGCCTTATCTAAAACAGGATGCAGTAAAGATGGTCGCCCAGGTCCTTGTCATCTCTAAATTAGACTAATGTAAATTAATAATAAGATCACTAATCCACATGACTACCTGGACATGTAGATTAATAATAAGATCACTAATCCACATGACTACCTGGAAACTTTAGCTGGTCCAGAATGCACAGCATATGTGCCGTAGTGTCATATTACACTTCCATTGCATATGCCGTGCTGGTCATTTCCGTTATTCAAACTGCACTGTCACACAAGTGAGTTGTACCCAGAGTGCCATTCACGGTGGTAGTCACTACCTATAAAATCTTATATGGTTTGGAGTTGGGTAACTTTTGGACAGTCTTTTGCTAGTAGTCTGCCAATCCTACTCGAATACCCACTAACAATCCCCATCCCGCTGGAGATATGGCATATGATGTAAGTGTTACAATGACGTAGTATTTCCTTTCCTCTGGAATGGCTTACCTCTGAAGTGCAGATGAGATCCCACCTTCATGACTTTTTGAAGAGGAAATATACAACTCTTCTAAAGAGCCTGTGGGGATTAACTCTATGTAGCAATACCACTATTTACAGTTTTATTTAACTTACCAGTTTTATATTTCCAGATACTATTGAAATAACTTTATTTCTGATTTGTACTCTGGTTTTTAAAATGTAAACTTTGTAAGCCACTTGGAGCCTGTCTGGTTTCACATAGTAAAATTCATAAAAAAATAAATACAAAGCAAATGAATATTCTAAGAAGAGTGGTCATGATCAGATAACTGAAAGTTTCCAAGAAAATTCCAATCTGACTGTTGGAAAAGGGGGTTGAAAAGTATTAATGATATTATTTTATGGGAATGAACTATATAAATAAAAAAAACTGAACATTCAATGCTACAACATTTTATTACTTTGTATATTTCATAAATGTTATAAGCCTTTATGCACCCTGCATCTGTTTTCAATCTATAACTATGACTAAAACAGGAAAATAATGCCAATAATACATGTTTGGTGAAGAATTAAAGCATAAATGTCTTTTCCTGGAAGGATTTACAAAGCAATGTCACAAGCAACTTTCATTAATTCTTCTTAAAAGGGATTTAATGTAGGAATTCTCCAGAATATACACATGTATTGTTGAAGGTCAATATGATTTAACGCTTGACTAGTACTGAAGAAGGAGTGAAGCCACCACTTGTCAGTTGTCATAGCTATGTGACAGCAAATATGTCACATGAGAATAATAAATAAAGGGTTTAAGAAATAAGCTAATTTCAGGATATATACATTTTTATATAACATACATACATACATACATACATACATACATACATACATACGTGTGTTACAACCCCTGGTATGCCCAAATATGCTCAGATGATAAGGAGGAGAGCCTGTGGCTTAGTGGCTAATACATCTGCCTAATATGTAATACAGCCTAGGTTCAAATCCCAGTAAGGGTATGGCTGATGAGAGCTAAATAGCTTGAAATAGATCTATACTTGTCTCCCTTTATTTATTTATCAGCACAAATACAACACACACACACACACACACACAAACATATATGAGGATATATAATTATATAATTTTTTATGTACTATTTCTCTGATACATAAATAATAATGTGCTGCTGGGGTAAAGTTGAAGAGCTTTAATGAATTATTATATGTCTATTATTCCATGTATAATAACATTAATTATTAAGTTATCTCTAATACCATTTCTGTCATTGAAAAGAAAAGCTATAAAGAAAATAATTAATAAGATGATATATTATATAATTAACACTCATTAAACAAAACGTGTCAGTTGACACTTCAATCTCTTATTAATTTTATTGCATTTCTAGGCCATCTTCAGATAACTATATAGCATTTGTGTGTATAATCCATATTAAGCATCAATATCATAGAAGCAAAGCTATACATTAATGAGTAACTAGTAAAGCCATAATAAAGCTGAAAGACAATTTACAAGATGGGACCATCAAACAAACAGTCCAAACTGGAACCTGTCACGTATTATTCTGTCAATTTTAAATTTTTAGTTAAACGACCCTTAATTTTCAACTACTAAAATTAACAATGGAAACATTTCTTTCCTGAAGACAAACTGGGGCTGAAATTTCTGTCGCTAAGCAAAGTGGTGGTTAAGGAAAACATAAATTCAGGCCAGTTGCCAATCAACCAAATTTTGATCATGTGACCAGGGGTGACTTAAAGGATCGGTTGTAATAGGGTTGTTGTTATTGTGGGGAAAATAGGAGGACGAGGAAGGACTATTGTGTATGTTCAGTGCCTAGAACTATTTCTAAAAAAATAATAGAGGTGGGATAAAAATCTAAAAAACTAAGTAAATACTGAACCTTCAATATTAATACCTGTAATGATTCCTTTTCAGAAAATAACAATTTTGGTCCATCACAAAATATTGTATTTTAATGAAGCATTATTGTTATTGAAAATAATGTGCATACATAACCATTTCTAGAAATAGTTTAAACATCTGTTGCCTATAAATCACCATTTGAGGTGCCTCTTCTATATAAACCTGCCAATCACTGAGCTTCTCTGACGCTGACACTTCCAAAAAAATGGGGAAAGTATTTTCTGTCCTTATTGTTTTAGATCAACTGTTGTACCTTGTAATTACTCCAAGCTGCATCTAGTTAATGACTTCCCTGAGGTATTCAATTATTTATATACTTTTTCCAGATAACATTCGTGCAATCAAGTTTATTTAAGCAATCATCTACAAAATCTTTTGGAATAAAAACAGAGAAGATATTAGAAGACTGCAGTTATTATCTGTCAGAACATTGATAAGATAATGGATGTTCTAAATTGTTTTGCAAAATCTGTAAGGCAAACTGTGGCTCCGGCAAAGTCAAAATGGAGATAGCAATACTAGAAACACAGAGCATACATAAGTTCTGTTGGTTTTACTCCTTTGATGAATGTATTTTTTTAAAAAAAAATTCTCATAACGCAATGCTATTGAGCAGTATACATTTAAACCAAACTGCTGAAATAGTAAATATTCTTTTTGGGAACAAAGAAAAAAGGATAGTGGTAGTCTATAGGAGAACTATGGGATGTCAATTATGTCATAGTAATAGCATGAAATAATGTGGGCAGAAAAACAAGATAGCAGAAAAATACACAGTTGGATTTTAAATTGAGAGCTCACATATTTTCAACTGAAAGTAGTTTTTACAAAGCTCTTGTTTCTAAATGTGCAGTTCTAAGTACATATTGACTTTAAGCACAAAGATGGACTAAAATACGCTGTGGATAATAGTGACAACAGACAGAGAGTGTCCATATCATGTTTGAAGCACCTTTGCCTGCTTCGGGTTCAAGAATTATATACTTCTAATAAGGAACCTAATTGCAAACTAGAATTAAGTCCTACTGAACAGTTAGTAGTCCTCTTTTAGTGAAAAAGTACAGTTTTCACTTGTATCCATGCTAATTTAAACCCAATTTTTCTTCTTTCAGCCTTACATTTCATGGCCTTGAAGCTAAACAACTATTAGTAATTTACATAGTCTACACTTCTGTACTGTGAATCTGGACTCATCTGTCACACCTACAGCTGTCTGAGATCATTCACAAGTCAGAAAATAAGTGTGATATATTAGGAATGTGTAGTTGTAATGTATAATAAATCTTTCCTGATAATACTATGTAACTTCAATAGAAAGAAAAAAAACTTTTCTAGAAAATACGAAGTCAAACACTATCTGTTTCAATGTATTTTTGAATCTGTTATAAAATTCAATACATATAATTTTATTGGGTCTGGAGAAAATTGCATCTTTTGTGTTTTACAGCTTGAAATATAAATAAATTGTCAAAAAGGCTAAATTATTAATAATCAGAGTATGGCTAAACATTATTTGTCCTCAAAGCATTTGTATATAATCATTTTGTTATATTTACAGTTTAAGAAAGAAAAATGCTGTTCGACACTGAAAAATACAAAAGAAATGTGCATTATTCTATCAAAACACAGATATGATCTCAAAACCCAGCTTTCAATGTCTATTTTTAATTTAAAAAATAATAAAAATGTATACCCTATCCCAACAATACATTAGACTCAATAAACAAAAGGTTATAGAGACCCTACCCCAAAATATTGAAAAGTAAATCCCTGTTCTTTAGACTGTTATGGGTGACATGCTGAAACACTATTCTATTGTAGCTAGTGAATCTTCAAAGTCAAGTAGGAATCCAAAATATGCATTTTTTAAAAAGTACCAGAATAATATGAAGAAAAAAAGTTCCAAAGCAGTTTATTATAGTCATCCCTAAATCCCAATTACTGCTCAGAATAAAATAAATAAATAAATAAATACAATCTATTAAATGTTTCAGAGAGAATAGAATAGAATAGAACCGGGATGGCGAACTTATGGCACTTATGCACCATAAGGAGCCTGAAGCCTCCGGAGCACAAAAACCCTATGGGCAAACAGGAAGTTTGGAAATGGACTTCCGGTTTGCTCGGAGGGTCGGTTTAAGCCCTCCAGAGGCTTCAGGGACCTTCAGGAGGCTTCCCTGAAGTCTCCGGAGGACTAAAAAGGACCCTACGAGTAAACCGGATGTCACTTCCGGTTTGCTCGGAGGGTCGGTTTAAATCTCCGGAGGCTTCAGGGACCTTCAGACGGCTTCCCTGAAGCCTCCAGAGGACTAAAGCAATCCCTACAAGCAATCCGGAAGTGACTTCCGGTTTGGTCGGAGGGTCCTTTTTACTCCTCCAGAGGCTTCAGGGAAGAGGTCCCTGAAGCCTCCAGAGGGCCTCTGGGGGGGGGGCGAGGGGAGAGACTGTTTTCGCCCTCCCCAGGCTCTGTCTTGTCTCCTCCGATCTCCCAAGGTTCTTTCCCCAGCGTGCGATAGCTTTCTACTGGATTCCGCTCTGTCTTACCTCCTCCGATCTCCCAAGGTTCTTTCCCCAGCATGTGATAGCTTTCTACTGGATTCCTCTCTGTCCTGCCTTCTCCGATCTCCCTAATTTCGGCCCTTAATCCTCCAGTTGTCTATTTCTGGGAGGTTTCCCCCCCCCTTTCCCCCCTCCTTCATAGGAGTCCCAAAAATTTTTGCCACATGGCTTGGGTGTGTGTGTGGTCATGTGACTGAGTGCGCATGAGTGATGTCAAGTTGGTCATACCCGCCTGGTCACATGACTGCCAAGCCACACCCACAAAATAGGCCACACCCACAGAATAGGTTCTAAAAAATTTGAAACCCACCACTGGGTACATTGATTCAAAAACTGTTGCCCTTTGATGGGGTATTTCACCCAAATTGAAGGTTATAAACAATCAAACAGACATGAGAGTTTTAGCAGTAAATAAATCTAAGAGATGGTGGTATTGGGACTAATGTATTAAAGACAATAGGTTTTTGGATTTGTTTTTTGGGTTGTTTTTTTTTTGCAGAAGATAGGTACCTCTATGGATAAGGCCTTCTTTATGTCACACAATTTTATTTTGCAGTAAATGAAATTATTTTCTCAATTTTACTGTTCTATTTACTGTACAGTTTTTTAATGCAATTCTGTGACTACTGCACTATATGCTTCTCCATTGTCTTAGTCTGTCTTCCAAAGATATAGTTTACTCTGCGCACATAATCTGAGCTTTTGTAACTTTTCATCTTTATTTTTGGGAAAGTATGTGAAAATATATTTTGAAAAATTATCTATGAAGAAGAATTATCTATTTTGGAAAAAAATATCTCCCAGCTGTGTTTTTGGGGTAGTATCCATCAAATTAAATCAGGGTAAGTCTACAAATTTTCTTGTTTATTTTGGACAATAGAACGTGTTTTGTCCTCCTTTTCATTGTAAAAAAGTTGGTCACCTTATTTTAATGTGTATAGTAAGTACCTTGCTCAGAGTGCATTCCATTTAATACAATCAATATATTTGAATTCAATTAAGTGAGATATAATATTAAAACTATGTTAATTGTTTTCTCCATCAACTTTCACTGTTTCTATGACTCAAGCTTGATGCCAAATCCCCATGCAATCTTTATGAAAATGCTCCTTTGCAGTATAGGCCTTTGTTGTCATACATTCTGCTTTACAAAGATCCTCCTTTAAAATTTGCTTCAGGGTCTTTGTTTTTATAAAGAAAATAACAATTATTTGGTGTTTTTTCCTTCCACCAATTCCATTTCTTCTGCTTCTTCCCAGATTCATTTGGTATAGGTTTTTTAGGATATGGCCCACACCAAGATATTCAACAGTATTTTTTCTGGAAAGGATTGCAGCTCAGTGTAATCAAGTTTCTTGCCTGGATCACAGTAAACCATCTTATCTTAACTAATCTTCCTCTCTGACAAATGTAATTGCATCAAAAACCCAAAACCTTCTTTAAAAAAAAACCTGTATATAATTAAATCTGCTTTTGAGTTGGTCAAATATATGGGAATCAGCATATTTTTTACAAAACGTAATATTCATGTAGTGAAAAATGCAAATAATACACTAATTTACAGAAATACTTCTGAAGACTGATCCTTACCTTTAAAAAATAATATCTTAACTGGAAAATTAAATTTAGATAGAAGACCTGAATACTGGATCTAGCTGCATTTTAAGTAAAAGAATGAAATACCATTTACTTTAGTAGACAGAGTCTGGCATGATATCTATAGGTAGACCTCGCTTCACACCTGTGAAGTGTGAATGTTTGAGGTAATTTTATGTTGAGTAATCACATTTATAACTGCTGAAGTGTCCTTCTGTTCATGTAATCAAAATTTGAGCACTTACAAATTAACAAATTCTATTATTTTAGATAAATATAAATGTAAAAGACCTTCTGGTGTCTTTTTGTTCTTGTTGTTTTGCTGAAATGGGCATTGGTTCTTACTTGAAACACCTGTTCTCTGGGCAGGTGGAGATATCATCCAGGAATGGGTTAACTTTGTCTGTACCAAATCGGACTGAGTCTGCATTTTTTCCAATATCCTGCTTCCTCCACTAGCTCCTTCCAGGTTTGACGAAATTGGTACTGCAGACTGACGTGTAATGAAAACGGTCTCTCCTTGTTGACACCGGATCGGACCTCCTTCAGGGCAGGGCTGGATGCTATCTTCCACCTGTCCAGAGAACGGGCATCTCAGGTAAGAACGAATGCCCATTCTCCACTATTGATGGAGATAGCATCCAGGAATGGGACGTACCAAAGCCTGGACTGTCCTTATGAGTGGGTCAAGGTCTGGGCAGAAGTCTCCTGGGCCTTATGAACTCTTTGCAAAACCCGCCTGCCAAATACTGCCTCCACAGCTGCATAACTGTTGATTTTGTAATGGTGGATAAATGGAGAAGGCGAGGTCCAGGTGGCTGCACAACAGACCTCCTCAAGTGAAGCCTGCATAGCCCAAACTACTGAAGTTGCTGCAGTCCTGGAAGAGTGGACCAAGATGTGACCTGGACGTGTCTGGGACTGAAGATCATATGCTTTCATAATGCAGGCACAGATCCAATGACCAAATGATGAAGGAGTCGCCATGCCCCATGAAGATAAGAGATAAAGAACGCCGCCATGTATCTCAATGAAGATGTTCAACTGAGGCAGATCCATATTGCCCTCCGGACATCCAGTGTGTACCACTGATGTACTAGTTGGTGGACAGGTGTCGGACAAAAGTTAGGTAGAATTATTTCCTGGGAGCGATGGAATTTGATGTTGATCTTGGCAATAAAGGATCAAGTCTCAAAATGACCCTGTCCGAATGAAAAATGCACAAATCTTGTCTTACCGACAGGGCAGCCAGTTCCGAAATTCTCCTGGTGGAGGTGATAGCCACCAGGAACGCTACCTTAAGAGAAAGGTAATGCAGAGATGTGTCCCTCAAGCGCTTGATAGGAGGCCCCCGTGAGGGCGAGCAGCACCTTGGTTAAGTCCCATGTTGGATAGCGATGTCTGACTGGCAAGTGAAGGTTAATAGCCCCCCAAAGAAAATGATGAACCAAGGGATGGTGAGCTAAGGAAGTGAATGCTCCACAAACTGTTTCGTTTAGGGTCACCTGGGCCCTTTCCAGCTTGCAAGGCTCCCATGGGCCTGTTAAATGAGAAGGCTTGGCTTCTGGAGCAAAGGAGGGCTCCAAAATGGCGCCTGCAACATTTGTACCAAATGCAGCCAAAACCAAAATGGCAGCCAGCTCAATGAGGGGCTCAAAATGGTGCCGTAATAAAAGGACAAAAGCTCTGGGAACCGTCCTAGGCTATGCTACTCTGCGCCACATCCATTACCTCCTTGGAGCCACACAGAGCACAGCTGACAAGGTAGCCAGAAAGAATTAGCCCTTGCCTCAGTGATACAGCACTGAAGCCACTGCCCCATGGATCACCACATCCTGGAGCACCAGGAATACTGAGAGGCTGCTCAACCTGCTTTCTATTAAAGGGAGCAAGCCTCAGAAGAAAAGTCCTTATTTTTCTCCTCTTGGAACAAAACTAAGAGGAGAGAAACAAACTCACATCCTGTTAGATACTTGCCCTATCTACAGTGGTTTCCACCAAGGTCCTCTGTTCCGGCATGAACAGAGGTTTAATCCTATTGGTTGAAGGGTCTGACAGCTCCCTATAAAAGGGCTGCTGTCAGACTCAACCTTTGCTGGATCATTGTCACTTGTTGTACTTAATAAAGAGCTGTTGTTACCGTTAAGCCTGTGTGTGCCTATCTATTACCCAACGTAACACTGGCGACGAGGATGGGATTGGAAGGCAACTAGGCGAACCAAAGAGAGTAGCAATCCAGCAAGTACATCCAGCCCGGAGCTCAGCACAGCTTCGAGCAGCCATTTTTGAGTGGCAAACTCAAAACGCCCTCTGAACACAAAATGGCCATGCACACCCCACTGACTCCGTATGACCCAGTCACCGAGCATTGGGACTCGTACATGCTACGATTTGATTGCTTCTCGAAGCAAATGACCTCATGGGTCTTTCTGAAGGCCACAAGAAGAACATGTTTCTTGGGTACTGCGGCCGGGAAGTGTTCCAGACAGCAAAAGACCTCTCTGAGCTGACACCACTAAAATCAGTTGCCTGATCCGTGCTTCAGCAGACGCTGAGGACCCACTATGCGCCCAAGGCATCCAAGCACGTTCGCCGGCATGAATTTAACATCAGAAACCAGAAGGAGGGCGAGCCAATTAATGAGTACGTTGCAGCGCTCTGCAAGGGCCGCAGCGTACTGCGAATTCCGAGACCTGGACGAGCTAATTCTGGACCACATAATTTGTGGCGTACGGAACATTAACCTACAGAGGGACATTAACCTACACCTATTTCGATGACATCTTGATATCGCCTGCAAATGAGGCACAACTTTTAAAATGTGTACGAACAGTTTTGGCTCGAATTAGAGACAA
Organism: Natrix helvetica; assembly: GCF_964273705.1. NCBI lineage: Eukaryota > Metazoa > Chordata > Lepidosauria > Squamata > Natricidae > Natrix > Natrix helvetica. The sequence goes on from NC_138550.1 coordinate 111,728,835, forward strand.
AGGCCTCCATCTCAAAAAAGAGAAATGCCAAATTAATGTGCCAGGGGTTGAATTCTTAGGGTACCTAATTAATGGCTCTGGGATTCACCCAACCACACAAAAAATCAAGCAATTCAGGACGCCTCCACACCTCGCAATCAAACCAAGCTGCAGGCGTTCCTCGGGCTCCTTAATTTCTACAGCATCTTTCTTAAACAGAAAGCCACTGTTGCTGAGCCCTTACACCATCTCCTGGCTAAGAATGTGAAGTGGTCCTGGGGCAAAGCCGTCTCTGGCTAAGAACGCGAAGTGGTCCTGGGGCAAAGCCGAGGCAGCCGCATTTGCCACGGTAAAACGACTCCTGTCAGCGGATTCCTTCCTGGTACAGTACAGCCAGACCCTGCTGTTGGTGCTGACCTGCAACACTTCCCCGTTCGGCATCGGCGCCATCCTCAGCCACCGCATGCCTAACGGAACCAAAGTCCCTACTGCATTTTACTCCAGGACCTTGTCTGCCGCAGAGCGGAACTACAGCCAGCTGTACCATGAGGCTTTGGCTGCAGTGGCCGGAGTAAAGAGGTTCCATGAGTATCTATATGGCCAGGACTTCGAACAAGCCATTGTTGGGCTTACTGGCTGGGGACGGACCTACCCCAGTGTCCTATAAAAGGGTTGCTGTCAGACTCAACCTTCGCTGGATTGTTCTCACTTGTTGTACTTAATAAAGAGCTGTTGTTACCATTAAGCCTGTGTGTGCCTATCCATTACCCAATCTAACACATCCAGTCCCAAGGGAGACTGAGTCTAAAGCTGGGAGGAGTCAGTGGAGGAAAGCAGGATATTGGAAAAAATGCAGACTCAATCCGATTGGATACAAAGTTAACCCATTCCTGGATGCTATCTACACCAACAATGGAGAAGATACCTTTTCTCTTCAATCATGGACTATATTTAAATCCTTCCATTTCTGGGTAAAAAAACATTTTTTCCCCTAGAGTTTTTCATTCAAGTGCCGGGTCCATTTTTTTTTTTTTTTTGCAACCAGGAGTCGGAATGAGTGCTTATCTGGATCAACCAACTGTTAGATCCATTGCTTACAAAGGAATTAACTGACAATTTGTCACCTGAGCCTGATGCCATGGGGTTGAGAGAGATTGACTAGGCCAAAGACACCCAACTGCTTGCACGCCTAAAGCGGAATTAGAATTTACAGTCTGCTGGTTTCTAACCTGGTGCCTTAAGCATTAGTTCAAACTGGTTCTCCAATAAAACAAATATTATAGCAGGATTAAAATCTGCTACATAATCTTTAATTGCAATTTCTTATTTTTTAACATCTTTGTTTAAATAAAGCATGCACACAAGAAGAAAAAGGGAAGGGAAAGGAAAGAACACATGCATACATAAGCAAGAGTTATAAAAATTTTGGATTTTTTAAAAAGCAAGATTAAAATAAAAGGCACTCTAGTATCCTCCCTTCCCTCCATTTCTTTACCCAAGCTGCAAATTCTTGCTTGAGTATGTTTATACTATAGTTTGCATATCTCCCATTTTTTCTCATTTCTACTTGGATCATTCTACAGCTTTTTTTTAAAGTTTCTCTTTTTCTTCAAAAACCATATTCTTAGTTTGCCTTGCTGTGCAATATTTTTTATATATGAGAACTATTCCTCATGATTTATCACAGAGTACCGCGAGCTCCACAATTCAACTCTGAGCTACAAATATTCTCTTCAATTGAAACCATTCCTGATGAATGTGATTAGACCTCTGCCATTTTTCCATTGTAGCATTTAAGTGATATATTCTTTATTCTTCCAGTAACTCTTCAGATCATCCATAGTATCCACCTGTTCCTTATCTCAGGGAATGTCATCAGAGAGGACTCCAGAGTCCGGTCTTCCTAATTCCACTTCCTTTTCTTGCAAGCAGCATTTCCCCTGAATCCTGATTGCTCACCCCCCTCCCAATCCTGCTGGGATTTAGAAAAGCCATTGAAACCTAGCTGCTTCAGCAGGTCAGTAGGCCTTGGAGGCTGATAAGTTATGAGATAGATTTCTCCCACAGTCTAAATGTCTATCTGAAGTATTACTGCTATTATGCTTTTTTCTATAGCTATTATTGCTTTGATCTTGTATATGGATTATGGGTATGTATACTGCTGAGTCAGTTAACAACAGGAGTGGCATAGAAAAGCAAACAGACTGAAACAAATCATTATACAGCTTTTGAAAATTCAGCTACAAGATGAATAAAGGGCTTATTTCCCATAGACACCACACTATTCTTTTAATATATGAACCTATAACTCTAAAACTGTTCACCTGAGGCTTATTTGCAAACCACAATTTGTATTGTCATATACCATTATTTATAAATTATAGCTATGTAAAGCCATGTTGAATGTAATTATGCCTTCTCGGTTGTCCTTTGTTTCATTAAATTAGAACAGGCAATGAGATAAAAAATTATAGATGTTTGTTGTGTATGTGAAAATCCAAACTATGCTGCGATCCCTAAAAATGATTATAATGAACTATAACTTAATGTGTTAAGTTATGAAGTGAACTATGCCTTAATATGATAGTCTATTCATTTCTATTTGGCTCCTCCAATAACTTCCATCTGTGATGACCAGCAACATTTTAGTGTCAAACCCAATTGTCAAAATTTATGACCAATTTCGAACAAAATCATTTTTGTGTACTCCCCAAACAGTGGTTGCCTGAGTTTTGAATGTCCTCTTCCAGTTCCAGCAATTTATATCTGAAGAAATAACATTAATTTTAAAAATGGTAAGATGCACTCAAAGGCTACTGTTAAAGAGCTGTCAATAATGACACAAGAACTAAAACCCTTACCCACAGGTTTAACAATATAAAGGCGACTTATAATTTAACCTTAATATGACAAGACTCTATATCTTATGACTGGAGGAATGTAATGTAATTTTCACACTTTGTGGGAAGACCATAGTACAGCAATCAATAAAAGGTAGTTATAGGAACATTTTAGTCTCATTTAGTTTCATTCAGAGGTTATAAGGAATTTTTTTTTTACATCTTCAGAAAGGGCAAAGGAGTAGAAAGAAAACTCTGCAAGTCTAGCTTTATAATACAACTCTCTGGTATCCTCTTCTAGACTAAAGGTGCAATGGGATAATAAATTAGCTGAAGTTATTGTTCCAACAACCTCAAGGCAGTTCATTCTCCACGCCCTTAATTAGTGTTTTTAGATTTTAAAAGATCTAGACACTGCATTTTGATTTAGGTTATTTTAACGATTTTAGAATTTTAAAATTCACATCTTTAGCCCATAACGCCAGGTAAAAATGGGAGCATCCTTCCAACAATAATCCAGTTTAGCAGTGGGGAAATGCAGTTCAGAGGCCCATTGCTGACTGTCTATGAAAGCTTTCCCATTCTGATGATACTTGATATGGAGGGAATAAAGGAGGAACGGAAAAGTGTATCATTTGTTCTCCCTCCCCTACTTATTGAATGGCACTTAAGTTTTGTTTTAAATACTAGGCAGCAGAGACAACCAGTTTTAGCAAAGTCCCATCCTAATTTGCATTATTATTTGATTGAGTAGGCATCCAAATGGAAAACTATTGTCCTTCTCTTTGTAATTGAGGGTGAGGCCTAGATAATCAATATATTACCCTACAGGTTCACCTTCCTCTGGTTAAACAAATAATCTACTTTCTATTATTTTAAGACTCAGTAAAACTAAAATTTAAAATTACTCATGTTTCCGCAGAAATAAGACCGGTGCTTATATTAATTTTTGCTCCAAAAGACATATTATGGCTTATTTTCCCTGAAAATCCTAAATGTGTCCATCTGGCTAACAACCTTAACTGGGTCTTATTTTGGGAGGAGGGTTTATATTACTTGCAAGCATCCTGAAAAATCATGCTAGGGCTTATTTCTGGTTGTGTCTTATTGCTATTCTCATTTTAAAAATAACTTTGGGTGATTATTTATAATCATATGTCAACACATATTACTGGTTAGGTATGATATTCAAATGATTCTAGTAGAATCTTAATATTCTAAGTGGAATATTACAGGCATTTAAATAAATCTGTAACCCTAAGCACAAATACTTGAATAGGAACCTCACTGCAACAACTGGCTTATTTCTATGTAAGAATAGGGATAGATGATATATTTTTGGCATATAAATGCTTATTTGCTTGCTAATACCAAATAATTGTTTACACTTGGCAGAATGAAATGTTTTAAAAATACTAAAAGTTCAAGACCAACTTAAATGACAAACTAGAAAGAGATAGCAACTATGTTGAAATACAGGATTCTTGGCTTCCAAAATATTTGCAGTTTCTTGAAAACAAGATGACATTAAATGATAAAATGTTAAGAAAAAAATGACTGGTTTAGGCAGCCTGCCTTCCAGAACAACTCATAAACACCAAATCTCTGATTTAAGATACTAAGCCAAAATCTTTGTGATTGGATTGTTGCAATGAGACAACCTCTAAAGAGCATGTGGAAACTATAGCTGGTTCAAAATGCAATGGCCCAACAATAACAGGCATCATTGATGACCTCTCTGAGGGATTATATATTATATACTACTTCAATTTAAAAAAATTAAAGAGCAACAGAGAAATTACTTTTTAAAAATATAATGCATATTTTGGTCCATGCTCAAAGCTTCTGATTAAATTCAGGATATAATCCTGATTAAATTCAGGATATAATCCTTCTTTTCCTGATCTTTTCCAGTCTGTCTTCAGTTACTTTCTTGGATTTACCTTCTTTCAATGAGACTCCACTTGGTGTTTTTAAGGATGTTGTAATCACACTTTCAGATATGTCCCAGATGGTTAGTTCCCAAAAGATATTTAAGATCTTCATCACATGGCACCTTTTTAACCTTACTTCATATCCCAACAGGATTCACATTGAAACCACTTTTTTAAACAGAAGAATTGTTCAGAATGCAAGAATTCAACATTACAAATCTATCTGATATGGGAAAACCTACAACTGCTTGTCCATATCAGATATGCTCATTTCTGTATTCTGTATTCCTCTGATTATATTAAAAAGTAAAGATAAAGGAGTCCATGTGGATTTTACTCTGCTAGTCCTAGCCAACTTTAGAGAGCAATGCTCATCTCCATTTCTAAGCCACTGAGCTGTGTATGTATGTCCATAGAATGTGTATGTTTTTAAAAAGATTCTTTTATTTATTATACTTATAAATGACTGAAGGCAGCAAACATACTTAAACTTCCCCCTCCTGCCCCACAACTCTATGTGATGAGCAGAGATGAGACACTGATCTGTTGGCATTCATGTCTAAGGCAGGACTAGAACTCTGTCTCCTGGATTCTAGCCTGGCGCCTTCACCATTATCACCAAAAATCAACCCACAGTAGTATAATGCCCTTTGTAATGAAGAACACTGAGATTTTCTGATTTTCCAGTCTGTACCCGAGAGGGTAGAAGGCTCCAAACTCATCAAAACAAGCTCTGAGCCCAAGAGAATACTAGTTCTCATGCCTCTTCACTTCTAGTCCAGTACCTTAACCATTGTGCCACACTAGCTAGTGCCTTGTGTCTGTCTCTATGTGTACCCATGCCCAAATACACTAAAATACATAACGGAATACAACTCTCCTCCTTTTCAATACTTGCTGCATTGATTCTCATTGAAAGCAATTTCTTTTACACTTCATTTCTAATTCCATATATCAATGTGGTGGCTAAAAATTCTCTCAGCCAATAAAAGTTGAAGCTACACTAAGCATCTTTCATTTCTTATAGTTTTCCCCTAAATAAAAATTATTTTTGAGCATACATTAATTAATGTAGCTGAGATACAACTGTGCTTATAATAATATCACACATCACTATATATTGGTTTAATTATTAGATAAATCAAATATCGTAAGATTTTGAAATATTATCTGAACAACAGAGGAAAGTAGTGCAAGAGTGGAAATGTGGAGAGACCCATTGAATCACCAAGAGTCAGACGCAACTGAATAGATAACATCATCACAAAAGAAAAGAAGAATTGGGGGTGACATGATAGCAGTATTCCAGCATTTGAGGGGCTGCCACAAAGAAGAAAGGGTCATTTTTTTCTCCAAAGCACAAGAGGGCAGGAAAATAAACAATGGATGAAAACTAATCAAAGAAAGAAGCAACCTGGAATTAAGAAGAAACTTCCTAACAGTGAGGACAATTAACCAGTGGAACAGCTTGCCTCCAGAAATCATGGACACTCCATCACTGCACGTTTTTAAGAAGAGACTAGACAATCACTTATCTGAAATAGTATAGGTTCTCCTGCTTGAGCAGGGGGCTGGACTAGAAGACCTCCAAGACCTCCACAGCTCATTCATTCTATTCCACTCTATCATCACCACCAGCACAACGAAGGAATAAACTGCATTTTTATTTCAGCAATTGCAGAAATGCAAATTTAGCAATATATTACTTAAAGTAATTAATAAATATGTTACAGATTGTACTGATCTTCAACTTTTGCTGATTTATGTTGCATTGCTGAAGCATTATCCAATGACCATCAGATTCCTATATGAAACTCAAAGAAAATTTAACAGTAGCTTCATTACTGATCATGAGCAGCCAGCCAGCCTTCACATCTCAGCCCCAGCTCTCTCTTAGTTGAAACAGCTGAAGGTGTTGGAAATGGTGGTGGTAGATGATAGAGAAAATGTGCTAGGGATTGAGACAGAAAAAGAGTTCCATATTCTTCTCAAAGGAGAAGTTGAGGGAAAAAAATATTACAAAATCAATTCTATGGTTTTGAAACCATTTCTATCCTCACTGGAAAAGGGTGTTGGTACTTACCTGATATGCCTATTCTCATAGTGGGGGAGGAGTATCCAGGATGAGTTGACCTTGTTCTCTCATTGGTTGAACTGAGTCTGATAAGCTCTTTAAGACACGTCCCTAAAGCCAGGTATTCCCCAGTGTCAACGAACTCTATCAGAATAAATGTGTCATCCACTCAGGCCTTGTCGTAATTCTACCAAAACTTTATCTAAACTTTAACACTATCAAGGAGGGGCTGGATACTCATCCCCCACTATGAGAATAGGTGTATCAGGTAAGTACTAACACCCTTTCTCCATAGTGACGGGAGGAGTATCCAGGATGGGACGTACCAAAGTTCAACGTCCCTACGGAGGGTTCCCACATGGTGTAAATGCACGACTTTATGGTAGGTGATCTGTTTCTCCCACCCTGTGAACAGTCTGTAATACCCTATGTCCAAATGATGACTCTGCTGAGGCGAAGGAGTCCAGTTTATACTTTCTCAAAATGGTGAGGGGGAAGTACAAGTAGGTGCCCTGCAGATTTCCGTCAGGGAGGCTTGCATGGCCCAGGCCGCTGAAGTGCCTGCGCTTTGTGTGGAATGTGGAGTAATTGGCCCCAGTGTCTGCAGTTCCCGTGCTTGGTAGGCCGTAGCAATGCAGGCCCGTAACCATCTGCCTATGGTTGTAGCCATCACCTTGTTCCCCAAGGACCCGGGCTGGTACGGAATGAACAGGGCTTCTGACTTCCTGCTCGGTCGAATCCTAATTGAGGTAGATCCTCATGGCCCTCCTCACATCCAAAGTGTGCCATTTCCTCTCTAGCGGGTGAGAAGGATCCGGACAGAAGTTCGGTAGTATCAATTCTTGCGACCAATGGAAACAGGAGCACACCTTGGGTATGAAGGAAAGGTCTACCCAAAGGGCCACTCTGTCCTGGTGGAATACACATAGATCTTCCCTGGTGGACAATGCCTGTAGCTCAGATATCCGCCTGGCTGAGGTAATGGCCACCAAGAAGGCCACCTTGAGGAACTTGAGGGATACTGTGTGAAGCGGTTCAAAGAGTGAACCTGTTAGGGCGTCCAGCACCCTGTGCAAGTCCCAGGAAGGGTACCTGTGTACTGTGGGTGGTTTAAGGTTAAAAGCCCCCTTGAGGAAGCGCCTGACCATGGGGTGGTGAGTCAGTGTCTGAGACTTACCTCACAGAAGCACCAACAAAATTGCAGATACCTGTCTCCTGATGGTGTTAGGAGCCAACCCTCTGTCCAAGCCTCCTGAAGAAAGTCCAGGACCTGGGGGGGGGGGCTGTAGCTCGAACCGGGTCTGGTTCCTGGTGGTGCACCATGGGCAAAAGGCACACCACATGGAGTTGTAGATGCGTTCCGTGGATGGCCTGCATTCTGCCTGGATGGTCCATATGACCCTGGGGGGAGACGTTTCCCTCCCTCAGGATGCTCCGCTCAAGTGCCAGGCAGTCAGCTGGAGCCACTAAGGGTCTGGGTGCTCCCGTGACCCCTGGGTGAGGGAGATCCTTTCCTGAAGGATTCTCCAGGGCCTCTCCACCAACAGGGATCGGAGGTTGGCAAACCAGGGTTGCCGAGGCCAATGTGGGGCAATCAATATTATCTCCACCCCCTCCTGCAGAATCTTCTGCATGACTCTGGGAGTCAATAGCACGGGTGGGAAGGCGTAAAGGAGCCCCCCGGGCCACAGGCAGTGGAGGGCATCCACTCTCTCTGTGTTCTGCGATGGGTATCGGGAATGAAACCTCGGGAGCTGAGTGTTGAGAGGGATGGCGAATAGGTCGACCTCCAGGTGGCCGAAGCAGTCCACAATCTCCCTGAAGATGGCTGGCTGCAGCTGCCACTCCCAATTGTCTGCCTCGGCCCGGCTGAGTTAGTCGGCCCTGATATTGTCCACCCTGCTATATGCTCTGCGGTTATCGAGAGACGGCTCCTTTCGGCCCAAAGCCCCAGTCTTTTGGCCTCAGCTGTCTCATTAGCTTGTGGGTGTGGTGATTGTCTCTGTTGTATTGCATGTTGGCCATCTACATAGGCTTTGATATGTACATCTGGGTTTTCTTCATCCAATTTTATAGGATCGAAGTTGAGGGGTGTGCCACTAGCCTCTGCCTGTAGAGCTTTGGCCTGTATTAGTTTCTCCATAGCTTCCTGCTGGTGCTGAAGAAAGTCAAGTTCAGCCTGAGCTTTGGCGTTACATAGGTTTATGGCAGCTTCTGCAGCTTCCACCTCTTCTTTCAGCAGCCTCTCTTTCCTTTCTACCTCTAGTCCTTGGACATCTCAGCTTCCATTGTGCTTCTGCAACTCTAGATACCCGTGATGCTGGTGCCTGCTCAAGATCGGGCTGGTTTTGGATAGAAGGATGAGGCCTTTTTGGAGACGTGAGAGAAAGTTGCATGTGCCTGCTGAAATGTTGCATACGAACAATGAGACACTTCGGAGTCAGACTTCTGTCCGGTGCAATCTCCCTCTTCAGACTGGTTTGGATAAAGTCTTTGCTGCTTGAAATTTCTTGTTACGTTCCTTGTTTAACATCTGAATGTGCAGCATTTCCTCCTGAAGTTCTTCATCATCATTTAGTTGTGACTGGATGTCATTGAGGCGGTCTCCATAAAGTGTCCATTGCATGAAGAATTCGCCCCTATCCTCATCCACTGAATGGAGGTGTTCATGTGGTAGATCGGCTTCGAGTTTGTCGCAGAGATGCTGCAACCTCTTCCAGTGAATCTCATGCTTTTGATAAACCTGTCCGAATCCTGCAAGAGGTTCATCCGTTTAATCTGTGTAGGCTTTCTATGCTGTCTTAGGTCATAGGCTATCTGAGGTGCTTCTGCGTTTTCTGATAGTTGGAGGTTGTGGTGCGTTCAGACATGGGGACCAGCATGTCTGACCCTTTTGCCATGGCTAGAAGGATGCTATGATTCTATGACTAGGATACGCTCAGAAAATTTCTTGAATGTATTATGAATTCTTTGAGTTCAATTCACTTGTTGGCCACTAGGGTGCGTTGCAAGACTTTGTAAATGCAGGAACAGTTCACGTATCAGCCACTAGAGTGAATTGCAAAACTTTGTAAACACACACGCAATTCACTGGTCAGCCACTAGAGTGCATTGCAGGACTTTGGAAATGCAGGCGCAGTTCACAAGTTGTCCACTAGGGGGCTTTGCAAGGCTTTGTAGATGCAGGCGCAGTTCCCAAGTCAGCCAGTGTTGGCCTGAAATACTGGATTGCAGTTTGTAGAGGAGCCACTAGAGGGCGCTGCTTGTGCCTACTGTTTCTCTTTGCTCCAAGAGGGGGTGGGGGAAATCCCAGCAGCTGTTTTCAGTTAGAATGCAAACAGAGTTTGGGATTCAACTTCAATGTCCCTTTTACTCGAGGGGAGCTCAAAATAACATCATCCTTTTACTGTTCTGCCTCGGGTGGTTGCCCCACCCCCATGCCTGCAGAGGTAGAAGGGAGGCTTGAGGAGAATGCCCCATAGTGAGGGGTGGCCCTGATGTTGTAGCGCATGAGGGTGACTGCCATCCCTGGGTAGAGCCCCAGATGCCTGAGGTATCAATGGGAATCCTCACTTGATGGGAGGGATCCTTATAACCTCTGAATGAAACTAAATTCTTGCTGTTGGCCTTATGGCAGATGCACCCTAGGGCTTTATGCCTCTGCCTTTCATATTTAGAGGCAGGTTTGGGAGGCTTAGAGCCGGAGCTTGCATCTTTAGCCGAATGGAGCAGGTGTGCTTCGTTTTGCTCCTTGCTTTGCCGCCCCCACCCTTGGATGGACCCTCAAGGGGTAAGGTCTAACCTGATTGGGGGCTCTTCTACTCTCTGGTGGGGCTGTCGGCTTTAGAAGCGAGGACTTGATTCCTGCCTGTGTCCTCCGAGCTGCAGGCGGCCGCCATCTTGCGTCACATGGGGACTCTTCCCCCCCCCCCTTCTTTTCAAAATGGCATTGCACGGCAAATACAAACAGCCTTGCAGATCAGGGCTTTGAAAAATGGCTTGTGCTACTAAGAGCTGCTGCAGTCTCTCCTGTGGCCTCCTGCTGTTATGGGCAGCTCACTGAGAGCCTTGCCGCCACCTCCTCCAGCTGCTTTGCTTTCTCTTCCTTAAAGGGGAAGACTTTCCTTGAAGGGAAAGATCTTCTTTAAAGGGAAAGCCTCAGCAGCGATCTGAGCCTCATTGCCCGGTCTGGGCTTCTTCGGCTAGTCAGGTCCTCACAGAAAAGGATTGAATAGAGCTTGCATAAATCATGATAGCAAGGTTGCCAGAACACAGGATGACACAACCATTCAGTTGAGGAACTGAGTGGGAACTGGGGAATACCTGGCGATAGGGGCGTGTCTAAAAGAGCTTATCAGACTCAGTTCAACCAATGAGAGAATGAGGTCAACCCATCCTGGATACTCCTCCTCTCACTATGGAGAATCAATATATTTTGATAACTTTTAAAAACAACAATCATCATGAGGTTGACAAAAACATTATGTACTATGGAAATGATCCAGAAATCACAGAATCAGTAAGAAGGGCTACTGGAACTATTCCCAAACTGAAAAACACAGGTGGCAGGAATAGGAAAATGAATATGGTTTCTTTTCATTTTTATTTTTTTTTAGCATCAATGCATCAAATATTCATATGAAGACCTAAAAAACTGGGAAATGGGTGAAGCAGAGAGAAGCAATGTGAAGACTGGATTGAACAAATTAATGGAATTATGGTACACTGTGAAGGCATGTTCAAAATGATGGATGAATTTAATAGATATGGGGAGGGGAGGGAGCTAAGGGTATCTAAAAAAACCTCTGCTGATCACCAGCTGCCAGCAGTTTGGCAGATCGAATCTCACCAGGCTCAAGGTTGACTCAGCCTTCCATCCTTGCAAGGTCGGTAAAATGAGGACCCAGATTGTTGGGGGCAATATGCTGACTCTGTAAACCATTTAGAGAGGCCTGTAAAGCACTATGAAGCAATATATTGTCTAAGTGCTATTGCTATTAAAAAAGAGTATGACACCAAAAGTTTTGAAATCCCTTTGCTATTATAAATAAGCATTAAGAATCTATATTTTTAAATAGCCATCCTCCCCAATATTGGGAAATTACAACTCCTTCAATCAAAAAATAACCACCTCACCTTTTTCTAGAAAAAAAACAATGTCATGTTTTCTACCTGAAAATATTTTTCCACTTCAAAATATGGATTTGGCTATTATACTGGATACAATAAATCAAACTGAAGAATTACTGCTAATTTCTTCAAAATATGATTGAGGCAATATATGATGTATTTTAACTGCTATACTTAGAAAATTATAAATTACATATTCTCTACACCTTCAAAGACAGCAAATCTCACCAAACAAAAGCAACGTTAAATACTATTGCTCATGGATAAAGGGGGCAATGAGGCAGAATGACCCTTTGATAAGGTCCCCTTAAGTTTGGATCATCTTCTTTCAACTTGGTGAAATTAGGAACTTGGAATTTTTATATACAAGAATAATAAGCTCTGCCTCCAGCTTCCTAGGCTTTGCTATAGTTCCTCACAGCAGGATGCATAATAATCATATTCTGAATTGAATATGAAATTTCAGAGGAAAAAAAGCATTCTGGACCATAGCATTTGAAAACGAACACATTTTTATTTCTGATGACATAATTTTGAGAGTACTAATCCTGCAACATGTAACAAAACTTGTTTCAAGAATAGAGAAATAAAAAATATACGATAGTGATTGCAACAATTTGATATTGGCCATGTGATTAATTCCAAAAAAGAATTATACATGGTGAATAACTTTATTTTTTTACTGTAGCAACAATTTGCCTAAAGGCAATTTCTTATGATATCACCGGAAGAACACATCTGCTTAAATTTGGCTGTTTGTATCCTGGCAACAGAAAAATATATACGTCTCATCAAAGTATGCTACATTTCAAATCTGTAAAAACTTGGTCTATATAATTATTTGCTGTTAATATTTTTTTTCCTTGACAGTAATTAAATGCTGAACTATATTCAAGTATTTTTATTTTGGAAATAATGAAGCAACTCAGATTCCTTTAAACTACTTTATTATTAATACATGAATGGTGGGAAGAAGAACCAACTTAGACTGGCAACCCTGAGATTTTATTTTTTTTAAAAAAATGCTAACTGGAGATATGAATATTAATGCGCACATGCAAGCAGGAAGTGCTACACTCAGCAGCAGTTGCAACTGTGAATAAAACTTCATTAATTACACATTCAAAATAGCCTCATACTTGCAGCTGGAGTATCAGTATAAGGATTTTATCAAATATCAGGTTATTATCCAAATAATTTAAAGGATATTATAACAGACATAGGATCTTGCATTTCAACTCAGTGATTTTGTGTTTCTTAAAACCCTTTATCAGGCTAACAAACAAGCAAACAAGCAAGCGAATTTATTATGATCTGGAACAATGTGTAGATGTAAGATGCGGTGTCATTCATAATATCCAAATAGCAGTGAGAACATAGTGAAAAATCTTTAATGGAACGTTATACGGACAGACTTAACCATAGTTTCAAAAGGGAAGCTATGTGCATCCTAAACCAAGCTAGGTCCAAAAAACCCACTGGAGAATTCCTGGAAGTCTGGTACTCTGATAAATTGGCTACCAACAGGCACAATAAGCAATATCTAAATACCCTTCAAAAAAGATAATGAAAAAGCCATAAAGAAAACAAAAAGACCAAAACACCTCCTGGCCAGCAATCAATATTCAGATAAGCAGAGATTGACACCAAAATTAACATTAGACCAACAATCAAGAAACAAACAATACCCTAATTTGGAGAGGGAGCGGCTAACAAATTAAATTTATTCTATTCTATTCTATTCTATTCTATTCTATTCTATTCTAATCAAAGACTTGCCAAACAAACTAATACTAAACAACAGCCCAATCAAAGAACCATGAATACAATTCCCATCAACACTGACAGGGCAAGCTACTGTATATAAATGAGACCAAACCCCATTCTCTGCTAGCACTAAGCATGTTGTCTAGTTTGGTAATGAAATGTCTGCAAGAAAACAACCAAACTCATCAAGGACCCTGTAGTTTAATCCTAAATTACAAATATTCTCTTCTAATGATATAACATTTTAGGTTTTGTTTTTTTGTTTCGGTTTAATGTTGGTTTGCTGTGTCTTAACACTTTTATACATTTTTTACAGAAGAAAAGGCAGGTAGGTTTTCACAGCATTACAATTGTTTTGTTACTGAGATGTTGCAGAAATGGAGTAGGGGACACAAATGATATATGTAGTCTTAGAAATCCCCTAGCAATATAAAGTTCTAATGGTTTCCCCCCTTTGTTAACCCTTTCCCCTACAGATCCTTTCACTTGTAATCACTAATTTACCTGACATATAGTATTCCAACTGAGAAACAGGACTAAACTTGTCTGCTATTTCAGAAAGCAAAATAAATCACTTTCACCGGAATGAAAACCACAGAAAAGAAAGATTTATCAAAGTTCAAAATAAGCAATTTTCCCCTTCCCTTCTGTTTCCAATTATCATAGTTCCTGGCTTCATATAAACTATCGTACCATCATCTGTGGAAGCATATTTTTAACTGCTGCTTAACAAATATATGCTGAAAAGAAGTAAAATATCACTAGTATTTTTGGCTATAGTGTATATTCCTGCCTACTTTAATTCACTGGATTAAGTTCTCAAACCCAGGCTCCCTAAGAAAACATGTGTTTCTAAACTTTTCTGCCACTTTCAGGACCCCAAACAAGATTCAATGGGAAACAAAGATCTTTCTGACATCCATTTTCCACTTCTCACTTCCTCAAATCCTATCTTGTCTGTAACAATAACGGAGCAAAAGAGTTGTAGCTAACTAGTCTGTAGATGACTAAGTTAAGAGTCATCCATTATCTGCAGGCTCTAGATCTACTATAAACAGAACAAAATACATTAGATCAAATGCATAATACAAAAAATACAAACAGGTAAGATATCTTCCTTTTATGGGGTTGGCTGAAACACTGTTCAGGCAAAAATATTTTCTTAGTACAATTACATTGTGTATTGCACTGTACAATCCTGAGACATTAATAATGTTGATTTGGTAATAAAATTATGCATGCACATAATACGCCTTTGATGTGCACAGAGTAGAAATAATCTGGCGTCTATGAAAAGCTTTTCACAGATCTTTCCAATATAGAAGCAGCAAAAAAAAAAAAAATCAAATTCCAAGGGAAGATTTTTGCTCCTTAAATGAGTAGAAACTTACACTATTAAAAGTAACTTAAACTGAAACACTTTGCAATAACCAAGGCTTCTAATTACTTTACTATTTAATCCATTTAATTTAAGACTTAATTGATTTTCTTTTGATTAGGCAACTAAGTCCCAAAGAAACTGTACCATGAAGTAGCAAACCAGTTGAAGAATTTCCTTAAGTCAGAACTGTATTCTAACATGTGTACAGTATTGTTTTTAGATGCAATTAATTCCGATTTATATTTCTCATAAAATATGTTTGTAAATTAATGCATGCGAAATTACTAGCTTTACAGCACAAAAACTGGAGAAGAGTTCAGTTGAAACTTTCCATTCTAGGCTATTCTCTGAGAACAACATATTTATTATATTATTATTATTATTATTATTATTATTATTATTATTATTATTATTATTATTATTATTATTATTATTATTTGATACAGTTTGCTGCCAGCGTCCTAGGTATCAACCAAGTGCCTTCTTAAAATATAAGATGTTCCGAGTAGCGCAGTTTTTTGCAGTTCCGCTGATGTTATTGCAGGAAGCTGCAATTTGTTGATGTATCTTGCAAAATTCTTGGACATGGTGCCAAGTGCCCTGATGACAAAGGGTATCACTGTTACATGCTTTATCCAGAGCCATGTAGTTTCGATGGCCAGGTCGCGATATTTCATGATATCAGGTAAATCATATTTTTACATAATGATCAGTGGATTAATTTAGCAACTCGGTCATGTCTAGATTTGTAATCAGTTTTGCGATTTTGCTGCATTCACATATTAAATGTGAAACAGTTTTGACTTTGTTATTGCAAAATTGGCAGTTTGGGTTGTCAGTGGATCTTTGTATCTTCGCTTTCATGGCATTAGTTTGTAGTGCTTGTTCTTGAGCAGCCAGTATTAAACCTTCCGTTTCTTTCTTGATAGTTCCCATCTTAAGCCATGTCCATGTCAAGTTGTCATCACATTTTCCTTCAATGTTTTTCAAGTGCTGTCCATGCAAAGCTTTGGTTTTCCATCTATTTAATCTGTCATCCAGCTGTTTTTCCTTATATTCTGCCTTTGTTTCTGTTGTTTTTATGCTGTTCTCCGTTTTCACAGCCTGCAACAATTTTTCTGTACTTTGGTTCACATAATCATTCTTTTTATTATAAGAATGATTATAATCATCATCATCATCATCATATGAATTATTAAAAAAACCCAAACCAGAGTTACTTAAACAAAATCTCAAATCTTCTTTTCAATCCCTGATGCCCTAAGATCATTCATCAAAATCTGACAGTAAACCATCTGAGAACAGTTCTAGTTTTGAAAGAAAGATGGAAGAAATTAGTACCTCCATACATTTATGCATTACATTAAGATGTAACACAATTCATTTCATTTTGGCCTGACAAATATGTAACCCAACCACTATGATGTGGTTTCTTTGTCAAAATCCCAAAATGGCATACCGTCAGCTCATTTTATATGTGATATCACAATACACATACAAAGGAGGCAGAACCTGAGTACAATGCTATTTCATCATTCACCTTCCCTTAACCTATCACAGAAACACTTCAGAAGGAAGAAATGGGACTCCCATTTTGCCATTATGTGTGAACTAATGCCATATCATTCATGATATGTTTTTTGTAAAGTTTTGTTTTGCTTTTGTTTTTCAAAAATAAATCCAAGTACTTGGAACATTTTGGAGACCTAAGTTATTCTAAAAGTTACTTATTTTCAGACCCCAAATAAAGATTTATGCATCTTTATAAATCCTAGCCTAAAATCCACACATGTTTATGTGTGTGTGTATGTACAATATATGTATATGTATATATGTCTACGTATATGTTCTGTTTATATTAAAGATACTTAGTTGGATTCTATAATAATAATAATAATAATTTGGATTCTGACTTACTGACACTCCATAATCTTTGAAGAATCCGAATAAAAATATGAAGAACTAATTTAAGAATAATATTCATATCAAGATAAGCCCATCATTTGGGTTGGCCATAAACAGTCTACATGTTTCTATGTCAACTACAAAAGTACAAGAAATAAAACACCAAGAATATTTTCCTTTCTCAAAAGCAATTTTGTTTTTGTTTTTTATATAAAAGTCTCTTAGTGGAATCATGACCTCTGAACTTATATACCTCTTATGGAGTCCATTTGATAAAACATGTCCACAAAAGAGAACTAAAGCAAGATGGATCAATGACATCAGCAAATATTGTGGGCCCAATTGGCAAAGGAAAGCTCAGGACTGTATTGGTTGGAAACATGTAGAAGAGGCCTTCATCTTGCAGTGGATAGAAAATGGCTAAGATGATGATGATGATGATGATGATGATGATGATGATGATGATACCTCTTATGTAACAAATCTATAGTTTAGTATTTGTATTTCCATTTCTAGCTGTAATAGTGTAACATCCACTCTGAGCTAGCAAACCATACTAACAAAAGCCACAGTTTTTGATAAAAGCATGCAAGCGTAATTAAGGTTGACACACTGGAGAGGGCTGTCTATTTAACACTGGTTAAATTATTTTCCTGAGAAAAGAACAGATGTTGGAAGAGTAATACTGTCATAATGTGATATTGCTGAAATACTATTGATATGTGAGAAGTTTTATGTAGCTGATGGGCAGCTCCAAAGGCACGACATGCAAGCTCATAATACCCATAATACAGTAGCTACCATCTGTATCAGCAGACTGTTAAAAAATAATGATAAGGCAATCATAGTTCGATATAGCTCCTGCCAAGATATATCTAAAGCATTTGTTCAAAGTTTGGGTCCATCTAGGGCAGGGTTAAAACATACTGTGACTGCTTGGTACCATATAATGTTCAGCTGTTCCACCACAGACAAAAACATTCCTTGGCTCTTTTATTTTGGTTTTGAAACAGTTGCAGTGAAAAGAACCCAATTATTGAAATTATGTTAATATGGCAAGAATAATTTTTTTATGAAAAATGCTCATAATTTCATCTGAAGCTAGTTATTATTGGAGGCCAATACAGTTATTTTTACAGGACTTGCTTATAAATGTATTCAATTAAAATCTTGAGAATACTAGTTAGGTTATATAACCAAATATTTCATGAAAAAACACACTGCTCTCTTAGGTGACATGGGGGATGTTACACAAGAAACAAAGCAGGGAGGGGCCGAGGCTCTGCCTGTTGTATACCGAGCCGGTCCACCAGTAGGTGGCGCGGTGTAGACCTTTTTTCATTGGCCCATACATCCGGCGGGAGAATCCTGGTTACCCTATTGGTTCCCCAACTGACGGCGTTTGTATAAATTGCTGTCAGCCGGGGATTGCGTATCTCGGGTTTAGTCAGTTACTGTTGCTTTTAAATAAAGATTAACGTCCAGCAGCCTTCTTGTACTTCTTTGCCTTGGAACACAAAACTGCCAGTGGACGTGGGGGAGGATGTGACAAGAAGACTCAGGTCACAAAAGTGAATTGAAACACTATTCCAAATGTTGTTACAATGTACTTTCAAGGAAGTGACAAAAGTAAAATGATTGAAACATACTGACGATTTTGTGTTAAACCTAAAACTGCTAATATCTATGTAAATGTTCATAGTTTTTTATTTTTCCTTTTTGTAAAAGTTGCGAGACCCGGGCGGGGGGCTTCTCCCCCCCCCGCACGATGTAGCTGTGAAAATGTTCCATAACCTCTTAATCCCTTTTTCCTTGTAAAACTTTTAAAATCAATAAAAAATTTATAATAAAAAATAGATGATTTATTCATCTATCAATATAGCGTTATGTATCGTTTAGGCTTATAACACTAGGTGATAAAAATACATTTCTTGATAGACAGTAATTTAATTCAATCTCAGGGCATTGGTACAAAGATATCACAAGCTCTGCCTTTAAGCAAAACCAAATTTTAAAGTACCAGGACAATTTAACTCAAAACTACATTAGTGTTACACATTCAGTCAAACATATTTTCATTTAGCTATCTGGTTAAATGTTTGCCTAGTTTACCAGAAGGAAGACATGTTACTACATCCATGCAACTTTTTCTGCCTTTATATTCTTAAATGACTTCGCCCACAGAAAAGTTAGCTATTTAGTCAGCTAATTTGTGTTCCAGCTAGATAGTGACTGTTCAATTAACCTCATGACTGAGTTCACACACTAGAATTGCCGCTTTTCATGGCACAATCTCAGGCAATGTTTGTGGAGGCTAAAACTGAAATGGAAGTGATTTATCTTTTAGAAGCCTCCCATTGTTTATATTTTTGTTTGTTTGTTTGTTTGGAAGAAGCATCATATCCCTAGAATTGGCTTTTTATTACTGAATTTCAGCAATCCTGTTTCAGGATAAGGGTAACCACAAATAGTGTGCTACATGTTGCATGAGAATTGCACAGTTTATCCTGGTTACATATTAGTATGAAGTGTGACTGAAGATTGATTTGTGCAATCAAAACAGTATTAACTCTTAGTGTCCACAGAGATACATTTCGCAGGGATGTGCTCCTCCAGAGAGATAAGGTGTCACATGATGTTTCCAAAATATGGTAATTTTGATCATTTGATCCTTGACTGAATTCTTAATTGATTTGTTCACTGATATCTTTGTTTCTTTGATCTGTGGTATTCTTAGAAGCCTTCTCCCACACCAAAATTGAAAAGATCAATACTCTATCCAGCTTCTTCAAATGCAACTTTCACTTTTCATAAAGTGTCACAAGAAAAATCACTGCCTGAATGATTTTGATCTTCTTAGACAAATCGTGAACTTGAATTATCTTTTCTAAGGCCTTAATTGCTGTCCAATCAAGTTCTAGTTTGCTGCATATTTCTTGACTTGCTTCCTTTACTATTGATATAATTCTAAAAAGTAAACACTATTTACCAATTGACTATCTCATTGTCAATTCAAAAGCTGATTACTCTAGCAATTAATATTTGCTTTGTTTTATATTTAATCTTATCTCCATTTTTTTATAATGCTGTTAATTTTCATTGCGAAACTTCCAGAACATTTGCATTTTCAGCTATCAGAGTAGTGTCATCAGTATAGTGTAGGCTATTTTCCCTTATTCAATTTTCATACACACAGAAACACATGCACACACACACACACGCACACACACACCGTGTTTCCCTGAAAATAAGACGGACTTAATTTTTTTTGACCCCCCCCCAAAAAAATTGCTTGTACCTTATTATCGGGGGGGGGGGTGTTATTGGTTTGGGGTTGCCGGGTGGATGCACACTTGTGAGTGGGCGTCCGAAGAGCCGGACACAGCCTCAGGGGCAAACGGCTGTGTTGCGCAACAAAGCCAGCAGGACAACAAAGCCACCATGAGGCAACCATGAGCAGCTGCCCGGCAACACCCCTTTCCTGCCTCACCATGTACAACTCTCCCTATAGGACTGGGCCAGGGCACCGCGGCCCCATGGCCCCGGCATGCTCCGAGCATAACCGGCTTCCAAACTCCGGAGTTTGGAAGCCGGTTATGCTCAGAGCATGGCAGCGGTGGTAGCAGCAGGGCGGTGGTGGCAGCAGTAGTGGGAGGGCAGCAGCGCCCTGGCCCAGCCCTGCATGGAGAGTTGGGCATGATGAGGCAGGGAGGCACGCGAGCTGGAAGCAGAATAAGTGCTCGCGCAACCTCTCTTTCCGGCCAGCAAGAGCGCCATGTGGCTTAGCACCTTTGGGATATTACTGGGTTGGTGAGTGGTGCTCTGCCCAGCTGGAAAGGGCCATTGCCGGGCGGCTGCTCGTTTTCGTAGATTTTCATGTAGATTTTCAACCAACTTCCCTTTCTGGATGTCCTAATCTACAAAAAACCGAATGGCTCCCTAGGACACACCATCTACCGGGAAAAAACACACACCAACCGCTACTTAAACACACAATCCCATCACCAACCTGCACAGATGAACTCTGTAGCCAAGACCCTCATCTCCAGAACCAAACGCCTAGTCAACAAACACCACCTGAAAACTGAATTACACACTCTCACAAACGTATTAATCTCCAACAGATTCCAAAGAAAAACAATTACCAACCTAATCCAAAGGGAGACTCCCCCCAACAACCTAGACACAGAACAGGACAACGGCATCACCCTCCTCCCTTACATCAAAGGCACCATAGATAAAATCAGCAAAATTCTCCACAAATACAATATCAAGACAGCCTTCAAAAAATAACCAACATCTTAAGAAACCCCAAAGACAAAATCCAGCTAGAAAACCAAGGAGTCTACGAAATACCATGCAAAATCTGCCCTGCCACATACATAGGACAAACTAATAGGAGAATAAATGCATGCATCGCAGAACACAGGAACGCAGTAGGAAAAAAAGAAAAAACTTCCTCCTTTTTCCAGCACCTTAAAGCTACAGGACACAAAATTGATTTTGAAGGAACCAAATTAATCTCCAAAACTGAACACTTCAACAAGAGAATAATTATGGAAGCTATTGAAATAGAGAAACACCCCCACAACATGAATAAACGTGATGATACCTCCCACCTACCAGACATCTGGAAGCCAGCCCTATTCAACAAACGAGCCCCACCCACCACCCAGGCTGTTACAACACAAAACAACAACGGACACACAGCCAGCATCAATCAGCACTAATCTACCAATCATGATACAACTACACAGCCAATTAATCCACTTAATGAAACAAAGCCAGCACTCCACCCACCTCCAAGATTTATAGAAAGACGGCAGCTCTGACCACGCTTTACTCACACAAACACGAAGCTGAAAACACCAGCCTGAAAATGGCTAGTGAAACCTCGCTGAAACGTTGCCAAGACAATCTCAATCTTACATGGGAAAAGACCCAAATACAACAAGACCAGTGTGTGTGTGTGTGTGTATGTTTGTTTATTGCAATAAATACACAGTTATTAATTACAGCAATATCTTCTTCACTTTTATTAAATGATATAACTGCATAACTCCAAAGCTCCAAGTTAAATTGATTCCAAATTCATAAGCATATGATGGGGAACAATGATGAGATGTGATGATTTCTATGCCCAAGTTGCAACACACACACTAAATTATTGATTGCTAACATCTCCAGATCAGATAGCTAATAATGTGCCAAGATTTTAGATAATTTCTTCCAGTTACAACAGAAAATACTATGCTGATTTACAAATAAGTTTTCCAAATATACAAGACAGATTCTGCAATGATTTCTTTTGCTGCAGCTATGGATATACTTTAAGCCAGTATTGCAACCAGATATTTCTTACTTTCATTCAAGCTATTTTAATATCAATTTTTATCCTACTTGAGAAAACCTATTCACTTAGTTACTATGGTCACTAAGAGTCAATACCAACTTGATGGCACATAATCAATCAACCAACTTATTCTGTTGAAAGGGAAGAGAAAGCAAATATTGCTTAGTTTGCTTCTGTTAAAAGATATAGAATCTCATCAGCAAATCATATTCCAAAAGAAAAGTCAGAGATCTTCTTTTAGAAATTATAGCATATTTGGGACGAAGAGGGGAAGAATTATGAGTGACTTTTACGTCTTTTCTGATTAAAATGACATTGGAAGTAATCAGCCAGCTTTAAATATAAATGAGTTGATTTGGAAGTCAAATCAATGGTACTTTGTTTTCTTGCTCGTAAAGACATTAAATACTGAAAATAAAAATAATGTTCCACATCAAGTAATTTTTCATTTGAAAATAGATATTTAAAGTGGGACAAATATTTTATACTCCATCATGGCTTTTGCAATAACACCAACAAAAGCAGTTCAATTAGTTATTCGATCAGCTTACATTATAATGAATACGCTCCCCCCCTTCTAAATGATATTTTTAACCACTTTAAAATTGGCTTAAAATCAGTGGCATGCATCTATGAAATATAAAAACTTGACTGAAAATTCAATTATCTATATTCCTAATAGTGCTTGTACATAAATCTTGAATTTTAATATAAATGCTTCCCAGTACTCAAAGTTTTATACAAAACTACCAATACAAAACTACCAATGACGGGTAGTCATTGACTTACAACAGTTCACTTAGTGACCATTCAAAGTTACAACATCACTGAAAAAAGTGACTTAGGATCATTTTTCACACGTATGACCATTGCAACGTCCCCATGGTCACATGATCAAAATTGGGATGTTGGGCAACTGGTTCATATTTATGATAGTTGCAGCGTCCCAGAGTGATGGGATCACCTTTTGTGGTCTTTTGACAAGCAAAATTAATGGGGAAAGCCAGATTCACTTAACAACCCTGTTAATAATTTAATAACTGCAGTGATTCACTTAACAACTGTGGTAAGAGAAAATGGGGCAAAACTCACTACACAACGGTCTCACTTAGGAACATAAATTTTTGGCTGAATTGTGGTCCTATGTTAAGAACTACCTGTAGTTGTTATTAGTACTTCCGTTTCCCTGAAAACAAGACAGTGTCTTATCTTCTTTTGACTCCCAAAATATGGTCTGGGCCTTAATATCGGAGTGGGGCTTATTGTTTTGGGGTTGCTGAGTGGCTGCTCTCTCTCTCTCTCTTTTTTTGAATATATTTTTATCATTTTTACATTTAAAACAATGCAGTACCGCGAAGTCGAAGTGACCATACATTCACATTACATACAGCTAGTTTCAACCATTAACTATTAGCCTACTTAGTACATTGTCTATCCTTCTGTCCAATCACAATATATACAGTTTGTTCCAGTCTTGTCACCTTGTCTTGTACCAATCATAAAATCTGTTCCAGACTTCATTCCCCTTTATTTTTAAGTTCAAGAGTGAGCCTACCTGCTTCCGCACAGGCCAACACTTTTCTGATTATATCTAGCTCTGATGATGTATTTTCTTTTTTCCAATATTGTGCATAAGTTATGCGCGCCGCAGTTAGTACATGTATAATTAGATAAAGTGTATCTTTCTTAATCCCCTCCGGTATTATACCTAGGAGAAAAATTTCTGGTTTAAACATAATTTGGCCTCCCACCATTTGTTCTAACCATGATTGAATCATTTTCCAATATTTTTTTGCCTCATTGCACATCTACCACATATGATAAAAAGTACCTGGTGTTTTTTTACACTTCCAACAATTTGGGGCCATATTTTTAAACATTTTGAAGAGCCGTGCTGGGGGGAGATGCCATCTGTAGAACATCTTATAAAGATTTTCTTTATACGCCGTAGCCATTGTTAGTTTCTGATTAAGTATCCAAAGTTTTTCCCACTTAGCCAATTCCACATTATAACTTTGACATGTTCCTCCTGTAGCTTATATTCCAACAGAAAATCTATACAACACTTTGATCAGCCTGTTTTCTGTCTGTATCAAAAGTTTATCTAATATTGTGTAATCTTTGGCAATACCTTCCTTCTTCCTATCTTGTGCAAACCTTGATTGTACCTGTAAGTAGGACCACCATTCTACTTGCACCCCTTGTGATGCCAATTCTAATCTAGTTTTGATCACCCCCTGTCTGTTCAATAACTCTTTATATGTAACTATATTTTCCATATTAATTAAATTTGGGTGTATGTATGCTTCCATCGTAGATAGCAAAATGGGTGTTTTGGTATAGTGGTCGTGTTTAATTTTGTTCCATATTAATAACAGGGACTGTCTGATGTAGTGCCTATTGAAATATTTGTGTGCAGATCCTTTTTCATACCAAAGGAAGGCATGCCATCCTACTTGGAGATCATAACCTTCCAATTTGAGTAATCTTTTATTTCTCAACATTATCCATTCTTTTAACCATGTTAGGGTGGCCGCAGTATAATAAAGTTCCCAATCTGGTACGCCAAATCCTCCTTTTTCCTTAGTGTCTTGCATAGCTTTGAGTTTTATTCTTGGTTTTCTTCCCTGCCAAATAAATTTCGAAAACAATTGATTCAAATCCTTTAAAAAAACCTTTTTCTAATTTAATGGGAATATTCTGAAATAGGAAAAGAAATTTTGGTAATACATTCATTTTTATGACTGCAATCCTACCCATCGGGGACAATTGTAGGTTTTTCCACCTTTCTAAGTCTTTCTTAGTTTTATTGATCAAATTAGTATAGTTTGATCTTCTTTGATGGACACACATCTTTTGCAGATAAATGTATACCTAGATATTTGACTTTTTTGACAGTTTGGATACCCAATTTCCTCGTTAACTCCTCTTTCGATTTTGATGTCATATTCTTAACCAGCATTTTAGTCTTTGTCATATTTATCTTTAAACTTCCCATACTCTGTCAATTCCTCAATGAGTTTCATACCAGACTTTATAGGATCCTCTAACACAAACACTGGATCGTCCACAAAAGCCTGTAACTTAAATTGTTCCCTTTTAATTTCTAGTCCCTTTATCTGTTCCTCTTTACGTACATTCCTGTCTAAAACTTCTAAGGTTAATATAAACAGCAGCGGGGATAGGGGACTATAAAAATGGGTGGCTGCTCTCTTGAGAGTGGGTTCCCGAATAACTGGGCACAGCCTCAGGGGCGAACAGCTATGTTGCGCCACTCCCCAAGTATCCCAATGGCGCCAAGCCACGTGAGTGCCTTCCCCACCCCTCCAGGGCTTGGCGCCTTCAGGATACTGCTGAATCAGTGACTGTCCAAGGGACTTATTTTGAGGGGAGGGCTTATATTTTTGCCCACCTCAAAAAAATCTGGCATGGCCTTATTTTCAGAACATGTCATATTTTGGGGGAAACACGGTATTATAATAATATTAGTATTTTATTATTAGAATGCAGCTAATAAAATAATAATAAACATTTTCTCTCCCAAATTTTCTCATTTTTCATGCTCTGACCCAGGCTCCTGCCTTTCAGGGTAAAACCATATAGGTCATTCTGCCTTCTTCAGGGAGACATAGAAATTCATCTCACTTAGAACCTTCAACTAAGTTAACCTTCACTTAAGCTAACCCTATTTTCACATTCCATGCTGGCTTTCTGGCAACTAAAAGAAAATAAGAACATTTCTATAATACAATGAGCCATCCTTGTTTCAAATGGCATGACTATGGGTTTTAGCACTTCTTCCCTTTTACAACACAGGTTCCAAAATACAGCTTCCAAAAAAAAATTAAGCTGCTATCTTAAAAACAAAAACATAAATCCCAGAAGAAAAATATTGAAGATTCTGTAGCAGGAATTCCAGCAAGGTTAATGCTTTTATTCAGAAGTAAAGGACATGTCAAGAAAACATGTTTCAAAGGTGAGTTTGCATTAGATTTGCCTTAGTCTTGAACTCCCTTTTTGCAAAGAAAAGCACACCCAAGCAGAGATAATATATGCTATCAGTATGATAAGCTTTCAGTCGCTTACAGAACAATTTGAAATTTCTCAGGCCTCCCCCTTACCTCTCTTGAAAGGGAAGTGCATTCATATAATATATTAAGTACATATAATTCCTTGAGATAATAACAATTTTAACTACACAGCTAACTCTCTTCCTAAAGCAGATTATGAAAACAGTGAAAGTTTTATCTAACTCAAGGCAGAAATGAAAATTCCAGATGTTATAATGTAATTCCAAAAATATAGAATCTATATGTTATTATAATTTTCAAAGGCATGACCTTTAACTGGGTAAAATGCTGCAATGTGGGGCAACAAATTTTGAACCAAGGTACCTTAAATGGGCTAACTTATAGAATACATGTAAAATCTGGGACCCCTGACTCCCAATGGGGAAGCCAGCAGGAAGTCAGAAGGTGCTCCTACTGCCACCACTTTTTTTTTTTTTGCCTTCCCTTGGTATTTCTGTTTCTGTTGTTTCTTCTTCTTCTTGAATGATACCCCAATCTCAATAACCAGGTGAATAATAAAAAAAAATCATCTTATCTACCTGACATAAAGGTACACTATACTTCCTAACTTTGCTTTGTTGTCATTTTTGCCCAAAAAAATCCTAGGCACATTTACAAACAAATCATCTTGTATTATCATATTTCCTTTTGTCACTTTTCCTTTTGCATAGGGGAATAATTCTCCTCCTCCTCCTCCTCCTCCTCCTCCTCCTCCTCCTCCTCCTCCTCCTCCTCCTCCTCCTCCTCCTCCTCCTCCTCCTCCTCCTCCTCCTCCTCCTCGCCATTGGAATTCTTTTACTCTCTTGATGATATTGTATGCTTTTGTTTGTTCCCCAATTCAGGTGCAGATCTTTCTATCTTGTCTTGTAGTGCTGAGCATGTATCTTTCCATGGCTCTTTTCCCACTTGTAGTTTTTGTATCGATTGTGAGATTAGTGTCCATATTTCACTGGTATATATTAAAGCAAGTAGTGCACACTGATTGAAAACTTTTCTCAGGCATGGGGGGAGGTTGTTCTTGAAAATTATGCTTAGCTTGCCAAATGCCTACCAACTACATTTAACATGCCATTCAATTTCCTTTATTGTGTCACTGTCCATTGAGATCCATTGCCCAAGTATATGTAGTGGTCTACTATGTGTAGTTTTTCTTCATTTATATAATTTTTCTTTCTTTGGTGAATTTATTAAACATAACAAGGTTGTCTAGTTCAACCACATCAAACCATATGCATTTCCAGAAACACCTTAAGGCCTAAAACTAGTGGAGGCTTTATTGTGGCATAACAATAGACATTAAGGAGATACTAAAGAGTGGATCACTTAGCTCAATAATTTTATCAGGGCAAGTGAATCCAGCCAACAATGTTTCACAGATCAACATGAACAATCAAAACTATAAAGTACAACAGACCAACACATGCTGATCATTGAGATTATTAACTGTGTTCCAACTCCAATTTGGTAATATATTTGGCATTTTTTAGCAAAATCTAACTAACATATCAATTCTGTACACCAGATCTTGTGACAAAAATCCATTTATCTGTTGTGTTTCAAAAGGAAGTAATGTTTTGTAAGATCGTAGCCATTATCATTAAATACTTAAAATTCACTTACATCATCTTAAAATGAAAATATGTATTATACAAAGAAATGGAATCACTGATAAGCAATCAGGTGTTGGTCAGTTGTTTTGTTTTAGATCAATTACAATCAACTTTAGCTTACATGGAAAGGGACCGAATGAATTCAGCAAAAATATGGAAAGCATCAGTGTACATATCACTGCTCTATATCAATGGTGTAGGGATGTAAAAGTATTTGACATCAGTCATTTCCCATGCTAAAATCACAGAAACAAGAAAAATATATATTGTATTACACGGAGCATGGCAAAATCCCTTTCTAAATAACTCCTATGTCATTACTGGACTTAGTGGCAATCCTATATGTCCAATCTGATGTTGTACTATCTTTCCAATGTTGAAGAATTCTTTGCTAACCATCATGCTAAAAACCAGATTAGATAAACCAAGTTAAATAATACACCAGGTTAAAAAGAGAAGATCAATAACCGTGATGGCAAACCTATGATATGCGTGCAAGAAGTGGCACACAGAGCCTTCTCTCCAGGAACACAAGCCATCACCCGTTGCTCTTCTGTGTTTCGGCACACCATCAGCTGATCTTCACACACGTGGGAGCGCCAGAAACCAGAAGAGCAGCCGCTTGGTGCGAATGTGCATGCCAGGAAGATTATCTTCCGGTTTCCGGCACATAAATGCACACCGGCCATGGTCTTTGTGCATGCCTGCACACCAGAAACCAGAAGACCAGGTGGCCAGTGTGCATGCACATGCTGGAAACCAGAAGATCATCTCCCCAGCACGTGCATGCACACCGGATGTCTGCTCTTCTAGTTTCCGACATGCACGCACACTCCCGTTTCGGCACTCGGTGCTGAAAAGATTCGCCAGCACTAGTCTAGAAAGTTGTCTTTTCCGTACAAAATGTTATCTGTTGAAAACAATTCAAATATATTACCACGAAAAAAATCTCTAATTAAATATTTAGGCATTTGTTTAGCCTATAAATTGTTTTGTCTTTAAGCAATATTTACATCAATTTTATGATATTTTTTTAATAAAAATGATAGAGTTACATCTTCAAATTTAAAAACTTTAATTGGAAGAAGAAGTAGGGTAAAAAATGACTAGGTACTGAATGAATGTGGATTGGGTACTTCTGTTTATATAAAGAGAATTAATGAAGAGTGAATGAGAAAACAAATAAACAAAGGAAGACTGAATGAGTCAGGGATAACTGACACAATTATTGGTTGGATGAAGTTGATGAGATCATGAAAAAATAGAGGGACGATAAGCTTAAAGAACAAAACGTATGAAATAGTACCATATTTTTCGGACTTTAAGACGCACCGGTGGATAAGGCGCACCAAGATTTTGAAGAGGTAAGTAAGAAAAAAAAGTTTTTGTCTTTCCCGGCCCCCAGCAGCACTCTAGAGGCTTCAGCAAGGCTTGGGTAAGGCAAAAACACCCCCATTTTTCACCAAAACGGGGGCATTTTTTTCCTTCCCCCAGCCCTTCTGAAGCCTCCAGAGTGCTGCTGGGAGGTGGGTGAAGGCAAAAACACAATTTTGGTGAAAAATGGCCTGTTTTTTGCCCATTTTTCACAAAAATGGGATGCCGGGGTGGGGCTTTGGGAGGCCAAAAATGGCTGTATTCGGTGTATAAGATGCACCAACATTTCCACACTCTTTTAAGGGGGGAAAAGGTGTGTCTTATACTCTGAAAAATACGGTATATGGTTCTGAAGTCAGCAGGGATAGTTTGCAAAACTAAATGGTATGGAATGGTATCATGGTTAAGTAAACTAAATTGCCAATGTGTCCTTTTTTTCATTCATGATGCTTTAATTCCCTGGCTAACTAATTCTTACTCCTTTCCTACTCTTTCCATAGCATTGTTTGTTCCCAAAAAGAATAATATGATGGTTATGGATAAACAGGTATGTGTAACTATTTATTCTGTCTTTATGGCAGCTATATTTATTTTTCAAACTTAAAAATAAATAAAAAGAACGGTCATTTTGAATAGCTGTGGCCTATCTTTAAAATTTGTTAGTCTGATAAGCAAGAGGCATAATTTTAGACTACTCCTTAAAAATGCTTATTACCTTTTTCACATTAAAGATATGAGGAGGTTAAGGGATGTAAAAAAATTTAACATGTTGTGATTTGAAAAAGAACACTCTTTCCAAACAAAGAAACAACCTTGATTATCATTAAAATAAGTACAAATGCATCATGATAATCAGCAGCATTTTTGTACTCACTTTTTCAATTATGTACAGTGTTTTCAAGTATGTATAGAGCAACTAATTGAAGACAATCTGTTTCTGATATTGTTTGACAAGTACGATGTAAACTATCCAATTCACAGCAAGCAGCAGATTACTATGAAAAGCAAACAATAATTCCCCAGGAATCATAACACTTTTTAAATTGAAAATGGAATTTATTGATTGTATTGTATCTTTTATCATTTAAAACATCTAGTAATTGATCAGGTTACAATAATAAATATTTATTTGACTTGTAGTGGAATAAAATTCTTGTAACGTGCAACAAGAGCAAATATCTCTATCTGGTTATACACGAGACTTTGTATACTATTTGCCTTCAACCTGTCAAATACTCTCAAAACACCCATATTTCCTAACAAATTCCTAAAGAACTTTCTATTCTGGGTAAGTATGATGACAGCATTCAGTAAGAGTACAGCCTTTTTTTGACTGCTGATAGCCAGCCAAATTCAGAAGCAGACGATAGTGCCAAAAATTAGGTGAATCCCTTTTCATTACTTATCATCATTCTAAGTGACAGTAATGTTTTCTTTAAAGCCATAAATCTTCCCTTTGCAAGCCTATACAATCTTTCAGCTGAAGTGAAGAGAAAGCAACTGCCACCTGCCAATTCCTAGACCATCTGCCCTGTGCACTGAATCTGCATATTTTCCACCAGTGGTGTTGAGCCTTAGCTACCTGAGTAAAAGTAAAAGCCTTAAGTTGCATTCTATCCCTGCTTACTACATCCAGGGACAGTGAATTTTTGGCAACAAAGAAAGAGATTTGCTGTGCTTCCTCCCATGTTTTAAATTTTTTCCAGGGTAGAATCCAGGAATTGCCTGGTGGATTTTCATTCAAAGCATAAGTAGATTCAACCCTGCTTATCTTCTAAGCTTTTCCAAGGTCAGCCAGGTGCTGCCACCTGCCGAGAGCCTTAGCTAACTGGGGTTCCCCTGTTGTCCTATCAATCCAGTTTCAGACCCCTCCACCCAGGAGACCTTTTTGTGCATTTTTGTCTTTCCTGCTCCCCACCACTCCCGCTTGCCTTCTCACAGGAGCTGTTCAACTTGAAATCTCATCAGCTCTGTCAAGCTTTCTCCTGGTGGCTGGAGGAGGAGGAGGAGGAAATGTTTCTGCACAAAGTTTTTAACAAAGTCCTGACCTTTGACCCAGTCACACTCCAACCTGTTAATCGCTGCTATCTGAACCAGAGAGGGAAACATCAGGGGAGTCTCACTGCTTCCCATTCCCCCACTGTTCAGTCCTATACAATCTTTCTCCTGAAACCTCATTATCTTCTGGGGGGATTTATTCACTGGTCAAAATCATTTAGGATTTCAGCCTAAAAGGGTTTTCTTTTTTTAAGAAACACACACAGAGAAAGGAAATTTAAATACGTGGACGACTCCACTCAATCTCGCCACGCAAAAAAAAAAAATCCTTCCACCCACCTCCAAAAAAAATGTACCCCCCCACCAAATAAACCCCAGATCGAGTGAAAAGGACAATCCTCCCGGATGAATTCAGTCAGATCTCTAGCCAAAGCCCAGCCCAGCGGCATCTAATGCCAGCCGCGGTCCTAGCCACACTTTAGTCGAGATCAATTCCGACTTGACATTCGCGGGGCTTTCTCCCCGAGCAAACCCCGATGCCTGCCTTCACGCCTCCCGAGATGCCAACACTGCGAGCTGCCTTCCTCGCGGGAAGCGGGCAAGGCAGGCGCGCTAGGCACGGAGGAAAAAGAAGAGAGAGAGAAAAAAACCCCAGGCACGCCGAAGTCAAGAGCGGGCAGCTCCAAGGCAAGCGATCGGGGAACCCGAGGCGAAGCGCAAGCCCTGGCCCCCCGCACCTGATCAGCTTGACCACCCCTCTCGGCAAGCCAGACCCAACGTCCCTTTCGCTCCGAAGACTGCCTGTCTTTCCACCTCCGCCACCCAGCCCGGGAGATGACGGCGGGGAAGCGGGGGGGGGGGGGGGTTGAACAAAGCGCTCGGCTCCCCCTTCTCACTCACCCCGAGCTTCCTGCTGCGGATTTTCACGTAGCCTTGCTTGACTATATCGTTAAAGTTGGAGGCCATGGCCAGGACCAGCTTGCCCCGGAAAGGCCCCCCGCTCCGCGCCCGGGATCGTCGCCCTTTTCTTCTTCTTCTTCCTCCTCCTCCTTTTCGTCTTCTTCCTCCTCCAGCTGCCGCTGAGTGCCCTTGGCCGCCGGCTCCCGGGGAGCCTCTGGCATCCAGGCGGCGGCGGCGGCGGCTGTGCAGGACCTCTGGCGCGCGCCGGGCACACACCGGCCCAGCGCAGCCCGCCCACTCCGCCTGCGGGGCGCCGCGCTCAGCGCTCAGGAACCTTCCCGGCCGCCCGAAACGAAACGAGCGCCTTGCCTTGGACCTCAGCGGTTCCAAACGCTAACAAGCGGGAGGAGGCACTCGCCGCGCCATCATTGCCTGAAGCGCAGAAGAAGGAGCCGCTTCCTCGGCTCTTCCCGCAGCTCCCCCACCTCCCTCCGCAGCCAGCGTCGCTGCTCCGGCACCTAGAGGCTCTGGAGCTGCTCCCGCCGCACCAGCTTCCCTCCAGCGCGAAGGAGAAAAGCGGGGGGAGAGGGAAGAGGAGGGCTTCCCGCACGCTTCCTCCTTTTTTCGTCGTCTTCCCCATTAAGGAGGGTGGCTGGGAAAATGTCAGGCTTGCTCTTCATGCCCGAGCGCATCTTTCCTTTTTATTTCTTCTTTTTCTCTCTCTCTCACCCACCCACCCATCCACTCTCCTTCCCTCACTCTTTCTTCTCCCCCCCCCCCCAAAAAAGCTTGTGTGCCTAGCGAGTCACTTCTTCCCACTCAAGTCTGGACTATGGCTCTGGGAAATGTCTTTTGGCCAGTTGATCAGACTTGGAAAACTCAGGATGATTTTACACACCAGCAGAGACACAAATGTAGATAACAGAAAGGGTGATTACTTTTTTTTCTCACATTGATATGAGGAGATTTCTGTATAAAACAGACCATAGCAATCCTCCTCTATTTTCATTGCTGGGATTTGGATGCAAATGTCATTGATGATCATTTGCTGATAAATTCGCTTTTCATTAAAAGAGGATGAAATGCCCTAGGAAGCAATTTCGGAACAACTTTTCCAGGATGGTGTCCTTCAGAGATGTTGAGGTTCACACCATTATGGGAGCTAAATTCCAACATACCTACAGTATAAGGCCTCAAGCCACTACTTTATATTCTGAAGTCATTTTAGGTTTAGAATAGTTTATTTAAATAAATTATTGTCAGAATTTTATCTTTAGACTCTAGGAGTGTGCGATGTCTTATTGAGGAGTTTTACCTCTACAGTTATGCTAATAATAATTGCCGTACCCAATAGAAAAACATTCGCTCAAAAGTAAATCCCATTCATTCAGTGGGCTTAATTAAATCCAAATAAGTATGCATAAGATTGCATGCTTCATTCTTGAAACTGCAGGGAAGAAAGCCTGGGTCATTCTGCTATCAGAAAAAATAGCTTTTGTATAAGAATGTACAAAATAATAGCAACTTCTCTCCTAATTAAAAGATGAATGTTTAAGGAATCCTTTCTACATCATTTTATTTTTCATGGAAGAAATCCTGAATCTGGCTGGGGGAAAAAACTGTAGTCCATATTTCTGATCACTATAGCTCACAAGATAGTTATACCACAAAACAAGTAGTATACAGAATATATTAAAAAGCAAATGAAACTGTGGATCACAAATTAAAATTAAGCCTATATTAGTTTCTGACAGGTTTTATTTACTTATTTCAAGAGTATAGAAAGCTCATAACAAGGTCCTAGGGTGACTAAAAATTACCAAATAATTAGGCAAGCCGGAATGATACTGGTTTTAAAGAGAGATCTTGAAATTTTGATTAAACCCAAGAATCTCTCATCCAAATTATCAAAGTCTTCTCCATATGAATATCAGGGGATGTGAATTCTGTCAAGATCAGGAAAACTTTGCATTTTGAAGAAATTTACAATTAAGCAAAAAGTTCTCCAAGGACAAGATATTTTCTTCTATCACTAAGCATTGATTAATAACATTGCAGTCCATCAGAAATAAGCCCTTACTAGCTTTTACTTATTTTGCGTCTTCCAGATGCATAGAACTACATCAACTCTATGCAATATAATGCAGATTTTCTGTATAAATACCACACTGTCTGATTATTAAAGGAGGGCCAATGGAACATACAATGTTGGGGAGCAAGGAAAGAAGTATATGTCTGCTGTGCTTGTGCCTCTACATGTATATGTAGATGGATACCCCTAATGGAAAAAAGGATTGCAATGATTTCATTATAGCATAATCTAAAGCATATGACTGATCAAAATCCAATGAATCAGCTAGAGTTGAAGCCTAGCATTATTTTCATTGAATTGATCCATATCTCAATGAATTTGAGTTTCACTGAATTGAGTAGATTTGCTCAGCAAGACTATTGGCACTATTCACTATGGTAACGAAATTAAGCCTTCTTGGAAGCTTAATCAAAAATACGTACAGAATCTACAGATGTAGAAAAGCTGGGTTGTTTCTTCCTTTGACAATTGAGTCCTAATTTTATTGATTCGATTTGATGCATGCATGAGTGCATAATAGTTCCCTTCATGAAACATCTCCAAGCCCTCCATCAGTTTAACAAACTGTCTTTAATTGCAATGCAACTTAAGGCAGCAACAATCATCTAAACACACACACACACACACACACAAACACACACGTATGTATGTATGTATGTATGTATGTATGTATGTATGTATGTATGTTGTATTTGTGCTGATAAATAAATAAAGGGAGACTAGTATAGATCTATTTCAAGCTATTTAGCTCTCATCAGCTAGCCATACCCTTACTGGGGATTAGAACCCGGGCTGTATATATCTTAGGCAGGAGTCTTAACCACTAAGCCACGGGTTCTCTTCCTTATCAGTTGAGCCAGGGAAATAGGTATGTATTTGTGTTACAACCCCTGGTACGACTAAATATGGGAGGAAGGTCACTACTCCCTCTTTCTGTCCTTCGGCTCATCACAGAAGACCATGCAGGCAGAAAACCATATTTTTATTTTTAATGTTGCCTTTTTATATTTGTGGTGTATTTGTACTGATAAATAAATAAAGGGAGACTAGTATAGATCTATTTCGAGCTAATTAGCTCTCATCAGCTAGCCATACCCTTACTGAACCTGGGCTGTTTTATATCTTAGGCAGGAGTCTTAGCCACTAAGCTATATATAATACTATATATATATAGTATTTGTGCTGATAAATAAATAAAGGGAGACTAGTATGCATCCATTTCAAGCTATTTAGCTCTCATCAGCTAGCCATACCCTTACTGGGATTCGAACCAGGGCTGTATTGCATATTAGGCCGATGTAATTGCCACTAAACCACAGGCTCTCCTCCTTTATCAGCTAAGCCAGGGAAATAGGTATGCATTTGTGTTACAACCCCTGGTATGCCCAAATATGGGAGGGAGCTCACTACTCCCTCTTTCTGTCATTCGGCTCATCACAT
Source organism: Natrix helvetica (assembly GCF_964273705.1). Classification (NCBI taxonomy): domain Eukaryota; kingdom Metazoa; phylum Chordata; class Lepidosauria; order Squamata; family Natricidae; genus Natrix; species Natrix helvetica. Next base: position 111,764,682 of record NC_138550.1, read on the forward strand.
GAAATAAGATGTTCCTTCTGCATTATCCATTTATTGGGTTTAAAAAACGGGCACAATCTATCTCAATATTTCATTTTGGGCATCTGCAGTTATACAATGTGACTTAGTCCCCAAAGAAAACCATCAGATGTGTTGCACTCTGTCTTAAGCATTCAGGTGGAACCAATTTGCTTTGATGAGCTGCTTTGCTTTGGTTTTTGTGGGTACGTTGCCATTGTACAGAAAATACTGAGGGGCCAAAGTAGCATGACTGGTCCAATCCAATAAGAAAAAATACTGTGTCACTTCATTTTGTATTTGCATTCTGAGAGGATCATTCAAGACTTAAGAAAAAGCAATTGTAACTAGCCCATCTTCCATTGAGGACCTGTATACTGTATGAACCATAAAGTGGGCTGAGAAAATATCTACATACCCATCACATCCTGGATATAAACTCTTTCAACTTCTCCCTCAAGACACCACTATAGAGCTTTGCATGCCAAAACAACTAGATCCAAAGATAGTTTCTTCTCCTATGCCATCACTCTGCTAAACACCTAATTCCCACAGCACTGTCTTACGCCTAAAAATATTAGACATAAATAGACATAAACCTATGTAGTAGGCTTTATTGCTATTATCCTTGTCATCATCTTTTCCATATTAACATCTCATCTTTTTCACCTCTCATCTTTTCTACTACCTTTTCCTATGAGTTAAAATTGTTGTTTGTATCTTAAGACTTACAATTGTATCTTACAATTTATGGTCTGTGACTTATCATTTAGTTGTTGTTTGTATGTACACTGAGTGCTTATGCATCAAGGCGAATTCATTGTGTGTCCAATCACACTTGGCCAATAAAGAATTCTATTCTATTCTTAATTACCTTTGCTTTGGATCTCCTTCCTGTCAAAGTTTTGTGCAAACTTACAATGTATGTTTGATTTAGCTACTTTGTTTTACTTAAAGATATAAAATTTCTACCCCATCTTTTCCCTACAGATAAGCTTCAAGGTGGCCAACAATGATAATATGTACAACTACAGTTGAAACAATTAAGCAAATCAGTTAGAACATAGCCATAGAAAACCAGAACTCATCCACTGCATTAAAATATCATTCATTCATTTGTATTTAGGTCAAGACCAGTAAATAAACATTATTAGGGGCTTCAGCAGAAAATCAGTGTGGATGCCACAATTATCTTATTACTTAGGGAAACAGATCTACCATGTCTTCCTTAGGTGCCAAGTTTTAGATGTCAAAATCAACCACCCAGAATGCTTTTGCTTATATGTGCAAACCAAATGTGGCAAGATTTGTTCAAGAAGTAAGAAGATTTGTTCGGGAAGCTTTAAAATGAATCTAACTGATCCATTTGGAGAAATCCAACTGATCATAGGATATAAAAGTGTCTTCTGCATCCCATTGCTGCCATATACAAGTTATCTGGATTTTTGAAATCCAGACCTACTAAAATCCAGGCGGAATGCAATCATCTAAACAAATTTGTTCTACATATGAAATATTTTATTGAGTACATTTATATGTTTATCAAAAATGAGGAGATATTAAAGATTTTTTTAACATATAAGACTTCTGAAAACCCCAATTTGTTCTACCTAAAGGAAAAGTGAACATCAGGCATTCTCATTTCCTTGTACCACAACCTTTCCAGAGTCTCTAAAATCACATTTCTGAAATTCAATAACAAAATGGGTGGGATGTGTATTCCTCTCTCTATTTCATGGGTAGATTTCTGAAATCATGAAGGTTTCTAGGTATCCCTACTTTAAATATTTTTATATCAAGTTGATATAGAAGTCCATTCAAAGTTCCTGAGTTAAACTTATTTTTGTGATTGTTTACATATTTGTTTTGATTCCAGTCATTACTCATAGTTACTTATGATTTTGAGTGCTTAAAGCAGATGATAGCTAATAAAATGCAAAGCACAATTTAAAAAAAATGAAAGATGCAAATTTAAACAAATGCAAATATTAAGTAACAAATGGTGATGAAATAGATGTGTTTTAATTGCATTTCTGAAATCAGAAAGAATAAAGGCCAAACACCACTTTTAAATGAAAACATTCCCTAGGAATTATTTAGAAAGTAAATGTATCACACAAGCAAGTGTCCAAAAGCAGGAACATCTTCAGATGGGCTTCTCTTGTGGACTTTAAAAACAGGACAAGTTCATAACAAAAAAGTGGAATTTATTCTCAATTCCTTTACATAACATTTCTATACCTATCTCAGATTTGCCTGTTGTGTTCAAAGAAAATATTATCTGGATTGTGAGATCTGGGGAGAAATTGGAAAGATTAGAAAGATTATTACAGACGATGTAATATAATTTTCCTTTGCAGAAGACAGCAAAGAAATGTATTAGGTTTATGAGAAAGTTCAATAGGCTGATTGCTATGAGAGAAATATTTTTGGTGGGCCACGTACTCATATAAGTTGTTCCTTAAAAAAAGGAATGTATAGTCCTATCAGTATTCATCTTTAAATGAGCTATGACGACTATCATACTGAGTTAACAATCCTTTAATACATTTTTAATGAAAACAGATATCTATGGCATTCTCTATGATCATATAAAAATTGAATTGTTCCTCATTTGTTCCTCAGATGAGAGAATGTACAGTATGAGCCTTGAACACTCTGCAACTTTTAAAAGCAAGATTTGAAGGAACATGAAAATCAGTCACCTGGTCAATCAGTCATTTTATTTTGGACACTGACCAGAAAAACAAAAGAGTCCCAGTTGATTGGAGTAAAACAAGCTATAAAATTATATAAAACTATAAGTAAAATGTAAATTAAAATTTAAGAGTTTGGGACATTACAATATATATAGTAAAGTATGATACAATTTATATAGGACAACCAAATAATTGTTTTGAATAACAAAATAGTAAAATATATGTAGAACTATTACAATATTAAAAGATGGAAAAGTTGTTAATTTTTATCCAATATAAAAAAATACAGGGATATTTTAAGAAATATAACACATAAGGAATGATTATGTCTTCAAAACTAAAAGTTAGAGTCTCATTATAGTGATTATTATCTATATTGGCAGCTAATGAAATTAAATCTGATATAACATTGAGTTAATAGTAGGGATAAAAAACATTAGAAAAAGTAGAAAGTAAAAGGATAGCTTCATTATTTCAAAACAGAAAATACCTAATGTTTGAAGAGAAGTTACTGTATATTGAACAGACTATGGAACAGTATTTGGGTGTAATCATTGAAATACTAGCAGATTGATTTGATAGTAGCAACCTGAGGTAAAAAGAATCAGAGCAACCAAAATGTTTGGTGATGGGTGGAAATAATAATGATAGATCTGTAATGCTGGATGCAGTTCCTTAAAGTAGTGAGTTCCTAAACTTGTTCCTAAACTTAAAGATTAATAGTAATGTTGGAATAAAGATCTGGTCTGGTTCCAAGCTGGGAGAATGACGCTGGAAGTAAAATGGAGGCTAGCTGCAAGAAAAGGAGGTCTTTGTATATATGGATGCCAGAAACTTCAGTGACAGAAGCATGTTTCTGGGATGGCTGACCATATGGGGTTGGGATAAGCTTTTATACATTTTTGTAGGTCTGGTGATTGAAATGGCTGATCCTGTGCAAGAACATGTCCTAAAATATTCTAATGGCTCTTGCCAGATCCGTAGGGGTCATGGCTGGCTCTACAGATAAAAGGGGAAATGCAAATCTTAGGTGTTTGTCTGATCTAATCTACTCAATCTTGTCAACTTTGGCTCTTTGCTTATGAATAGAGTGACCCAATCTTTCTGAATGGATATAAAATCTCCTTAAAGACTGGAGTCTTCATGCTTCTGCTCGAGGCTGTTTTCCTATAGCAGGAACATGGGGGCTACTTTCTGCCTTTAAGATTTTTCTCAATTTCTCCTTTGGGGAAATATTCTATCCTGCCTCTTTTTAATAGTAAGAATATTTTAATCTGGGGAAGGTTTTTCCCCCCTACAGCAATACTGTATCTAAAACTGTGCTAAGTAAACAATTTGGCAACATTCTATTTCAATATAATTATCTATATTATACTTTGCACTGGGAACAGCCTCAACTCATTTTACATTAGTAGCAACTTTCAGACACTTTGAAAGAAGGTAGCATATTACAAAACATTTTGTAGTGAAAGGAATCAGTAATGAAGGTGTGGATAATCTCTGTTAAAACTGAAGCAGCTCAGGAAAACTCACAGTTGCTACATTAGGTGTAATTATGTCATGACTTCCTCACCACATTTGCTATCTGTGAATTCAATAATAGTTCCAGATGATGAAGAAATCCTAGTGTCAGCATTCCAAATAGTATCCAAAAGGCAAAGTATTGCTCAAAGTTCCAATTTATTAGAACAGCCATGTTGCACATCTGGGAAAATCCGAATATGAAAACTTTCCAGTTTTCCCTACCAGTTGAATGTTCAAAATCTTGCCCCCACACCCACAAGTCCATCACATGGCCCAATCTCCCACTGCCATGCTGGCAGTTCCACCCATCCAGTTCCAGTCAGGTGCAGAGACAAAGGATGACCTTGGCTTTCTAGAAATAATTTTGTTATGGCTACATAGTATGTAACTCCTTACATAGTATGTAACTCCTTACAATCACCCCTCCCATTTTCCCACAATAGAAAATGCATAGTAAATAGTAGAAAGTATGGCAGGCCAAAGTTACAAAAGAAAAGATGGCTGCAGGCCTGACACCTAGATTTAAAGATGTTTTTCAACGCAACTGCAACTCCATCAGAAGCAACATGTACTTGGAAACTTGGGAAATTTAGTACTTGAGAAACTTAGTTTCCAATTTATTGGACTTGCCTGGATTTGATTTCAACCTGTTTTCTCTTATTCAGCCACTAAGCATAAATGCATACATGCATACATGCATACATGCATACATGTTTACTATGGGTTTTGGCCAACAACATAAGAAGAGGAGGAAAAACTGCTTATAATAGAAGAATAAACAGTAAAATAACACTTCTAATCAGAATTTTGTTCAGTTGTATATTTCGTATTTTTAGTCTGTATTTTGTAGGGCTATTTTGCTACTTAAAATTGAAGTGAGGGGATAGCTTCCTTTAGAAGAAAATACATTTTTTTTCTCTATGATCCTTAATTGGGGAAAGCAAAGTATATCTTGGGATATCATAGAAAAGGAAATACCTAGGCAAGAGCTTCCACCTTGCTAGAACCACTCGAATAAAGCCTCTGAGAATAAAGAGTCTACCTACTAACAGTAAGAAGGGAAAGTGTTTTAAAACAGGCTCTTGAAAAACAAAACAGATGTTTTGTTTATTTGACTGAGAACTAAATTACGGAAATGCCATGTAATAGAACTTAGGTAATATTCAAGGATACAAATAATTCCTTTGATTTGTATGGTGAGGAGGAATAATGCTGATAGCACTCCACTCTAAAATTCTGACAATTTTTTTCTAGGTTTTTTTATCTAGAAGTTGAACAACATGAGAAATAAATCAAATTCTGTGGGGCATCATAAGTTAGTGTTCTATATAAATAGTGTCCCAACACCAACATTTGGGTGCATCCTGATTAGAAGGATGGAAATCTAAATTTCAATTCCACTAGTCAGGCCAGACCGACACCATTGTTGAGGATACTAAAACTTGATGAGAAATCTAGAATTAGCAGGACCAAACTCCCTAATCCACTTTTCACCATAGGTCACTCCAAAAGGTGATCAATTTCAATATTATATCCCTACCAAAATGCCAGACAAAACTGGATTTTGTTTATTTGAGATGGATTCATTCCTGTAACTTTTTCATTATATTCCAGAAGGGATTATGTTCAAGTACTTTCCATGAAAGTATTGTTCTCTAGCCTGGATGTATTACCAGGATTATATAACAGTTGCTACAGATTCTGAATTGATCATTTTTGACTGCGGGATACTTTACCCTTTACCTATCATCTCCCATTTTAATATTTGTTCATTTTATACTTGATTGTTTTAAATTAATGGCCTTCTGACTCCATTTCCTTTCATATTTTAATAAGGTCAGCAGTCAATTTGCTGAGAGAAGAGAGAGAATGCTGATATTCTGGTAGTTGAATCAGAATAAAAACAGTATTTTTCTCCCACAGCTTCTCTTTTTTTTTTAGTCTGTAATATAAAGCTTGACATCTATAGCAAAGCTTTTGCTCCTGAGTGAAGAATGGATGGAAAAGTGTACTTAATTCATACTTTCAGTCTCTAATTATATTGCCAAACTTGTCCATCAGAAGAAAATAGGAAATAATTGGAAAGATAACAATATGTAAATGCAACTCATGGCATTAGAAAATGTAATTTTGTTTATAGGATATAAATGAAGCAATCGTACTGAGATATCTTGGTGTGTTATGTGCATATGCACAGGCCAAGGGCTAACTTGGAAGAGTTCCTTATTATATAATAAATGCTACATGAATCCTTTAAAGTTCTTGAGAGGGAGTGGACTTAATCATGCAGCACTTATCATTAATTACTATGGTCCAAATAGCTAAGCTTTCCATGGGCAACTAAGCTATTTTTTAAAGAAATGAACAAGTCCAAAACATTATATATATATTATTTATAACAACTTTCCAATGATACAATTCCTAGTGCCGCATAACGGAGTGAGTTCCCGTTACTTGTTCCAGTTTATGCCAACCTAGCAGTTCGAAAGCATGTAAAAATGCAAGTAGAAAAATAAGAACCACCTTTGGTGGGAAAGTAACAACGTTCTGTGTCCCTTCGGCATTTAGTCATGCCAGCCACATGACCACATCTTCCAAGCTCTTTGGCTTTGAAACGGAGATGAGCACCACCCCCTAGAGTTGGGAACAACTAGCAGATATATGCAAGGGGAACCTTTACCTTTAATGTTACAATAGATATTTCATATGTAGGGCTATGCTAAATATTCACATGTAAATATTTTTAGTGTTAAAAAATAATGCTTGGGATGAAGGAAAAATGAGGCAGCACATTTTGAATGTCATGGAAAGGCACACACACTCTCCCCCAAGAAAAGAGGGGAAAACACCCATATTTAACTTTTTTGATAAATGCATCTTTTCAGATCAAGGAAGTGGAGCTTCTGTGTTTTTGTTTTTTAAATTTCAGATGCTAAAATAATTTAATCAACATAACCAATACTTTCATCATGATGAGAAGAGAGCACCATTTGCTGTTCCAACTCAAAAGTGATCAAAAATCATCTTAGAATAGCCACGAAAGGGGAACAGAGGGAGCAAACCTCCCTGGCACGTTATTACCAAAAGCAGTTTTATTACTTTTCATTACTCAAAAGAGTGCAGAGGAAGTACAAAAGGAAAAAGTATATCATATGCTTTAGGCAGTCAGAAAATAAACTTGTCTAAAGTTTCTGATCGAGTCAAGAAATCCTGCCTGCTGTTGGAAGAAATATCCATCTGGTTCAGTTCCAAGCCTGAAGAAAGGCACTGGGGACAAAATGGAGGCATGAGACTGATTGGAAAGAGAGTCCATTTATTGATGAAGCAGAACCACCAAGCACATGTGATTCTTGGTAATTGACCACATGGAGTTGAGAGAGGGTGGTTTTTATGCCTTCTCTTGGGCTTTGCACTTGAACTTCCTGAACAAGAACATGTATTCTATTGGCTGTTGTCTGACTCCCATGGGACCATGTGAGGTCATGTTTGTCTGAGATAAGTTTGGTTGAAATTGCTGAGTGATGCAATGTCTTTAGGAGATTGCAATGCAGTGGGCTCTTCTGATAGGTAATCCTATTATGTACTGGAGGATCATGCCTTAATCCCATCACCCTGGAGCCGAAGGTCTTTTATTTTGTGGATAGGATGGCCCAGTCTTTCTTAAAGGGCACCAAATATCTGCTGGGGGTAGGGAACTTGGGCTGAGTTTCCGTCTCCCTTAAGATTTCTATTTCTCTTTTAGTGGAAATATAATATTCTGCTTTTTAAATATTTCCCAAAATATTTCATTCTTATAGGAGAGGGATGGGTGCTAACTTTGTACATTGTGAAATGGGACAGTTGACAATTCTTGTTGGAACGTCTCTTGCTGTCCCCCATGCCATTCTAAAATAGCCTCCAGAGTAGATTTTTCTAAACTGGGTATATCCACTTGGGAGAAGAATTCTTAGAAATTTCTGCCAACCTAGATAGAGCTGATGATACTGGGAGCTGAAGTTTACACATCGGAAATGTAGTAATATCGGGATAGTCAGCTTTAGAAATTGGAGGACTCTTCAGAACAGTAAGAAATGTAGTGATGGGAATGTCAGGAAGGCAAAATTCCATGACAATTCATTTTCTATTTCCTTTTTATTTCTTTTTGCTGGTGGGAAGAATCTTTATTTATTTTTTTATGAAATTGAAACACTTCGGAACGCTAAGAAATGTAATGGTGAGAATGTCAGGAAGGCAAAGTTTGATGAGAATTCATTTTCTATTCCCTTTTTCATTTCTTTTTGCTGGTGGGAAGAATCTTTTTTACAAATAATGTCATTAAACTTTTAATTACAATAGTAACGATAATATCAACTAAAAAGAAAGGAAAAATTAAAGAAGAGTAAAAATGGAAAGAAAACAAAAAAGAAAGACAAAGAAAAGAAAGAAAAAAACCTAAGAAAGCAACTTTCCACTTGGATCACAACAAGTATGTATATTACAGGGTGCTCCAACCCCTATGCCACAGATTGACACTGGTCCATAGCCCACCATGACCAGGCTGCGCAAGTTAGTGAATCCCCATCCGCCCACATGATGGATCCAGGCAGTGTGCTAAACCACGCACCCTGGTCTATGGAAAACCAACTTCCACAGAACCGGTCCCTGGAGCCCAAAAGGTTAGGGGCCACTGATATATTACACAGAGCCATCTTCAATCCTTTTACTTTACTTTACTTTATTTCAAGCTTATATACCGCCCCCTCTCCCAAAAGGGACTCGGGGCGGTGTACAGTCGGATTAAAACACATAAATACATGGGAATAAATACAAATATAGTTAAATACTAAATACTTAAAAGAGGAGGCTGTAAAAAACTGTACCTAAAGTAAAGCAATTAAAACAATGTTTAAAAATAACCCCTAAAAATACCCAATTAAAAATATCTGCCAGGAGGTAAAAGACTATGAATGGGCCAAGTCGGCTAAACGGAACAGGTGAGTCTTCAGTTTTTGTCGGAAGGAGCGGAAGTCGGTGGTGGTTCTGATATCGGGGGGGAGGTCATTCCAGAGGGTTGGGCCCATCACAGAGAAGGCTCTACTCCTAGGCGCCGCCCGTTGGCATTGCTTAGTGGACGGCACCAGGAGGAGTCCCTCCCTGTGAGAGCGAATTGGTCGCAGGGAAGTATGTGGTAGGATGCGATCCCAGTCTTCCCCAGACGTAGCCAGTGGAAATAATATGAATGGAATTCAATGTAGGTAAAATGTAGCCATATGAATGCAAGAGGCTGGAGTAATTTATAAAATTTCATAAAATCTCAGTTTATACTGCACGTGATAAGGTCAGGGAACAGAGAGGAATAGTGATTATTTTATATGCAATAGAAAATGCTACAACATATATTTGTACTAATTTAAACACAAATCGATAAATGCACACTTCACAAAGTATATCAGAAGTTAAATGAGTAACTGTATCAGCTTGGATTCCAAATACCTCAGATTCATTTAAGAAGGACTTGCAAATTGAAAGCTAAAATTTATTTGCTCTTTTTTTGGTCTCTCAAAAGTTATATGCATTTTCCCACTCCCACGCCACCCCATGTCCCAGCTTTCTTTCTGTTCCACTCTCCTCCTTTGTTGCAGTTCCTATATATTTATAAAAAATTATGCATTTGAATGTGACATATGCATCAACTCATCCCCTTATAATCATGGCTCATTAGCGCTCAAGCACACAACAGAAGGTGAAAATGTTCTCAGGTCCATAAAGGTTAAAAAGGGCCCGCAGAGCACCATTAGGGATTCATAAATTTTATCATGCAGCTGGAAGTCTGTTCTGTTCTCAACAAGACATGGACTTGAATTTTATTTGGGATACCTTTGATAAATATCATGGAAGATTATTTGACCATTTCACCCCCATCAGGGGTGGGTTTCTGCCGGCATTACTGCTGGTTCGGTGTGTGTGCGATTTTGCACGCACATGTGATTTTGCACGCTTGACTTGTGCACACGAGCCTAATTTGCGTGCACCTGACACACTCTGCACGTGTGCACAGTTGCCTATAAATAGGTCTGTGCATGTGCAGAACACTTAAAAAGATCAAAAAAGGATGTTGTGGTGACTAGGGAACCAGTTCGGGGGAGTATGCCATCCCTACCGGTTCAGAGGGCCATTTCCACTACTGGTTCCACCAAACCGGTGCGAACTGGTAGGAACCCACCTCTGACCGTCATAAATATGTGTAAATTACCTAACTACGACTGCTGAGTCAAAAGTTATGAGAGCTGTGGCTACAATTCTGCAGTGCATGTTTCAAGTGGGGTGTGCAAAGTTTCAGTTTTCCAATTTTACACATGGAAATAGGTTTGATGAAGTCGTTTTGCCCACCAACTGCTTTGTTAACACGTTTTCTTAAAACTCCTTCTGCATCTCAATTTCAGTTAGTGATACTGCAAATATTTCACAGTAATCCAAAGAAGATGACTACTATATATGGCAAGTTTCTGATAACAATACTCCAGTAGTTCAACACCTGTTTTGACATCTTGAGATATTGGCTTTCTAACTTAAGAGAATACATTTATAATTATCTATATGAGCTGCTGACTTAATGGCATTAGGACTACAAAATACTCAGTTCTACAGCATAAAAATTACAATGCCATGGATGTAGTTAAGCAATTTATTAGATCACTTTAAAATGTACTTCTTATAACGAGAGAGGCTGTTCCTCAGAAAAATTGTTTCTTTTCTAGCCAGTGGTGGGATTCATTTTTTTTTACTACCGATTCTGTGGGCATGGCTTGGTGGACAAGGCAGGGAAGGATACTGTAAAATCTCTATTCCCTCCCCACTCCAGGAGACTGGGACTCAGGAGGCAGAGAATAGATGGGGGCAAGGCTAGCCAGAGGTGATATTTACCAGTTCTCCAACTACTCAAAATTTCCACTACCAGTTCTCCAGACTGCTGAATACCACTTCTGTTTCTAGCTTAATAACCAACTTATTGAATTATTACTCATTGCAGGATACTGTGATATTAATTTTCCTGTTATGACATTCTTTATTAGTAAGAACCATAATGTGGAAGAATGTGTACCCACTGCTGCAAAGTAGGTATGCTTTTTCCTTGCAGTATTGTATAGTAGCCCTGTTTAGCCAGCGCTTATGATGCAGCCGTTGATTATATTTCAATCTTGATAGATTCCAATTCCTAGGAAAATATTCAAGAATAGCATATGCATTTTTAACACAGCAATTGATCCCAAGTCAAATTAACAATCCTAATGATGTTGTCCTAAATTGTGACAGTATTAGGATAAGACCAAATCATATGAGTTATTGTTCCAATTCTCAAATTGTATCTCCAAGAATAAGGTGACTGCAACTATCATTGATACGTTTATTAAACATTTTATGTGGTGTCCAATATTTAAGCATATTTTCTTCTTGGTAAATTAACTTAGTTATAAAATAATTACTTATTTACTTAATTACAAGATCTTGGACACTTAATTTTCTAGTATTTAATGTGATGCTCTGCTGGTTTATCAAAACAGGACATTCAAACTCATTATTTTAGAATAGGGTTGGAGAACCTTGGCCCTTTTATGACTTGTGGACTTCTGCTCCCAGAATTCTGAGAGTTGAACTTAATAAGTCATAAAAGGAGCAAGATTCCTTACCCCTGTTTTAGAGGCTATATAAATAGCAGGGTGGGTAAAAACTATTTTAAGGCTGCAAAGGAGATTATATGGAACATACAGCCCTGCTTTTTAAGCAAATTATCTCTTATTATTTCTTTTTCTAAGTCTTAACTCAATAAGTGCTTTGCTCTGTTGAACTATAGGTCCAAAACTAGCCATGTTAGTTTCCAGTGTGTTTCTCAAGAACACATTAATTTGCTGAAGCCATGGAAGTTACAAAGCCAGCTGCTTTTTCAATATGCTAATGTGTATTTATTAGGAAATGGTAGCCGCTGTTTGTAAAGGAACCCAAGTATAAGAACACCGTCTAAGTTGTATAATATTGTGGAATAATAATGTGGAAGGTAAGAAAAATATTTAGGACTGCAACAAAATTGTATTCAGTTGAAAAGTTAAACGTAACAAAAGTTTGTTTTAAAATTTGTGTGGCAGCATTAAAATGCTAATCATACGAAATAGCAATATAAAATTGCATTACATTTAACATGTATTTCAGCTCTTCATTGAAAAATGAAAACCTTGTTGTGCAGTGCTATAGAAAAGACTTGTGTTTCATCAGAAATAAATAGAAGATTAGATGGATAGAGTTACTGTTTGTCTTAAAAGGAAGTATAAACAACTGCTTTTGATTAGGGACTTTTTTCAAAGTCAACACATTCTTAATAATTTTAGAGATTTTAAAAAACAATGTGAACACACCACAGTCTTTCCAAATCCAGCAATGAGACACAACAGGAGGTGTTTTACTAGTTCATTAATATATGCCTCCAGTACACTGTTAAGTTCAGGACTCTAATCCCAGGAAGAGCATTCATTGCTAAATAAATGAAGCCCTGAAGTCCAAAACATTACATTTAATTTAGATTTTCCTGAATTATTTCTTCCCTATTTCCCTACATTTGTATTTCTAATGCAAAACAAACTTGTTTGCAGCAGAGGAGAAGGCAATGTTGTTTGCAGGTCTTCCGAAAACTTTAATGTAATAGTTTGCTCTATCTATCTTATTGGATTATCTGCTCCTTTCAAATGACAATTTACTTTCCAACACTTTCCAGCACGTTGGACTTTCAACCTCAGGTATAAACAAGATGTATCACTGAAGTAAGCAGAATTTGCACATTAAATCAAAATGATATAATGAGAGATTTGGCAGGGGTGGGAGAGTGATATTTTCAGGACAGAAGATTTGTTCATGGTAAAACTAATTAACCTCTGATTTATTTTTTTAAAATCCAAAATCTTCATTAAGCCAAGCGAAGTTTCACAAAACAATTATGACGGCTTTTGAATTTTCATGAACTTTTTATAAGATTTGACATCCATGGAATAAAATAGAATTGTTATTAACTGTGATATGGAAACAATATTTCAAATGAAGCCATCTAAAGTCATATTAAGGTTTTTTCGCAACCACATTATATTGCTGTTCCATATTTAGTAAGAGTATATATTAGGGATTATATCCTGGCAAAAAGAGCAACAAAGCATTACCATTTTTGTTTTGTTTTTATTGTATCTGCAGATAGCCAACCAACAGCCTTTAATAAACTGACCTATTCCCAGCTGGGAAGAGATGATCCAAGGATCATCTACAGCAGTGTTTCTCAATCTTGGCAATTTGAAGATGTCTGGACTTCAACTCCCAGAATTCCCCAGCCAGCATTCGCTGGCTGGGGAATTCTGGGAGTTGAAGTCCAGACATCTTCAAGTTGCCAAGATTGAGAAACACTGATCTACAGGGTTGTTGTGAAGAATATTCTAGATATCTGATGAATAAAGTTGCTCAGATCTCTTTAGTGGTTACCCTGACTTGGAAAGTCTGGTCAAAGCGATTAAAGCACAATCTTGCTTGACTAGTGGGAAGAGATTGATTTTGTGACTTCTGAGAAATGGACAAGGTCCTTGGAACTATTAAGCCACCAGTCTGTTTATTAGAACCAGGTTTTTCCTGGTTGGTGAAGGCCTTTGGGGAATGTGATTGACAGTAATGAATTCATCATTGAATGAGGGACTGATCCCACCAGCTTTGAAGAAGGTGATGGTAGGTGTACTCTAAAAACTGTGGTTAGACTCAACAGACTTGGACAACTTTCATCTAGTGTCCAACCTTTCCTTTTAAGGAATGTTGTTGAGAAGATGGGTTGCCTAAAACATAATGGGCCAATCTTGTTTTTCAAAAGAACCATGAAGCTCCAGCAGTTTTTCTGCACTTTAGGCTAGGTGAGATATAGAATCCCTCTGTGAGTGGTTTTACAGATTTTTAATGAATGCTTGTGCCATCAGGAGACTCACCTTCCTTTTCTGTTTTGTTCGATGTTCATATTTTGGTTTTTATTCTGTATACCACTCAGAATAATAAAAGACTTGGGCAGCCTTTAGAATTCTAAATTAACAAGCAAATAATCCCTAGAGTGTTTTTCACATGTACAATTGCAAAGCCATGGCCTTCTGGCAATACTGAATATTTCGATCTGTTTTTACATGCTTAAATTTAAATTTGGGATCTTAGGGCACCTAAACATAATCAAGTGTTATGATAAACAATCAGTTCCCTTGTATATTAGGAAATATTTAACTTTAAGATATCAAAAGTCTCAGCTGTGAAATCTAAAACCTTAAATGTCTACACAATTTAGAATTACAATTATGAATACATTGAAGACCACGATTACATTCAACTTTGAACCGTTACAAGAAACAGAGTTTTTAGGGCAAGGATAACATACTACATTGTATGGAAAGAGCTAGATTGGTATTTACCATTGCACTTGAGGAAGCAAGCTACCTTAGTTGGTTTAGGACATTGCTTATTTTAAATGTGGAAAAATAAAGTATCATTGAAATATAAATGTAAATACCCAATGCATAATTTTTTGGAATATGCTATTATTTTCAAACATTCCCTTTAAAAAAGCTAATGCTGCTATATTTCTTGCTTTATTAGGTGCCTGCTGTTTATTAAAAATACAATCTCCTTTTATGTGTAACTTGGATAAAGAAAGATTTTGTTCAAACAGATTTTCCTGACATCACAGAGTAACTTATGTTTCAGAATATGTTGTTTCTCCCATCCATGAAATTAAAATATGATTCAGCTGTTTGAGGTAGATATGAACAAAAATGAAAATTTCTATATAATCGTTTTGATTATGCAATCTTTTTTATTTTAATCTATGTACACCTAAACATGCATTTTCTTTCATTCTAATCTTATAATTTGTCAAGTGTTGTCTTGGAAAGTGCTCAGATTACCCCTATATATATATATGTATTTCTCATTACATAAAAAGTTACATTCTTAAACCAGATATGTTAAACGGTAAGAAAAGACAGATGAAGGATTTTTTTTCTCCATAGAACCTCACCAACTGGGAAAGGTTGTTGAACAAGAGTAGAAATAACAGCCTGAAATGAGGCTAGTTTATTACCAACATCACAGTCTGTGAATGGCAGAAAAACACTCAATATTTTCCATCTTTATTTCAGTACAAATGTGGTTTGCATTTGATGCACAGCAGTCACACGAGTTCTTTTACAAAAACTACCTTAGGCTTTAAAAAAATATAATAAACCTATTTATGAGGACCCAGATTGTTGGGGGCAATATGATGACTCTGTAAATCACTTAGAGAAGGCTGTAAAGCACTGTGAAGTGGTATATAAGTCTAAGTGCTATTGTTATTGCTGTCAGACATCTGGGTCCTTGGATGCCTGAATCTTTCGAAGATGCTGATTTCTTAAAAACATTGCAAATTCTGTGTCCTTTTCACACCGTGGATCATTAAATATTATTTATTTAGTTAATGCTTCATTCTCTACATATTCTCTTGATTCTTTATAAGAAACAGTAACATCCTGGCCATACTTCCCAGTTCCTTCTGCCTCCCCATCATCCAGGCACCATACCCAAAGCTTCTGGATATATCTGGTCCCCAGATTCAATATAGTTGTAAGATACTATGTAATGGAAAGTGGCTTATATAACATATGACATATTGCACTACTATGCGGTTTGAAAATCCAAGTAACATATTTTTCTAGAAACAGCTAACTATTCACTTTTTAATTGACTAGAAAAAATGTTTTTCAAAGTCCACCAAAAATAAAAACCACTGCCTTATAAAATGCAGTTGGATTTCTAAATGCAAATGTATATGCTCTCAGCCCAACTTCACCAACACTAAAGTCAACAAATCTGAGAAGAGCTGGTTAAATTAAATTAGCTGAACAAATGGAACATAGAGCACTGCATCAGGTGTATGGTCCATTTTGGTAGGACTACACCAGAACAAATGGTCAATAAATGCACACTTACACTGATAGCAATTTCCATAAATCAACAGAATAAGGTATTGATATTTCTTGGAAGAAGTTCCAAATCTACTTTGCCCACAAAATCACAGTGCTTTTAAAAGCGTTTTGCTAACATAAACATTTCTCCGCAATCTATCATTTTCAGACATTGCTTGAAAAAGGCATCATGTAATTGCTGGAAAACCTTTTTAATCTTAATATACACATTTATTATTTACTTAACCTCAAATGTAAGATAATTTTCCAAAAAAGATAGTGGGGGCGGGGAGAGAGAAAATCCTGCAAAACACCTGCATAATAGAAGTTTGCCAACTCCAGCTAAAACCAATTTCTTTTGTAAAATGCATCCAATGTTTTTAAATATATTTATTCATACCTCCCTGAAGGCATACCCACATAAAATGAATGAACATATATTACTTAAAATGTATTGCCTTTAGAATAAGGTACTCCTTTTATAAAATCAATTGAGCTCTATCTACATGTACATTCTATTCTCACATGGACCAAACTAGATGGAAATGAGTTTTGGAGGGAGAAAGTGGTATTTAAACCAATTTGAGGTGCTGGAAGAAACAACTGGTATGATCCAAGAACTGAAGGAGGTGAGGAAAGATGTATTAGGACAGCGTTATAAAGAAGAAACAATGCCTGGTTAGACGGTACAAAAAAGTTAAAACGTATCAGCCATGAGCCCCTTCCCAACAATTGCTTACCTGTAAAGCATGCAGGCTTTTCAGCAGGAATGTTTGCAGTCTTTAGCATTTCCAGATATTACTCTATTCAACAGCTCCTTTTGTTCTTAACCAGGGAATATAAGATAGCCCTTCAAGTCACACATGATAAAATACTATATAGAGTCATGTTACAGTGAAATAAATAGCTTGCATTGTTTTGTTGCCATCTGAAAACTTGTTAATTCTGTCAAAATAGGACCAACACAAGGCAGAAATTCTTTTTTTAGTCATTTAAATCATTCATAGGTAACCAATAGACACCACAGGCCATCACCAACAGTGCCATCAAGAAAATCTACACATGCATATTATTCATAAGCGGTCAACGTCTTCATCCACCTTTCTATATTACTATTCTTGCTTCAGTGAAGTGGATAAATTAAATTCCCAAAGTTCTTGGTTTTTCCCCCTCAGATTACATTCTGCAGACATATAATAAGCTCTTCTCTACCAGAGTTCATTGAATGAATATTGAATGTGGCTTGTTGGCCACATCTTACATGTGCCTATAGACCAGCACCCCAAAATTGCACTACATTGGATGCCTTCTGGAGGGAAGAGAAAATGAGGCTGACCTCAAAAAAAAACCTGGCACCAAACATTTAAGGAAGATTTTAAGATTATTAATGTCCCATGGGACGATGCCAAAGATCCTGCAAATGACTGAACCTGCTGGAAAACATTGGGTGCCAAATGTGCTCTGCACAGGACTTGATGATGATGATGATTTTAGCAGAATGGAAATGCAATGTCAGAAAGCTTGCACCAGATGTTTCTTCGATCAAAAGTTGATCAATAGTACATAACCTTTAAATTAAACAAAAATAACCAGTTTCTTTCTTTTGGCTCCTATTTAAGGACTGGCTGAAGATACTTGCTGCTTCAATACTGCACTATGTCAATTCACTTCTCCTTTTATTATGTCCATAACCAGCCAGGTTATATTTGTCATATGAGATGGAGCATCCCATAGGTATATTTTCTTATCCTAGGCAATGAAAATGCTATAACTAACTAATTACCTAACTGTCAATCTGCTTCCTTCCATATCACCCAGAATCAGCAGCCGGGAATGCTAATTTCATTTTGCCTAGTGATAGATCTGCCTGCACAATTGAATCTTTAAACTGCAAATGGGGGTAAACTGCAAAGTTCAGATCCATTTGTCAAAGAAAGGATTTCTATTGCCAGTGCAAATGACCCCATGAGCTGCAGCTAAAAGGGCTTCTAGATGTTTGTCCCATTGATTTAAACCAGAAGGTTAACTCTGCTTCAGCTTCACCATTTTGGTGGTTTGCTTGAGTCGTAGAAATCACTATTTAAATATGAGGAATGCACATACATCTTTTTAAAGCTGATATAATTCCAGATAAATGTTGCTTTAATATGATGGCTTCCCATTTCTTATTTCTTTAGGGAGAATATTTATTATACAGATCCATCATCAATGTTCAGTGGGAACCCCATTTAAAATATACTGGGAATATAATGGCTGCCACTGTAAAATATTTATTCATTTACAGCTTTAATTTAAGTACAGTGCATTAAGAAATAATGCATATGAGTCAAACTACAAAGGCTAGGTTGCTAACACATTTCATCCTCAGTGGCAACCTTCACTGAACTTTTAAATCATACTTGTAATATAGAATTCAGTTCAAAATTTATTATATTACATAAAGGTCTTTGCATACACGATAAGCTGCTTTATGGAGATGGCATGTGATCTTGTTACATTAATGCAAAAAGTAAGCTACTTTTCCATTAAAAGAATAACACAAACATTATAGCTGAAGACATTAGAATGGTCATCACATTGTGTTAGAATAATAGAGTTGGAAGGGACCTTGAGGTCTTCTAATCCAACTCTCTGCTTAGGCAGGAAACCCTTCACCACTTCAGACAAATGGTTATCCATATCTTCTTAAAAACTTCCAGTGTTGGAGCATTCACATCTTCCTGAGGCAAGTTGTTCCACTGATTAATTGTTCTAACTGTCAGGAATATACATTTACAGTATATAAAACAGCATATCTTTTTGAAACTATTTGATTGGTTGCAATTCCTTTGCATTTGTCTTTTTGAAGACACACCTGTTCCGATTGGCTGGCCTGGCATAATCATAACTGCTACCTCCTGGCAAACATATTTCTTAACTGGTATTTTAGGGGAATTGTTTTTTAAATTTAATTTTATGGGATATTTGTAGGGGTTTTAAACTATTTACTCAGCTGTACAGTTCTGTTAAATCTTTTTTATCCTCCTTCGTATCTATTTATCTATTTAATAATTTTAATTGCTTAATTTTATAGTTATTTATATGATGTATTTCCGATATGGACTGTACACCGCCCCGAGTCCCTTTCGGGAGAGGGGGCGGTCTATAAGCGCTCAGTAAATAAATAAATAAATAAATTGAATGTACCGTTTTCCATTAGGTTTAGCTTTTATATGATCTGTTTGAAAATTATGCCTGCAATACTTTCTTGATACAATGAACATTACATTTTTTCCCATTTAGGTAGCATCATGGAATTAAGTTAAACTAGGCATAAACCACTGTATGGTCAGTCTCACACAACCTTTGTATAGCCTTGCATAGCACATTCTTTGGCTGTATTGTACACACACCAAGCTGAAACAGAACTACTGATTTATAAAGTATATCTAAAGAAATCTTAAGTGTGATCTATGAATTCAGCCCTTATGATTTGTGGTTTCCTATTTTTTCTCTGTCAGTGTGGAAACAAACACCTCAGATTTGCTTGTGATATCAAAACAGGAGTAAAAGTGTAGAAAATTTCATTTTTTGTCTCGTTCTCCCTGAATTTAGAGAGATATAGCTAAATTATAATTTCTTTTTCTCCTAGCATAAAGGTATTTTCCTAGCATAAAGATAGCTGTTCAAGCATTGTAGCCAAGCAATTTTCATTTTAAAAGTATTACACATTAAACCTGTTTTTGTGGCTGTTGTTAGTTAACATACAGTGTTAATAAATTAATCATGATAGATAAGATAACTTTATTTCAAGGTTCTGATTACCATCTTTAAAGCGCTCCATGGCATAGGGTCTAGTTACCTGCGGGATCGCATCCTCCCACATACATCCCTGCAGCCAATTCGCTGTCACAGGGAGGGCCTTCTCCTGGTGCCGTCCACGAGGCAATGCCAACGGGCGACACCGAGGAGTAGGGCCTTCTCTGTGATGGGCCCAACCCTCTGGAATGACCTCCCCCCTGACATTAGAACCACTACTGACCTCCGCTCCTTCCGACAGAAATTGAAGACACACCTGTTCCGACTGGCTGGTCTGGCATAATTTAGAAGTCTACCTCCTGGCATACACATTTTTACTGGTTTTTAGAGGGATAGTTTTTTAAATTTAATCTTATATGACATTGGGATTTTAAATTTTGTACATTTCGATTTATTTATTTAGCTGTACAGTTTGGCATATTTTATCCTCTCTCATATATGTATTTATGTAGTTATTACTATGTTTTAATTTGTTGTATTTTGATATGGACTGTACACCGCCCCGAGTCCCTTTCGGGAGAGGGGGCGGTATATAAACGCTAATTAATAATAATAATAATAATAATAATAATAATAATAATAATAATAATAATAATAATAAAAAAGTTATTTTTTGTACTTTGAGCAAACTGGCCCACATTAAAAATGAAATTCTGTTGCCTGCTCTCATACACACATACACATACAGAGAGACAGAGAGAGAGAGAGAGAGGGAGGGAGGGAGGGAGGGAGGGAGAGAGAGAGAGAGAGAGAGAGAGAGAGAGAGAGAGAGAGAGAGAGAGAGAGACTCTCTTTATAGTTTTCTCACTGACAATGAAAGCAACCAACCAATGGAACAGCTTGCCTTCAGAGGTTGTGGGAGCTTCATCACTGGAAGTTTTCAAGAAGAGACTGGATTGCCATCTGTCAGAAATGGTGTAGGATCTTGGGAGAGAGATGACCTACAAGGTCCCTTCCAACTCTATTCATCTGTTAAATCTGTTGAATATATACCCATAGATAGATGATAGCTAGATAGCTAGATAGCTAGATAGCTAGATAGCTAGATAGCTAGATAGCTAGATAGCTAGATAGCTAGATAGCTAGATAGCTAGATAGCTAGATAGCTAGATAGCTAGATAGCTAGATAGCTAGATAGCTAGATAGCTAGATGATAGATGATAGATAGATAGATAGATAGATAGATAGATAGATAGATAGATAGATAGATAGATAGATAGATAGATTTGTCTATCATTGTCCATTTTGACTACATAGTGGAAAGAGGAAACTTGAGAGTTAACAAGGTTGATGCTGTATGGAACAAAACTGTGACTGAATCTAGATGTTCTGCTTCGGCTACCATGAAGCCTCCTTCCAGAAAGTAACAAGGAAAACAAGTCGTGAAGAAGATGCATTGCTTATATGCGATGTCTTGGATAGAAGGAAGTGAACTACCAATGATCTGTTCTGTCTCACCACTCTCTGCACTGCCTTCCTGTCTGAAGCAGTAATGTGGTGTCCTTCAGGTATTTCATTCAGAAACCTCCATGGACTTCAGAGACACAAATCAGTCACTATTACTGCTTTTGTTATATCCAATTTATACAAATGTCAGCCTAGGACCAATTTGATAGTGTGAAACACAGACATTTTGCCCCCAAACTGCGTTAGTTAAAGCCCTGTACTGTGGCTTGCCTAGTTGTATTTCATATTTTCGTGTCTCATTTCATTAGCCTTATTTCACCTGTAAGCAGGATGAATGGGACCATGCTCTGTGCTACTCCAGTGGAAACATTGCTTTGTTAGTGTAAGTATTTCCAAATGCAGGTGTTAAACCAGCAGCATGTTTAACCAAACAATGCAAATAAAGAAGAATCTACATCAAATGAAAGTTAATGTTGCACAGTCAGATCTCATTAATTAAATTTGTCTTGTAACAGCAACATGAATTATTCTTAGCACAGATGATCCACACAATATGGGGAGCAGCAGCAAAATATTTCATAATATTGAATACACAATATTTGTTTGGAGGATTACTAATTAATTACTACAGAACAAAACAGGTACTTTCTTTTGAAGTTATGATACTGCAGAGCGACATGCCCTGTTGTATTAGCACATGAAGAAATGAAATAAAATTCTCTTTTACCCATTGCATTTACTGCTCTTTTTTAAAAAAAAATCTGGAAGGGTCTCTTTTTCAAGGAGATGAAAAGGAAAGTGATAACAGAATAATACAATAATACAATACAATAGTAGAGTTGGAAGGGACCTTGGAGGTCTTCTAGTCCAACCCCCTGCCTAGGCAGGAAACCCTATACCGTTTCAGACAAATAGCTATCCAACATCTTCTTAAAGACTTCCAGTGTTGGGGCATTCACAACTTCTGGAGGCAAGCTGTTCCACTGATTAATTGTTCTCACAGTCAGGAAATTTCTCCTCAGTTCTAAGTTGCTTCTCTCCTTGATTAGTTTCCACCCATTGCTTCTTGTTCTACCCTCAGGTGCTTTGGAGAATAGTTTGACTCCCTCTTCTTTGTGGCAACCTCTGAGATATTGGAATAATGCTATCATGTCTCCCCTAGTCCTTCTTTCTCTTAAGCTAAACATACCCAGTTCCTGCAACCGTTCTTCATATAACATAGCTTGCTTTCATAATTTCTATTTTCAGAGATATATGCTATACTACTGTCAGACTTCTCTGTGATCCATAAAGCTCTGGACACAGCCCATAAAATCACTTGTATCCAGAGGGGGGAAAATTCAAAATTATGAAAGAGCATCACGGTGTTGCAATGCAACCCCCTCCCCCCCTCCCCCCCTCCGCATGCATTACTGTTTTTCATACAGGTATGGAAAGGGAGGTGCTTACAGCCCAATGCTGCAGTCCTCCTTTTGACAAAAGCAAGGTAATCCTGTGGATTTCTCAGTACAGAAACCCACCAAAATATTGTTTTTAATATGACCGCAGACAGACTTAAACAGCAGTCATATGAATTGTGATTAGATTTATTTACTAAGCCTGCACTACTATTAATCTTCTCATCGTTCCTATCACCCATCTCCTTCCACTTATGACTGTAGGACTGTAACTTTGTGCTTGCATCCTTATAATTTATATTGTTTCCCAATATGATATAATTGCATATTTGTACCCTTTGACTATCATTAGGTGTTGTTGTACCTTATAATTCTTGATGAATGTATCTTTTCTTTTATGTACACTGAGAGCATATTCACCAAAGACAAATTCCTTGTGTGTCCAATCACACTTGGCCAATAAAGAATTCTATTCTATTCTATTCTATTCTATTCTATATTAAATGTTAATTAAATTAGAAGACATTATACATTACATTACATTATGTTTTTAACTTGGCCTCCTTTTGTTTGCGCAGCTTCCAATGTATATAACAAAGGCCAACTGCAGCTTTCAGCCTGATGGCTCTGCAACTATAAATACCACAATTTTCAAAATATTTTGGAATGATTTTTAAAAATTATTTTCCAAGTCAGATGATTGGAAAGATGCCTTCTTCAAGGTTTAAAAAAAAGCCTTTTAAAAACACAATTCACATGCTAAGGTAAGGGAATCCTCCTAGCTTCACCAACCTAAGTTGAAAGATTGACTTCATTTTAGAAGTCTGAGTTCCTGTGGAGACTGTGGCAGGATGCTTCACAATCATCCATCATGGGAGCTTGTCCTTGTCATGTAGGTTCAAAATATTTGAATTTCATATATATTCCCTTCTCTATAAGATGAACAGTTGAGTCAAAGAGCTGAGGCAGAGACAATGTTACTGGGTATTTTTGAGCTGCTGCTTGGAGGAAATATAGTAGAGTATAGTGAAGCATTTACAGCTTTGATAAAGAAGTCACTGTACGTTTGTGGGATAAGGAAAACTGCAGAGCTTGAACAGAAATTCTAAAACTTCCAAAGTTTTGGCTATTCAATAAATTAGCGACTATGATCAGAAAGGGGATGTGGTGGCTCAGTGGCTAAGACACTGAGCTTGTCAATCAGAAAAGTCATCAGTTCGGTGGTTCGAATCCCTAATGCTGCATAACGGAGTGAGCTCCCATTACTTGCCCCAGCTTCTGCCAATCTAGCAGTTTGAAAGCAAGTAAAAATGCAAGTAGAAAAAATAGGAACCACTTTTTAACAGTAACAGCGCTCTGTGCACCTTTGGCGTTTAGTCATGCCAGCCACATGACCACGGAGACATCTTTGGACAGCGCTGGCTCTTCGGCTTTGAAATGGAGATGAGCCCCGCTCCCTAGAGTCAGGAATAACTAGCAGATATGTGCAAGGGGAACCTTTACCTTATGATCAGGAAAAGATGAGAAGGAAGGAAGGAAGGAAGGAAGGAGAGAGAGAGAGAGAGAGAGAGAGAGAGAGAGAGAGAGAGAGAGAGAGAGAGAGAGAGAGAGAGAGAGAGAAGAGAGGGAGGGGGGGAGGGAGGGGGTCATGGATAATAGAGGAAAGATTTCATCATAGTGGAAATATCTGAATACTAAGCAAATTTACCACTTACACTTGCAGCAATACATTTGTTCCAATGACAAGGATCCCACATTCCCTACAAATACACATTCCCTACAAATACATTTATATAATTCATACTCTTACATACATCCAATACTAAACATTTTTTTTTGGGGGGGAAGGTGGTTCTCTCATTCGGTCTCCCTTTCTCACAGCATCATAAATAATTTCTAACTTATATTTGAATAATAAAATCCTACCCTGGCTGTTCATTAGAAGTTTATACTTTAAATTATTGTTACAGCTTAAAACTGAATCTCAGTTTATGAGGCATGATAAACTGGTTTTATTCTTTTTGCACAGTTTTTAAAAGTGTCCTTACATTCATTACCCCCTTGTACTACTGTCAGGCTCAACAATATAATGTGTATTTAATTGTTCTCAATTTATGTTCGTGTTAATGTAACTTCATTACAGAAGACTAAGAATTGCATTTTGTACAAATCCTCTGGCTTGTACGTACTGTAAAAAGAAATGTGTTCTCTTGAGATGAACATGGAAATCCTTTAAGCTTTCTATAAGGTAACTTTATAATGGTTGAAATTAAACTCTAACTCTTTCATAAGGTAGAGAGTCAAATTCAGTGTTTATTTTATTTAAGTGTGGTAAAGAATTTGCATACATTAAGTAGAAGGCTTTCTTGGTAAGGAATTGGTTGGGATCCAGAGAGGCTGCCACTTGAAGAAGGAAGAAAGAGGAATTTCTCCTTCCTTCTCTTTGGGATATAATAAAACATCTCCCATATTGTATCAAGCGTTTCCACCTTCCAGATTATATGTTTTTAGGAACTTTACATGGAAAGAGAATAATTAAAAATGATTTTATATTTCCTTCAGTAATCAACAATATCAACAGAGGGCAGAAAAAGGGAGAGATAGGTCAAGATAATGGAGACCTGGAAGCATCATAGTGAGAATGACTGGGGAAATAGGGAGCTCCTCTGAGCTCCGCGAAAACCCAGCTGGCAAACCCCCTTTGAGAGGTCCTTGTGAACCGCAACCATCCTGAAGAGACAGGGCACAAGAAAAGACATTTTGGGTGACTGCGGGGAGCGAGGCAAGCTCTCCAGCAGGTCCGATTCAAAGCTCTCTAAAGATTGGCAGCGGGGATGGTGGCTATCTTCAAATGACCACTCTGGAACCAGGGCATCTGGAACAAGACTTGTGTGGGAACAGAGGAATAGATGGAGTATTAGATCTGGAGGAGAATTGCCAATGTAAGATTAAGAGAAATTAATTTTGGTGCTTAAAAATTTTCCAAAGCTAAGCTTGCGGCTAAACATCACTTGGAACATGGAGGGCAGAAAGAAAGGTATCAGTGATAAAATACCAAGCCCAAGGAGAATTTGGTTAATAAAACTGGAACTGGAAAAATTCAAAACTTTCAAAGGGAAGATTAGGACAATATGAGTTTGGATTTTGAGTTTTTGGTTTGACTTTTGGAAAAGTTCGACAAATTAGTGACCTGATCGTACAGAAGAACAACAAAAGCCACCTACTGGAGAGAAGAAACACAAGACCATTTTGAAACAAAGAAGTTGAAGGAAGGTGTGGTCCACTTTGTCTGGAAAACTTAGTTTTAGTAGAATGAAATTAAAACAAGGTAACAGCATGTTTTAATTAGGATGTATAAGAGCTATACTGATACTTCTAAATGTTTGAACACCCCTGGGTTTTTTTGTAAAGGGTTAAGGGTGCAAGGGTCTTGTAACTTGACAGCTTTAAGACTTGCACACTTCAAATGCCAGAGTTCCTGAGCCAACATTTTGGTTGCTAAGCAAAAGCGTTGTTAAGAGAGTTTCACCACATTTTACAAGTTGGCCATGCCCACCCAGTCACATGGCTGGCAAGCCACTCCCACCCAGTCACATGGCCACCAAGCCACTTCCACAAAGCAGGCCACACCCACAGAATAGGTAGTAATTTTTTTTGAAACCTACCCCTTGGGTTTTGTGTTCTATTAAGATACAGCCTGTTGTGCCTTAAAATGGCTTCTACTGTACTGGCGTAAAATGGCTTCTACTGTGCAGCAAAGTGGAGTTGCCATGGTAACGGCTTCACAGTACTCCACAAGGGGGCTCCCTCTGGTAAGAAGGAAAATCCAACATTAGAAATTATATTTGGTCCGGACATTTTGCCCCTATAAATAAATACCTGGGCAACTCTGGGTTATCAGCTAGTTTCTAATAAAATAACCTAAAACTGGCTAGCTTTCATCTCTTCATTCATATCCTGGCATGATTGCATCTAGAAAATTAATACTTCTTTGCCTCAATTTCTCCTTTGAAAAAAAAGAAAATAACTTTAGGAATAGGTTCTAAGAACAAGTATATAAATATACGATCACACTTCTGCCTGTTCTTATACTATAGGTAAGTAGTTATTGCAGCTAGGCAAGTTCAGGGCAAGGTAACCATCCTGCATTAAATAGGGAAGGATTGTTAAACATCACAAATTCTGTAATCGTGTTTGGTATATGATTACAATCTAACTAGGAATATTGAAATTATTATATCAGAGTTTCTTGAAGCCGTACCTGCCAGCATTCTCTGATTTGTTTTTTTGGTGATTAGCTGCCATTTAAAAAAGTATTTTTAAAAAGACATTACTTAATTTCTTCAACCTTGTACCCTCCAGCTTCTGGTAAGGTCATAAGAGCACAGAAAATTGTGTTAGGTACTATGCTCAGGATTTTCAGGCATGGCAATTAAGAACAGATAAGTTTAAATGTCAGAGCAATTTCTAACCACTGAGCTTGCCATCTGTAACTCCACTAGATTAATATATGTAAATGGGTCTGCTGGGGTGGAAGAGACAGATATAATCATAGATGAATGCTAATAAGCATCTTCAACAGCCCAAGTTATATCTAGCTTTTCTCGTTTGAATGGGCTCAGTCATAAACAAGCTACAGAGGAATTGCAGATGTTCTGAGCCATGTGATAGAAAGTATAGCCTTAAACTTAGTGGGTTTTTTATTGAGTTAGCAGTGCTATCAAGAGCCAGAATAGAATAGTAAAGTATTGTCATGTCTATCTAGGTGACATATTAGAATGTCTACTGAATTAGTTGTAACTCACTGTCAGTTTATTCTGACTTATAAGCTAAGAGTGTTGTATTGATACTATTTGTGGCATTGGACAGTAATGATACTAATAAGGGTGCATTAGGAAATTGTTGTCCATTATCCAGGCTTGTATGGATGGGGGAATATTTTGTTTTTGTTGTAACATTTATTACCCATATTCTAGGTCTTGTTATATGAAGAGGGAGGGAGGGAGGGAGGAAGAGAGAGAGTGTGTGTGTCAGTCAGCCTTAATCCACTTGTGGGAATATGCTAGGAAGAAGAAGAATCAGATGGGTCCATAAAATAGCTATATGTTTGGTAACTACCACCAGAGGTGGGTTCCTACCAGTTCAGACCTATTCGGCCGAACCTGTAGTGGTTTGCCGGCCTGGAACGTTGGAACCAGCAGTGACCCAGGCCTGCCATGCCTCCAAACTAGTTCCCTGGTTGCCGGGGCATTTTTTTCATTTTTAATGTTCTGCACATGCGCAGACCTATTTATGGGCAACTGCACATGCACACACGCAAGCGAAGCGAGCATGTGTGTGCAAAATTGCGCATGCACTGAACTGGCAGTAATGCCAGCAGCAACCCACCCCTGACTACCACATATACATTATCCCATTTTTTCCTCAATCTTTCAGATTTTAGACAACATTTAAGATGTATGGACCTTACTCCCACCCCCACTACAAATCTTATGCTGGCTGGTGAATTCTGGGAGTTGAAATCCATATACCTTAAAGGCTTTGAAACTCAGAAAGACTGCACTATACAGATCCAGTCTTAGTATCATAAAGAAGCTTTCAGGACAACTGTATCCATTATCCATCCAGTTAAACCTCTCTCTCTCAGCATGTTTCTCTCTCTCTCTTTCTTTGTGGGTGCGTTTGTGTGTGTGTGTGTATATTCAACAACTGTATTGTCATTTTTGAAATATTTCCTATCTCAAATAGAAGCAGATGATTTCATTTCATCTCATTTTTTCATAGCACAAGTTTTTGTTTTATATTATATTTTCCAGAAGAGACTGAATCATTATAAAATTAAATGAGATGTTTTAGCTTTATGTTTAGAATGAAATATACTACAGGAAAAATTATTCAAAAACCAGATTTCAATGGCTATAAAAGTAGTAATAAGCAGTTTCATAAATCTAGATAACTGTCCTACTGGTTTGCATTGCCTCATATATTTCAAGAAGTATTCAAAAGTTTAGCTGTATTGATAACATTAAGAGATAGTTGGTGAAAACTTTCAGTGGAATAGTAATTCCCATCACACAATTTACAAGTGCCACAATAAATTTCTATTGCAGTTTAAATAAAATAGTTACAAAATTAACTGTAGAAACTACACATTGATATTATTTGAAATGCTGCCTTTTAAATTCTAAAGTTTCAGATATAGTTAGTTGCCCTTTCAGAAGACAACAAATGAAAGGAAAGCACAAATCCTTAGGTCACTTAACCATTCACCATTTTGGGGAGATAAACTCTATATTTCTTCTCAAGTCTTCCCCAAAGAAGGCAGAAATCCTTATAATAAAGACATGTAGCTATCTGGGTTAATTTTTTCCTTTGCTTTCTTTGCTAGTTATTTCGGGTTTTCATTCTGTTCTGGACTTTGCTGTTTATTGTCATGTTTTTAATTTTTTTTGGATATTGTATAGCATCCACAGTCCTGGGTGGGTTATAAGTGCTGTAAGATAAATGAATGATTTAAATGAAGCTAATTTTATTCATCTGTAACTGAAAAACGATATGCAAATATTATTTGTAATATTTTTTATTTCAATATATCTGCACTCCCAAGGTTAGTTAAGATAAATATTTTGGCTATCTGTAAAAATGATTGTAGGTCAATACAATAAGAATCAATAATGTTATCAATCAATAATTGGCTCATTTATTGGTCTCTTATTGCTATCTTATCTAGTCTGATTTGCTTCCCCTCCCCCATTTTTTTGTGAACACATTCCATGTTCTTAACCCTAATACCTCTGAAGTATTTGCAGAAGCAGGGCTGGTAGAAGGATTTCATATACTTTTTTAAATTTCTGATTTCTCGGTTGTCTATTTTTGCTGTGTTAAATTGCCTTGAGAATCTAACTCCAGTCTTTGACCTTCTAATCTTTGCCCGTTGCTTTGTAAGTGCAAGGAATACCGTAGAGACTTATTAAACTCTGGAGGGAGCTTCAAAGTTTCAGACTGTGTTGAGATCTTCAAAATTTGTTTTTCCAAGGTTTGGTTGGTATTTTTTTTTAATATTCAAGAGCCCCTCAATGATAGCTGGAGTTGCGTTTGCATCTTCCAAAGGACAGCACTTGCTTCTTGCTGTCAATGCAATGCCTCTGTCTAATATTTTACTTATCTCTCACTATCTGTAGTCATTACAGATAGTTTCCTCTTGTAAACATGAATAGGGATTGGGTTTTGTATTGCACCTCACCTGGTCTTTCACTTGCTTGTAGAAGAAAAGCTACATCTCATTAGAGACATCTGCTTTGACCTTGGCCTCCAACTCCAGTGGAATAAAGCACCCTGGATTGTTTTAAATTGGAATTCTGCCTCCAAGCTGAAAAAAAGGTTCCTTACTACTGTCCTATTATAATAGAATCCTCAGCAATAGCAAAACAGCACACTTAATTAGGGCCATCCAATGTTCACCACACAGTATGTGGAGATTTCAAGACATGGCAGCAATGCCCTCAAACAAGGTCCCAGGAGGAAAAAGATAAAGAGAAATGTAAATGTTTTTTTAGTCAAAGCCTGACATGGTGCCATGCATATATACTGTTTCAGGCTTCAAAATATTGGGTCAAAATATTTTGTCACTCGAGGCAAAAAGATGAAATTCGCCTTCCCATTTCATGCACAGAAGCTAACTGGACATCTGACTGAGACAGCATTCTGCATTAGATCTGAGTCAGAATTTCTCTGCACTGTCTAATTCCCTGTCACCAAAATAAGACATCAGTCACTTTTGAGGGTGGAAAGCTACCTCCCACACTTTCCACACGTGACTTCCAAGCTCATTTTCCTTCTGTGGTTTGAAAATAGTCCTTTCAAATGCTGGAACTCTGTGTCTTCTTCTTCTTCTTCTTCTTCTTCTTCTTCTTCTTCTTCTTCTTCTTCTTCTTCTTCTTCTTCTTCTTCTTCTTCTTCTTCTTCTTCTTCTTCTTCTTCTTCTTCTTCTTCTTCTTCTCCTCCTCCTCCTCCTCCTCCTCCTCCTCCTCCTCCTCCTCCTCCTCCTCCTCCTCCTCCTCCTCCTTTCCCCTTCTCCTTCCTCCTCCTCCTTTTAAAAAGTAGCTCTTAGTTAGGAAAGCTAGATAAATGAAGGAAAGGAAGCAGCAATTAACAGGAATGAGAGAGAATTTAGAAGTTATTAAAAGTGCAAGAGAACTTTGATGCTTTAACTTTGTAAATATAAATTTAACTTTAAATATGCTTTTATGCATGAATGCATATGACTATGTATAAAATTATATATATTCAGGAAGATTCACCCACAGGAAGGAAAGCAGCTGACAACTACTGACCTAGAACAGTAAGATGGAGGCAGAGCAACTGGGGAACAGCCCAGTGGAAGGTAGCATGTATTTCAGACTGACTTCTTTGCAAGTTGTTTCCAAGGTATCTCAGTCCAGACATGTTTTTCTTCAGCCCATTTAGACTACAGCTGCCATGAACCCTGGACAAGAGCAGCTGAAAAGATAAATGTGGACATGGCTTCCAGTTGCCTCACTCTGCATAACGGTAGAGCTAGCTCTTTGGCAATATGGATGTGAACCTGATGTTTAAATAAGAAATACAACTTACTTAGATAAGTGTATTACTGATAACTTAGCAGTTTATTCACTGAAATTGTTGTAGTTTGTTCCACATTAATGTTCTGCATGTCTTTCCCTCCTCCGCAACAACTATCTTGTTTTGGAAGGTCAACATATGCATTTTTTATTAAGCAGATCCCACACATTGCCACTCTTCTATGTAAAGTTTGAAATAATGAGGGAGGAACAAAAAATAAATAAATGATGATAATTGACATGAGTAGGATAAAAGAATTGCACCTACTAGTTTAAGGGCGCCATTGAAAAAACGTTATTGCCAAAACTGGAGGTTTTCTTTAAGTGATGAGTGATATTCTGTATAATTCAGGAAACTAAACAGTTGGTGAACTCTAATCCAGAATGGGAATTTGCAAATTTATTTTACAGGGATAAAAATGCAAACTATGTAGTTTGAATATTTTTAAAGGAATTAGACAATTCAATGGATGAAAATATTGTGGTGGCTGTTTGTAATATTCTGGCATGAAAGATATCCCTCAACTATATTGTATTTTAATGATCATGCTTTTTATGTCTGCTACTAGATATATATTTCAACAGCATTTGAAGAACTACACTGTTGTCTTTTCTACTGGTCAGCAAATGATTCCAAACTCAAAAGTAGGCATTTCTGCTGCTTGCTTTATTGAAATTTCTTTTTTTTTTTAAAAAAAAAAAAGAATTTTATTGGTTTTTAAACATTTATAGGGAAGGGTAGGTGGATATACAAAATTTTTTGGCAGCTACATCGTGCTGAAAGTAGAAATCTCTCCAAATCTCACAACTTTTACAGAAAAAAACAAAACAAAAGGTAAAAGATAAGCAGAAACAGCATCTTGTTATACATTGTATCGACCATATGTTCAATCATCTCTTTTGCCACTTTCTAATATATCAACAATTACAATGATATTTCAAATACATTTATTTTTGTAACCTGTGTCTTTTCAATATTGCTCCCTCCCCCCTGTCCCCTGGCAGAGCCACAGCCCCTCCCTCCCTCATATCTTGTGTATTATCACCTTTTTCACTACCTCTTATGGTTTTGTCCTCTAGGAGGGCACTGTGTTTTTTCATGAAGGCCTCTGCCTCCACAACTGAATTGATTCTAATTCTGTTTCCCTCCCAGAAGATCAACATTCCTTCTGGCAATAACCATATAAACCAAATTCCTTTGTTATATAATTTCTTTGATAAGGAGGAATACTTCCTCCTCTTATCTCTTAATTTTTTCAGAATTTGTTTAAGAATGGCAATTTCTTTATCTTTATATTTTAGTGGTCCCCTCCTTTGGGCTCCCAGAACCTCATCCCTCGTGGTCTTCCTAAGAAATTTAACATGGACTTCCCTTGGAACATTATGGGTTCTGGCATATTCTGAATGGGTTCTGTAAACCAGGTCCATATCCCACCACAACTGTTCTTTATCTTTACTGAAATTTCTTGAATAACTAACTCCAAGTCTGCAAAAAAATGTAAACAATATAACATACACAAGCAGTACAAGGTAACTGATTAACAATACAAGATTGTGTACGGGATATACTTAAACAGTAACAATAATAATGTAATATGCTGTCTCTGTCAAGATGCAGACATTATTTATATACATTTGGACACTGTGGTGAATTCCACATGCAAATAAGATAACATAATTCAACATACATAGGAATGCTCAGTATGTTCTAATGATCATGGACCAACAAATAGTTGCCCCTTAATTCTGAATTGGTCTGTAATAAAGCTTGCCTCTTCCATGATTTAATAGTAGATGAGAGGACTTTGCTTTTGTATGCATTAAAAAAAACTTGGTTTTGATAGGGAAAGGCTTCCTTCAGAATTGTGCCCATCTCTATTTTGAGTGTGACATCATCTACAACTCTGTGGTAGACTCTTTGAGAGATTCTACTGAATATTGGGGTACTGGTCCTCAGATAATCAGATCTTACTATTTGTTTTGGAATACCATTTTGCAAATAATTCTCTCAGCATATCTATGATATGCATGACTTTTGTAGAAATCACTGAAAATGCCTCAGATCACCTCAACGTGTATTCACGGAAACAAAACTACTGTGTCATAAAAGTTCCTGCTAAACCTATATGACCTGTGACACTGGGGAAGTGGTGCAGTTTGAGGTATCTTTTAAACCTGTGGGCAACTTCTTCATCTATTCCTAGCCATTAAACAACATTCCAAGCTACCTTTGACTGATGAGTCAGATTCAGTGCAGATGGCTCTGATTCAGATAGCAAGGAATCAAAGCCTGTCCTTGGGAGAATCCAAGACTTAAATCACATCACCAGTTTAAAAGGACTTTTAACAGCGGACATTGGCACCAGTCCTTTCTAACTAAGGAAAATCAGGGATTCTGGCTACATAAGAGATTTTCAACGCCTCGTTGCTCATTGAAAACAACCATCCTATTTCCAGGGATATCCCTTGCTATGTGAACAAACATTTGGCTTCATTTCTCAATTGGATTTTGGAGATTTCTTAGCTCTGGACCAGGGGTGTCAAACTCACATTGCCACGGAGGCATCACATGACATATCGGGACTTTCCCCCCTTCACTAAATCAACATAGGTGTGGCTAGCACATGATACATCCAGCCTGTGGGACGGGACTTTGACAGCCCTAGGCTAGACACATAGCCTGTTCTTGTATGATCCAGGTTTTCCTGCCTGCAGTTTTTTTCAAGCAAATAGCCTCGCTCTGCTGACATAGTAAGAACTCAGACTTTTATATTTTCAAACCTGTCTAATACTTGCTCTTATTTTTGCTAGAGTTACTGCTGAAAGATTTACAGTAGGTTAGTTAAACGTCACCAGTCTGCTGTCTGTTTGCCTCACAATTTAAGGTTTACATAGAAGGAGGAGCCAATGTCACGACAAGACGACATGCAATCTCAATGCTCAGAGATTGCCGTCGATACTTTTGCCGCTGGGTGGTCCAAATGGACCTAAACCATCCCGCAGAGACAGTGAACAGGAAGAATATGCCTTGCTGATGTCAGGGACATCAAGTTCCTGATCGATCCAAGAGAAGTTCTTCAAGCCGGTGACAAACATCCAGCCATTAGGCTGATGAAGTCAGAGTGGCTCCAAAATGGAAGGATATGGAAAGAGAAAGTGTTTCCAGCTGGTGAGGAATTTTTACCGTTTTAAAAGAGACTGCCTATAAAAAACTTAAAATTAATTTAAATTGGAGAACAAAATAAATAAGCAGCGGAATTAAGTTTGGAATGGTTTTGGACAGTGGGTTATCTTACTTTTTAAATGCTATCTTCATGGATGGAATTTATTCAAGCCTCTTAAAATGAATGGATTAAGTTTTCTTCTTCTATTTTTTATTATTCTTTGTAACCTATGGACTAAAATTCTCCTCTTTCATTACTGTAGGTGTTCTAACTCATTCAAGAATAGGAATTTTTTTTACTTGAAATACAAAAAAGATACAAAAAAACCAAAGAAAATTGCAACAATAACACTGCTACTCGAAGGCTGGAAGTTGTGTATTGGAAACGAAACACTCTTACCTTTCTCACTGATTATCCTGGCTTGGCACTCCAAGGTCTCACTGCTTGTTTATAGAGAGTGATAAGAAGAAAAGCATACAGATGTCCCTTTGAAGTATATCTTTAACTAGAGAAAAGTAAAAAATAAAACATTATTGTGAATCTATGCTTAATCTTGTTAACCTTCCAAGCTAGAGCAGCGGTGTTTGTTAGCTGGAGATAATGGCACAATTTCAACAGCAGAAAAAACTTTAAGTCTGCAAAAGATATTCTCAGAAATACAGAAATTATCAAACACATATGAGAGGATAGAGAAGAAGTTGGAAGACTTAGTGCATCTAACAGCAAAATATGATGAAGAAGTTGGAGATGTTTATCAAGTGGAAAAAGTGGTAATTAAAATTTTAAAAATCGAAGAGGAAAATGAATATAAAGAAATTAAATTTGCTGATATTTATGGTGATTGGTTTGTCTCTGAAAATGGAAAGAGTGGAATGCTGAAAGAGGAATTAAGTGGAGGGGAAATCTACCCCAGATGGCAAGATACAGAAGAAGAAAAAAGAAAATAATTTATGGATTTAAAGAGAGAAATTTTATTAGCAATATCATTGATAACACTACCTACAATCAAAGTTAAGTTGATTAAGGAAACAGAAGAAGGGCATCAAAATTACATGAGAGATTTTACAAGCAAGGAGTTGCTAAGAGGAGTCCATACAAAGTTGATTAAGGAGATGATTAGAGGACTGACATCACAAATGGCAGAAGATATGAGACTGTTTTGCTACTAGAAAGATACAGGTTGATAGATGGAAGCGTATAATTTAAAACTAGTTAAACTTAGTGAAATTTAGTGACAATAGATATAGTTAAATAAATAATTGATAATGATAATAATGTATACAATGTGTAGTGTTATGATAAGTAATAACTGGATATGAATATTGAATGGTACCCATGAAAGGAAGATTAGAAATTCTTTTGGATTATATATAAAGGTTAATAAAAAGAACTAAGTTAGATACAGTTAAGTCTTCATTAATAGGGGGAAAATATTATGATACAGGATATAGTTAAATAAAGGAGGGATAATGACAACAATG
This sequence comes from Natrix helvetica, assembly GCF_964273705.1. Lineage (NCBI taxonomy): Eukaryota > Metazoa > Chordata > Lepidosauria > Squamata > Natricidae > Natrix > Natrix helvetica. Next base: position 111,800,727 of record NC_138550.1, read on the forward strand.
TGTGTGTGTGTGTGTATGTATGTGTGTGTGTGTATGTGTGTGTATGTATATATATATATATATATATATATATATATATATATATATATATATATATATATATATATATATATATATATATATATATATATATATATATATATATATATATATATATATGTATGCTGGTTTTGTTGTATTCGGGTCTTTTCCCGTGTAAGATTGAGATTGTCTTTGCAACGTTTTGGCAGGATCTCACCTGCCATCTTCAAGCGTGGGCTTAAAATGGGAACGGAGCTGCCGTCTTTCTGTAAGTCTTGGTGGGAGGGGATGGGGTGCTGGCTTTGTTTCAGTAAGTGGAATGATTGGTTGTGTGGTTGTATCATGATTGGTAGATTGGTGCTGATTGGAGAAAGAAACCTTCTATAAGACAGAAAACCACTCCAACAAACTCTACAGACTAGAAAAATGACAGAAGCCTAACCCCCCTCCTCAGCAACTCATGAAACAAACAGTACACAACATATCAGACAGAACCCTCACCACAGCTGAAACCAATGTCCTTTCCAAAGGATTCAACTTTGCAGTTGCCCCTAAACGCATCCCCACTGAAGACATCATATGCGGAGTTGAAGCTACACTCATCAAAATCAACCCAGATGAAGCCAATAAAATCAGACTTGCAGTCAGCAACGTCCTTTGTTCCAGAAATCCACCCAGAAGCAACTTACAGCAACAAGAAGAAAAAGCACTCTCCAACCTGAGGAAAGACAACAACATAATCATTCTCCCAGCAGACAAAGGAAACGCCACAGTGGTGATGAACACATCTGACTACCAAGCCAAACTATCCAACCTACTCCAAGACCCTGCTTACAAACCTATAAACACAGACCCCACCACCTACCTGGAAAAAACCACCAAATCCAAAATAAAAGCCTCTGCCATCAGTGAAGAGATCCAGCAAAGAATCATCCCCAGAGAGAAATCTTCCAGATGCCCCAAACTCTATGGCCTCCCCAAGATACACAAAGAAGGAACACCACTCAGACCCATAGTCAGCTCCATAGGCTCACCTCTACAGAATCTTGCCAAATTCCTCGCCAAACAACTCCAACCCTACGCAGAATCCATCACCTCACATGTACAAAACTCACTCCACTTCATAGAAACAATAAAGAAACAAAACTTACAACCCAGCGACCTACTTGTGAGTTTCGATGTCATATCCCTCTTCACCCAAGTGCCTATAAAAGAAGCCTTGACAGCCATCCAGAAAAAAACACAACCCCCCTAAACACATCCTGGACCTGACCAACCACTGCCTAACCAACACATACTTCATCCATAATGGACAAAGATACAAACAGATAGAAGGAGCACCCATGGGAATCACCCCTCTCACCTGTCATTGCAAACTTCTACATGGAACATTTTGAAACCAACGCCTTAGACAAATCTGAACACAAACCCAAACTCTGGCTTAGATATGTTGATGACACTTTCGTGATTTGGCCACATGGAAAAGAAAAACTGGACAACTTCCTCACACATCTCAACAGCCTACACCCCAAAATACAATTCACCATGGAAATAGAAGCAAACAACCAACTTCTCTTTCTGGATGTCCTAATCTACAAAAAACCCAATGGCTCCCTAGGACACACCATCTACCAGAAAAAAACACACACCAACCGCTACTTAAATGCACAATCCCATCACCACCCTGCACAGATCAACTCTATAGCCAAGACCCTCATCTCCAGAACCAAACTCCTAGCCGACAAAGACCACCTGAAAACTGAACTACACAAACTCACAAATGTATTAATCTCCAATGGATTCCAAAGAAAAACAATCACCAACCTAATCCAAAAGGAGACTCCCCCAAAAAACCAAGACACAGAACAGGACAATGGCATCGCCCTCCTCCCTTACATCAAAGGCACCACAGATAAAATCAGCAAAATTCTCCACAAGCACAATATCAGGACAGCCTTCACCACTAACCAAAAAATAGCCAACATCTTAAGAAACCCCAAAGACAAAATCCAGCTAGAAAACCAAGGAGTCTACAAAATACCATGCAAAATCTGCCCAGCAATATACATAGGACAAACAAACAGGAGGATAAATGCACGCATCACAGAACACAAGAACGCAGTAAGAAAAAAAGAAAAAACTTCTTCCCTTTTCCAGCACCTTAAAGCTACAGGACATGAAATCAACTTTGAAGGAGCCAGGTTAATCTCCAAAACAGAACACCTCCACAAGAGAATAATCATGGAAGCCATCGAAATAGAGAAACACCCCCACAGCATGAACAAACGTGATGATACCTCCCACCTACCAAACATCTGGAAACCAGCCCTAGCCAACAAACGAACACCACCCACCACCCAAGCCGTTACAATACAAAACAACAATGCACACACAGCCTGCACCAATCAGCACCAATCTACCAATCATGATACAACCACACAACCAATCATTCCACTTACTGAAACAAAGCCAGCACCCCATCCCCTCCCACCAAGACTTACAGAAAGACGGCAGCTCCGTTCCCATTTTAAGCCCACGCTTGAAGATGGCAGGTGAGATCCTGCCGAAACGTTGCAAAGACAATCTCAACCTTAGACGGGAAAAGACCCGAATACAACAAAACCAGCATACACACACACACACACACACACACACACACAACATAAGGAAATGGGATGTAAATTGTAAACAGTGATTTGGAAAGGAGGATTAGAAAATTTTGTTATTAAATATTATGGATGTTTAGCTAGAATAGGACATAAGGACTCAGTGTTAGTGGAGGATTTTAGAAATAGTAAACGAAATGCCAGTTTGTGGTTATGTATTAAATCTTGGTATATTTTATGATGAAGGACGTTTAAACAATTATAGTCAAATGAAAATGGAGGTATGATGATCGTAACATGTATAAATATCTGAGTTAAGATGCTTGAGTTAATATAAATTATGTTTGTTGACTGTGGAAGAGATGCACGAAAGCTTTTTTGTAACCAACTGATACACTTTCTACAGTATGTAAAGAAGGATGTGTTTTGTTTGTTTTGAAAATTAAAAATAAAAAAAATATTTAAAAAAATCTAAGGCTTACATAGCTTGGGCTGTTTGTTGTACTGTATGATGTTGGGCCCATAGTTGTGAAGTAAAAGTCAACAGAGATTTTTGCTGTGGACTGTATTCTATCTATTCTGGGTTGCTATGTAGACTTGACACTGTTGTGTCTCTTCTAATTTCTCTTTGAATCATTTTAGCTTTGATAGAAAGACCATTCATCTCTGTGAGAGACAACATGTCAAATAAATCCCTATCTGACATGGATTTTCAAACTGCTTATTCTCTAGAAGTAAACAAGTCAATCCATTCACATTAGCATGATTACACATCCTTTTGAATTCTGTTTTATATCTGCACATGCCAAGGAATGAAGCCCAAAGCTGCACTTGGGCAGCTGCTATTATCAGAATCCCTTTTTTGTAGCTGAAAGAGTGACAGTAGTGGATGATGATCATTGATGAAAGTACACGTCTTCCATATTAGTGGAGGAAACATTTAATTCTCTAAAGCAAACTCAGCACCTTTTTATTGTATGTAGTTTTTTCAGCAGTTGTGAAGACGATGCAAAAGCTGTTAGGCATGTACTGCCATCTTCCATGCAGGGCAACATGAGCATGCCATTTGCCATATGTGAACCATCACAAGTCATACTCACTTACAGTAAGTATAGGTTATACTGTGCCAGCACCATAATTGATGGGTTTACACTATTTTGTCTATTGCTGCAACATACCCATTTGCAGCAAAGTATTTGAGCACTGAAGCACAGTGGCTAAATTTGGCAAGACGTTTCTAAAATAACAAACTCTGCAAAGTATAGTATAGAATAGAATAGAATAGAATTCTTTATTGGCCAAGTGTGCCCAAAACAGGGCATGGGGTATGTGTGGCAAGCCTCCCATGTGGCCTGTTTTTGATCCCAGTAGGCTGCAAGGAGGCCTACTAGCCCCAAAGTGGGGCACGGGGATTGCGTGTGCATGCGCAGAGGGCAGGTTGTGCAGAAGGTGTCATGTGCACATTGCATTATGGGTGCGGGCACACGGACACGCACTGTCGCATGTGCGGGCTTTTGGCACACAACAACAAAAAGGTTAGCCATCACTGGTGTAGATTTTGTTGTTCAAAAGCTTGTTTATACATTTGTTCTCCTGTACTATACCTCATTGTGCTGCATTTTGTACAGGTTTTTCGTTTAAATCCACATTGAGTTGATGTATGTGAATTTTGCCACAATCATAGTACAGTTCATTGCAGCCTGTTCCCTTCTGCTTGTATGTGATTGCAAGCTTATTTTCATTTGTTTTTACTCCTGATTGCAGCTCTATCGTATTTCTAGAAGCAGTTTCCATGGAGATAACAATTCCCATGGACAACAATTTCAAATGCTCCATCTGCCTCTTAAATATTTTTTTAATTTTTTTTTCAGAATTCCATAGACTACCTGCCCTTTGCTACAGTGAAATTTCATCATTGTTTTCAAATGTTCAGACAGCTTTTTTTATCAACAACAGTTATTGCAGTGGATTCACTTTGTCTGTTTTAGTTTGCACACACTAAACTAAAATCATTTTACAAATGCTAATGTTGGGAACTAAAGGTTTCCACACTGAACTTACTACTTTAAAAAAAGCTGTATTGTAAAGTTTTTTGGGCAGCAGTGAAGCACCTCGACAAGCTGTATCACACAGCAAACATTTTTTAACCTTGTGAAACTTTCATATTTATATTTTGTAGCTTTAAAAAAATTATTAATTGTTTGTATCCCATTTTCCATACTCTGGTCTGCGACTGTAATAAAGAGTAGATTGGTAAACTTTGTTTCAACATCACATTTTCATCAAGAATTGTTCACATCTCCTCAGATAAATGTCCACCTCTTTGATACCTCTGCTCCTGTATCTTTAATCACCGTAACCAGTTCACCATTATTCTTCATTTATTTATTTGTTCAAACTGCCTTTTCTCCCTTGCTGGAGAAAATGGATGAGTTGTTAAGATTTCTTTTTAGAAGTCTTCCTTTTGTCGATATTGCTGTATCTTTTTTACTGATCAAAAAAGGCACTGGAGTCAGAAATGCATTTTTTTTCAGTTGCTTGACTGAACTTTCTGGAAGTCTGTAATGACAGTATATGCGGGCAGTCCAAGGTAATGAAGTGACAATATAAAATTTCAGGCATCAATCAAGAAAACACAACCCACAAATTCCCTATTGTAATCCACCTCTTAAATGTATAAGTGGTACACTGCTGAAATATCAAGATAGAAAAATATTGTCTCGTGTCTTGCTTGTGTTTATGAGAAGCAGGTGTTTGGCCATTGTGCAAAATGAGATGTTAGACTAAATGGATCCTTGGTTTAATTTAGCAAAGCATTTCTTATGATTGTGTATAACTGGAGGCAGTCTTCTCTCCAACCCACATCACAGGAGAGATTGTTTTGTTTCCAATTTACATATCTATCCTTCCATGTGAATCTCCCCATTAGTCTCCAAAATGCCACTATAAGGCACACAAGTGCATTCCTGTGTTAGTCATTTGTTTTCTTGAAGCCTTCTAAGATGGATTTCATTTATTTATGAAGTAAGCCTAAATTACCTAATAAATCAGCATTTTTTTTTCATTTTCATGCTTAGCATCAAAACAATTTAAAAGTGACCAACATTTCTTCTCGTATTTACAAACAGGTTTGTCTCAGCAAGAGATAAAAGGTTTTTGTTGGTAGCAAATGTCATTTTTTGACTTTAATTCAACGACTACTTTCTATAAATCTGTATGGTTTTTTTTCTTGGGTAGAGAGGCAAACTGTAAAATGTCCATTTCCTCCCATTCAACTGGGATTCAGGAGGAAGAGAAGAGATGGTGGCGGGACCAGTCAGAGATGGTATTTACCAGTTCTCCAAACTATTCAAATTTCTGCTACCGGTTCTCCAGAACTGGTCAGAACCTGCTGAATATCACCTCTGCTCCTGATATAGAAAATTATGGTTGATATTAAAGTCATTTGTTATCACTCCTTTCAACATTACTTCTGATAGACAGTCCTCAACATGCCACATGTTGAAGGCGGCTTGATGCTATCATGAATGCTGATGTAAGTAGCCAAACAATTCCAAAATTCCTTTTAAAATGGAGACATGAAATTTGTCATCATCCCCAAATATTCCTAAATTACAACCCTACCATTTCTCAATATTGGCAATGACAATGTTCATATTTGTAATACAGCAGTAATGATTTCAAAATGTTAAAAAAGAGTTTCTTAATGAGAAATCTAGCAACTGTGTGCTAGCTTCCTTAAAACTGATTGCTGGTCACACCTCTTACCACCTTAGGACAGATATATGGTCTGACCTCAAAGAACCCATTTTGAGTTCAAGTGGGTTGACAGCTAGCACCCCAGATTAATAATCCTCAGACTCTGAGATGTGAAGCATGCCATAAACAATGTCAATTCTGAAATACATACACAGCTGTGGAAGAGATTCTCAGAGCAAGAAACTGAAGAGTTAAATATTATAATGGGAATATGAAAGGAAATTTCCCCCCATCATAGATACTGTTATATTTTACTGTATATTTCAACAGCAGTGGCACTGCAAGACAATCCAGCACAACTGACTTCAGGCAGGCTTTGCTTTTGTTTATAGCTGCACATTAGCAATACAGTGGCATAACTCAACTATTAGTGATACCAGGAAATTTAGAGGCCAGCATTAAAAGGAAGAAATGACAACGACAACGAAAGGCCCTTTCTAAAGGAAGTGAAGGCTCTTAATTCCATATCTTATAAAGCTTAGAAATCCAAAGTTTATATGTACACTACATGTGCAATCATTACGTGCTGATTGAAATCCCCTCCCCACACCTTTTGACAGGTCTACATGCAGCGGTGTAATCCTCTGAAGTCTGCTAACAGTTCAATGAGTCTGCTACCAAGTGTGCACTTTGCACGCATGTGAACCTCAGGTGTGCCCGCACAATGCTAAAAAAGGAACATTTTGAAGCCTTCTGAGTCTGCAAAGGTAAGTAGAACAGAGAGGGGGGAATCCACTGTACCACATGATGTAGATTAGCTAGAAAGCAGGAAATCTGTTGATTCTAGCTAATATAAATTGCACGCCACAGCACAGCTAATCATTACCCAGCTGATCGTCGGAAATACCAGTTCACCCAAACTGGTAGCATTTTTTTTTTACTAGCGGTTAGGTTGAACCAGTCCAAACTGGTAGCATTTCACTCCTGTCTACATGTCTGGATGAATCCTCTCTTTTTGAGGGCAACTGCAGCTTCCTTTACTTCCTGTTCTTCAATAAACTGCCAGCTGATTTCATGGCACATTTTCCTCACTGGAGGACAGAAAATAATCAGGATCTGACAGGAACAAATTCATAAATCAAAAACAGTGTGCAAGCATTGTTGTGTGTGTGTGTGTGTGTGTGTGTGTGTGTGTGGGTGGGTGGGTGTTATAGACTCCCCATCCAAAAAGCAACTCTCAGTCTCTGGTAGAGTCATGAAACTTTATTATGTGCTTTATCTGCCATTCCTAAGAAGGTACCAAGAAACCCCTGATATTAAATCAAGTGTTTCCTCTGTATGTAAAAGTGCTCTAAATGTTATGCCTCCAGAAGTCCTTTTGTCTTTGATAATTAATAGAAATGTTCATATTATGATTAGAATTATCCCAACCAACTGCATAGAAATGCATGTGTGTCTCTAATTACTTTCATGAAAGTGAAGGAAGTGGGTTTAAGTACAGATATTAAAAGTAGACTTTTTGAAATGTTTTTACTTAGATCTGATTTGATTTCACCTAAATAGCAATAGATTGAGGAATTGTGGGGCCCTATTTAGTAATCTTGGTAGCCAATGTGCAGCAATCGAATGCACATTAACTTTGGAGCAATTCCACAAGCATAGAGCTTTCTTTTGAATTAACATACATAAAATGACATCATTACACAATATGTAAAACCTGAAACCTGAATGTATTTGTAAGAACCTCATGCTCTTTATCACTTTTTCCTTTTCTTGGCGCAAGATTATATCAGAAATAGGATATAATCAGATTATTCTGACCTAGGCTTCATGAGACAGTAAAAAGCACACACTTAGTCCCAAAAAGCCTCTTTTTATTTCAACGGCTGTGAACATCTCCACCCCGAACCACCCCAACGAGGCCGTCGAAGTGATGTCCCGGTGTGTGGAAGCCGTACGGGTCTGGATGGATGACAACCGACTCAGGCTCAACCCTTCCAAGACGGAGTGGCTGTGGGTTCCGGCTCCCCGGTTCAACCAGATAATTCCATCTCTGGCCATTGGGGGCATTCAACTCGCCCCCGTGGAGCGGGTGCGCAATTTGGGCGTCCTCCTGGATGCCAGGCTATCCATGGATGAACATGTGACATGTTCGGGAGAGGGTTGTGGCTAATCAATAAATAATATTATTATTATTATTATTATTATTATTATTATTATTATTATTATTATTATTATTATTATTATTATTATTATTATTATTATTATTTATGTTCATTCACAGGCCACAATGACTCACAAGTAGTTTGTAAAGAGTCTGACAGAAGAATGCCACAGTCCTTCAGGATAAGGCTGATAAACATCCACCTTTATCTCCCTTGAAACGTTGCCAAAGACCTAACTGTCAATTAGCTTTGCAAGGCCACATGGAGCACAGAGTCAAAACGGACCTTCAGAGTTTAAACAAACCAGAATGAACAAAGTTGCTTCCTGCAAAGGTTTACATGCTTTTTGTTAGATACTAGCTTCAGTTAGGGTTTCCACCAAGGTCCTCTGTTCTGGCGGAAACAGAAGTTTAATCTCATTGGTTGAAGGGTCTGACAGCTCCCTATAAAAGGGCTGCTGTCAGACTCAACCTTCACTGGATTGTACATACTTGTTCTGTTACAATAAAGAGCTGTTGTTGCCTTAGTCTGAGTGTGCCTTTCCATTACCCAATCTAACACTGGCGACGAAGGTGGGATTGGAAGGCAACTAGGCAAACCAAAAAGAGCATAGCAACCCAACAAGTAAATCCAGCCTGGAGCTCAGCGTGGCTTCGAGCAGGCATTTTTGAGCGGCAAACTCAAAACGCCCTCAGAACACAAAATGGCCATGCATGCCCCACTGACTCCGTATGACCCAGTCACTGGGACTCATATATGCTGATGTTCGACTGCTTCCTTGAAGCCAACGACCTCATGGGCCTTTCTGAAGGCCGCAAGAAGAACATGTTCCTCGGTTACTATGGACGGGAAGTGTTCAAAACTGCCAAAGATCTATCAGAGCCAACGCTGCTACAATCGGTCGCTTGGTCCGTGCTCCAGAAGACACTGAGGACACACTACGCTCCCAAGCCATCTAAGCACGTCCGCTGGCACGAATTTAATATTTGCAACCAGAAGGAAGGCGAATCAATCAACGAGTACATTGCGGCGCTACAAAAGGCCGCAGAGTACTGTGAGTTCCGAGACCTAGGCAAACTTATTCTTGACCGCATCATATGCGGTGTGCAGGACATTAATTTACAGAGGAGGTTACTTGCCAAATCTAACCACACTCTACAAATTGCCTTGGATAAAGCCAGGGCATCAGAATCGTCTGTCAAGTCAACAGAAACCCTGCAGCGCCAAAGCACGCCACAAGACACGCGAAAGAACACACGTGTACATCACGAGGCTGCAGAGGCCAAGCGCTCAGAAGGCGAAGAAGATGACAGCTGCCGCATGCGCAGTAGCTGCACCAAGCTAGCATGCGAATTCAAACCATGATTCCCACTTTGTGCTAGCTGCAGAAGAGACCATGCCTGATCGGCTTGCTGTTTCCGCAATTTGGAGTTAGTATCACCCTGGACTGTTCCAAAGTGTCATGGAACGCCCCTACACCTTGCAATCAAACCGAGCTACAGGTGTTCCTCGCACTCCTTAATTTCTACAGTGTCTTTCTTAAACAGAAAGCCACTGTTGCTGAGCCTTTACATCATCTCCTGGCGAAGAACGTGAAGTGGTCCTGGGGCAGAGCTGAGGCTGCTGCATTTGCCACGGTAAAAAGACTTCTGTCAGCAGACATGTTCCTGATGCAGTACAGCCAGACCCTGCCACTGGTGTTGACTTGTGATGTTTCCCCGTTTGGCATCGGAGCGGTCCTCAGCCACTGCATGCCCAATGGAACTGAGGCTCCCATAGCCTATTACTCAAGGACCTTGTCCACTGCTGAGCGGAACTACAGCCAGCTGGACTGTGAGGCTTTGGCTGCAGTGACCAATGTAAAAAGGTTCCATGAGTACCTCTACGGCCGTGATTTTTAACTAATTACGGACCACAAACCGCTTTTGGGCTTGCTGGCTGGGGACCAACCTACTCCTGCGTCATTATCACCGCGGATGACCAGATGGACCATTTTCCTAGCTGCCTACTCCTACCATCTCATCCACTAACCTGGCTCCACTTTGGGGCATGCCAACCCCTTGAGTCACTGCCCACTGCCAGAACTTCTTGCAGACCCTCCCCATGAGACGTCAGTTCTCCTGATTGACTGCTTATAGACTGGTCCTGTCTTGTCTAGTGACGTTGACTGCCACTCTGCAAAAGATTCCACCATCAAACAAATTTTGAACTGTGTGTGGAGGAGGTGGCCCAGGGGGCCTGTTGGGTCTGATTTCAAAATGTACTATTGTAAGAGAGATGAATTGTCTGTTGTTAATGGCTGTTTGTTGTGGGGGGACCAGGTCGTTGTTCCACCCAAACTGTGCATTGCAGTATTAGAGGCTTTACACATAGGGCATCCTGGAATTGTCAGGATGAAGTCTTTGGCCAGGAGTTATGTGTGGTGGCCTAACATGGAGAGGGAGACCGAAGAATGGGTGGCTACCTACACCATGCCAGGAGTCCAGACCAGCTCCTCCAGAGGTGCCCGCTGGAGGAGCTGGGAGTGACCTCAAGCACCATGGTCTAGGGTGCACATTGACTTTGCTGGCCCAGTTCATGGGCAGACATTCCTTGCAATTGTGGATGCCTACTCGAAATGCTAGAGGTAGTCCTGATGACCTCCATTACAGCAGAAGCGGTCATCAAGGTACTACGGAGACTTTTCTCCACACATGGCCTGCCCGACGTCCTGGTTTCTGACAACGGCCCCAAATTCATGGCCATGCAATTCGAGACCTTCTTAGCAGCACAAATAATAAGATATGCCCTGGTCGTGCCATTCCATCTGGCTTCCAATGGTCAGGCGGAGAGAATGGTGAGATCTGCAAAAGAGGCCCTATCCAGGATGGGCCCGGGAGATTGGCAAACACAGGTTGACCACTATTTGCTAATTCAACACATCACACCAAGTGCCACTACAGGGAGAAGCCCCTCCGAGCTTCTCATGTGTCACCGGCTAAGGTCCACTTAGACTGGCTATACCAAAACTATTCTGCCGCATCGCCCCCTGACTCCACAAGCAAAATTCAGAACTTTAGCATAGGGGATTCAGTTTACGCCCACAACTATGCCGGGGGAACGCTGTGGATTCCTGCCACAGTGATAGGCATCACTGGTGCTCGCTCTTATCTCGTAGAGCTCGAGGACAGTCGGAATTGGAGAAGGCACATTGACCAACTCCGTGGCCACCTCTCCAACTTCATTCTTAGGCAGCCAGAGGTAACTTCTGCTCAAGTTAGCCAAAGCTCTACCCAAAAGGAGCACAAAGTCACTCCTTCCACAGCCAACTCAAACCCGAAGTCACCGGGATACTTAGCTACTTGTGTTGCAGGCCTGCAGCGAGCCCCGAGCGAACCGGCTCTAGAAGCTCCAGCCGTGGCCTGTGAAAGGTTCCAGGAGCTTCCACCAAACAGAGCTGCAGAGCAAACAGATCCGTCCGACCTGTCCGAAGAACACCCTCCAACTGAACTGCGCAGGTCTGGCAGAGCTACCAAAAAGCCCACTTTCCTGCGTGACTACGTGACCAATAGTATTATTCCATCTAAGAGGGGAGGGGTGTTAGATACTAGCTTCAGTTATTATGGTTTCCACCAAGGTCCTCTGTTCCAGCGGGAACAGAGGTTTAATCTCATTGGTCGAAGGGTCTGACAGCTCCCTATAAAAGGGCTGCTGTCAGACTCAACCTTTGCTGGATTGTACATACTTGTTCTGTTGCAATAAAGAGCTGTTGTTGCCTTAGCCTGAGCGTGCCTTTCCATTACCCGATCTAACACTTTTGCTCCTCCTTTATGTCTTATGGAAGGGTAAATCATCTCCAAGCCTTACTCCCAAATCTCCCCTTTTGTCTTAACTGTTCTTGCCTTCTGGCAGCTCTGCGCATGTGCACACTGGGAACAGGCTCCCCCTGTTTCTCTGCCTCGCTGATATCTGATTCTGGAGGCTCCAGAGGCAGCACATAACTCCCAGATGGCCCTGGCCCCCTCTCTGCCTCCGATGGAGAGCCCTCATCTGAGCCTTCCCCAGACTCCAAGACCGGCCAATGTTCCTCCCCAACCTCCTCACTTTCCAACTCTGCTGCCAGCTCCGCAGGCCACTGGCGGACCACAACACTGATAAAAAGTCAAGTACAATATTATACATCTCTTCTTCTTGAGACCAAAATTCTGCACTTGGTAATTTTGTAGCATGAAACTGTCAGGTATACATCATATTATATAGATGAGTTTTCATTATTTAAAAGTAATTTCACTATTATGTTGGTAAGAAATATTTTCTAATTTGGTTTCGATGAAGAAAATACATTGTAGGCAATTGTTGCTATAATGCTTCTACAATTCACATCAAAACTAAAAAGTTTTCACCTGAAAAATCCGTGCTGTAATTATAATAGAAACTCAGAACAAACATTTTACTTAAAAAGTATATGCTGGTCTTCAAACATACTTCCCTGAAGGAACTAAGAGCATTCTAAAAGCATTCTAAATTAGCTAACAATTTCAGAAAGTGGTGTTCTATTGTATTGGGTGGGTATTTCTTTAAAAAGAAAAAGCTGACTTTTCAAGAATGAATACATGAATAATATTGAAGAAAAAGGTTGTCCATATAGAAGCATTTGTGTTATGGTACTATTAAAAAAATCCTTTTTTTCCCATAAGATGCTGGTGAGTTGATATATGATGAGAACCAGTTTTTCAATGATGCAGTGGACAGAATGAGCCTGAAAAACTGAGATTCCACATAGGATCAGAATAGTGTTGTTTAATTTTATTACACATGAGTGAGTTCTGTTCTAATAGCTTCACATGGGCTCACATTCTCCGAAACATATATATGGCTGAACACTGTCTTAGAAAGGTAAAAATATCTCTACACTCTATAGCAAAGCCTTCCTTTAAATGTTTTGAAGATAACTCTTCAAATATCTATTTGCAACATTCAGGTGCTGGGCTCCCTTCCTATTACTTCAAAGCATAGTTTGTTTGTTACCTCAGCCACCAGATCTAGTTCTTGGTTTTGTCATGGCACTATTCTGATAGGATGGAAAGTTAGTTACTTCCTTAGGTCAAAGCTCTATTTCCATCACTTTACTTTTTCTGAATTGTTAACATTATGGTCAGTTACACAGGATGATGAAAAGGATGATGGTGGTGGTGGTGGTGATGGAGGAGGAGGAGGAGGAGGAGGAGGAGGAGGAGGAGGAGGAGGAGGAGGAGGAGGAGGAAAAAGATGGTGATTATGCTGAAGTTTGTCCCCAAAGTCAGCCTAATGTTTAGATTGGATTTTGCATTTATATCTACCACTTGGGATATGGAGATGTTGTTGTTTGATAGTGTTAAAGGTACTGTCACATAATATAAAGAAGATGCTGCCTTGTGCTCAAGTTCTCCTTTAGATGTTTTGGGATTGCACCCATAGTGACTATTACTATTGGTAGTATCTACTTCTATTTGAAGGTCTTGGTATTTTTCAGATTTCCTCTAGTTCTTTTTCTTCTCTTCTCTTGTCTCCCAGTACTGCAATGTCCATTATCTATACTTTTTTGTCATTCTTATTGAAAACAAAAATTGGTTAAGTCTGGGATGTTATGTGGCAGTTGGTTGTCTGTTTGTATTCTAAAATCCACGAGCACTTTAGCTTCTTCATTATCTATTACTTGTCTATTTTATGATCTCAACAGAGAACCGGTCCATGATTTTCAAATAATCTTTTTGTTGGACTTGATTTGTAATAGCAGATTCCCCCCCCCCTCCAAATATTTGTGATGGGTAAGCAACTTTTCTTCCAATGATTTTGCAGCTGCAGAGTCTGGATGCTCAGGTAATCTATGCATCACCAGACTCCAGGAACAGTAATAACTAACACTGTCTCTGTTGATCTGGGCAACAACCTATTTAGGATGTGTTTCTGTAAATTAGATCTCACCATATTGTTTATCTTAATCTCCTCTGATGAGGGTCCTCTGATGAGACCTGTCCAGGAAGGTTGAACCTTAGCTTTCATATTCCTCAGAGCATGCAAGCCCCACAACCATGTATTTATAATAACACGAATTCTCCCTCTTAGAAGAACTGTAAATAAGGGAGATGGAATTGGACTAAGATTAAAGGTACTGATTTTTATTTTCGGTCTGCACCATAGAAAGTCACTGGATATTTGTGGTCATTTACTATCTCTCAGTCTAACCCACATCAACAGATTGTTTGAAGGGCAAAAGTTGGAGGAGAATGTAAAGTAGCACCAGCCAAGAGATATATCAGTGAGCTGGCACCCTATGGGGCCACTACGGGGTGCTGTGAGCTATTGGAAGAAACACCCCCCCCAGATTTCTGGCATTCTCATAGTGTGCCAACTCACTGATATCTCTCTTAGCTGGTGCTATCTGGACAAATATAGGGTGGCTTGCAATGTGGTTTCTAATTCTATCCTAGCTTGGATAGAATATAATAGGCATAGTTAGACAAAAGTCTACCTTAGTTACAATTGAGACATATTACCTAAAAATATCATTACTGACCACTATTTTTGTTACTACTAACATGAAATACAAAGAAGACCAAAGTAACAACAGGAAGTACCAATATAAAGCCAATCTTACAATTGGCAATGATGAAGAAGTGGACAATCTCTGCCTTTTAAGTTCAATTATCAATGGTAAAGGCACCAACAGTCAAGAAATACATCAGAGACTAGGATTAGGACTTCATAGTAGCCATGAAGACCTTGTAAAAGACATTCAAAGGCCATGATGTGTTTATACCAAAAGATTAGAAAGTTATAAGGGGTTTCCATAAAGAAGAGGGAGTCAAACTATTCTCCAAAGCACCTAAGGGCAGAACAAGAAGCAATGAGTGGAAACTAATCAAGGAGAGAAGCAACTTAGAACTGAGGAAAAACTTCCTGACAGTTAGAACAATTAATAAGTGGAACAGCTTGCCTCCAGAAGTTGTGAATGCCCCAACACTGGAAGTCTTTAAGAAGATGTTAGATAGCCATTTGTCTGAAATGGTATAGGGTTTCCTGCCTAGGCAGGGGGTTGGACTAGAAGACCTCCAAGGTCCTTTCAAACTCTGCTATTATATTGCATTGCGTTGTATTGTATTGTATTATAAACCATGACATTTGCTGTGACAAAGGGCAAGGAAACTTGGCCTTTGAAGATGCAAGATAGAAAGAATGTTGAGATGTTTGAACTCTGATGTTAGAGAAGATTATTGTGAACAGTGTGGACAGTCAAGAACACAAACCATGATGCAGCCTAAAACAACTGAGACAGACTTTCAACAAATGTTTCAACAAATTTTAAAGGGACAAGAGGAGATAAAAAGTCAACTGAAGCAGATGAAAGAAGAGCTAAAAGAGAACCAGAACCAGACCAGTAAAAATTCACAGAGACTGGATCTTTTGGAGGGGGGGACGGCTGAGATGAGGGGAGAGATGGAAGGGGTGCAGAGGGGGAACAAAGAACTTGAGACCCACCAGATGAAAACAGAATTTGAAAGAATGTCTTTTTTTCTTAGATTTCAAAATGTGGTTGAGAAAGATGATGAAGATTTAAGGGACATTATGACAAACATCTTGGCTGAATACATTCAGAAAGAGAAGCAACAGATGGGGTGGGAATTGGACCTGGTTTATAGAGTAAATTCAGCATATGCTAGAACGCATAATGTACCCAGGGAAGTACACATTAAGTTTCTTAGAAAGACTACAAGAGATGAAATTCTGAGTGCACAAAGGGGGCAAGTTTTGAAATACCAAGATAGAGAGATAACCATTCTGAAGCAGATCCCCAAGAAAGTGAGGGAGAAAAGAAAAAATTATTCGCAGTTAGCGAAGAAACTTTACCAGAAGGGGGTGTGGTTCAGATGGCTGATGCCTGAAGGTATGCTAATATTCTGGGAGGATACAAGAGTTAGAATTAACACAACCATAGAGGCTCAGGCCTTTATGGAAAAAAACAAAGCACTCCTAGATAAACCAGATGATCTTACAACAGACATACAGGACACGGGAGGGGCCGGAGCTCTGCTGGCGGGGGGAGAAGAGGCAACACCAAGGAAACTCAGATCACAAAAATGAACAAGAAAATTTGCTTGACATAAATTGATTGAAACTATTATATGAATTTATATGCTGACTAAATATTGTTATTTTGTACTGAATTTTGTTTAAATGTATACCATGAGTATGGGGGCAGGGGACACCTGCCGCATATTGCAACTGCCAAAATTTGTAACCTTTCCCAGCACCTTTTTCCTTTTTATTTCTTAAAAACCAATAAAACTTTGTTTTTTAAAAAAAGAAAACAAACCAACAAATAATTGAACAAATTAACACAGAGTTCTCACTCAAGGCACAAATGACCAAAATATTTTTTTTCTTATTTTGGACACTTTATGCAAAAACATAGCTCTCCGGAAAAGGCTCTAATGCTGGGAAATGTAGAAGGAAAGAGAAGAGTCCAATTATCAGTAAAGAAGATGGATTCAATTACATTGATGATGAGTGCACCATTAGAAAACTGAAAGCTCAAGTTAGGGATGCATTGTTGTGGAGATCTATTATGTAGTTGCTAGGAGTAAAAAATGACTTGATGGCACATAATCAATCAACCATCAATCAAAACATTATATGAAATATTTTTAATGGGTGGGTTGATAATAATAGGGAGGTCAATGTTAGCGTTTATATACCCATCTAATGATAACAATGTCATGTAAAAAGATTGCATATTAGAACTTAAGAGTTGTAAATGGTAAGCAGCAAGGATTAATAAATGGAATGATAGTTTTTGAAACTATGTACAAAAAGAAAGGATGTAATATATCTAAATGAAGATGCGCTGATCTTCTACAGCAGAAGATGAATTCACACAAGGAAGAGAAGGTGTCTTTCAAATTATAGATAAACATGCTAAATGTTTAATCCAGACTGCTGTGAGTACATAAGAAAATAAGAATTCATATGTTGGTGATAATTACATGTTATGTGGAAGTGAATAGTGATAATCAGTATAGAAACAGACACTGCACTATTTGGAGGCACAAGAGAAAAAAAGGTTTATTGTGTGTTTGTTCATTTAGAGAAAGCTTATGCCAGAGTGATTAGGCTTCAATTATGGATCATTTTGTGTGTATAAAGAGCTGAAAGAATGTTACTGAAAACAGTAGGAATAGTATAGGATGGACATAAAATGTACGTGACAATAAATTGACTGTTTAGTGAATGAGGCAGGGAATAAGCAGAGCGTGTGTTGATTTCTTGGTTGTTTAATGTCTTTGCGGATAAATATATAAGAAATGCTTGTGATGATGTTAGAGGTGTGCTGGTTGGGTATGTGAATATGTGTATACATGTTTATGCAGATAATGCCAGGCTGAGTACTCAAATATCTTGCAGCAATGTTAGATTATAGAAACTGTGTGGATCTCAAAATTAATATATCAAAGACCAAGACACTTCTTTAACTGGGAAATGGAGAGACTCTGCAAGTTAAACATACATAATGAAGAGCTAGAGAAAGCAGATGAATTTGTGTACTTTGGTCTAAAATTTACCAAAGGTGGGAAAATGTAGAAATTCTAAGATGTGCAAATGCTAGTAGACATGTTGGTTTCTGGTGATATATGGATGCTTTACTAAGAAGCTAAAAAGGTAAAGATAAAGGTTTCTCCTCTCCAGTTGTATCCAATTTTAAAGATAATGCTCATCTCTGTTTCTTAGCTGACAGAGCTGGCATTGTCTGAAGACAGTTTCGGTGGTCATGTGGCCAGCATGACTATACACCAAGGCACATGGAACACTGTTACCTTCCCACCAAAGTGATACCTACTGGTGTTTGCATGCTTTCAAACTGCTAGATTGGCAGGAGCTGGGTCAAGGATGGGATCTCACCCCATTGCGCAGTGCTCTGGTCTGAAACTCAGGCTGTCAGCTTTCCAGCTGACAAGCTCAGCATCTTTAACAACTGAACCATAGCTTCCCCCAAAGAAGCTAAAATGTCTATATATAAGTGCAGGTTTTTGGCTGGTGTATTATATGGATGTAAGAATTAATTATGTTAAGACAAATATAAAAGACAAAGGCAGTAGAAATTGGTGTGGGGTAAAAGAAGAGACAGAGTAAACGTAAAGTAATGATTTGCTGAAAGTGCCCTTGATCCTGAGTAAAAAAGGGAAAAGGACCTGTGGCCTAGTACACCAAATTGTTTTTATTCACTAACCATATCTGAAAAGATAGTATGCGACTATACTGACCTCGTAGGAAGAGATACTATAATAAAATCAAACAGATTGGTTTATCTAAAATATTCCAATGCCATGCTGTAATTTTCAATGTGTTTGCTTTTTTCCCCTTTCTTTTGCCTTTATCTTTCTTTTCTTGCAATGTAGTGGATGAAAAGTATTTAAGGTTCTGCTTTTGCTCATGGCCACTTAGCAAAGTGTCAAAGTTTCCAATATGTAGTGTACAGTATTATAGCTTGCATGCATACAAATTGTGTTGCATCTTCAAAGTGATTTGGTTGCTTTAACTGAGCCAGTGCCTGGCCTCAGCAAGAGTCAAGAATGGAATGGCTGTTGAATGTATATGAACTGAATAAATAGGAGTGATTTCTATGAAAAGCTACACTAAGACCAATCCTATAAAGAGAATACATGATGGGGCTGAATGTTAGAACAGTTTATATGAAGAAAGAATGAATGGATTTGGACTAAGAAAATGGATGGATGGGCTTGATGAAATTCTTGAGAACATTAAGATATTAGTGTGAAGAACAAAAGGCAACATATGAGGAGTAGATGGACATGGTGAAAGTAAGATATTGAGAATTATAGTGAATGTTGCTGGCTTAAAATAATTGTAGTTATAGTTTTTAAATTTTTTCACAACTTTATTTTACTTAGTAACAAACAAAAACATTTCTTAGCTGAGAATGGGAATGATCAGGTTTTATTATTGTCTATAGGAAAACTTGGTAATCTATAGGTAATCTCTGCGCCCATTTTTGACTCAGACATAAATGGATCATTGTTTGAACATTCATGTATTTTTCATTATATTGATTTATTCAAACTATTATCTATATGTCCAGTGACTCAAATCATTTTTCAGCAATGATAAATTTATATATTCAGAGGTATGGTTCAAAGATATGCAGAGTGTAAATATTCTGACTGCACCTTCTGGTTAATTTACAACAAAATTTGTTTTATTGAAGTCTCTCCTGGGAAAACGGTTTTGTGAGGTGATAATGAAAGTGAATTATGGCTGCTTAATCATTAGCATAAATTTCAAATGAACACATTTGCTGGTAACAAGATATAATGTGGAATTAATGTGGGTGTCACTTAATTGCAAATATAGTTCAATCGCATGTTGTTGTTCATTGGAAAGATGGACATGTTGATAGGGCATAGGTTCTACCTCTAGTTTTCTAAAATGTTTAAATGGAATGTAATATAAGCTTTTAAAAATACGACTGCAGCAAAGAACATAACAATGTTTTTCCAGATTAAATAAATTTCAAACACAAAATGATGTTGTTTGCCCTCATTGATTTTAATTCAAAAATTAATGCTGGTTGTAAAGAACATTTAAGTTTTCTGTGCCTTAAAATGTCTTCACTTAGCTACAGTATATGTTATCCTTTCCACTAACCATAAGAAAGATTAAGTACTCATCCATACCTGCTTCATACTTGGTATTGTACAATAGGCATACATAGTTCATACTGTATGTTCATTTAGGATTACAACATATTTAAAAGAAATTTAAACAACAAATATAGTATGTTGTGCAGATAGATATCCACAGATTTTCTTGCATTCATCAAAAATCTTTGAAGAAACAAAGAAATGTTTAAAGTCACTCAACAATTACAGAGTTGCTATCTACTTTCTTTTATGTCTGATCATCAAAATTTTGAATCATTCTTTTTATTGTACCATTACTCTATTAAAATACATTTAATCAAAAATATTGGCTCTCTTTATATTTTAGACTATTGTTGAATTCCAAAAAAAAAACCCCTACTTATAAATTTGAGAACAAAGCATGGAAATAAAGAAATAGGCGATGACTACATGTGTTCCCTCAAAAGTCTTTTGGCAAAATGGAATGTTTTCATTTTCAGGGGCACTAAAAGATTTTTAACAGGAAAAAGGGCACATTAATTCATTTTGAATTCAAAATACGGAGAGAAGGGAAATACCAAGATTTTAACAACTCTGTCATAGATGTAATATATATTGTTAAATATAAAAGCACATTAACAGGCATAACCTCCTTAGAATGTTACTTTATTTTAATGAATGTATTTTCCCTCTCTTAAAAAAAATGACACCATGCTCAGTGAAGATTAGGCTTTTCGCAACATAGATAAAAAGACTAAATGAGATTCCATTAAACATTTTAAATTCTTACCTCAAATTCGAGAAAGGCTTGAAAATATGTTGATGTTACCATTGTTATTGTTTATTTGCATCTTAACTGGAGGCACTTTAGATTTGGTTGCACAGCTTCATGGAGAAATGAGAATAACTGTTATCTCAATTATGAATTATAAATTGTATACATGCTCTAAACACTATTGTGACTTCTATTTATTAATTAATTATTGGTTATTTCAGTTTATATGGCTGTCCGTCTCAAATTCATGACTCTGGAAGGCTATAAATAAAAATATAAAACAACAAGGAATCAGTAGCATACAAATAATCCACAGCCAAGTAAAAAACCATAGCACCAGTCTTCAAAGCCATTGCACAGGCTAAAATAGGGTGTCCAAACTTGCCAACTTTAAGACTTGTGAACTTCAACTCCCAGTCTTCTCCAACCACCAAGAACTATGCTTTAAGGTCATGCACAAATCCAACACGGTCAAGATCAATCTAATTTCTGGAGGAATGATATTCAAAGCCCATCTGCCATGGCTGAAAAGGCTTTTTTCCTGGATCCACTAGATGGCACTCCCTAATAGAGGGGAACAAAAATATTCTCTTCCTACCAAACCTAAAGGGTCAGGTAGATTTCACTGAGAAGAAGCTGCCCCTAAAATAATTTAGTCACAAAATGATTTTGACCATTGTTCATTGTTTTGTATCAATATCCCGCAGTACGTAATTATATACAATATAGCAGAAAATTAGAAATATTCGAATTAACCCACTTACCGTATTTTTCGGAGCATAAGATGTACCAAGGTTTTGAAGAGGCAATTTTTTTTTAAGTAGGTAGGTAGATAGAGGGATAAAGAGGGAGAGAAAGAGAGAGAAATACAGTAGGTAGGTAGGGAGAGAGAAAGTAGTTAGGTAGGTAGGTAGGTAGATAAAGGGATAGAGAGAGAGAAATAGTGTGTGTGTGTGTGTGTAGTTAGGTAGGTAGAGGGATAGAGAAAAATAGAAAGAGAGAGAGAAAGAAATACAGTAGATAGGTAGGGAAAGAGAGAGAGAGAATAGATAGGTTGGTAGGTAGAGGGAGAGAGAGAGAGAGAGAGAAAGAGAGAGAGAGAGAGAGAGAGAGAGAGAGAAATACAGTAGGTAGGTAGGGAGAGAGAGAGTGTGTGTAGGTAGGTAGGTAGAGGGAGAGAGAGAGAGAGAGAGAGAGAGAGAGAGAGAGAGAGAGAGAGAGAGAGAGAGAGAGAGAGAGAGAGAGAGAGAGAAATACAGTAGGTAGGTAGGGAGAGAGAGAGTGTGTGTAGGTAGGTAGGTAGAGGGATAGAGAGAGAAAAATAGAGATAGAGAGAAATACAGTAGATAGGTATGTGTTTCTGCTGGCACAGCACTTGATCAATGTAATTCTCATCAATCACTTTAACTAAAGAGCTTTCCAAAAGGAAAAATAAAGTTTTTGCACTCTGCAAACCTCCCAAAAACGGGCCCGTTTTTTGTCAAAAAATTTGCATGCATAGCCTTATGGAGTGCTGCTGGGGGCTGGAGGGGCAAAAAACGGCCCCTTTTTGCTCATTTCTGGCTTCCCCAGCAGCTCTCTGAAAGCCTCCATAAGGGTATGCACAACCATTTTGGTGAAGGGGCAGGGCTTTGGGAGGCAAAAAATGTTGTATTCGATGTATAAGACACACCTAGATTTTCAGCCTCTTTTTTGAGGAAAAAACTTGCGTCTTACACTCCGAAAAATATGGGTAATAGGAAATTGATTAACTACAGCTGATTTAAAGTTACTACAGCATTGTATGTGTATTTACTTTTTATTTTTTTGTTTTGAAGGCCTCAAGGTTCCAGCCAAACTCTAAGAAAATACATATTCCTATCTTTATAAACATACACATGTACATTATAGGTATTATATAAGTTGTATTTTAATTTTTAGGTCCCATTTGGCCACCAAGAATTTTTCTTCTTCTGTTCAATTGTGCTTGATTCTCAGAGATTGCCTGGGCTACTCCCTGCTAGTTTTCTTGGAAATGTTTTCAGAAGTGATATGTCCTTCCCTGCTTCCTGGATTGAGAGAAAATAACTGGTCCAAGGTAACCCAGCTGGCTTTGAGCCCAAGGCGGGATTAGAACTCACGAACTCCTGGTTTCTGGCCTGGCCTTTACAGCTACTCCAAATTGGCTCTTTACCAAGCATATACCTGACATATTTTCATAGTAAGTTTGTACAGCACTGATTAGGCGTTCTGTGTGAATAGAAATCCCAACATACTGTATATGCCACTAGGCTAAGAAATATTCTTCAAAGCACCTGAGGACAAGAAGCAATGGGTGGAAACTAATCAAGGAGAGAAGCAGTTAGAACAATTATCAGTAGAACAACTTGTTTCCAGAAGTTGTGAATGTTCCAACATGGGCGTTTTTAAGAAGATGTTGGATATCCATTTGTCTGAAGTGTAGAGTTTCCTGCCTAAGCAGGGGTTAGACTAGAAGACCTCCAAAGTCCCTTCCAACTCTGTTATTCTATTCTATTCTTAAAATATTTGGGGAAAGGCCTCAGGCAGCACATTCCCCATCCAATTCTCATTAAGAGTTTTCATTCTTATGAAGAGAACATTCAAACATGTAATATTATTTTATTATATTCTAATGAAAGTAACTTTAGATGCACAGAATGTCTGTTTCTTAGTCAAGTTTGCCTTACAGGGTGGGGAGGAATCTCCATTGGGAACCTTCCCACTTATAACAGAATGACATGCTGAGATGAAGATGTTCGACTTTGTCCCGGTGTGTGTGTGTGTGATCCTGTTAGTTCACATTCCATACAAATCTTTGAGCAAGCTAAAACTTGTTCAAAGATTGGGTTTCTTTTCTAATTGTCTGGATTTTAAAAATTATTTCAAGTTTCACAATGAATGGAAATAGAGCTAACAGATGAGAGAAAACTGCTAGAAATTTCAGTTGTGTTTAGAAATAGGTCCCCAGTAATAATGGAGTGAAAAAATAGAGGAAAAATTATAAACCAGAAGAGAAAATATGTAGTTCTGCATTGAACTTGGAATTCTCAGTGCTCTCTCTGACCTTGGATGCTTGCTTGAAGAATCTGATCGCAAAATGTCTGCAAACGAACATCAAGTTCAGAGAGCATCAAGTACTCCCGAAAAAATTATGAAATTATTATGGTGTTGATAAAATGCAAGTAACAAATGTATTTTTTTAAAAAAAACTAAGCTTAGTATAATGAAACAAAAATTAGGGTAAACAATTTTATTTATATATTTATTTCTTAAATTTATTTACCACCTATCTCACCATGAGTTGGCGTACAACAGGGTTGTCAAACTCAGCAGCGTCATGTGACATATTGGGACTTTCTTAAATTGGGCATGAGTGTGGCCAGTGCATGACTCATCTGGCCCGCGGGCCGGGAGTTTGACAACTCTGGCATACAACAATAAAAATGGAGAAATAAAAAGAAGTGTACATAATAGAAGTAAAGTAGTAGAATAATAGAATAAACAATAAAAGGAAAATAATGATGTAGTGATTTGAGAAAAAAAGGTGGGTGGGTGGGTGGGGGAGCAGGGAGTGAGGAGGTAAGTGGGGTTGGCTATCAATCTAGTAGCCATCTCCAGTGTGGTAGTGTCCCATTGGGTCCTCAGGCCATCCAGCAGAGTCAGGTCTTCAGGTCTAAATAGGTAAGAATCTAGGAAAAGAGCCATGCTATTTTTCGCTACTACTTGGAATATCAGCTGTTTTCATTATGGTTGCATACATGATACATCAAAAATAGTAATTCAATTCATCATGGGCTAGAACATCATCATCATTATTAACTTTTCCCAACTGATTTCTGCAGGTAGACATGAAGACATAGGTTGTTTTGTCAGCATGAAACATCTATGTTCTAATTGGCTCACCTGAGATTACTGCATGTAGACTGACGTTAGAAGGGAAGGTCAAAAATCAATGAACAGATGGCATCTGGTAAAAGCAATTAAGTGCTGAAAATTCCATCCCCCTTTATGCAGGCTGCACAGAATGCATAATCAGGCATCTGACCACTGAGATCAGACATTAGCCGTATGTTTTCTTTTTCTTTTTTCTTTTACTGTTATGATAAATTTTGCAGTACAAATGGAAAGTCTTCTAATGTGGAATAAAATATTCATCATAATAAAAAAAGAGAGTTATGGGGAGGGGAAGAGACCTGTAAAATAGAAAGACCATTCCTTTTGTCAGGGCCGAAACTATTTGACATTACAACGCTCTGCATATTATGCAAAATATCTGTATAATAACTTTGAGAGCTACTTTGCTTAAAACCACATAATTCACATGTGATTTGCTGAAGGCATCTTGCACTCTAGTTCAAATATAATGCATTACAGACCTTTTAAAAAATATCTATCTGGCAGCAAAGAAATAGCAACGGTTGGGTCTACGGATCAAGAATAGGAAAATATTATTATCTGCCAAGAACAGAACATCATGCTTACTTTTTAACCAAAAGGATAGAAGTGTAGTACAATGGGATTGTGTACATTACCTAGCAATCAAGATGAGAAGTGGTGACATGGAGGCATGACTAGAATCTTACAATTCCATTTACTCAAAGTTCCCATGAAAAAAATTAGGAAGCATTGAAAGTTTATTCAATGTTACAGTATTGGTTTCAAGTCAAGCATGAATTTCTTTCCTCTGAAGTCTTCGTAGTACTTGGGCACAGCTATAGGAAGACAATTTCCTAAAAATAAAGTCATACTGAAGCCTTAGAACATCAATACATTTCTGCTATAATATTCACATCATATACTCATGAACATCACAGTATCCATACTTGAAACTCAGCATCTCTGGAAATGACTTAAATTTTTGTTGCTTATTTGGATATAAACTGTTTTAATCAGAGCAAAAATTTCCTATATTGTTTCTCACCAATAATACTTTTCAATGTTCACTGAATGTCTCGGTGATTTGTAACTTTAAAAAAATGCAAAGGGCAACCAATTTCAGGACAGGCGGTATCAAAATTCTATTTATATTTATTTGATTCACAATTATGTTTATAGAATGCTAGTCAAGTAATATATGGAGAAGGAATAGGGAAGAAACTGTGCTATCATTATCTTGTATTTTGAGTGAGAAGCTGGATTTAGAGATAAATTTAGAAATCTTACAACTAGTTAAACAAAACAGGTAAAATATAGAATATATGAATTTTGGAATTCTCTCCAATTCCTTCCTCAACAGCCTCACTCCAAGTCATGTGAGGAGGAGGGAGCAGGGAAAAGGGTCTAAGTTTAGGGCAGCCAGCAGCATTTTGAGTTACTTCCAACTATTCTATTTTAATATACATGTAGCATAATATTGGTTGGTTGTCTTGCTTCAATTCTTATGGCTTCCAAGCCATAGGATTGTTTAAACAAATATGAAAACCCTTAATTTCTTGACTAGAAGGACTAGTTAATTGATTTGTTTTCTAACTGGGGATTTCTCCTTCCTTGGTTCATTGTTATTTAAGATTACATCCACCTGAATCACCACTAATCATGATCTGACTAGAGACAATCCATTCAGAGGAATGGAAAATCTGATTTAGCTTCTCAATATTTACTTCTGTAGGCTAAATTCCTTCACATTCCTTCACATAGCTTTCCTAAAGTAGATCAACTTTTGTGGGCCATTTGAAATTTAAACAAAAAATAATTGGAATTCAGAAAAACTATCGTAGATAGAATTCTGGGAATTGAAGTCTTAACGTTGCTAAGGTTGAGAATAGAAGTCAAATTCAACTCGAGGATATTTTTACCTTTCACATTTGTAGGCATGGGAAACTTTTGTGGTAGCAATGGGGGGAAAAGTAGAAGAGAATCAAAAAATGTTTTTGTGTGTATGAACAATCAGGCTTTGGACTTTTATGGCAACCCCGTATAATTATTGTATGGTATGGCATGGCATGGCATGGCATGGCATGGCATGGCATGGCATGGCATTGAGCCAAGGTGTATAGAACCGAGGTGTATAGAGCCAAGGTGGTGTAGTGGTTAGAGTGCAGTACTGCAGGCTACTTCAGCTGATTGCTAGCTGCAGTTCGGCAGATCAAATCTCACTGGCTCAAGGTTGAATCAGCCTTCCATCCTTCTGAGGTCAGTAAAATGAGGACCCAGATTGTTGGGGGCAATATGCTGACTCTGTAAACAGCTTAGAGAGGGCTGTAAAAGCACTATGAAGCAGTGTACTATTGCTATTATATTGTATTATTAAATCAATTGTTTATATATTTTAGAAGTCATTTGTATAAAACATTTTTCTTCATGATTAAAATGCCTTTTGCTACACTAAATAAATGGTGAAAATGCAAGTGATCTTTTCAATCACTGTGAACTTTCAAAGTTATAGGCAGCAAACCCCAAACAGTCAGAACCTGTTTAATGAATACACCTGCACAACTGCTCATCTGACCAGGAAGAATGAGTATGTTCAGTGAGGTGGCCAAAATGCATACTTAATGAAATAGTGAAGAGGCAGAATAAAAACATACAAAGCTAAGTTCTTTGTCTTTCAATCCTCCTTTTAATAGGAGGCTGATTTTGATTCTTGATGAAATAAACTTGTTTACTGCAAACTGATACTATCAGGAGGTATATTATCTTGGTCAGTATCCACAATTAGACTTACAATAATGACACCTTTGTATTATAGAAAGTTTATAAAACCACATATTCAGGGCCTTTTGTAAAAACACAAGGTGTGAGCCAATTGTACTTTCGGATTCTCGATTTATGTCGTTGTCTTAAATCTTGCTTTCTTTTCTTCCAAATGTTTTATCTAATAATAATAAGTTTGAATTTATTAGCCGCTCCCTTTCCAAGTAGGACTCGGGGCGGCGTACAATGGAGCATATACAACATAGAGGATGTATAAAAAGCACATAGACATACATACAAAACACACATACACATACACGGACACGGACACGGAGGAGGTAACAAATTACATCATATAGACAGTTAAAAATCAGCATTAAAATACCCCAATTGTAAGAACCCAATATACAATTAAAAATTTAACGTTTAAAAGACAATTTAAAAACAGTTAGGAGGAATAAGAAAAATTACGATTGAGCCAGGCCAGATAATTGAAAGAGGTGGGTCTTCAGCTGTACACGGAAGGAGCGGAGATCGGAAGTAATCCTGATGTCACGGGGGAGGTCATTCCACAGGGCTGGGCCCATCACAGAGAAGGCTCTGCTCCTGGGTGTCGCCCCCCGGCACTGTTTGGCGGACGGCACCCGGAGAAGTCCCTCTCTGTGTGAGCGAATTGGTCGTAGGGATGTGTGGGGCAGGATGCGATCCTGCATGTAACTAGGCCCTGTGCCATGAAGCGCTTTAAAGATCATAATCAAAACCTTGAAACGCACTCGGTAGACCACAGGAAGCCAGTGCAGCTCGCGCAGGAGAGGTGTTACAGGGGAGTATCTAGTCCTCCCCATAATCACCCGCGCGGCCGCATTCTGGACCAACTGTAGTCTCCGAGTGCATCTCAAGGGAAGCCCCATGTAGAGAGCATTGCAGTAATCCAGGCGAGACGTCACTAGCGCATGGGTGACTGTGCGTAGGGCATCCCGGTCCAATAAGGGGCGCAATTGGCGCATCAGGCGGACCTGATGGAACGCCCCCCTTGCCACGGCTGTTACATGGTCATCCATGGACAGCCGGGCATCTAGGAGGACGCCCAAATTGCGCACCTGTTCCATGGGGGCTAGTTGGACGCCCCCAATGGCCAGAGATGGAAGCACCTCGTTGAACCGGGAGGCCGGAAGCCACAGCCACTCCGTCTTGGAAGGGTTGAGTTTTAGTCGGTTGCCATCCATCCAGACCCGTACGGCCTCCAGACACCGGGACATCATTTCGACGGCCTCATTGGGGTGGTTCGGGGTGGAAATGTATAGCTGAGTATCATCAGCATACAGATGATATCCCACCCCAAAACCACGGATGATCTCGCCCAGCGGTTTCATATATGTGTTGAACAGGAGAGGCGAGAGCACCGATCCCTGTGGCACTCCACATGTGAGTGGCCTCCGGGTCGAACTCTGCTCCCCTGCCAACACACGTTGCGTCCGATCAGAGAGGTAGGAGCCAAACCACCGTAAAACGGTGCCCCTGACTCCCAGCCCCTCTAGCCGGTGCAACAGGATACCATGGTCGATGGTATCGAACGCCGCCAAGAGATCTAATAGGACCAGGATAGAGGAACAACCCCTATCTCTGGCCCTCCAGAGATCATCAACCAATGCGACCAAGGCCGTCTCCGTGCTGTGCCCGGGTCGGAAGCCGGACTGGCGCGGGTCTAGATAATCATTTTCCTCCAGGTGACGAGGGAACTGCTGTGCCACCACACTCTCTACAACCTTCGCTAAAAAAGGAAGGTTGGAGACTGGACGATAATTGACTAGGTCCGTTGGGTCCAGGGAAGGCTTCTTGAGCAGGGGCCTCACCACCGCCTCTTTCAAGGCGGCCGGTAGGGACCCCTCACCCAACGAGGCATTCACCAGGCCCAGGAGCCAGTCGCGCGTAACCTCCCAGGATGCCAGTACAAGCCAGGAGGGACACGGGTCCAATAAACATGTGGTGGGTCGCAGACGTCCACGCAACCTGTCCAAATCCTCGATGGCAACCGAGTCGAACTCCTCCCAAAGCGGTCCCTCAAGACTCGCCACGGGCGTCTCTACTGGACCACTGAAGGGGGCCCATCCCATCCGGATTTGAGCGACTTTGTCCTGTAGATATTTCCCAAACTCCTCTGCTCTGCCCTGTAGTGGGGCTTCCCGTGGTCTCTCAGACAAGAGGGAGCGGGTCACCCGAAACAGGGCGGCAGGGCGGTTATCTGCAGACGCAATAAGAGCGGCACAATGTTGACGTTTGGCCGCTCTTAATGCCACAAGGTACGTCTTCAAATATGCTCGTACCTGTGCTCGGTCAGATTCGGAACGGGAGGATCTCCAACGACTCTCTAGGCGTCTCTTGTGGCGTTTCATCACCCTTAGCTCCTCGGTGAACCAAGGTGCCAGGGTGGTTCGTCGCCGCAGGAGAGGCCGCAAAGGCGCCACCCGGTCTAGGGCCCCGGTAGTCGCACTATTCCATGCGTCTACCAGGTCCTCCACCCGGGGGCGGGTCAGGTCCACAGGAGGTGGCCCAAGTTCCGTCTGGAACCTATCTGGTTCCATCAGGCGCTTGGGGCGGAGCCATCTAATACCTTCCAGTTCCGCCTCCTCGCGGCGGGGGGTAGCACCAGGGAAGTCCAGCCGGAGAAGTGAGTGATCCGACCATGACAGGGGAATAATGTCTAGATCCCCTAATCCCAGATCACTCGTCCACTGGCCAGAGACAAAAACAAGGTCCAGGGTGTGGCCTCCCGCGTGAGTAGGGCCCTGAATTAACTGGGTCAGGTCCATGGCTGTCATGGAAGCCATGAACTCCCGCACCCCCTCAGACGCTTCTCCCATCGACGGCAGGTTAAAATCCCCCATCACTAAAAGTTTGGGGGTCTCAACCGCCACCGATGAGATCAGCTCCAGGAGTTCGGGCAGGGCCGCTGACGTATAGCGAGGAGCCAGGTATACTATCAGCAGGCCCAACTGCCTCCCTGGGCCCCATCTCACGACGAGGGACTCACACCCGGATGTCTGCGGCACAGTGAACTCTCTCGGCTCTAAGTCTTCCCGGATAATCACTGCTACCCCACCGCCCCTTCCCTGGGCCCGAGGCTGGTGAAATGCTCGATAACCTGGTGGGCACATTTCCACAAGGGGTAGACCTCCCTCATGGCCCAACCAGGTCTCGGTTATTCCGGCGAGGTCCGGCTCCCCCTCCAAAATTAGATCGTAGATGAGGGGGGCCTTATTGACAACGGACCTCGCGTTGCATAACAGCAGTCTCAGGCCTTGGGTCTGTAGATCCTGACCACCTAGTATGCAGGGGTTGGTACAAACGACCGGGAATGACCAAAAGCCCCGGTCTCCCAACCGACTACGCGCTCTTAAGTTGTCCTCACACCTGCCCCTCCCCACGACCGTTGGTATTAAGGAGCCCTGAACAGGAATGCTATCTTCCCTCTCCTCCCCCACTCCGCTCCCTCCTCTTTCGACCACACCTAAGTGCCTGGCTCTACCATCCCTCCTAACCGGTCCCCCCCCCCTAGAACCCCTTACAATTTTTAAAAAAGAATTTATTAAAAAACCCCTCAATGTGCGCTTCCTCCACCTCTCTGGGTTAATAAACCCGTCCTCGAGGTGGGTCCTAGAAAGGGCGGGAGGACATAACTGCGAGACGTCTCTATACTTTTAAGATTAAAATAGTAATTATTATTGACATCTTATTATTATTTTATTCAGATAATTCAGTCACAAAATCATGCCTGCAAACATCCTGGTATTTCACTAGCCAATATCGTTTTTGTAGAAATTAGTCTACCAGATAAAGCATTTTTATAACACCATTAATATATAAAAGGGCACAGCAATTTCCACAGCCCACCTACTGTGCTATAATTAATAACCTCTCCTTATGGCAAGGACTGTGTTAATCTATAAATTGCATTGAGGCACTTGACAAATTAAATGCAATTATAAATCTTCCTCTTGACCAATTAGCATTTAATCAACAATTAAATGTAGATATCCTTATCCAATGACCCACATGGAATGAAGATTCTCTCTAGCAGAAAATTCATAGGCAAAAATTATGCCTGAAATATAGAACTGACTCACTTGAACCTCTTGACATTTTTAATAGGATACTCAGGGCATGTATACTGTTTTCATCTATATATCTAAGGATGCCATCAATGGCAATGAAAAGGCTGTGTCATAGTTAAAGGATTCAGATGATTTTACAATGCCTTTCCATGTAATTGCTATTATTCAGTAAAGTGTTGTGAGCAAGACATTTAAGCAGCAGTTTCCATTCATATGTGAGTAGAATACACATGGCTTACTGAGTTTTTATATGACCTGAACATAACACTAAGCTATAAATGAATAGATTCACATCAATTCACATTTTGGTAAAACCAATCAAATTATGTTACAGCATGATGTGAAAACTGAACATTTGTTTATTAAATACACATACCACCACCTTGCAACTTTTGGCAATTGACATTTATAAGCTACAACAATTGAAAAGTCGACAATAATATATCAAACAATCACTTAAAATCAATACACAATCTCAGTGAAAAAAACTCCAAAAGTCCAATGTCCCAAAAGGAATCTGGACTTTGGTTTTTTTCACCCTTGGAAATGTTTTACTTATCCAAGAAGATTCTTCAGTTCCCCAATAAGCTTCTTGGATAAGAAGTGTGGAAATAACATTTTTAGCAGGGACTCAGGGCTTAAACCTATTACATTTCACAATTTGCTATTTTTTAATACTTTAAGTGAAGGTGAAATTTTCACATTTGATTTGTAGAACTTCTAGTGATAAGCTTTTGTTATGTTAGATTAAATCAGAATTTCCCCAAATGAGGCTAGCCAATAACTTGCGAGTCCTATTGAACCAAAGGTGCTTTCTGGTTTTTCTTTGAAGATGTTTCGCTTCTCATCCAAGAAGTTTCCTCAGCTTGTCCCCATCATCCAGTCAGAGCTGAAGAAAGAAAAGAAAAAGCAGAAAGTCCAGTTGCCTCTTGAAAAACATCTATGGGACAACCATGACCTGGAAGACTGAGACTCTCCATAGACATGAGTCCTATTGAATTTACAGCTCGAACTTGAACAGCAGGTGGCAGCCATGACCAGGAGGGCTATGTAACTAGATGTAGACATTCCTGATCATAATTGGTGTATCTATAACACCTCAAGCTGTCTATTGGAATGCATTGGGCTTCCTTTGTTCACCCAATAAGACCTTGGAAGAATCCTAGCTGAAGGTTCTACAAAAAAGACAATGACATCTCCTTTGGAGCAACTTAGTCTCAGATATCTGGTTTATACCCTGTTTATTACACTTTCGACAGTCATAAAAACAAGGGTCTTTAGATAGACATCTGGGAACAAGTGATTTCCCAAATATATCCCCGCATCAGATTAATTACCGTATATTGATAATTTTTAAACAATTTATACCATAAACTGCTCAGAATCTCAAGAAAAGGAATAGCATTTCTAATC
Source organism: Natrix helvetica (assembly GCF_964273705.1). Lineage (NCBI taxonomy): Eukaryota > Metazoa > Chordata > Lepidosauria > Squamata > Natricidae > Natrix > Natrix helvetica. The sequence goes on from NC_138550.1 coordinate 111,833,805, forward strand.
ATCCCAGATAAGTCATGATATTGCAATACTGTTACTATTACAGCATTAATGACTTTTAAGGAAAAGGTAAAGGTTCCCCTCGCACGTATGTGCTAGTTGTTCCCGACTCTAGGGGACGGTGCTCATCTCCATTTCAAAGCCGAAGAGCCAGCGCTGTCCGAAGACATCTTCGTGGTCATGTGACTGGCATGACTAAACACCAGAGGTGCACGGAAAGCTGTTACCTTCCCACCAAAGGTGGTTCCTATTTTTCTACTTGCCTTTTTACATGCTTTCAAACTGATAGGTTGGCAGAAGCTATGACAAGTAACGGGAGCTCACCCTGTTACGCGGTGCTAGGGATTCAAACCGCTGAACTGCCGACCTTTCTGATCGATAAGCTCAGCTTAGCCACTGAGACACCACATCCCTATTTAATGACTTTTATATCAAGCATAAAGTTGATATATTTGGAATTTGAATCTTGGAATTTTTCTTGTTGCTGGACCTTTATTTCCGTATTTCATCTAATGGTCAGCTATGATTTGTTAAATCTAGAGGAATCAGATAAGTTACAATTTATTCTTAATCATCTCTGAATTAAAATAAAATTAAAATAAAAAGATGACAGACAGAGATGAATGAAGTTTCTTTCAAGTAGTATATAACACATTCGAATTCCTGCTCACCAGTCAATTGTTTTATCTGTATCTTTTTATATGTTCTGTTTGGTATATTCATTTACTGGTTTTAGAAGGTTTTTTTTTTTTGCACCTAGCGATCTCCCAGGCCCAGTTCTGCCTGCCCTAAAAGACAATCACACATAACTGTTTTGTAAGAACTTTCCTCAACTAAATATATTATATATTAAGTCCCCCAAAATAATGAACTGGCCCTTAAGTTTGTTGTTGTCTTAGGACAATAAAAAACTGTTAATCAGTTTTCCTCTATTTAATTGAACATCTGAATTTTGACCACACGTTGTAATTTGGAAAAACCACCATGTCACTTTTTCTAGTATGGTTGTAACTTTGAATGGTCACTAAATGAATTGTTGTAAGTCGAGAACTACTTGTATATTGAAAGTAGCCTATTAGTTTATAAGACATAGAAAAAGCTATGTAGCACACAAAATCATGCCCTTCAACACCATCCCAATACTTCCAATTTCTCAGCATCTTACTACTTGAGGTGACTTCCATTTTGCCTCAGAGCCTTGACAACTGATTGCTAATTAAATTAATTGAATCTACTAGCCCCATTAGGCTATCAGTACATATTTGTATTTATCCCTCCTTCCATAGAATTTCTTGAAGCAGATTGCTTCCTTTGGTGGTGCAACAGAATCAAAGTTATGTATAATTATAGTAGGAAGAGTACGTTTTGAAGCCTCAATCTCCATATTATACTTGATTTTTCTACCGCCACAATTTTGTTTGAGCTGGTTCTTCAGCTTTAGTTCAAAACCTAAAATGATCAAAATACTATCAAAGCATGTCCAGGAAATTACTTTACTAATGTTAATAGAAAACAAGAATGATAAATACATTAATGCAGTGGGAGATTCAATGTGATGCAAATGTGAAATATGTCTTCCTGTGTTGTTTATTTCAAGAGTGACTTCCCTTTAATTCATATTTGTCAGTGAGTAGCCTAATTGCAGTAATTTTTAGACTACTGTGGGAAGTAGAAACAGGCTATTTGAAACTTATAAGAATATAAATCTAATTTCAAAATGCTACACAAATAAAATTAATATAATGCATATTTGCAGGGGTTATTATTTGGGAACAGATAATTCCTTGCATATATTAGTTTTTATCTTATCATCTAAATATTCTTGATTGAAATGAAAAAGGAAACATTATACATATTTAGGAATTCAGGTATACTGAAGGCACATTCTACATTAGCTAAACTATTAACAATACAAAGTAATGCAACTGTAAAAGAATTAGTAATAAACCAGAAAAAGAAGTAAATTTCGTCATCACAACTTTCTATTATCACTTGTTCTTTTATACTTTATTTGTACCAAATGATAGCAACTAAGGGTTCTTGGGCCAGGAAAGCTTGAAAACCTGGAATAGAAATTACATTTTGGTGTTGACTTTTGCTGCTTAAATCTAAACTCACCAACTACCAGGAGGCAGTTTGGTGGAGTGAAATGAAGCAGTATAAAGCAATTGTGCTCAAAACGATCTCCAATTAAATGGAACTTGGAAGAATTACAACGCAAAATTCCAGTGAGCCAAATTACTCATTTGTTCATCTAAAAGCTTTCTGGAACACAAGCATGTAGATACTTGGCTGTACAAAAGAGAGGCCTGGAGCCCCTTATGCACACTGGCCTTAAGAACCAGATTTCAATGGTGTCTACTCAATCATGGTTCTATACACCCAGTTACTTTGTCTAGCAAGGTTTCTTTAAATGATCACGAATGTAGTGGTTGCTATTGAGGGGCATCACATGCCTCTTAAAGGATGGTACTTTAAATATTAACACTTGATTAAATAAGCCGAACTTGAACCTTCTTTGAAATTGAAAGCTTAAGAATTCCCTTTCACAGATGTAATGTTTTCCCAAAGCATATCAAATAGAAAATATGGATGTGATTTACCAGAGGCCTTCCAAAAGTTGTTACCAACTTAGAAAATTTAAAGTAAAAGAAGATTAAAGCTTTTCCTCCTATACCAAATTTGCTCCTGTTTTAAGGGTGTCAAACTTGATTTCATTGAGGGCTGCGTCAGGGTTGTGTTTGAGTTTGGGTGGGGGGGAAAGAGGCGCTGCTAGGGTGGGCATGGCCAGCTCAACATCACTTGTGTCGGGGGCGCCTGTGGTGGCCCGAGCACTCTGTCAGCAAAAACAGAGCTGGGGAGGGTTGCACGTGGACATCCTGAGCTCCATGGGAGGCACCATTGGCTGGTCCTCCATTATTTCCAGGGCAGACCCACGGGCCAGATCTTAGCACCCCATGGTGCTTAGGGGCCTGGAGTTTGACACCCCTGCACTAAAGCATAGTTAGACAGAATGACAGAGACCTGATCCTTTTACATAATTTCTTTCCAGCCTTTGTTTGGATTAGAAAGAATAAAAAAAGATAGGAAGTTTTCTTTAATTAAAAAAAATGAAAAATGCTTACATTAAATAACAGTGAATTAAAAAGCTGCATTGTGTTTATTAGTATTTATATTTTGGTATTCCAGGGCCTAATGGGAACATAACAGTGTAGCAAGCTTCTGCATCGATATAGTGTCTTATTCATGTCAAAGAAACAGACTAATCTATATGTAGTATATATCTTAATAACATGAACACTATATGTTGAAGAGGAAGAAGCCTAGTGCCTAAATATGTATGCAGCTTACATATGCTCCAAATCATGGGGATAAATATGAAAGGAGACTCTACAGTGTATGCGCACCATCTTGGCAAACTTTTCCTATGCAGTGAGGGATACTGGTTCAAATATGATCCCATTTGCACAAAATAAGTACATGTACAAATAAATATATACACTTACTGGTTTTCCATATGCACAGTACAGGTATGAGAGAAAAGGAGATGCTGCAAAATGCTCACATATTATTTGGATGCCTATGGAGATTCTCAGTAATCCAGGTCACCAAAGGTGCTTTTTTTCAAGCAGGAACTGGACTTTCTGGTTTTTCTTTGCACCACTTAGGTAACCCCTGATGACACAGATAAACCTCCAGGTGACCTTAACAACCAACTAAAAGAATGCAAACAACCAGCTGTCTCCAAGGAGTATAAAACTTTCCATTTCCCACTATCCAGTCAGAGCTGAAGAAGCTTCTTGGATGAGAAACGAAATGTTTTCAAAGAAAAACCAGAACCTCCAGTTGCCTCTGGAGAAAAGCACCCTTGGGATATTGTTTGGACATGTCAGAGAATTTTGCTGAATTGTTCAATAAGAAAGAAAAGCTAAGTGCCATCTGCACACAAATGTCTTCTGATCAACTCCATATTGCTTGATGGAGAGGTGGAAAACTGCCTTCTATTGCAGTTTTTGAAAAAAAAAATTGCATTCTTAATGAATGCAAAGAAAAGAACAAAAGAAAAATTTCTAAGTCTGGTATGTAGAGGAGCTGAAATAAGCTTCAATGTTTTCAAGTGCTCTAAAATATCTTGCATTCTTTCTGTTGTTAATACATGAATTTTTTAAACCTCAGACTCCAGCCAAAGATATTCAGTCATCAGTCTTCTCTTTCAAAACTTAGATTACAGTATTTGGTGTAAACCAGGGGCATCAAAACTCAATTTGGTTCAGGGCTGCATCAGGGTTGTGCTTGACCTTGGGGGCCAAGGGGCGTGGCTGGGGGGGATAACCAGTTTGACATCCCTCGTGTCCGGGATGCCTCTGGTGGCCTGAGTGCTTTGCAGTGAAAACGGACTCCCAAGCTCTGTTTCTAGCCGCAAAGGCCTCCTGCAATCCTCTGCCAGCCTCTGCCAACATATGCGTGGCCTTCCAGAGCTCTGTTTTCATTGGCAGAGGCACTGAGGGCTGGTTCTTCACTGTTTCCAGGGCAGCCCCGTGGGTCAGGTCTAAGTGGCCTGTGGGCCGGATCTGGCCCTGGGCCTTGAGTTTGATACACCTGGTGTAAATGTCCAACAGGTGTGATTATTTCAGCAGTCATTTTCAAGCAAATTGCCAGCCATGAATTATTTCACCAATGAAAATACAATCCCAAAATGACATACAATTGATTTCTCTATTTGATACCAAGGATTGGGTATATAATCCAATCAAAACATCACAAATGTTTTTTTTTTTTTTGCACGGACTGCACAATAAACCCATAAGATACATTTATTAAATTACTTCGATTTTTTTTAGAACTGTTCTCTGAAAAATATTACATTTTCCAGTGAGATAGTTTAATAGCATAGTAAGAAATGCTGGTAGCTTCTCAGTGACATTTTGTTTTTTATCCTTATGGAGACAATATGGTCTTTAATCAATTCATTCTTCCTAGAAATAATTCACTACCTGCTATTTCTTTTCATTTATGTTATATGGATTTTTCTTGGAAAATTATTGACATTCATTCAATCCTTGTATGTCTAGCTTGGACTGTGAATACATGCTCCCCCCCACTGCCCAATATATTTATGTATTCAGTATAAATCCATGCCCCAAGCAGCAAGGAAAGCTAATTTCATGGTCAGCAATAGAACTACCTACCTTAGTTGGCATTCTTAATGCATAAGTTTAAAACACTTCCGAAAAAAGGCAAGGAGAATGTAAAATGTAACTATTTGGCATAATGAATAGCAAGCTGATGAACAGCGAGCTGATTATAAAATTTTCCCATTCCTAATGCACGCTTCCCTGGAGAAATGCTTCCTAATGTGTAATTCTTTATTTGCTGTTTCTAAGGAATTGAGACTACTACAAAATGGGTATTAAACCAATAACTGAAGGATACAGAAAATATATAGTTTCTGATGTATATAAATAAATATAGGTCCAATTTCTTGTAGGATGAAAGTATATGGGAAGTAATCTCTCACATTTTATACTAAGGTAAAGGTTCTCTTCGCACACATGTGCTGGTCATTCCTGACTCTAGGGGGGCTATGCTCATCTCCGTTTCAAAGCCAAAAGAGCCAGCGCTGTCCAAAGACCTCTCCATGGTCATGTGGCTGGCATGACTAAATGCCGAAGGCACACAGAACGCTGTTACCGTCCCACCAAAGGTGGTTCCTACTTTTCTACTTGCATTTTTACATGTTATCTAACTGCTAGGTTGGCAGCAGCTGGGAGAAGTAACGGAAGCTTACTCCGTTACACGGTGCTAGGGATTCGAATTGCCAACCTTTCCGATTGACAAGCTCAGCGTCTTAGCCACTGAGCCAATGCGTTCCTATTTTATAACAAAGCTCTGCATACTGTAAACACGATTCAGTAAAGATACTACGATGTTCCTTCTCTTTCGTGTACTACAAATAATTAAAGACTCCAGTCCTGTGAACAATTGACAAGTGAGAAAGCTTTGCACTGAATGCTGCGAGACTAACATGAGAAAACAGGCCCTGGATCAGACAGCAGATGGCTATTTTATGTCGCCATATTATAATTTAAAATGAATGCTATGTGCCACTCAACAGTGATTACATTCCTCAGCTAGATCTTTTTCCCCCCTACGTTAGGACAAAGCAACCACAATCAAAGCAATGAAAAAGCATTTCCTTACTAAAGAAGATTGTTTTATATATTTCTCTTTTCTTAAAAAGTCCCCAGTTTAGTATGTAGCCAACAACAGCATTTATCAGCATGTCACTGTTCATGTTGTAGTCCACTTGGGTAAAAGTGGTTTTGAAAGGTGGTATACTAATTTAATTAAACCTTAAAGATTAAAAAGATTCAGCACAGGAATCTTACAAATTATTTTTTAGAATAACGTAGACATGATAGCAGTGTTCCAATATCTCAGGGGTTGCCACAAAGAAGAGGGAGTCAAGCTATTCTCCAAGGCACCTGTGGACAGAACAAGAAGCAATGGGTGGAAATTAATCAAGGAGAGAAGCAACTTAGAACTGAGGAGAAACTTCCTGACAGTTAGAACAATTAATCAGTGGAACAGCTTGCCTCCAGAAGTTGTGAATGCCCCAACACTGGAAGTCTTTAAGAAGATGTTGGATAGCCATTTGTCTGGAACGGTATAGGGTTTCCTGCCTAGGCAGGGGGTTGGACTAGAAGACCTCCAAGGTCCCTTCCAACTCTACTATTGTATTGTATTGTATTGTACATAAAGAAAACAGGACATATTCCTGAAGTTCTGATGTCTTTAGCCAACTATAATCTAATACAAGTGTTCTTTTAGGCCAGTGACGGCTAACCTTTTTCGGTCACAGGGCCCAAAGTGCGCCCGTGCCCAACCTCCAAAATGCAATGTACACAAACCCCCTGCATGCGCCCTGCCCCACGCATGCACACACGAACCTCCTCCGCATGCCCCATATCCCTGCACATGTTTGGCAGAAACCCAAAGACCAACTGACCAGCAGGAGGCGAACACGCATGTGCGGCAGAATTGAACTGAGCTTGCATGCCCTGAGAGAGGGCACTGCGTGCTACCTCTGGCATGCATGCCATAGGTTCGCCATCACAGTTTTAGGCTATCTGAAATTTTATTCATACATCTGATTAACAAAATTTTGAGTTTAAAAACTTTAAGAACAGTTAGCTGAACTGGACCTTCCTTTCCTCTTTTCTTTTGAGTTTGTTAGAATTAGTGGTAAAGAAAGAAAGCAACTAAGATGCATGTGAAGTAATTTGCAAATGCAATCTTAATGAGAGTTAAAATAGTTTTTGATATTGTAGTGGGCTTTATTTTTTATGATGTACACCATCCAGGAAATATACATGTAATTATGCACTCAGATGGAACAAGTAATTTAAGGTGCTATGCAGAATCTATAAAATATATATATCTGATGAATTCATTCTGTTTCTATAGTTACCATATTATAATGCCCTAAAGTAAAATATCTCATTATTGTGTTCCTGTAGCTTATGATACAGACTCTCTCAGGTTTTGTTTTCTTCCGTTAGTTGCAGGAGGAAATAGAGAAAAGCAAAAATTCTAAAAAACATCAGCTAGGCCAGGGAAATAGGTATGTATTTGTGTTACAACGCCTGGTATGCCCAAATATGGGAGGGAGCTCATATTTCCCTGGCCTAGCTGATAAGGAAGAGAGCCTGTGGCTTAGTGGCAATTACATCGGCCTAATATGCAATACAGCCCTGGTTCGATTCCCAGTAAGGGTATGGCTGGCTGATGAGAGCTAAATAGCTTGAAATAGATCTATACTAGTCTCCCTTTATTTATTTATCAGCACAAATACAATACAAATATAAAAAGGCAACATTAAAAATAAAAATATGGTTTTCTGCCTGGATGGTCCTCTGTAATGAGCCAAAGGACAGAAAGGGGGAGTAGTGAGCTCCCTCCCATATTTGGGCATACCAGGGGTTGTAACACAAATACATACCTATTTCCCTGGCCTAGCTGATAAGGAAGAGAGTCTGTGGCTTAGTGGCAATTACATCGGCCTAATATGCAATACAGCCCTGGTTCGATTCCCAGTAAGGGTATGGCTAGCTGATGAGAGCTAAATAGCTTGAAATAGATCTATACTAGTCTCCCTTTATTTATTTATCAGCAAAATACAACATATGTATGTATGTATGTATGTATATATGTGTGTATGTATGTATGTATGTATGTATGTATGTATGTATGTATGTATGTATGTGTGTGTTACAACCCCTGGTATGCCCAAATATGGGAGGGAGCTCACTACTCCCTCTTTCTCTCGTTCGGCTCATTACAGAAGACCATCCAGGCAGAAAACCATATTTTTATTTTTAATGTTGCCTTTTTATATTTGTGTTGTATTTGTGCTGATAAATAAATAAAGGGAGACTAGTATAGATCTGTTTCAAGCTATTTAGCTCTCATCAGCTAGCCATACCCTTACTGGGATTATTTATCAGCACAAATACAACATTATATATATATATATATATATATATATATATATATATATATATATATGTGTGTGTGTGTGTGTGTGTGTGTGTGTGTGTGTGTGTGTGTGTGTGTGTGTGTGTGTGTGTGTGTGTGTGTGTGTGTGTGTTTGTTTTCGTAGATTTGCACGGGTGTATATATATATATATAGTGTGTGTGTGTGTGTGTAGTATATGTGTGTATAGTACACACACACACACATACACACACACATACACATACACAAATGGACACTGCTTAAAGTTGTCAAGATGGAGAAATCCTACTCACAGGTCATTTGGAATAATACCCAGTTAGTCATAGCTTTTGTATTTTTCTGATATAGTGTGCGAGTCAGCATGGAAAATCATACTTCAGCAATAATTTATTAAAGATGATTGAACTGAAATGTTGGGCTTCTGAACAAGTTTACTGCATATTCATCTTGCATGAGAAACCAGAGATGTAATTTTTCTCCGTTTTTTTTTTTTTTTTTTGCGGAATGTAATAACTCATAGCCTTTTGGATATCATATACATTGCAATAAGCCTTTTCATTCATCAAATAACTTTTGAATTGTCATTGCAATTTATAGATAGCAGAATATGATGGTTTCTGCTGGGAGAATTTGTTCTGGATTCCTCATTTTATCAAATAAGGCCATCTTTCACTTTACCTTTTTTTTTGTATTTGAAAAGAAATGTATAATGTGTATGCTTGTAAAATAAGGAAGCTTATAAGGATGGCTTACTTGTGAACCATATACCTATGGCAGGGAGGAGGCAGCCATTAACCTGAACAATGAATGGAAATTAAGGCTACACAGTTGAATACCAGGAGCACTGAAAAGAAATACTTCTTCCCAGACTGTTCTTCATATATGTGTCTATAATTTCCCTACCAACTTTATTTTATTGGTTCCCTTTCTTCTAGAGCCATGGTGACTAACCTATGGCACATGTGCCAGAAGTGCCACACAGAGCCATCCTGCGTGAGACACATGGTCTCACTCGCTTCTTTTCCACATCCCTGTGTACACATGCACACCAGTCGGTTGTCCTTCAGGCGTACTGGAGTGCCAAAATCCAGAAGAGCAGTGTTACGGCTTCCATGCGCACACTGGCATCCAAACTCCTGGGTTTCTATTATGCGCATGCGAGATGGCTAGCTGTTTGTCAGGCATGCGCCTGCACCAGAATCCAGAAGTTCGGTTTTGCATGCCATTTCCGGCATGCAGGATGGCACGCAGTGATGTAAAGGGTTAGCCATCACTGTTCTAGAGTTTATGGGCAAAGTACCCGAGTTATAAGTAATATAAAATTAAATCTATTTCTACTTCTATTTCTCCTTCTCCTGAATCCTACTCTCCTTAGAAGACAATAGATATAGTCACAAAATACTCAAAAACAGTATACTAGACAGGAGGCAAGTCATCTGTTAGTTTGGAGACTTCTAGATCTATTACAGTGGCAAATCCTAATTGGTGCACATTTACAACTAATCTTTGATTAAACTCAATATAAAGAAATGGCTTCTTTACAGCTGTTATGATTAAATTCCTCTTTTTGATACTGGTCAATAGTATCTTTCTTTATGGTGAAACACCTAAGCAGAATTATTTTTTAAAAATCCTGCTTAGGTGTTGTGAGACTAAGACCAGCTTTATGTATCATTATAAGCCATGGCTTCTTTCATCATCATTACTGAATATCCTACAAATGGCTGATTTCAAACTATATTGAAGAGATGAAAAAAAAATGGCAGGAAGCAAAAAGACAAAGTCAGAATTTTTTCCTGAGATTTGTTGAGAAGAGCTATACATTTTAAGTTAACTTCCAAATAAGATAAAGGATATTTGCCCACTGTTTCTTTTCCATCGTAATAATCCTTTTTTTAACTAAGGGTGAAACAACTTTATCTTTAATTTGTTTATTCAGACGTGCTTTCAAGCAAAACTGGAAGAGAGAACTAGAGCTAATTTCTACAACTAAAGAATATTTTTCTCTAGCAGTTATGTGGTTAACTACCAACTTGCTGGTTACCTCATGATATACTTACCTGTCACTCTGCAACATTCAATCAGTTACACCAAGAAAACTATAGAAAACAAATCAGCACACTCTTGACAGACTCTTGATTTTCTTTTTTTTTAAAAAGTAGACATGCAGGAAAAATGTGATGATTTCAGCTTTGATAGCATATTTTAATTTTTCCTACACCTTCATATGGATGTGAAGAAAGATATAAAGAAATGGCTTCTTCACAGCTGTTGTGAGTACAATTATACTTTCATTTCTCTCTCTAAAGTTATAGCATAACTCTTTTCTTTCTATAATCTATCCCATCTAATCATTGAAACTATGAATCATAAGTTAATCAAAATGTCTGTAAGGGTTTCCAGTCACCAATAAAGGTATATATTGTCTTTCGTCTAATCAAAGAAGTAAATTTAGCTATCTCAGCGAGTTCTGTCATCTTCCCCAACCATTCCTCGGTTGCAGATATTGCCAAATCTTTCCATTTTTGTCCCTGCATCTTTATCTCACTAAAACATAAGCTCTTTTCCTGGGACTTTTTGGCAGCTACTTTAAAAAGTTTCAGAGAGGGGCTACGTGCTTTGGGGATCTGAACTCAAAGCACAGCATAACCCCAATTCTTTGGAAAGCTTCCATTTTGTAACCTCGAAGTAGGACATTCCTTTTCTTTCTATCCAATTTTCCATACTCTCAACTTTTGCCAGATACACGAGGCTATTAAATTAATTTATCAATCCTCTGGTTTACATAGGTTTAAAAAATACATTACAATTCAATTTCCTCAGCAATCCTGTTCTCTTGCCATTCTTTTTCAAAATTTACCACACCTGGAATTTGCTATTATGAAGGGTAATAATGGAATCTTTTGGCTATTCGGCACAAGACTTTCTTAGAAAGCAAGATGATGGAAGAAAGTGCACTAGTGAGATATATGACTGCTCTTGGTTCTAGCCAGTGAGTAAAAAAGAAATTTATTGCTTTTCTGATGCCAAGGGATGCACATGGTACTATTATAATGGACATAGATATTTTTATATGGTGACAAAGTATACTGCTGAGCCAGGAGCTTGTTGCTAATGTGTGCAGGTAAGCTTCCTTCTTTTATTTTTAAATATCTCACTTCACTCCTTTAGGCAAATAGGTTTTAAACCCATTTAAAACAAAAAAAAACATGATTTATATAGACATTTGAACAGAGTTATAAAATTACTTGATACAGACATTTATGAGTGCAGACAAAACATTAAATGTTTAGCTATGATTGATATTTTTAGGGATGTTTAGATATATCCATAAAAGAAGATGCTTTCACTGTCTACTATGATACATTGCCAGCACAGGTTACTCAGTACTTCCTAAGTGCGGGAACAAATGACTTGGTCCTTCTCCCACTCCCAGCCCATTGTAAATACATCCTGCATTTTTATTTTTCAATTTCCATTCAGTTTTATTGGTCAGTCCAACAAAGGCCAAAGCAGTTTACAACAATAACAACCGAAATGCAACTTTAAAATGGAATCCACCATAAATCAAAATGCAATTAAGTACTAGCAGCCAACAGGAATAATCACAATCTTAGTAAGAGGGTTTAAAAGTTTTCAAACAATCATAAGAGGGTTGCTAGCTAAATCTCAGGAGAGGGCTGTTTTAGGCAAGAAGAGCACTTTTTTTTTTCCAAAGAATTTTATTGGTTTTTTAAACATTTATAGGGAAAAGGGTAAATGGAAGGGTATACAAATTTTGGCAGTTGCAAGTGTGGCAGGCGCCCCCTCCCTCCAAACTCATAAAGTACATCTGAGTATAAAACATTAGTACATAATCATATAAAGTCAGCATATTAAATCTAAAAATATTTTCCATCAGTTTATATATTGTAATATACAATCTACATATAATTTCATTACTACTTTCGGTCTGTTTATAACAATGTGGTTTTCTTATTCATTTTTGTGATCTGAGCTTTCTTGGTATTGCCCCTTCTCCCCCCGCTGGCAGAGCTCCGGCCCCTCCCGTGTCCTGCATAACTGTTGTAGAGTCTTCTGTTTTTCTAGGTTTGCTTTGTTTTTTTCCATAAAGGCCTGTGCCTCTATGGGTGTATTGATTCTAATTCTTGTCTCCTCCCAGAATATCAGCATACCTTCAGGCATCAACCATCTAAACCACACCCCCTTCTGGTATAATTTATTCGCCAATTGCGAATAATTTTTCCTTTTTTCCCTAATTTTTTGGGGGATCTGCTTCAAGATGGTTATTTCCCTGTCGTGGTATGTCAATGCTTGCCCCCTTTGTACACCCAGAATTTCGTCTCTTGTGCTTTTTCTAAGGAATTTAATATGGACCTCCCTGGGTACATTATGTGTTCTGGCATAAGCTGAATTCACTCTGTAGACCAGATCTATCTCCCATTCCATCTGTTGTTTTTCTTTATGTATGTATTCAGCTAGAATGTTAGTCATAATGTCCCTTATATTTTCCCCATCTGTTTCTATAACATTTTGAAATCTAAGATAAAAGGACATTCTCTCAAATTCTGTTTTCATTTGTTGGATATCAAGTTCTTTGTTTCCCTTCTGCACTGCTTCTACTCCTCCCCCTCACCTCCACCACCCCACCCTCCACAAGGTCCAGTCTCTGTGAGTTCTTATAGATTTGGACTTGATTCTCTTTAATTTCTTCCTTCATTTCCTTTAATTGTTTCTTAATTTCTTCCTGGCCCTGTATAAGTTGCTGAAGCATTTGTTGCAAATCCATCTCTGTACTCTTAGGTTGCATCAGTTCTGTGATCTTTGACTGTGTGGCAGGACTGGATGTTGCAGATGTCGGTGCAGAAGTAGCAAAGCCAGGTTTTCCAGGGGGTGGTCTTTTTGGAGACATAGTTTATAAAGTAGAGAGATCAGTCAGTATGGAGAATGGACAGCTGGAGAAGTAGAGCAGACAGATGAGTCCAGGAGGCAGAAGATCCAAGCAGAGGGGAGTTTCTTTAGTCAGTCTGGCAATAGAGAGGAATTTTTCCCCCAGAGAGTTCAAGAAAATAACAATCCACAAGAGATTCTTCTGGGTGACACGGAGACAAAGACCGGAAGCCTGAATTTTAAAGGTGGAGTCAGGTTTCACAGTTCATGAAGACAACGGAAGTGTGCCATCTTGCCCTGCCAGCTTTGGGCTCAGAGGCATAGTAAAGTTTTAAAAGTTCACAAAGTTCTCAGGTCATCAATAAATTCTGGAGCTAAATCCAGTGAAAATCACTTTTACAGGGGTGAGGCATCATTGGTTGGCTCTCCCCCTCCTCCTTCCCCTGGGGGCGAAAGCAGAATTTTCCCAAGCCGCTTGTCCAAGGGGGGGGGGGAAATCCCCCTCCCTCCAGCCGCACCTCCAAAGAAATCCGAGAGTTTAACGTTTTAAATTGCTGAAAGGTCCATCAAGTCAAGAGAAAGGGAATGAAGAGAGGAAGCGCCTCACCACACCGCCACTGCTTCCTTCAATTTTACATCGTCCGATCAGCCTGAAGCGAGACGCACGCGCGCCCTCCGAGACTGCTCCTCGATGCCTGGAGCGAAGCGGAGAAGCCCCCACCAGCCGCCGCCAATGCTAGGGTCCTCCGCGAAGCCGCTCCTTCGGCAGGATGCCTCTCCAGGGCGTCCTGTGCCCCCCAGAAGCGGGGAAGCCCACCGGGGAGCGGGAGCGGGCAAGGGACTTGCCCGTCGCCATCAGCCGCCGGAACCGGAAGCCTGAAGAACACTTTTTTTTATTGCCAATGTTTTCATTCCTCAAATCTTAGAAATGCTTGGAATGCTACCCATGATTGTTTTCACTTCTGCTAATGTGCAGTGCTGAGAATAAGAATGGATGTGACAGTCCTAGAAGCAAAAAAAAAAAAAATCTCCTTGTTTCCTCTCAGAACAAACTGTGTGTGATTGTGGGAATCAGTCACAATGGAAAACTTTCCTGAAGAGAAAGTGAAAACTGGGGAAGGAGGAACACTTGTCAAATTGATTCCTATTTGTTTTGTTCTGTCTCCCAAGTGAAGCTATAAAGCCATCAAAGTGATGCTTCCCTTTATAGAAATGCACATTCAACATTCAGGAGAAACCGCTTCTGTTTTTCAATAGGGAAATGGCGTCACAACATCCTACTGTTTCACACATCTGAACTGAGATAGAAATACTCCTGCTCACCTGTCTAACAGGGCTAATTTTGTGGGAACCCAAACACCTAGAGCTGCTTTTGAACTGGCTCTGAATCCTTATATAGAAATATCCTATCATTGTTCCATTGCTCTCTTTTTCAAAAGGCATCTGGACTGCCTTTTCCCCCCCTTGAAAACATTTTGCTTTTCAGCCGAGAAGTTTCTTCAGTTTCTGATTGAATGGTGGAGAATGGAAGTATTTGTTACTTGAAGTCATTTGGTCATTAGCACTCTCTGAAAGTTGTTGAGGACACTTGGAGGCTTATATGTGCTGTCAGGGTCACCTGATGCAGTGGCTCAGTGGCTAAGACACTGAGCTTGTCGATCAAAAAGGTTGGCAGTTTGGTGGTTCAAATCCCTAGTGCCGCATAACGGAGTGAGCTCCCGTTACTTGTCCCAGCTTCTGCCAACCTATCAGTTTGAAAGCATGTAAAAATGCAAGTAGAAAAAATAGGGACCAACTTTGGTGGGAAGGTAACAGTGTTCTGTGCACCTTCGGTGTTTAGTCACGCTGGCCACATGACCATGGAGACATCATCAGACAGCGCTGGCTATTCAGCTTTGAAACGGAGCTGAGCACAGTCCCCTAGAGTCAGGAAGGACTAGCACATATGTGCGAGTGGAATCTTTCCATTTACCTTTACAGGTCACTTAAATAGTGCAAATGGACATGGAATCATCTTGAAATGTTCATTGGCCACTTTATACCTTTGATTAGCAATGCTCTATTCTACACACCTTCTGCTTCTGTGTGCAGCAGTGTTTGGTTTCATTTAAGAGCAATCGGTGCAGAACTGAATTTGAAATAAAAGACTCAGCATCGGCAGAATAGGTTTAGGATATTTTTCTCTGGATAACAAAATTCCTCCATTTACCCCTCAAAGATGTATGTAATGTATCCTTAGCAAATAGGCCAAATCATTCCAGTTCATGCTATTTTCAATTATCTGACTTCTACCTAAGAAAGCCATTGATGTCCATGGAATATAAATTTAAGTTGGCAGCCTCACAGCTGGTAAAGAGATTTAATGGATTAAAGGTTAATTGCAAACAAAAGAAATCCTGGGTTGTTTGTCTTCCTTTTTCAGACCATTAGACCAGCTTTCTTCATGCCAATGAAAGTGAAAATTATAGAGCTTCTTATTGAAAGCCAATGTGTATCACATGCTGCAGAAAAGGAGATACTTTTACTAACTCAAAATAATCAGAAAACAAAGCACAAAGCAAAGTTTTGGATTTTTCAAAGTTTTGAAAAATCACTTAAACCTAAGTGATGCAAAGAGCTTTACAATACTGTATATACTAGGAGGGGATGTTGTGGCTCAGTGACTGACACTGAGCTTGCCAATCAGAAAGGTCGGCAGTTCTGTGGTTCGAATCCCTAGCACCGTGTAGTGGAGTAAGCTCCTGTTACTTGTCCCAGCTTCTGCCAACCTAGCAGTTCAAAAGCACGTAAAAAATGCAGGTAGAAAAATAGGGACCACTTTGGTGAGAAGGTAACAGTGTTCCATGCGCCTTCAGCATTTAGTCATGCTGGCCACATGACCACATGGACGTCTTCGGACAGCACTGGCTCTTTGGCTTTGAAACGGAGATGAGCACCGCCCCCTAGAGTTGGAAATGATTACCACACATGTGCAGGGAAACCTTTACCTTATATACTAAGAATTAGGTCCCCATGAATTTGATAGCGTTTAGATTGTGACCATTAGATTGTTCACTTATAATTGATATTCCTCTCTATTGACATTAAAAATTTCAAAATGCCTTACATTTATTTGATTTAAAACTGACGCCTCATACTTATATGCATCTCCAAAGCCTTTTTTTTGGCACTTCTTGGCATCTTTCTTTTGTACAATAATGTATTAAGGATTAAGAAAAAAATAGAAAAAGAAAAAAAGACTCCAACCTGTCATTCATCCCTATTAACTATAATCAACTTTAAGGACTTATCACAATCTCTTAAAATCAAACATCTCTTTGTTCCTTATCTTCACCTTAGTTTTTCTAAACCTCATCTAAAACCTCATCCCTATTAAACAGCAAAAGTCCAGTCGGAATTATCATAAATGACCACAAAAGTATTACAAAATGCATCTATTGCATCCAATTTGAATTCATCCTTTTCCTTTAAATAAATACCATCTTCATTTTTTGTTTTCAAATTATCTAAATTCAGTCCCACTAAAAAAAAAGTAAAAAAAAAAACCAACAACAATTAAACACTACCAGAAATATCCATTGTCATCTAGTCTTAATCAAGAAGTCATTAAACATCCCCCAAAAGAAATCATTATTTTAACTTTGGTCAAATAGATTAATTTTATATTTATATTATTTCTCCTTTCTGTAATCTTAAAAATTCTCAAAAAAAGTTCTAAGTCCTTTCAAAAGTCCTTTGAAATTACACTTGTCATAGCTAATAAAGAGTAAAATAGTTCAAAAGTCTGTTGTCCCGAGTCAAAGGTTTCCTTTGAAGTAATCATCTAGTGCACACTAATGTCTAATCTTCAAAGATTATCAGTGCAGAGTATAAACAGAGATTTTTCTCATGAGAGAAGATTCTCTCAGTCAACATCCAGATCTTAAATCAAGTCCATCTGAGCCTCTGATCCATGTGAAACTTTCTAAAGTCAACCATAATCATTCTCTTGCTCTATGTTAAAAAAACCCAAACACATACATTTTTTAAGGATTGAAGGACATTCAACCGTGATCTCAATAGAACTTGCCAGTCTGAAGATTTAAAGAAAACCAAAGAATACTTAAAAAAAAGATTAAGAGGTGAGCCAGTCAAGCTCAGAATCCATACAGACAATATTAGCAGTTATAAAGTAATCATGATGGAATGCCATAATTCTGAATCACAAGCTCACCACTAAAACGCAGCTTCTGCCATCTGCTTACAAAAAAATCATCTTAGAGAAAACATGCAGGTAATCTGACAATCTCTCTTTAACTCCAGAGAGATTTTAGTTGCTTGATTCTTGAATCGGACACATTTTGGCTGCAATGTGTCAGTTTGCCATTAGGCTCATTGGGAGTGTCAGCAATCCTTGCCATCTTTTCTGATTGTAATTGCTGAAAGTCAGAGGACAGTTTCAGGACATTGTGAATTAGGACAACATTCCTCCAGGCCTTCCTGTCTTCTACCATCACCTGGAGTCCATTTAAGCTCATGTCTACTGCTTCCTATACTTACATTAAATCCTTACATCTACTGCTTCGGTGACTCTATCCAGCCACCTCATTCTCCTCCGTCCCCTTCTTTTGCCCTCAATCTTTCCCAGCATTAGGCTCTTCTCCAGTGAGTCCTTCCTTCTCATTAGGTGGCCAAAATATTTGAGTTTCATCTTCAGGATCTGGCCTTCTAAAGAGCAGTCAGCAGTCAACCCAAATATCAGCATTTATGAGAACCTATTATTAGACTGATTTCAGAAAGTTAAGCAGGATCAGACCTACTTAATACTTGGACAGGAGATCAGTAGCAAATCCCAGAATTCATGACTAAATTTCCAAGTCAAAAGACCAGTAGGAAATACCAATGCTCATAACCGGACTGCTAAGTCAAAAAACATTACTGCCCCCTCAAAACAACAGAAGGCAATGGTAAATGTGCTTTCACATTGGAAGCAAGCTGCCAATAAAACTTATAGAAATGTTAACAAGAATTAACATTATCTTGAAGGAGATGTTGCTTCTACCTGAAAAAGTAAAAGGTAAAATATGCTGGAGATGGTTTCTGGAATTCTTTCCAGCCTTTTTATCAGTAGTCACCATAATAGTAGTTAATAAATTTCTTCTCTGTAAAAAAGCAACATGTTATATACGCAAGTATTTATCTCCTTCCCTCATGTTACATTTGTGTGTCTGTTGCTGCATATGTGTGCACTGAGAAGCATGGATTAGGTGGTGTATACTCTGTTGTGGGTCAGTTTAAGAGAAATAGGGAGAGCTTAAAGTGGGTCAACCAGAAATATTCCTCTTGTGTTAACATCTGGAAGTCTTGAGCTTTACTCACAAGGGGAGGAATAGAGTGAAGCAGATGGATTGGAGTTGGGCAAGTGAGAATAAGTATGACAGGAAGAAGAATGAGGAATGATGCCAGTTAGCAGAGAGAGCTGTGATAAGGAAAGAAGGGAGTTAGATTTGGTAGAAAGCCTAACCCTAGTTACAAAAAGCACAACCAGAAGCCAAGAGGCAGAAAACTGCAGAGCCAGGAAAGTAGTGCTGAGCAATGGAGCCAGAGTAAAAAAATAAATGAAATGGTAGTGAGATTGGAAGTGGTAGAGTTGGCAGTTGATTGAATGATAGAAATGGAGAAAGTAGAATGAGAGAGGACAGGGTAAGAGAGAACAGGAAAAGGAAAAAGTGAGTGGGCATTTGGAAAGACAAAAAAAAAGAATAACATTAAAGGAACAGACAAAGAGAATTACAGTAAGAGAAGTAGAATTTCATGGGAATGTAGGTTTGCATGAGAGTTGGGAAAAAGATAGAAAAGGGAAATAAACTTGAGTATGCTATATATTTCAAATCATTTGCATGTCGGGCAACTGTAATGTGGCTCCTGTTGCATATCTTTAGCAAACCTAAAACTTGGTCAGGCTGCAACTCCTCTCTATACTTATGCAAGTTAGTTTATACAGATAGAGTATAATCTGGATAGAGTAAGGTCCTTGATTCAGCAATTGACTGAATAGAACATCTTATCCACCCAGAGCCCCGGTGGTGCAATGGGTAGAATGCTATACTGCAGGCTACTTCTGCTGATCACCGGCTGCCAGCAGTTTGGCAGTTTGGGTCTCGCCAGCTCAAGGTTGACTGAGCCTTCCATCCTTCTGAGGTGGGTAAAATGAGGACCCAGATTGTTGGGAGCAATATGATGACTCTGTAAACCGCTTAGAGAGGGCTATAAAGCACTGTGAAGTTGTATATAATCCTACATGCTATTGCTATCCAATAGGTCAAATGTATGGTGAAACTATAAGTAGGGAGGTAGACTCTTCTTATGAAGGGAGCTTCTTTCTTGAGATCTAATATTTTATACTGCCCTTCTATCCTAATGCTCACTTCCGAGGTGGTATTCAGCAGGTTCTGAAGAACTGTTAGTGGACATTTTGAGTAGTTCGGAGAATTGGTAAATACCACCTCTGACTGCCCCTGCCCCCATCTATTCTCTGCCTCCTGAGTCCCATTTGGAGGGAATGGGGATTTTGCAGTAATTTTTCCCTGGAATGGGGAGAGACTGGAGATTGTACAGTATCCATTCCCTGGAGTGGGGTGGGAATGGAGATTTTACAGTATCCTTCACCTGCCATGCCCACCAAGCCATGCCCACCAAGCCCTGCCCAGAGAACCAGTAGTAATTTTTTTTTAATCCCACCACTGGCTCACTCCCTATATTTATCCCAGATGTATCAACATTCCTTGCACTTTTAAGTATTTTAAGACTGAGATGACCAGGTTTATTGTTTCTCAAGCCCTTGAGAAAGTACCTAGAATGGGAATGGGCTTTGCCTTATTTTATGTGGCATAACAGGCACCATACTTTTACCTATAACAGCACAATAATACACAAAGTTACCAGGAAGAAAAATCTTACTAAAACAAGCACTAAAACAATCTTACTAAATCTTACCAAAACAAGCACAATTAGAATTAGATTGTTATCATTAAAATAATACTTTAAAGTATAAAAGAAATCAAATAAAACAAAAAGACATAGTTTAGCATGTCCCTTCTCAAAAGATGCATAACTTGACTTGAATTTTTCAGTGCACAGTTTTACAGTGATCAATTTAACTTTCTTTCTGACTTGAAGTAACCAACTGAAGAAGATTGATGTAGCCATATTTACTGAATGCAACCAATATGTAATTTGTAAATGTGAAATAATTTATAAGTTGTAGGAAAATATGCAACATGAAATAAATGGCTGTTTAAAAAGCCACACGTTATCAAATGTGTTTCTCAGATATGCTGAGGTCAGATACTATGAAGGCCTATTCAACTGATGTAAAATATGCTTACTCTTTTACTGTCAGGATGAATTTTTCAATGAATGATTACTGTTATGAAAAAAGAAAAAGAAAAGTACTGGAATTTAAAAGGCAAGTGAGCTAGGATAAATACTGAATTTCATTTAATTAGGCACATTTAAATATAATTTGAGTTTAATGAAGTTCAATTCATAAGACCGCATCCACATACTTCATAATTTTCCCTTCTGTCACATTTTTAAAAAGCAATTTGGAAACAATTTTGCTGTACCCAGGGATTTGTGGGACCCAGAGGTGTATGTGATCTTGGGGTTTCAGGTTATTTAATCTTCAGCTAAATGCACAGTGTGGAAATGGAGTTCAAGAAGAGATTACTAGTCACAAGTAAACTAAATTTGTACATCTGCTTATTTTTTTGGTAGTCTTTTTTGCAGTATGATTGAACTTATATATAGAACTATAAGTGTATTTGCTGCAGAATAAATAAGGAAGTTTAAAAATATATTGAGAAAAAAAGGACAAGATGGTGACCCTAAATACATGAGGTTTCACCTCTTATTTATGTAGATTGCACATGCTACATGTAAAAAGGAGATTGGCATTGAAGATAAGCTGACATTTTCATATGCCCCTCCCCCCCCCCCCGGAACTATGGATAACCCTGGAAGAATCAGAATATGACTGATTTTCCATGAGGTCCTTGAACGTACAAGAAGATTTGTTCTGTTTGATAGGTAGGCTTGGAATGAATATAATTACTAATCTTTGAAATTTGAAGAGAATAGTGATCATTTCAGCACCAAAATATAAACCTTACCAGGAGAGGTAATATAGAATTTTTATATCTCTAATGAGCTGCAGGTGATAAATGCTCAGATAATGACAAAAAAAAAAGAAAAAGAAACTGTAACTATGTGCTTTTATGACACTTTCCAAATGACCCTGCAAAAGACAGATACGGGAAAGTGGAGAGTGTTAAACAATAACTTCATTGGGATATGTTGTGATTTTCTTTCTAACTCTCTCTGTAGAGTGACAGTTGCAAATACCACAGTTAATTATAACTCGTTATCTTAGCCAGTTGGCAACTGTGAAACCACCATACATTTCAGATTGTCTGTGAACTAAAGCTAATTAAAATTCTGGAAGGTTCTGCAGAAAGGAAGACCGTAATTATTCAGTTTCTCAAAGTGATGTACGAGCCTACATCTCTTGGCTCAATGTAGCTTTTTCTCCCTGAAGTTGTTAAGAAATGAGAAGCTATTGGGAGGCTAAAGTGATGCTACCCAGTCCACTTTTAATAAAAGAAATTTGGAGGAAAAGAACTAAATAATTGAATTAATATGAGCTCATATGTTATATATCCCTTAACTACTACTGTTTTTCTTCTTTAAATATTTTTTTTTCAGGATAAAAGCACATCTCAACCTAGAACTGTCAGCAGACTGTACATTGGAGGATAAAAGTACTATGTGGTGATATGATAGAGAAAAGAAGAAAAACCATAATGACAGTGAAAAGAAAAAAAGAAATGAATTCATTTCCAACTATTAAGACTTTTAAAGATCATTACAAAAA
This sequence comes from Natrix helvetica, assembly GCF_964273705.1. Lineage (NCBI taxonomy): Eukaryota > Metazoa > Chordata > Lepidosauria > Squamata > Natricidae > Natrix > Natrix helvetica. The sequence goes on from NC_138550.1 coordinate 111,856,124, forward strand.
ATTAGGTTGACCCTCTTCTTCTTTGTGGCAGTCCCTCAAACACTGACTCGCTGCTATCAAGGAATAGGGGAGACATGATAGCAAGGTAAAGTTTCCCCTGCACATGCATTCTAGTCGTTTCTGGCTCTAGGGGGCGGTGCTCATCTCCATTTCTAAGCCAAAGAGCCAGCACTGTCTGAAGATGTCTCCGTGGTCATGTGACTGGCATGACTGAACACCAAAGGCTTATGGAGTGCTGTTACCTTCCCACCAAAGTGGTCCCTATTTTTCTACTTGCATTTTTAACATTTTTTTGAATTGCTAGGTTGGCAGAAGCTGGGACAAGTAACAGGAGCTCACCCTCTTACATGGGGCTAGGGATTCGAACTGCTGAACTGCCAACCTTCTGATCGACAAGCTCAGCATCTTAGCCACTGAGCCACTGTGTCCCTACCTCCCCACATCAGGAGTGGGTAAGTTGCATGCCTGCTGCCTTCCTTGGATGTGGTAACCATTTCTCAGGCTCCCTCTCTGGAATCAAACATGATGGTAGTATTCCATTATTTGAGGGATTGCCACAAAGAAAAGGTGCTCAACCTATTTTTCAAAGCACCAGAAGTCAAGACAAGAAACAATGGATAGAACCTAATCAAGGACAGAAGCAACCTAGAACACTCAGGATAAATTTCTTAACAGTGAGAAAACTTAATCCTGTGGATCCTAGAAGACCTCTTGGCAGCATTTGTTACCATTGATCATAATCAATGCAGGTGTTGTTAGTTGGGTGACTGTGTTTTGGTAGTTTTGTTTCTACTTAAGTGTATAGTTTCAGCAAATAGTGATGGGGTGGTGGTGGTGGTGGTGGTGGTGGTGGTGGGATTTATTAGGTTGAGGGACATTCCAATGTAGGGTCCCATAGACTATGGTACTTTCCCATTTACTGACTATGTGAAACAATTTGGAGAATGGTTCAGGGATTGATTAACACCATTGATTTGAGGATCATCAATAAATTGACAATAACCAATTATATATTGCAACTTCAGGCTGAGTTAGATATACACTTTGACTTTAAATAATGTGGCATATAACTTTAATTTCCATTACCTGTTCTCAACAGTTTTTCTCCTTCTTTCTCTTTATGCCATTACTAGCTATAAGTTCTGTTCATAACAGGTTCTTCTCCTCTAAAGAGTTGTAGTCATTTTAAATTTAGTATTTCATGTTATACCATTTCTGACTGTGAATTATGAAGTGCAAAACATTAGGCATCATCACCCTTAAGATGTAATTAGAACTTAGCCATATAATTCAGAATATGTCAAATAATGTTGAAGTTAGTAAAAATTATCTCATTAATTTGATAATGCTATGAAAGTCCCTTAGCAGCCTTAGGCATGTAGGATCTACATGTCCATGTATAGAAGACAATTTTTCAACAGTGACACAATCCTTTCATGATAAGATGATTTAGTGGAGAAAAAAGAACACCATGGTATAGAATCAGAAAATAATTTCCAATTGTTTGAATTATATAATTAATATTTGATTGAGCTTTGACTTCGATAAACTTTGCTTTTCAGTGAATTGTGGCACAGTGGCAATTCTCTGGAAGCTATAGCTTCTTTTCTCAAATTACAATAGTTTTATGCTTGATACTAAAAATATTTAGTTTATGGTATAAACTTCTGCCATTACATATATGTATATTAAATATAATTAATTGAATCTTAATATGATTTAATCTTCATTTAAAATGAAGTTAGAAATTGCAAATAAATGTGGAGGATGTACTTTTTTCCATTTCAAATTCTTCTGATTCCTTTTTATTTACTAACCATCAGTTACTGTATATTGCGCCAATAGTACAAATGCACTCCCTGGTTTTTTGCTATAGGTCTAATTAATTTAATTAGGTATAATGAATTGATTAAAACTGCCTCTAAAAGTGCACAAAGCAATGTCAGGAGCCTTGATCTCTGATCTCTTACTTGGAGAATTATCATACCATATTATCTTCTCCCAAGATCTTTGTCGACTATTTCATTGAAAGAAAAAGAAGACAAGACAACAAGACAAATTCATGTGGCATTGGTAAGGACAACTGTCACCTTGATCATGCAAGAATAATAGAATCCAAACAGTGATCTGCATGTACAGGTAGTCCTTGTTCAATGACCACTTCTTGGGTGATCCGTCAAAGATACAGTGCTGGACGAAGGGACTTGGGCTTGTTCATAGTTTTATTTGTTTCAGAATCTCCATAGTCATGTGATTGTGATTCTAGCACTTGGCAAATGGCTTGCAATTTCAATGTTGCAGCATTCTACATCACATGACCACCACTTGCATCATTCACTGCCAACTTCTAACAAGCCTAGTGAATGGGGAAGTTGGCAGTAGCTTGCAAATGAGGACCATGGGATGCTGCAATCATACAGGATTTGCGTAACAATGGCAATTGGAACTGCTGAAACTAGTACAACTGCTGTCTCAAGTTAATGCTGTCAGGGCAGCCTCCATCAGTAACCAAGAAAGAAACCACTCAACTCCATTTTTCAGAATTAAGAGTACTTGTACTGGTTATGAGTAGAAAGCAGCTAGCAAAGCAATATCTGAGGCAAAAGCGCACGTAATCATAGATATCAATATGTGGCCCAACTCCCTCCCCCTAGTAACCCCAACCCCCAGTCTAATCCGCACACCCCACAGGTGTCATGTGGGCTGCAGCTTCAAAACCCATCATCAGGTTGGTATGTCGGACGGTTGGCCTTGGCGGCAATTCCACTATCTGCAGCATGCGCAGTAGATGGTGAGAAAATCACTCCCTTCTTCATTCACTCCTGTGCTTAAGCTTCCCCTCCCAAATACCATGTTATCTCCCCCCTCCCCGTTTCAATGGCAGCCGAAAGCAAGCAGCAAAGCAGAGGCTGACAAATGCATTCACGTGATATCATACTTTATGAACATGTCACTTAATTATGGAATTGCTGGTCTCAATTATCATCATTAAGCAAGGACTGCCTATTGTAATCTTTATGTAAGTAACACAAAATTGAATAGATTAAAACTTAGGGGAAAATTTAAATGTCTGTATGCAATTTTGTGTAGGTGTACATACTACATGTTTAAGATGTCTTCCTTTGACCATATGGGCGTGTTGGAATTGAGGCAGGATCGCAGCACCTCCACACTATGGACTTAGCTAGATCTTTACCGTGTGAAGTGACTTTAGTTGAATAGTGAAGGTTTTCACTGATGTTGAATGGTGTAAGAGATGACCAGGCTGAACCTGAGGGAGGGGTCAAACACATTATTAGTCCCTGTGCATCCACAAGAGTTCTAAGTCCAGCCCACCTTGAATTCCTTTCTGTTCTAAACTCCCTTGACCATTAGTAATTCATTATCTTGTAGGGCACTTAAGCTTGCAATAAATCTTTACACTCATTTGAACTGCCCAAATCTTCTGATTTCCCAGGTGCTTGACAAATGGATATACAGTATATACATGTAGTTACAGTAGATGTAAATGCTCCATCTTTTTCAAGACAAATATGTCTCATGGAAATCATATTTACTATTGGTTCCTTACTTCATACAATGAAGATGATCATATGAACTAAATTTGTATTTTTCCTAGAAATATATTTTTCTGCTCAGTTCACTCAGATATTGTTCTTCAACCTTTCCTTTCATTAAACAATTTAATAGTACACTTCTGATAATACAATAATATTCACCACATTAATTTTTATATTGATTATATGACTAGACAAGCTGTTTATGAAACAAAATAGTCTGTTATATATGCTCACAAATGCATACTTGTCTAATGGTTGTTGGGTTGCTGATATTTACTGATATATTGGTTTTAATGTGCAAATCATCTAGTAAGACAAAAGGAAAAAAATAATCAATGGCATGGATTTGTTTCTTTAAAAAATTTTATTCTACCATTCCAGCTCCAAAGAATAATAAATATCAGTGTAAAAGATATTAATCATACAGAGACCAAGATGAATTTTCATTTCTAAACTAAACACTCATAAAAATGTTTTTTTTTCATTTAATATGCTTGTTGAGTTTTCCTCAACTATTAATTGAGAATAATAGAATGAAAATTTTGACTATGCACACAGTACATAATTTGAGGTTTGAAACAAAGCATAGTTATTGTCCAAATTTATATTAATCTTACTTTAAGTAAATCTAGTAGATTCCCTACAATATTATCTGCAGTCTAGTAGATTGCCTGCAATATTATCCTCCTACAGTATTATATGAGAGGATAAATACAATTCAGCCCAATTTAATTTGATAAAATAGAGTAATTGAGTGTTACTTATTACAGTAACATTAAACATGATTACTTCAACTATTTTTCTGCCTCAAGTGTTATAGATGGGGCTGCTGTTTCACTAATTCCAATTATTAAAATGCAGTGCCTTTCTTTTAGTTTATCTGAAAAAAAAATGATTAAATTGAGCTTTATCTCTTTTACGCTTCTTTCATTCATTCAATCCATTGGAGCAGATGATGCCATAATAAAGAAATAAATTGTATACTGTATGCAATACTACAATATGCTTGATATGCAAATAGTCATTAGTAATAATAAAACAATATCCCATCCAGTCAATTATCTTTCATGGCAGCTTATTCAACTCTGGAAAGTACAGAATTTTATAGAATTTATTATTTATTTATTTATTTCTTGGATTTCTAGACCACCCCCTCTCCCAAAAAGGGACTCGGGGCGGTGTACAGTCAATGCAGATAAAAATACAATCATAAAACAATTAAATACATTTGGATGGAGGAGATAGGCTGTACAAGAAATAAATATATTCTAAAACCCTAAAAACATCCCCAATTAAAAACCCAAACCCAATTAAAATAAATCCCCGGGAGGTAAAACTAAGAAAGTGCCAGGCCAGCTGATTGAAATAGGTGAGTCTTTAACTTTTGACGGAAGGAACGGAGGTCGGTGGTGGTTCGAGGTCATTCCAGAGGGTTGGGCCCATCACAGAGAAGGACCTACTCCTAGGTGTCGCCCGCTGACACTGCCTAGCGGACGGCACCAGGAGGAGTCCCTCCCTGTGTGAGCGAATAAAAGCTTCATGTATGTAAATGTGTTTGCCTACCCAATGGAATGCTGGAAAGCAACCTCGGGGAAATTGTAATATTTTCTTTGGCTGCCCCAAAGGCTCCTGTCAGCGTGCACGTTTTGCATACTAAAACTGGAAGCTTAGAGACTAGAGAGGAGACAGCTCCGAGATCTTTGCAAGGTAAGAGACCTGGTGCGGCAGGATGGAGGGAGAGGCAATTGTGGGGAGCATGAGGTATCTCAGTGGGTTGGGGGAGACCTTGGGTAGTCTTAAGCTTGTGGACCATTCCATCACTAGCCCCCCCAAAGGCCTTTTCCACACTGAGATACCTCATGTGCACTTAACAACCTGCACATTTGATTAGCAAATCTGTGGGCAAAAGCAGGGAGTTTTCATGTTCATTTTACATGATTCGCTCCAACAAATCTTCGGGTTACGAATATAATTGGCAGGCTCCATTACATTTGTAACTCGAGGATTATTTGTATGGTAGTTTTAAAATGCTTGGCTTTAATTTTTATGATTTATTGTGACCCAAATTACAGATTTGGGGGGATTGAGTGCAATGCAGAATCTAATGACTACAGCATCCTATAATCCCGGTAAATAAATGCAATACAATAGCAGAGTTGAAAGGGACCTTGGAAGTCTTCTAGTTCAACCCCCTGCCTAGGCAGGAAACCCTATACCGTTTCAGACAAATGGCTATCCAACATCTTCTTAAAGACTTCCAGTGTTGGGGCATTCACAACTTCTGGAGGCAAGCTGTTCCACTGATTAATTGTTCTAACTGTCAGGAAATTTTTCCTCAGTTCTAAATTGCTTCCCTCCTTGATTAGTTTCCACCCATTGCTTCTTGTTCTACCCTCAGGTGCCTTGGAGAATAGTTTGACTCCCTCTTCTTTGTGGCAACCCCTGAGATATTGGGACACTGCTATGATGCCTCTCCTAGTCCTTCTTTTCATTAAACTAGACATACCCAGTTCCTGCAACCGTTCTTCATATGTTTTAGTCTCCAGTCCCCTAATCATCTTTGTTGCTCTTCTCTGCACTCTTTCTAGAGTCTCCACATCTTTTCTACACCGTGGCAACCAAAAATGAATGCAGTATTCCAAGTGTGGCCTTACCAAGGCATTATAAAGTAGTATTAACACTTCACGTGATCTTGATTCTATCCTCTGTTTATGCAGCCTAGTACTGTGTTGGCTTTTTTGGCAGCTGCTGCACACTGCTAGCTCATATTTAAATGGTTGTCCGCTAGGACTCCAAGATCCCTCTCACAGTTACTACTACTGAGCAAGGTATCACCTATACTGTACCTGTGCATTCCATTTTTGTTGCCTAAATGTAGAACCTTACTCTTTTCACCATTGAATTTCATTTTATTAGATAGTGCCCAATGTTCAAGTTTGTCAAGATCCTTCTGTATCTTAAGCCTATCTTCTGGAGTGTTGGCTATTCCTGCCAGCTTGGTGTCATCTGCAAATTTGATGAGTTCCCCATTTATTCCTTCATCCAAATCATTGATGAAGATGTTGAAGAGTACTGGGCCTAAAAAAGAGCCTTGGGGTACTCCACTGCATACTTCCCTCCATGTAGATGCAGTTCCATTGAGGACTACATGTTGAGTGTGGTTGGTCAGCCGGTTACGAATCCATCTGGTGGTGATGCTGTCTAACCACATTCTTCTACTTTATCTAGTAGTAGGTTATGGTCTACCTTATCAAAAGCCTTACTGAAGTCCAAGTAAACTATATCGACAGAATTCCTCTGGTCCACTAATTTTGTCACTTTGTCAAAGAATGCAATAAGTTTAGTCTGGCATGATATGTTTTTGACAAACCCATGTTGGCTTTTGGCTATTACTTTGTTTACTTCTAGGTGTTCATTAATTTGTTGCTTGACTATCTTTTCCAGAATCTTTCCTGGTATTGAGGTCAGGCTGATAAGGTCTGTAGTTTCCTGGATCTGTTTTTTCCCTTTTTTGAAGATGGGAACCACATCAGCTCATTTCCAGTCCTCTGGCAGTTCCCTGGTGCTCCAGGATCTCTGGATAAATAAGCAAGTGAGCAAACCAGTAAACATAAAGCTCACATAGCTTCCCTTCCCTTACCTTTATTTCGATTTTTATACCGCCCCCTCTCCCCAAAGGGACTCGGGGCGGTATACAGTCAAATGAAATAGATAAAATGGACTACAAACATGCAAACATAAAAACATAGAAGAGGAGGCAATACAACACTGTACAGGTAAAGCAGATAAAAACAGTATATCAACAATCCTAAAAAATACCCAATTAAAATTACCCAGTTAAAATATATCTGCCAAGAGGTATAATAAGGTTATGAATGGTCCAGGCCGGCTAAACGGAACAGGTGAGTCTTCAGTTTTCGTCGAAAGGAGAGAAAGTCGGTGGTGGTTCTGATATCGGGGGGGGAGGTCATTCCAGAGGGTTGGGCCCATCACAGAGAAGGCTCTACTCCTAGGTGTCGCCCGTTGGTACTGCCTAGTGGACGGCACCCGGAGGAGCCCCTCCCTGTGAGAGCGAATCGGTCGCAGGGAAGTGTGTGGTAGGATGCGATCCCGCAAGTGTATCCCAGAACTGTATTTTAAAATAGATGTCCGAACAAAATCTGAGACAGCAAGATGGAATTATAAAATTATTCACATACAGCTTTAAGGGCAAAATGATGATGATGATGATGATGATGATGATGATGATGATAATAATAATAATAATAATAATAATAATAATAATAATAATAATGATGATGAAGATATGTATGATAACTGGATCGCCAATGCTGTCAGGATCCTGGCTCCTCATCCAACATTCATACACCTAATGATAAGGCTATATGATGGCTATAAATAAACTTCACACTGCTTCCAAGCAGGAGTGAAATGCTACCGGTTCACCTGAACTGGTACTAAAAAAAAAATGCTACTGGTTTGGGTGAACTGGTATTTCTGATGATCAGCTATGACACACGATTTATATCAGTTGGAATCGTCAGATTTCCTACTTTCTAGCTATTCTAAATTACCTGGCACAGTGCATTCCTCACCCATCACTGTTCTACTTATCTGTGCAGGTGCTGGGTAGCAGGCTCATTCCATTTTGATGCTCTGCGCATGCGCAGAAAGTCCTGCGAATGTACGGAAGGTCCTGCGTGTGCACACTCACATTTGCGAACCAGTAGCAAAGATAAGTTGATTTCACCCCTGCTTCCAAGCCTTATTATGAACAGAAATTTTTCATTGTCGGGTTATATTTGCAATCTCCTCATATGCTAATCCATAAATGAAAAGGCTTGCAAAGATGTTGAGTTTGTGGTCTCTATCATTTCCCTACTTTTCATTGTTATACTAATTGAATATCTACATAGATTTTCTCTTAGCTTTGATTCAGTTACACATTTGTCATGGTTATTGAAGGGATGAACTAAAACAAACGGTTTCAGCAACCATGGTTTGTTTGTTTGTTTATTCAATGTAGCCACTACTTGACCCCAGACTGACATTACAATCTTGAATACATATGGCTTGAAGTGTACATTACTGAATCATTACCAACACAAATCAGATAGACTGTTTGTGAGGAGCACACAGAGATGAGTAAATCAACCTTTAATTCAGACTTCTAGTTCCTCTTTTTTGGGGGGGGGGTATAATTCCCATGGATCATCCCAAAAACTGGCTCTATCTCTCCAGAAAACACTATCGCACTGTGGCCCACGATAAATACAGGCAAAGATTTATGGAGTTGCATCAGAAGTACTGGCTTGCATGGTTCCAGAGAGATTGTTAATTGGCTCCAATATGTTCATTAGCATAAGATTAAGTACTTCTCAGGATCAAAACTAATTAAATATTAATGTGCCTTTGCCTTCTTCCTCTCATTACCTATTCGGAGTTCAGGAAGGGGAATAAGAGAACATTAGAACTGCAGTAGTTCTTTTGGCTGCTGGGATTTCGTACTTTTATTATACTAACGTATGCTCTCTGAATATTATGCACTTGATCATTTTAAACATTTGCCTAGTGGCCAAATCCCAGGGTTTATGTTATTTATGTTGCCATTGTCAAACTTATTTTTTTAAAAAAATCATTTGAAAAAGAAAATAAGGGCCTTCTTCTGAATGTCAAAGGATGGCTCAGATTTCTCACTACGTTTGCCCCATTTTTAGCTGTACTCCGAAGGTGTTACTAAAATTCATTGATTTTATTTTTAAAAGCTTTGTCAGTAAAAAAAAAAAATCAAACTGGTTGGTAACAAAACAAGTAATTAATTGAATTCGATTCCTGTATAAGTACCTGGCAGCCTATCGTACTGAAATGAGGAAGATGGACGGAACGTGAACAAGTGAGTTCACAGAGGCTGACTGAAATGGTAACAGAGTCACTGGACATGTACTTATTTGTACACACACACACATACACACACATGCTTAACAATATGTAATCAAATGGAATTTCAGTGCAAGAAATAAATGAACTGTTTGGAGTGAAATTTGCAGTAGATTCATAGATCTCACTAGGATGTAATCTCGACTAAGGGGACATGGTGGCTCAGTGGCTAAGATGCTGAGCTTGTCGATCAGAAAGGTCGGCAGTTCAGTGGTTTGAATCCCTAGCGCTGTGTAATGGAGTGAGCTCCCATTACTTGTCCAAGCTTCTGTCAACCTAGCAGTCCGAAAGGACATAAAAATGCAAGTTGAAAAAATAGGAACCACCTTTGGTGGGAAGGTAACAGTGTTCCATGCACCTTCAGCATTTAGTCATGCTGGCCACATGACCACAGAGATATCTTGGGACAGCTCTGGCTCTTTGGCTTTGAAACGGAGATGAGCACTGCCCCCCTAGAGTCAGGAACAACTAGCACATATGTGTGAGGGGAACCTTTACCTTTAATCTGGCCCAGTAGGTAGCGTGTGAATTCAGCCATTGTAAATATTTGTTTACGGCTTACTGAAATGAGAAGATGAAGAATTGTGGCCTATACAACAAACTATGGTTTAAACAAATCAAATTTAGTTAAGTGTACAATAAGCTATTGAAAATGTTGGGAAGGTTTTTAAATGGGCTATGTCAGGGGTGAAGACTCTATAGAAGACAGAAGTTGTTCTATTCAGCAGTTGGTTCAATCAAGGCACCACCAGAGGTTCAGACGAATAGGTAGTAACTCCAGCAGACACATGACCATACCGGTACTATCCTTGGCAGCGGTACCATATTGGTTTTCTGTTCTGCACATGCACAGAACAATGTCCATGGGAGGCCTGCTAGGCCCAAAATAGAGCATGGGGAGCGCTAGCAAGCCTCCCTGCAGCCCCCTGGGAGCAAAAGGTGGGGGCTTTAAGAGAGAGAGAGAGAGAGAGAGAGAGAGAGAGAGAGAGAGAGAGAGAGAGAGAGAGAGAGAGAGAGAATGAATAAATAAATAAATAAATAAATAAATAAATAAATAAATAAATAAATAAATAAATAAATAAATAAATCAATCAATCAATCAATCAATCAATCCTCACCGTTTGGGGATCCCCAGGTGCATGGAGCAGAGGTCTGCAAACTTAGCAATTTTAAGATTTGTGGACTTCAACTCCCAGGATTCAGGTCTGCTGGCTGGAAAATTCTGGGAGTTGAAGTCCACAAGTCTTAAAGTTTGAAGACGTCTGGAATGGAGTTAAGAGTTTATTGAAAATGCGGCTAGCTACCTTGTTCAGGCTAAGCTAATCAATAGTGGGAGGGAGGGAAGGGAGAAGAAGGGAAGGGAAAGTGACTGTGATATGGATGGATGGATGGATGGATGGATGGATGGATGGATGGATGGATGGAAAAATGGATGGAGGGATGGAAGGAGGGAGGGAGGGAGAGAGAGAAAAAAGGAGAGGAAGGAAGACCACAAACCTGGCACTAGACGTAGGTTCAGAGAATGCTTTAAAACAGGACAGCAATCCAGGGCTGGAAGAGACCTCAGAGGTCATCTAGTCCAACCCCCTGCTGAAGCAGTATACCTTATATCACTGATGGTGAACCTATGGCACACGTGCCACAGGTGGCACATGGAGCCATTTGTCAGGGCACGCGAGGCGCTGCCCTGTCAGCTGGCCAGCGCGCATGCATGCGCTGGCCAGCTGAGTTCACCCTTTTTAAAAGCCATTTTTTGCCCTCCCCAGGCTCCAGAGGCTTTATAGGAGCCTGTGGAGGGTGAAAAGAGCCTCCCCACTGGGAGGCCCTCCAGAGGCTTTATGAGCTTCCCTGAAGCCTCCGGAGCACAACAAACCGGCCCTACGGGCAAACCGGAAGTTCAGGAACGGACTTCCTGTTTGCTCGGAAGATCGTTTTGACTGCTCCAGAGGCTTCAGGGAAGCCTCTTGAAGGTCCCTGAAGCCTTCGGAGCACTTAAAATGACCTTCCGAGCAAGTGACTTCCAGTTTGCTCGGAGGGTCGTTTTGAGTGCTCCGAAGATTTCAGGGAAGCCTTTTGATGGTCCCTGAAGACTTCGGAGCGCTTAAAACAACCCTCCAAACAAACTGGAAGTGACTTCCAGTTTGCTTAGAGGGTCGTTTTGACTGCTCCAGAGGCTTCAGGGAAGCTTCCTGAAGGCCCCTGAAGCCTCGGGAGGGCTTCCGGGGGGCGGGGGAGGCTGTTTTCACCCTCCCCATGCGCCTATAAAATCTGTTGAGCCTGGGGAGGGCGAAAAAAACATGCAAAAATGGGGGGGGGTCACACCTGTAGTGCGCACATGTACACTGGGGGTCGCACATTGCATTATGGGTGCGGCACACCTGCACACGACCCCCCTGCGCTTCCCCCACTTATGGCACGCGAGCCAAAAAAGGTTCGCCATCGCTGCCTTATCTCATCTTGGTTATTTTGGTGCTTCTAACACAGAGGAGAAATTCCCAGAAATCTCCAGGCATTGCCAACCTCTCCCCCCTAGTAAAAAAAAAACTAGAGCAAAAACTTCATGCAGTATTAAAAAGAACAGAAGAAGGGGCTGATGTGGATTGCTTAATGGGCTGCTAAATTGGCAAAATAGATGGCTAAATTGGCCATGCCCACCCAGTCACATGACTGCCAAGCCACACCCACAAAATAAGCCACTCCCACAGAACTGGTAGTAAAAAAATTAGAAACCTACCACTGGGTACCACAATGTATCTTTCTTAAGCTTTGCTTTTTTTTCTACACTGTGTGGGTCTCGCCTCATCTCATGTCAGAAATGCAGGAACTGGAAAGGAAAAAAATATTAATTTAAATTTTAAAACATTAAAAACATTAAAATAATTAAAACGTAGATTTATATAGTTCTAGCTCAATGCTGGCCCATGCTGGTGGCAGGGTTATTTCCGAGCAGCAAGTCGGTCTATGTGCATGTTGGTTCCAGAGGGCACTGTAAAAGATGGATACTTGTTTGAAGAGTGCCACATTTACAGTAAATATCCTGTGCAAGTAGAACAATACCTATTAAACACTACTGTGACTCCAAAATGTTTTTTTTTTTTTTTTGTGCTGTCCAGCTTCTCGGTAGCCACATGCTGGAGCATATGATTTTCTTCTAGATTCAGAAGAGCAATGTTTTTTGCATGTGTTGAGATTATTGATCAGTGGTGTCAAACTCAATTTTATTGAGGGCCACATCAGGGTCATATTTGACCTCAAGGTGGGGTGGGGGCATGGCCGGTGGGGGGGGCATGGCCAGCTAAACATCACTCGTCAATGCTCCATTTTCAGCCGCGACGTCCTCCTGCAGCCTTCTACCAGTGACAATGGAGCTTGGGGAGGCTGTTGCAGCTGAAAATGGAGCCCAGAGAGGCCACACGCAGCCATCCAGAGTTCCATTTTCTCTGCTGGAGGGCTGCAGGAGGATGTTGTGGCTGAAAACAGAGCCTGGTAGGGCTGCACATAGCCTTCCCAAACTCTGTTTTCACTGATAGAGACACTGTGGGCTGGCCCTTTGCTTTTTCCAGGACAGTCCTTGGGCCAGATCTAAGCACCCCATGAGCCTTGAGTTTGACATGCCTGGCCTAGAAGAAATAGAAGGGATTGGTGGTAAGGAACCAATAGATGGTTGAAACTGTTGCATGTTAAACTGCCTTCCTTGTCCCTTTCCCTTACATTCCTTCCCCCTCCAGCTCTTCAGCACAATGCAGATTGCACAGAATTAACTTTCTCTTTTGTATTCAAGGCGCAGATTCTCTTCAACATTAGATTAATTTTCATTGCTAAATAGAAAAATGCAAATTTCCTTTTTACACATCTTAGGATGTGAAAGAGAAGATACATAGCATCACAGACTATTAAAGACAGAACAGGGAGAGCTGGAGTTTTAAAAGAATGGCTTCCTCATGTTACATAAACCTTCTCATAACTCCTTTTTGTACATTTGGGGTTCCAGGAGCTGTGTATCCTCTGCAGAGATGCTATTGTACAAGATGAACCAACAAACATGTGGTTCTGTTGGATTCATTTAGTTAGTTAGTTTGTCAAATATGTAAAAAAGTAACAGGTATAAGTATAAACATCAAGACAGTAGGACAGGGATGGTAGGCACGCTGGTGCGCTTATGCATGCCCCTTACAGATCGCTTGGGAATGGGGTGAGGTCAACAGTAGGCAGTCTTAAGTTAAAATTATGGGGGTTTGGGGATGTAGTAACAGAGTCAGGTAGTGCATTCCAGGCATTGACCACTCTGTGGCTAAAGTCATATTTTCTGCAATCAAGTTTGGAGCCGTTCAAGTTTGTATCTATTGTTTGCTCATGTATTATTGTGGTTGAAGCTGAAGTAGTCGTTGACATAGATTGTCCATATCATTGACATAGATTGTCCATATCTAGTTACTGAAGGTTTCCCCTTCAGCTCTATTCTTTTTTTGGGGACCGGAGCCCTTTATCATTTTTTAAAAAAATAATTTTTATTAAACTCATTTGAACATTAAAAAAGAAAACATAAATATCCACTCATTGCAGCATTTCCATATCGGTATCATTCCTATCATTCATATTTACATAAGTTCTATTTCTATACTTCACTATTCTATATTATATAATTTAGGTTGTAATAATATTTACAAATATATACAGCATTATCGTATTATTTTAGATATTACATAATTCTTATACAGTAGTTTTACATCTCTCTTCTAGCCATTTATACAATATACTCCAAACTTTATAATGCTCCGATTCTTCTCTATCTTTCAATTCCATGGTCAACCTATCCATCTCTGCACACTTAAGTACCTTTCTTATTATCATTGCATCTGAAAGGATATTATTCTGTTTCTAATTTTGAACAAAGATGATTCTAGTTGCAGTTAGTATATGCAATATTATATTTTGAATTTTTTACACATATTTCCACCTAATATGCCCAATAAGAATAGTTCCAGTTTCAGTTTGATCTTTTGTTCTGTAATTTCTTCCAACCATTCCTTTATTTTAAGCCAATACCTACTAGCTTTGGAGCAGGTCCACCCCATAAAATAGAAAATTCCCTATTTATAGCTGCATCTCCAGCATTCAGGGGAGCAATTTGGAAACACTTTGGCCAATCTAGTTCCTCCAGCTCTATTCTTTAACATAAATTTTACATTGAAAAATGTTATTTTGCTCTTTTAATAAAAAAGCCCCCACAAGCCTCAAAACCCTACATTATTTTACTATGCTCATCTGGAGGATCCATATCTATTCTGCAGGTGTGTTGTTTTATATATACCACAAAAAAAAGCAGGTTTTTTCTCCCCTGGAGTTACAGAAAAAAATGGTCAACTGGAAATATTCTGAATCATCTTTTTTTTTGAATGAGTTAGCTGCTTCTTCTTTTAGTTAGAATTTAGATACCTCATTTCTCAGAAGCAATATTTTTCTTATAACTTAACATATATTATTCCAGTTACCAATGCAACCTCATTTACCTCAGATCCAACACACACACGCATTTCTATGTTCCTTTAGGAACAGCAGACTTCAACAGAAAGACTGCAAATGCATTTATCCGTCAATTAATTTCTGCATTCATTAAAAATACTTATCCATTGTTAGCTAATTTTTCTCCCTTACAAAAATTGTCAACCACCTGTCAAAATGAAATGGTGTTAGCATCCATCTGAAATGGATGGGAAGGAATAATTATAAGGCATTAAGCACTTTTTTCCTAGTCACTTCATTAAACTGCAGGATTACACTTTTCTTTTCCCTTTGAATTGTCATCTCTGAATCCATTCCATTTTTCCCCAAGCAAGAATCCTGAGGCAGCAGTGCCAAGTAGCTTGCCTTGAGTCTCCCTGTATTTTCTTGGTGCTCTTTCTATTCAAGTTCATCCACCAAAAAACAGGGATAGAATTTTAAGAACTGAATCTGCTTCTTCCCCCACCTGCCTCAATCTTCTAACCTACTTTTTTCTTGTGTGTTACATTTATTAATTAACAGTATGTTGAATGAAAAATAATGCTTTTACATTTAGGTTAAATAGGAATATTTTAATAAACAAAACAGGAAAATAAACCTTGACATGAAATCTCTTATAATCTGTATTTTACCTTTTCACACCATCACTATCATTTTCTATTCACCTCTGTTGATGATGGACAAACATCTTAAAGTTGTTGTGAACAAACTCCAAATTTGTGTAAGGTGCAACAAATCAGGTGCAGCGTCGCCAGCTGCATTAGGGAGGGCTCATACATGAGATGAAATAACAGGATGACAGCAAAGTTTCCTTGAGATGATATGAGCCCCGAATGTGTTCTGGAGCCTGCTTTTATTAAGTCAGAAGGCATTCAAAAAGTTTCCGTTATACATCGTGTTATTACATATTGGTTACCTGCTTGTGGCAGGGCAGAACTAAACAGGTTAGCATACAGCCATATAATTGGTTAAAGCTTTCCATAGGATGTGGTTTTTTCTCTCCTGTCCGGAGTTCTCTGGACAGGCTCTGTGGTTAGCATTTCTTGCATAAACAGCAGGTGTTGAAGCATAGCAAAGGATGTGGTTTTCAATGTCGTAAGGCTACCTTGTCAGGTTGTCTTTATTTAATGTGAAGCAAAATTATTTGACCATTGCAAAAGATCCCAACAATCAGGAACCAAGGTTGTTCAACTGAGGTTATTCTATGCTATATCTCTCTACAAGAACTATTGGGTCAAGGTAAATTGGTGGTAGATAAGAGTAAAAGGAGTTAAAAGAAGGCTGAACTTAGATCTCTTATGGGCTCAAATCTAAACTGATGATGCACTTGATCCCACCCTTAGGTTCACCCTGGCCATCTCCTACATCTTGCCTCTTCAACCAGAGCCTGACAGTCCATTCCATCTCTTCATTTAAATCAAAGAGATACCTTCAAAGATATCTGTTCAATTATAGAAAGGCTGGAAGTCAAATTCTTTTTCTGGAATTGAAGTTCTTTTTGGAGCTTCAAAACTCTGCTTAATCATTGTTTCATAATTCTTACTGTTGCAATGTAAGGCAATGAGCAGTGGTGGGATTCACATTTTTTTACTACCAGTTCTGTGGGCGTGGCTTGGTGGGCATGGCAGGTGAAGGATACTGTAAAATCGCCATTCCCTCCCCACTCCAGGGGAAGGTTACTGCAAAATCCCCATTTCCTCCTGATCAGCTGGGACTCAGGAGGCAGAGAATAGATGGGGATGGGGCCAGTCAGTGGTGGTATTTACTAGTTCTCTGAACTACTCAAAATTTCTGCTACTGGTTCTCCAGAACTGGTCAGAACCTGCTGAATACCACCTTTGGCAGTGAGTTGATAGTGGCGACAGATTCAAAGAAAGGAAATCTCTGTAAACAACACCATCTGAATCCCTAAGCCTGATGCTATGGGTTGAGTAGCCCCTCACTCAGGTAATGTTATCACATAGACTGATGCTTTGTAAAGATGAGCCCAAAAATGTAAATGTGCACAGCATTTACTTGATTCCATTTACTGAATAACCAATTGATGAAATAATTATTGTAAGGCCAACCACAGACTACCAAATAAATTTTAATAGTTCAAGGATATAAAGATGAGAACATATTTGTAGATACAAGTTGCACATACTGTACATGTCTTAAATTTTTCATTTAAAAGTTAGCTTGTTTTAGATTGGCATCTTCGTCCTGGAACAGTGACCATTGGCCCCTTGCTACATAGAGTATATCATCTATCTCAAGAGCACCATGACTATCTGAGAAGTAATCCATTGAAAAGAACGCGTTGCTTGGTGTAACAATATAAATAGCTAGCTTTATAGTGTGGTCTTGTATCTTTCAGAAAAAGTTCAACTTTTGACACATGCTGTTTGTTGCCTTATTCTTCCTTTCAAGCATGGAAAATCCATGGAAAAAAACTTCAAAAATAAAGAAAACGAAAAGCTGACTATCGATGGAAGTCTATTGATGGAAAGGGAGAGTTAAATAGATTAAGCTCTGCCAGGTTGCCTTGGGGATTTTAGGGACAAACATACAATAAACCAAATCCTTATTTTTCAAAATATAAAATCCATTTTTCTCTGAGCTTAGTTGAAACAAATAGGTCCCTTGATAGGCAGAGATTAGAAAAATAAAATGAAATATAGAACCCTTTATATTGGCAATGCTGTGGATTATTTTTGGGTCATACACTAGTAAAATAAATCAATAGATGGCAAGTTATGTGGTGCCACCTAGTAATTTAATAAACGGAAATGATAAAAAAAATACATTACATTCATTTTATTAAATTTTATTTTGGAATAACTGCAATTTTTATTTGGCCAAAGAAGAAACTTTAGTTCATTCCTAAAACTTTACTTTCACATTGCACTAAGCCATAGTTTAACTTTGGTTTACCGGCTTGGTTCAAAGAAAGATATGTTGGTTCATCTGAAAGATGACAATGGTCTCATATTAGGATCTTTTATTACTTAAATGCTTGTGAACTATGCTTCTTCAGCTACCCTTTTTCCCTGAAAATAAGACCTCCCCAGATAATAAGCCCAACCGGGCTTTTGAGTGCATGCGCTAAAATAAGCCCTCCCCCGAAAATAAGCTCTCCCTGAAAATATTGCAACACAGCAGCAGCCATGAGGTGACCACGCTCGCTGCCCTCTGCACCTCAAAAATAATAAGACTCTCCGAAAATAAGGCCAGGTGCTTATTTCGGGGGGGGGGGAGAAAATAAGACCCCTGTCTTATTTTGGGGGAAACACAGTAGTTGCAATTCTAATGGACTGCTTTGTGATTGTTATTTTATTCATTTGGATGTATCCCACCTTTATTATTTTCACAAATAACTCAAGGCTGTGCACATAATCAATACTCCTTTTTCTTCCTATTTTCTCCACAACAACAATCCTGTGAAGTGAGTTTGACTGAGAAAGGGTGACTGGCCCAAGATCACCCAGCTACCTTTCATAGCTAAGGCAGGACTAGAATTCATGGATTCCTACTTTCTAGCCTGGTACCTTAACCACTAGACATAGCCTGCAAGTGGATTTTTGGCAGGATGAAAGGCTCAGAAGAAACCCTCCCTAGTATCTTAGGATGTAAAGGAGATAGTGGGGTAATGGTTATACTCTCAGACTTAACAAGATTGTATCAACGTAGTTTTACAGCAAAGTACAATTAGCACATCTGCTTCTGATTCCTATTTGGTTTATTCTTTGAGGCTGACAAGTACTCATCTGTAGCTGCCATTCAAAAATTGTCACCAGAAAAGCAGGGATTCAGTCTCCTGAAAGGTTGCTACCAGCAACTTACTACAGTTCATTCTGGAGATGTAGACAAATCCGGTGAACCCTACAATGTTGACTTGAATGGCAGGCAAAATCAGAAACAACCTTCTGAGCATCAGTGCCCTGACTATCATTAGAATTTCTCACAAGCTCCTAGAACATTTTTCAAGGCACTTGGTGTCTTAGCCAGCTCAGACCCTGATTGAGTAACCAACAGACAGCAGCCAGAATTGCCTAGGCAACTTTGGACAGTGGAGGCTATGCTACCAGGGAATAAGGAGTCACAGCTGTTGCTGGTCATCTTGGAAGATAAGGACTCTAAACTCTCTATGTGTAAAAGAGAACAGAGGAAAGATGATCTGTGGGGCTTCTTGCAAGAAAGGAAATTCACCATTCCAAATGAACAATATTCTTAAGAAGACTAGAAAGATATGGCATGCAGAGCTATCTCTCTGGGCATGTGAGCCATCACCCATTGCTCTTCTGGGTTCCGGTGCAGCAGCCAGCTAGTCTTTATACACACAGGAACATTGGAAACTGGAAGAGCAACCACCTGGTGCGCATGTACGCGCCAGGAAGTTGATTTTCCAGTTTCCGGCATGCACATCTGCCAGCTGATCTTCGCATGTGCATGT
The DNA here is from genome assembly GCF_964273705.1 of Natrix helvetica. Lineage (NCBI taxonomy): Eukaryota > Metazoa > Chordata > Lepidosauria > Squamata > Natricidae > Natrix > Natrix helvetica. Next base: position 111,875,558 of record NC_138550.1, read on the forward strand.
GCACTAGAAACTGGAAAACCAGGTTGCTGGTGCGCATGTGCACAGTGTAAAGCAGAAGATCATCTTCCCGGTGTGCGCATGCACACTAGGCAGCTGCTCTTCCGGTTTCCAGCATGCACACACGTGCTCCCGTTTTGGCACTCAGTGCTGAAAAGGTTCACCAACACTGATATATACCTTCCCTTGCCATTTGCTTTATGCTGAAACACTTCCTAGTAAAGATTGCAAACTTCTCTCTGCGTTTGTGGAGCACATGGCTTGAAACAGGACATTCCGTTGTTGAAAAGAGTAAAAGTGATAAAAAGAAGGCCAGAGCAAGCATTTATCTGGTCCTAAGTAAGTGCTAACGCTTTCAAAGGATGATGTCTAGACCTGGACTGGAATCAGTGGTAGACTAAATACTAAGTGTATGGATACTGCTATAAAGGTTGAAATGTTGTTAACTTGAAGTGCATCTCTTGACAGTTGCTGTATTCGTAAGAATTTGTCGAATGCAATAAATAGCCAGAGAATGGCTTTGGTATTTGTTTTCCCTTGGCCTGCCCTATATATTCAGCGACATAACTCTGCCTTTTATAGATTCTCTGTTGGCATTATATATTATCACTTTAATGCCCTATTTAAGTGAAAGTTTTAATGGAATCTGTGTCTGCCCTGAAAATGGTATAAGAAGTAATGGACAGATGCTGCATTCAAGCCAAGGCAGTTTTGAACAGTCTCTCTTAATTTAAAAACTTAAAAGAACAATAAATGTAGCTTGAAATGGATGATATCAATTTCCTCACCTACACCACCTCAAAAGAAAAAAACAAAAACCAGAGAATAAATGGCTTTCGAGCAGTTAAGATTAAACAGCAAAAACTCAATCTTGAAGGCAATAATAAGAAATGCTCCTAAATTCAGGAAGTTTCTGAAAAGATTTACTGACTGATTAATTAATTGACTGATTGATTGCTTATGCGGCAACCAAACCCATGTCATTTCTTAGCAACTAAATAGATAGACTTTTTCTATAACAATGTGCCCTCCAGTGACGTGCGGTGAAGTTTATGGCTGGTGAGGCACTGACGTCATCAAATGATCATCATGAAGGGAGGACTGTGACAATGTTGATCTTTGCAAGGGTTGTTTGATTACAACGGTCGCGGGGAGGGGGGGATGCGAGGACAAGAGAAGATCACAAGGTCGGTTGGGAGACCGTGGTTGTTGGCTATGCCCGGTCGTCTGCACCAACCCCCGCAACCTAGGTGGCCAGGAACTACAGAGCCCGGGCCTACGGCTGATGCTTTGCAATGCAAGGTCCGTAACCAACAAGGCCCCCCTCATTAATGAGTTGATCTCTGAGGGGGAGCTAGACCTTGCAGGGATAACGGAAACCTGGTTGGGCCACGAGGGTGGTTTACCCCTCGTGGAAATGTGCCCACCAGGTTTCCGTGCATTCCATCAGCCTCGGGCCCTGGGTAAGGGTGGTGGGGTGGCGGTAGTTATACGGGAAGGTCTAGAGCCGAGGGAGTTCACTGTTCCTCAGATATCCGGGTGTGAGTCCCTTGGTGTGAAATGGGGCCCACGGAGGCAGTTGGGTTTGCTGATTGTATACTTGGCTCCTCGCTATACATCAGCAGCCCTGCCCGAGCTCCTCGAGCTGATCTCGGAGACGGCGGTTGAGATCCCCAGGCTCATGGTCATGGGAGATTTCAACCTGCCGTCGACGGGAGCAGCATCTGAGGTAGCTCGGGAGTTCATGGCTTCCATGACAGCCATGGGCCTGACCCAGTTAATTCAGGGCCCCACACACGAAGGAGGCCACACATTGGACCTTGTCTTTGTATCTGAGCAGTGGACGAGTGATCTGGGTAGAGGGGATTTTACTGTTACACCCCTGTCATGGTCAGATCACTCATGTCTCCGGCTTAACTTCCCTGGCGCTACCCCCCACCGCGAGGAGGCGGGACCAGACGGTCCACGCTGGTACCGCCCCAAGCGCCTGATGGAGCCGGATAGGTTCCAGACGGAGCTTGGGCCATTACCTGTAGCCCTGACCCGCGCTCGGTCGGAGGACCTAGCGGCCGCCTGGAATAGGGCGGCGGCTGGGGCCTTGGACCGGATTGCGCCTTTGCGACCTCTCCTGCGGCAGCGACCCACCCGGGCTCCTTGGTATACCGAGGAGCTGAGGGTGATGAAGCGTCACAGGAGACGTCTAGAGAGCAGGTGGAGGTCCTCACGCTCCGAATCTGATCGAACACAGGTAAGATCCTACTTGCGGACCTACCTGGTGGCATTAAGGGCGGCCAAACGTAGATATTGTGCCACCCTTATTGCGTCCGCGGATAACCGCCCTGCTGCCCTGTTTAGGGTGACCCGCTCCCTCTTGTCACAGGGGACGCAGGGGGCACCTTTACAGGGCAGAGCAGAGGAATTTGGGGAATATCTGCAGGACAAAGTCGCTCAGATCCGGAGCGGATGGGCCCCACTCAGTGGACCAGACGAGCCGCCAACAGCGAGTCTTGTGAGACCATCCTGGGAGGAGTTTGATTCTGTTGCCCCCGAGGATTTAGATAGGTTGCATGGACGGCTGCGACCCACCACATGTTTAATGGACCCGTGTCCCTCCTGGTTGGTACTGGCATCTTGGGAGGTGACACGAGGCTGGCTTCTGGGCCTGGTGAATGCCTCATTGGGTGAGGGATCCTTACCAACCGCCTTGAAAGAGGCGGTGGTGAGGCCCTTACTTAAGAGGCCCTCACTCGACCCAATGGAGCTAGCTAACTATCGTCCAGTCTCCAACCTTCCGTTTCTAGCGAAGGTTGTTGAGAATGTGGTGGCCCAGCAGTTTCCACGACACCTTGACGAATCCGAGTATCTAGACTCACGCCAGTCCGGCTTCCGACCTGGGCACAGCACAGAGACAGCCTTGGTCGCGTTGGTTGATGATCTCTGGAGGGCCAGAGATAGAGGTTGCTCCTCTATCCTGGTCCTATTAGACCTCTCGGCGGCTTTTGATACCATCGACCATGGTATCCTATTGCGCCGGTTGGAGGGGATGGGAGTCGGAGGTACCGTTTTGCGGTGGTTCGGCTCCTACCTCTCCGACCGGAGGCAATGTGTGTTGACAGGGGGACAGAGGTCGACCCCGAGGCCACTCACTTGTGGGGTGCCACAGGGGTCGGTCCTCTCGCCTCTCCTGTTCAACACATATGTAAAGCCGCTGGGTGAGATCATCCGTGGTTTTGGGGTTGAGTATCACCTCTACGCTGATGATACTCAGCTGTATATTTCAACTCCAAACCACCCCAACGAGGCTGTCGAAGTAATGTCCCGGTGTTTGGAGGCCGTCGGGGTCTGGATGGAGGACAACAGACTTAAACTCAACCCCTCCAAGACTGAGTGGCTGTGGCTACCGGCACCTCGATTCAGCCAGCTGATTCCATCGCTGGCCATAGGGGGCGAGCAGTTGCCCCCTGTGGAACGGGTGCGCAATTTGGGCGTCCTCCTTGATGCCCGGCTGTCAATGGATGACCATGTGGCGGCCGTGGCAAGGGGGGCGTTCCACCAGGTTCGCCTGGTGCGCCAATTGCGCCCCCTACTGGACCGGGATGCCCTACGCACGGTCACTCATGCGCTGGTGACGTCCCGCCTGGATTACTGCAACGCTCTCTACATGGGGCTGCCCTTGGGACGCGCCCGGAGACTGCAGTTAGTTCAGAATGCAGCCGCGCGGGCTGTGATGGGGAGTACGAGGTACTCCCACGTAACACCTCTCCTGCGCGAGCTGCATTGGCTACCTGTGGTTTTCCGGGTGCGTTTCAAGGTGCTGATTACCATCTTTAAAGCGCTCCATGGCACGGGACCTAGTTACTTGCGGGATCGCATCCTCCCACATACATCCCTGCGGCCAATACGCTCACACAGGGAGGGACTTCTCCTGGTGCCATCCACTGGACAATGCCGGCGGGCGACACCGAGGAGTAGGGCCTTCTCTGTGATGGGCCCAACCCTCTGGAATGACCTCCCCCCCGACATTAGAACCACTTCTGACCTCCGCTCCTTCCGGCAAAAACTGAAGACCCACCTGTTCCGATTAGCAGGCCTGGCATAATTCAACTGTCCCTCCTGGCAAACGCACTATATCTGGTTATTTTAGGGGTTTTTTAATTCACTGTATTTGTTTTTAGGGGTTTGAACTTATTTTAATCTGCTTTGTACAGTTCTTTTAATGTCATTCTTACCTCCTCCATGTCAACTGTCAACTGTACATACTTAATTTTATTGTATCTGATATATTTTGTATGAACTGTACACCGCCCCGAGTCCCTTTCGGGAGAGGGGGCGGTCTAGAAGCATTAAATTAAATTAAATTAAATTAAATTTGCAAGCGTGCAAGCAAAATACCCCAGGATCACGGTGGCGGGGACAGCAACTCCTTCCACTGTGCTGCGGAGAAGAGCCACGTTGTGCAGGAGACTCCTCAGCGCTAGCCTCAGATCAGTGCAAGCCACGGTCCCTTTCATGTTGGCTCAGGAAAGAGGCGAATGGGACCTTGTGTGCAGGAGGTTCCTCAGTGCTAGCCTCAGATCAGTGCGAGCCGCGGTCCCATTCCCCTCCTTCCTGAGCCAACATGAAGGGGACCGTGGCTCGCGCTGATCTGAGGCTAGCGCTGAGGAGTCTCCTGCACAGCTTGGCTCTTCTCACAGCGCAGTGGAAGGAGTTGCTGTCCCCGCCACCGTGATCCTGGGGTATTTTGCTTCCACGCGCAAGAAAGAGATGAAAGAGAAAAAGGGGAAAAAGAGAGAGAGTTAGAGAGAAATGAAAGAGAGCTGCAAGGAGAGAATGGGAGAGAGGGAAAAGAGATGGAAACAAATCAGCACTAAAAGCCACCTCCGTCCTCCCTCCCTTCCTCTCCACAACCTTCCCCTACCCCCGAAAGCTTTTTCCCAAATAATACCAGCAGCATTTCATCTCCACCAAAGTAGATACATACACACACACACACGTGAGGGTTAAAAGCCTAAAAAATCCCGAGGTACGGGAGGCATGCAGTTCACCTGCCTCCTAGTAGAGGGTGCTTTTTAGAGGCTTTTTAAAGTCTCACCTCAGCACTCACCTTTTCCCTTTTAAATTTTTTTCTTTTCATGATGAGAGCGGTGAGACTCTGCCTCCCCTGCCTCCCCTGACTGCACGTCACTGGTGCCCTCAACCTAGCCCTTCAGGTTTTACAATGATGCTTCCACCACAGTTGCAACTGAGGTGTTTTGGTGGACAACCTCTTACATATGAGCCAGCAGTGTGCTACAACTGGGGGTGGGGTGGGGGAGCCAATGCGGTCATAGACTGCATCAATAGAGGAATGGTATCAAGATCGTGTGAAGCTACTCTATACTGCACTGGTAAGAGCACACTTGGAACAGGTCACCATGATACAAAAAGATGCTGAGATTTGAGAAAGAATGCAGAGAAGAGCAACAAAGACGATAATGGCACTAGAAGGTAAACCATACAATGAACAGTTGTGGAAATCAGGTGTGTCTAGTTTTACCAAGAGGAGGACTAGGAGTGACATAATAGCAGTCTTCCAAATTGCTTGCCTCCAGAAGTTATGGGTGCTCCTTCACTGGAGGTTTTTGTTGTGGTCTGCCGGCGGCCAGCAGAGCTGGCAGCAGAGTCAGACAGTGAGGACTTTGGGGAGGAACATGAGCCATTCGTGGGAGCTGAGGAGGCAGAGAGGGAGCTAGACATCAGCGAGGCAGAAGAACAGCTAGACCCTGTTCTCAGTTTGCGCATGCACAGAGTTTCCAGAGGAGAAGAACCACTAAGAAAGCAGGGTCAACTTGGGAGTGAAGCCACACCTTGGAGGTGATTGGCCCCTCCCATAAGAAACAAAAGAGGAGCTAATGGGGAGTGAGCTTTTGCAGGAAACAATTCGTTCCTTCGGTCATTTCAAGAGTGGAAAGTTCTGTTTTTGACAATAAAATACTTTGTGCCAAGTGTTGTCCTGCAATTGGAAACTAGTTATCTGGCTGCTCTCCAAGCGAGATAAGGTTCGTGTTGATAAATATTCCTCTGAAAGACTGTTTGCCAAGCCTTGCTGACTATGAATGAAAGGTTTTGCCAGGATCAAGATTCTGCTTCATGTTTTTAAAGGAAGCCTAGGTCAGGGATTTCAAGAAAAGGTTGGATAGCCATTTGTCTGGAATGGTATAAGGTCTCCTGCTTGAGCAGGGGGTTGGACTAGAAGACATCCAATGTTGCCTCCAACCTTGTTATTCTATGTTCTATATTCTATCTTCCTGTTGCTTGTCTTCTTTTCCCTTCCATCTAAACAGATACTAGATAAAAAATAATTGGAAGACAGTATTAACGAAACCATGACCTTTTTCCAAAATAAAAATTATGAGGCTTGTGGTAGCTCATTGTTATGTTCACATATGTTCCCTTGTATTTTATTGTTAGATCAGAAACAAAAGAAGTGCTTTTTATTATATGTTATTGCAGTTTTTTAAAAAAAAAGAATGTAGAAAAATGCAAGGGTAAACTTAAGATACAGGAAAAATAAAATGATAAAAATATAACAAAAGAAAAAGGGAACCATCTAAGCATATCACATGCTTATCAACTACTAAATGTTATACAAAAGTTCTATTTATTTAAAATGAAAATCTTGTTGGTTTAAAAAATGAAAGGAAAGAAAAATGGGCTTTATTGTTATGCAACTAGGGGAAATATTTCAGGTGGCTAGAATATAGATCTTTATCTTCTTCTGGTGTCAGTTGTTTCTTTTGGGATGTCTTAATTTTCCCATCTCTTTAGGATGAAGAAATCTTTAGGATCGGGAAATTACAAAGAGTTGTGCTGATTAGATAGTTTGTTGTTATAGAAATGGGTAGAACATAGTAAGTACCCTGTTTCCCTGAAAATAAGACCTCCCAGGACAATAAGCCCAATCGGGCTTTTGAGTGCATGCACTAAAATAAGCCCTCTCCCCAAAATAAGTCCTCCCTGAAAATATTGCAACACAACAGCAGCCATGAGGTGACCATGCTCGCCGCCTCCTGCACCTCCAAAATAATAAGACCTCCCCGAAAATAAGGCCAAGCGCTTATTTCATGGGTCAAAAGAAAATAAGACCCTGTCTTATTTTCAGGGAAATATGATATGTAAAAGTAAAAAGTTGAGGCCTGTAGTGGAAGGAAGGAAGGGAGGGAGGGAGGGAAGGAGAGAGGGAGAAAGGAAGGACTGAAAGAGGGAGGGAGGGAGAGGGAAAGAGGGAGAAAGAAACAAAGGTTTATGTTATAGGAAGGCAGATTCAGACTGCATATAAAAAAACCTCCCTACAACTAAGAGAAGTTTCATAGTGGAGAACAGAGAGATAGTTGGCTGCCCTTCATTGATATGTTCAAGTGGAGGCTATATAGCCATCTCTTTAATGTTTTGATCTGCATTTCTGCACTGAGCACAAGCTTGGACTGGTTCTAAATAAAGCAGGGCACTTGAATTTGCCAAGAGACATTTAAAGTCTACTTCAAATACAAGGTATTTATATGAAGCAGGAGTTAGTTAATGATGCTCATATAATTTCATTAACATCATCAGTATTTTTTAACCAGAAATGAAAGAGAACCAGATGCTATCTTTTGAAAACAAGCCATTCTAGCATCTGTCCAAATGGTCAAACTATTATGAAGCCACCTTAAAATTGCTTCTGGGCGTCTATCTGGAACTATGACTAGTAAACACTTCTAAGCCAAGAAAGTGTTTCATAAAAGTGAGGCTAAGCAGTGAAGCTCATAAACACTTCAACTAAAAACTATCACCTTTATTCTGAAATAATTTTGAAAATGCTCAGTGAATTTAATATGACATTCCTCTGCCCAGAAGTGGATTTCTATCAGAAATTTCACCAACGTCTGGTTTTAACCATTTCTCTGTATCTACATAGAAAAGCAAACAGTTGTGTATATATTTGTGATGTGTGCCTGTTGGATAATTGGCTCCTTTTTCTAAATCAATGCATGTCGTATCTTAAACTTCCTGGCAACTTGTGCTATTTGTTATGATCCTGAATTCATTGTATATTGTTCCATCGGTGAATAGAGAATCTATCTACTGTATGCTACAGGGAAAACCTTTTTTTAGTTTAAATGGCAACTATCTTATAAGGCATAACAAAGTTTCCTTACAAATATTTTTATCAATCTGATTTTTAAAATACCGATCAAAAACATGGCAGGAGTTCTGCAATAAGAACAATGCTATTTAATGAAAAGGATCAATAGAAATAACTAGAGAAGTGTCCCCTCAGTGTTTATAAACCAAAACACCAAGAAATTACTTTTATGTGTGTGCAACTGCTGTTTCTTCTAAGTATTTTTTTCTCTTTATGAGAATAAAAGTTGGTGCACCTGTATTGCAAATCTCCAATGATAAACATGGAATTTCTACTACTTTAAGGCAATATTTTTACCTAGCAAAACAGCTATATTGAAAAAGTATGCCTGTGTACTTTTATTGTTTTTTAAAAAATGTTTTATTCACATTTTTATTCTTTGTGGACATCTTGCCAATGTAACCATGTCTGATCTTAGGAACAGAAACAGAAACATTCATATATTGACTTCAACTGACCTCCATCAAGGAAGTAATAAAAAAATCAAATCAACACAAACAAAAAGATTGTGTTAAAACATTGTAAAATTAGCTATTTTCCTCCCCAAAGATTAATATAAATCTAATACAAATGAAATATTTTTCATCAATTTAAATTTTTTTACAGTGTTAAAGTAAACAATATTTAAATTAAGTTATGCAGTAATTACTCAGTACAATCCGTTTCCTCGAAGAAATTGCAGTACATAGCTTGATCTATGAAATTGGCCAAATTTATCAAATTATATTAAAATTACAATCTTAACATTATAAGAAAACCACCATTTTAGATGTAGCACAATACATTTATAAGGTTAAAATCCCAAAAATGGTTTCCACCTTGTGTAAAATTCTTCATCAGCTCTGCAAATTTTTTTTACACTGAAACTTACTTCCATATCGGTCTTTAATGGAGGGAGTGGTTTCTATTTTATGAGAAGTGTAAAGTGTTCTTGCAGCTGCTATCAAGTACAAAGCCAATTGAGTAGACTTTGTGGAGAAATAAACTTCTTTAAATTTAAAACAGTAAACAGGTTACCTGACAAGTGCCAAAGTGGTTGTAGGCAGCAAGTGCTTCTGCGGGAGATATTGAGTCAAGATGTATCTGCAACCAGTCCGAGTACATCCTCTGTTTATAAACATTGTTACAAATATTAAAAAGGAGACCTGCTCAATGCTTGCAGTTGCCATCTTGGCTTTTCTGATGCTGCTCTAGGCCTTCCTTGTGGGCAGATTGATGTCAGGTACTACCCAGCTGGGAAAGATCAAGGTAGCTAGAACTACAAGCAGTCATTAAGCATGATGCTACAAATGCCCACAACTTGTAGTTTGCTACTGGCAACTTTCCAGTTTAAAAAACCAGTTTGGTTTTTGGAAGCGAGATGTGAAGGTTGCAAATGGTGATCACAGTGACTATCATAAATGCTCAGCATTGCCAACTTCACATGATCGCAAGTCTCTTCGACAGCTGCAACTTTAAGGACCAGTCATAAATCTCCTTTTCAGTGCCATCATAACTTTGAATAGTTGCTGAACGAGTGCACTATCTGTACATAGATTTCAAATAAGAGATCTTTAATGCCCATTTTGCATAAGTACAGAATTTTGGCCACTATAGTAGGAATTTTCCAGCCATGTTTAGAGTGAGTTGTTTTAAGGGGAAGTCTCTTTCAATGATTTGAAATGTTTCTTCCCAGGTTTCTTTCTATCCGGGCTAAGTTGTGGTTTATGAAATAAGCGGACTCACTTACTGAACCTTTTTCATTTGTTTCCAAGCCTCATCAAAATCTCTCTTAGCTAAGGTGACCAACCGTCCTCCTTTAGGGAGGACAGTCCTTCTTTTGTAAGTTCTGTACTCCCTCAAAAAGTGTCCTCCTACATGTCCTCCTTTTTGATATTTGAAGGATAATCTGTTGCGCGTTATGTGACGTATTTTATTAAACAGTTTTTAATGTTTTTTTTTTTACTTCATCGCAAGTATATTGAACAGATATTGAATCTTGTGTTGAATTTTTATCTAAAGAAATGCTAGACATTAAAATAGACGACAATTGTCTCTTTGAAGAAATTAGAAGACTGAATGTATATTTAAATTCTGAAAAATTAATACAATGGGAAAATCAACATGTTGAAATTGATAAAAGATGGGTGGATATTTTCAGCAATTTCAAAAATGAACATATTCCATGTGAACATTTATTTATACTTGTTCAATTTACGTTGTGCTGCCCTGGAACTAATGCAGCAGTTGAAAGAGTTTTTTTCAATTGCCAATGATTTTTCGACAAGTGAGAAATCGAGATTGAATGTTGATACTCTAGCTGCAGCACTTGCCATAAAATTCAATATGAAGGATATTTCTTGTTCATATATTTCCAATATATTGTTAGAAGATGATACATTGACAAAAAATATTAATTCAATGGAAAAGTACTCATTTAAATAATAATTAACAGGCATGTAAGCATAATTACAATATAAAATGTTGCAAATGTTTTTATTATGCATATATCATATTTTAGTGTATTATTGTTGCAATGAATAAAATATTCCTTTTATTTATGATATATTTTTTCCAATTTTGGTGTCCTCCTTTTCATTGTAAAAAAGTTGGTCACCTTATCTTAGCTGGAGTTCTGAGTTTAAACCGGGTTTTTTTCAAACTGAGCAAGTTTAAGATATTATGGACTTCAACTTTGAGATTTCTGGCTGTGGAATTCTGGGAACTGAGATCCAAGTATCTTCAAGTTGCCAAGTTTGAAAAAAATCCTACTTTAAACCCTTTGGATAAAATGGCAGGTCCTGAGCTGTCATTTTATTCTCCTCCAAACCCACATTGGGATTGCCCTGTGAAGGAAGAATTATTGTTTTGCAATAACAATAATCCTGAACAACAAATAGAAAACAAATGGTTTCTTCTATACAGCAAAAACTGCTGTAAAACAGTTCCTTTTTTTCCTATTTGTGACCAAAGCTATTTTAAAAATCATTCTTCAAATGTTAACTGTCAAACTTTTCTGCCAGTTCCAACATCTTTTATGTCTGACGTACTTCTTGCAAATGAAACTTTAAGGCAGTGTTTCTCAAACTTGGCGACTTTAAGTCCTGTGGACTTCAACTCCCAGAATCCCCCAGCCAGCATAGCTGGCTGGGGAATTCTGGGAGTTGAAGTCCACAGGACTTAAAGTCGCCAAGTTTGAGAAATACTGCTTTAAGGGGACTGGTTTGTTTCCAGTGAATCTGTTTCCTGAAGCTTTCCAGACATAATGTGCTTTTCTGTGTTTATTACAGATACGTTTCTTTTTATAGAATTTAATAAGTAGAAAATATGCATGTATCGCTCTGATTAAACGGTAATGAACATTTATAGGAAAGTTACATATGCATGTTGGGAATTTGACAAAGTATCAGAAAAGAACTACCATATTTTTCGTAGTATAATATTCACCTCCCCCCCCCCTAAAAGAGCATGGAAATGTTGGTGCATCTTATACACTTAATACAGCCATTTTTGGCCTCCTAAAGTCCTGCCCCAGCATCCAATTTTGCAAAAAATGGGTGGAAATGATGACATTGAAACTTTGTGACTTTAAAACAGAAAGCCTGGTCCAAATTATAAGCATGTGAGTAAACAGAATTTAGAACATAAACATGGACACAATTTATGTTCTGATATTTCAGCAAACCCGTAAAATGTCTGTGATATCTATCAAAACTTCTTAATTGCTATTGTTGCATTTTTTAATATGAAAGATGGAAAAACTACAAAACAAGAATGTTATGATGTGGATTTGCACTGAGGTTTTGTGTGTGTGTGTGTGAGAGAGAGAGACAGAGAGACAGAGAGACAGAGAGAGACAGAGAGATATGCAATGCCTGGTAGACAGTGGTATATTAACCATTAAGCAGACTAAGCACAGACTTAGGGCACCAGGCCTATGAGGGCACCATAAAGTTGAGAAAGAACCAAAAAAACAATGAAGATTTGTACAGTATGTATAAAGGAGGGGGGCACCAAGATTTGTCAGTACTTAGGACATCAATGAGCCTTAATCCACCACAGCAGGTAGATGTGTGCTATGCATGGAATAGTTCATACATGAAACAATTTACACACTACTAGTGAAGGTTTTAGATAGACTACCATTTCTGTGCTATAGTCTGGCCTCATTCATGAGGCTAGGAAACCAGTTTGGGGGAAGCTTCAAGTGTTGTCTTCCACAAGAACATAATATTGGTGTAGATATTCTTGGTTATTTACATGAGTCCAATATGCTTGGTTTGATCTTTGTTAGATAGACCACTGATTTTCTGCTGATAATTGTCCTGGGCCTTGAAAAATGAAAAGTTCTGTGCTTTGTCTTCATCTATGAATTCAGGAAACGTTGACCAGTATTGCTGCTCAGCACAAGAACTTGATTGTGATTTTGAAGAAAAAAAACAGATTTCCTTTTTCTATATGCTTCTTTTCCCTGCATGTCTTTTCTTTTTTTCTTCAGAAGTCAGGCAGTGTTCTTTTTTTTATTATTGATATGAATTGTTTTAGAAAATCATATTTGTCTGAAGTATGACAAAAAATCTGCAAATAGCAAACAAAGGAAAATATATGGTCCCCTTGCAACTTCCATATCGTCTGCAAAATCTTTTCTTCCTTTCCCAAGGGGTATTTGTGTTTGGGGAGGCAGAAAATATTAGGCAGTTTCCAAGAAAGAAAGAAAAAAGGAAGATTGCTTTCACAAGAGGAGTCTTTTCACCTCTTTTTTTATTTTAAAATATAGAGGATTTTCCTACCATACTGTCAAAGTACATTGATTTGTGGTTTTTTTTTAAAGTTGTAATTTTTGACTGGGAGAAAATCAACACAGTATATCAAGTGAGCAGGCCATTCAATTACTTGGCAGAAAACCTGCATATTAAATCTTATTTTCACAGTCTCATTCAGAGCATAGGTTGTTGCTAACTCATATAAGAAACACTTTGATGGATTATATGTCATAACATCACTACTAACTCTTAAAAATCACATAGACAGACTTTTCCAGAATGGTCTGTCTGCAATCTTCAGGCCTTCCAAGATGCACCCATTCATTTTGCTGCTTTTCTCTTTCCCTTCATGTTTCCCAGCATTATTAACTTCTCAGGAATCCTTAAGTTTAAGTCTTCACATAATGTGACCAAAACTTGATAATGTGAACACAATCATGTGTATTTTGAGTGAAAAGTCTGGATTGATTTTTTTTAATCATCCATTTTTGGTTTTCCTGGTATCCATAGTATTAGGAGATGTTTTGATGCAGGAGTTAGAACGCAGTATTACAGATTAACTTTGTTCACTGCCAAAAGTTCGATCCTGACTGTCTCAAGATTGACTTTATATTTTAGTAAAATGAGAGCCCAGATTGTTGGGGGTAATACACTGATGTTGTAAACTGCTTAGAGAGTGCTGTAAAGTACCGTGGAGTGGTATATAAGTCTAAGTACTATTGTTATTTTCAGAAGACTTTTTATTTTCTTTATTAAATTTGTTTGCCCCAACTTCTTCAAAGTTCCATTTTTATTTCTCTAGCCTATCACAGAAAAACTACTTACTGTGATTCTGAGCTTTATATTATACTAGATATAGTATGAAGATGCTACCACATACAAATATTTTCCAGAAGGTCTTTACTACTGCTTAACAACTAGTCTGTAGTATATTTCTTGCCTGCTGAAATTGTATTATTCCTTTGCCAATTTACAGCCGGTCTATTTCACAATGTTTCATTCAAGACTGCCACTGCCTGTCCCGTTTACAAGTTTCTTAAGAGGATAAGATTTTCCTAGCAATTTTCCTAAGAATACTGATATGGTCAACATTAATGAAGGCGTTTCTATGATTAATAAATCACATTCTCATATCTTTTGGTATTCTTTGGCTTTCTTGATCACCCAGTTTGCATCAGTGGTGATATCTCTTGGTCCTCTGAAATTCCAAAACCAGCTTGAACATTTGGCATCTCCTTTTTTATATACGGCACGAAACTGTCTTGAACGTTCCTAAGCATTATTTTGCTAGCCTATGAAAATAAGGATATTGTATGACAATTTCCACATTCTCCTAAATTTCATTGCTACAATTCTGGTATATAAATTGACCTCTTCTTGTTTATGGGACACTATATTATTCTCTAAATTTGTTAGGTGAAACCTGACCAACAGGCTTGCCATGTTTCTTTAGATATCTTCTACCTTTACAGGTTATTCTAAGTATTGAATAAATTTTAAAATATCTTAGATGATATTTCATTTCTGCTATACAGAATTTCAGAATAGTTCTTCCATTTGAGAACCATTTGGTGGTGTAGTGTTAATGTACCAATCTAAAAACTGAGAGATTGAAAATTCTAGTTCCACCTTGAGAGATAGCTGTATGCCAGTCACTCTCTAAACTCTAGGAAGCAGGCAATGGAAAATAAGTTCTGAAAAACCTTGCCAAGAAAACTGCAGGGTCTAATCTAGGCAGTTTTCACAATTCAAAATTGCCTCAAAGGCACTGCCAGGCACAAAATATCAGTTCCACATATGAAGGTCCAATTAAACTGTTTTGTTGGTATTCATGCCTGTGCAGTTAGTATCTGCTTGGATTTAAATAAGGGTAATCCGAATTCAAGGGAGTTGGACTTAGTTTGCTTGTGTCTATGTATGAATTCTAGGCTGATCCCTCTACCATCAGGTTCTGACAATTCTTCTCCTATGGGCACACATTTTCCATTTTAGTTTGCTCTTCTGTGAATCAGTTGATGTTGTAAACTGTTGTAAACTCTTGCAACAACTTTCTGAAATACTTTAAGTTCCTTTCTGAGATCTTTTTGTTCCTTGAATTTTGCTTCTTTCTTCTTCTTGGGAATTTTTCAGCATTTGTTCTGCCTATCTGTTTGTTTCCCCTTGTTTCTTGATCTTTAGCAGTTTCTTTTCACACACTTAATCACTTATTTGATTTTATTCCACAGTGCCTCTTGTTCCTTCTCGGAAATCTGGATGACCATCCTATTAAAGGGCTGTATGCAAAATTTAATCGAGATTATTCAGTCACTGGGGGCATAGTATCCAGGCAATAACTTCATTGTACTCTTCTTGTCTATGAAAGCATCACCCAGTCTTTCTTTTCTTTTCTTTTCTTTTCTTTTCTTTTCTTTTCTTTTCTTTTCTTTTCTTTTCTTTTCTTTTTTCCTTTCCTTTCCTTTCCTTTCCTTTCCTTTCCTTTTCTTTTCTTGAGTAGTAAACAGAATGAGGTTCTGAAAGTGTCCAACTCTAGCATATCTTAATTTGCTGATACATTGTTGATAATGTCATCTTTCACCGTGTTGAGCTTTGCAGTGTTTATGCTTCTTATTTTCCATGTTTACTTCCCCTGTAATTCAATCTCTACAGCTTTGATATTTCTTTTCCTGCATGGGAACATCAGCAACGGAACAAACCCAAGACTTTAAATTTTACACCAATGACATAATAAACTACGTTAGTTCTCCTCCCCAAAATCCTCAGCTCTTCCTCAGTAGCATATTGAGTGCCATCTGTCATCCTTTAGGGTATACCAGATCAGGAAACAGACACCACAGGAAGACAAGGGGTATACTTTAATGAGATAGGCCATAATAACAGGACTTAAGGAATATGTCAGGACTTAAGGAATACTTCTTTGCTTGTTTTCCTCAAGGTCATCATACAACATCTGACCTAAGGAGCCCATACTGTATTAACATTGGGTTTATATTGTATATCCTTGTGGATTATTATTATTATTTTTTTGTAAAATACAGGAACAGCTTAACACTGATGCCTCTGTAATTGTTACTAAAGAGATCATTTCTGTCCAGCATATTCTTTTATCACTGCTGCTCAGTACAGGTCCTGAGTTTTATGCCTTGGAAACCACTGTTGTAAGCTTGTGTTCTTGGCATTGATTGCCAGCATTGATTGCTCAATCCACTCATGAGCACACAATCTTGCCATAATGAAGTGGCACAGCAGACTTGAGGGGGGATAAAGAACATTATTTCTTAGATTTATACCCTGCCTTTTTAAATACCTCAAGGTAGTGTGCATGGTGCCCCCCCTTCTCATATTTTCTCTACAGCAATTTTCTCTACCATGTGAGGTGGACTAGATTCAGGTTGAGTGAACAGCTCAAGATTACCCATGAACTTCCATGCTTTACATTTCACAAATTAGATATGAATTCTCAACTCACTATCCTAGAATTTAAAATAAAGGTTTACTTGATAGCCCATTAGATATCCTTTGTCTTTGATTAAGCTTAATGTATACCAGTTCCTGTCATTGTGATTATACATATCTCTAATTACAAAAGCACTGAATGTTAGGAAAAAAATGTGACCTTTTGTATTTTTCCAACCTATTTATAATGCGTGAAAGGTTACTTTTCATGACTTCCTTTTTGTTCTTATTCAAACTAATATAAAGTAATCATTAATCCCAATCTTGCAATGATAGAAAAGGCAGGAACATCATTTATTTTTCAGTGCCATTCCTTTAGATTTGCATGGAGAGATACTGAAACCCTTTCACAAGGAAGAAAATAGAGATTAAGACAGAAGTGTGATTGAATTTTCTCAACTACTTTAAAGCTGCACAAGCTATTTAAAGCTGCCATCTGCAATCCATAAACAAAAATATATCACTGTTCAATTGGATTCTCTAACAAAAAACAAACAGGAAACGAAAAAGCAAATTGATCCTTATAAAAGAGCCAACAACACCAATGTCCTTAATCATTGCATCTTATTCTTTATAGAATTGTTTTAGTGGGAAGAATGGGCTTTTCCTTTTGTGTGGAATACTGTTATTGCAGCATCTGCTGAATTATTGTTTGTCAAACTTGGAAGTGCATCAGGGAGCTTGGGCTGGGGCAGAGGTATAACTGAAAGGTATAACCTTCTCCAAGCTGAAAGGAACATGTTGCAGATGAACTGGGACAAATATTTGCCACCTGCCTGGAGAAAGCTTTGATACTTTTCTCTCCTGCACAATATGCTGTATTTCTCTCCTGCACGATATACTGTATTTCTCTCCTGCACGATATACTGTATTGCTGCACGATATACTGTATTTCTCTCCTGCACGATATACTGTATTGCTGCACGATATACTGTATTTCAAGTGCACTGATGATGTTACCTGGTTTGTAATAAAACGTCTACCAGAATACAAATAATCTCAGGAGGTTTTTTTCCAGGCTTTATCGTTATAAATATAAACTGAGGTTCAGTTTTAGAATGAATATGTACTTCCTTGTTTCAATGATTATCATGAAAACTGGATTGGGAAAGGATAGTGCTGCTAGAGTTTTTATGAACTATCATTTCTCTCTCCCTCCCCCCTCTTCCTCCCTCCCTCCCCCCCTCTCTCCCCCTTCCCCCTCTATCTCTGTCTGAATGCAGTTTGATTATGAAGTGGCTGTGGTTATGTCAGGAGAAACCTAAGCGCAGAGAAAATGAATTATTTAAATACACATGTTATACAGGAAGAATGAATGGTTGAAGCGTGAATATGGAATGAATGCAAAATTAAGTGACCAATACAAAGTATATTGTGATGATTCGGTTATATAAAGAGAATGAATGATAATCTGCAAAACTGCCCAATTAATATATGAAAAAAGGGGAAAGTCCAAAAAAACTTGTGACTGGGTGGATTTGATGAGATTCTCAAAGAGAGGTGAGAAGTTTACAGAATAAAAAGCAGTGTAATGGATGTGAGGCAAGCAACATTAGAAAAGTATAAAGAGGTATGGTTTGTATTGTTGATATCAATTGCATTTAACTATTATATCCTTTTCTTCAATTGTTTTTTATTGTTTTTTATTTATTTTCTGCACTTTGTACAGTGCTGATCACCATTAAAGGAATGTATTTAAAATCCATCCTAACATATATTAATTCAAGATAAACATTTAAATCAAACTAATTACAACTCTAAATAGCATTCTGTTGCCCAATCATATATTATTAAGTTGTCTTCTACAGATTCATGTACCCCTCCAAGACCGAGTGGCTGTGGTTACCGGCACCCCGGTTCAGCCAGCTGACTCCATCGCTGGCCATAGGGGGCGAACAATTGTCCCCTGTGGAGCGGGCGCGCAATTTGGGCGTCCTCCTTGATGCCCGGCTGTCAATGGAGGACCATGTGGCAGCCGTGGCAAGGGGGGCGTTCCACCAGGTTCGCCTGGTGCGCCAATTGCGCCCCGTACTGGACCGGAGTGCCCTGCGCACGGTCACTCATGCGCTGGTGACGTCTCGCCTGGACTACTGCAATGCCCTCTACATGGGGCTTCCCTTGGGACGCATCCGGAGACTGCAGCTAGTTCAGAACGCAGCCGCGCGGGTTATTATGGGAAGTACACGTTACTCCCACGTAACACCTCTCCTGCGCGAGCTGCACTGGCTACCTGTGGCCTTTCGGGTGCGTTTCAAGGTATTGATCACCATCTTTAAAGCGCTCCATGGCAGAGGACCTAGTTACCTGCAGGATCGCATCCTACCACACACGTCCCTGCGACCTATCCGCTCACACAGAGAGGGGCTCCTCCTGGTGCCGTCTGCTAGTCAATGCCAGCGGGCGACACCTAGGAGTAGATCCTTCTCTGTGATGGGCCCAACCCTCTGGAATGACCTCCCCCCAGACATTCGAACTACCACCGACCTCCGTTCCTTCCGGCAAAAGTTAAAGACTCACCTGTTTCAATCAGCTGGCCTGGCACTTTCTTAGTTTTACCTCCCAGGGATTTATTTTATTTTAGGGTTTGGGGTTTTAATTGTGATGTTTTAAGATTAGAATTATTTATTTCTTAGTACAGCCTATTTCCCCCTCCAAATGTATCTTAAATGTAGTTTAAATGTATTTAATTATTATGAATGATTTTATTATATTGACTGTACACCGCCCCGAGTCCCTTTTTGGGAGAGGGGCGGTCTAAAAATCTAAGAAATAAATAAATAAAATAAATAAGTACCTTTTTCTTATTTTTAATTTATCACTGATTTCTTCCATTTATAATGATTCTTTTAAAAGGGGGAAAACCTTATTTATTTTGGGGGAGAATAAAGAAGCACATTCCTTAAGAAACTCAGAATTTGGTTTGACAGTTATGGGTTTTTTTTTTTTTGCAATCAATTGAGGATGAAGCATTTTGGAAGAGTTGGTCTTTGGAAAGAAATATGAATTAAATCCATGCCAATGCTTAGCGGGCATTTCCAATAGATTTAATTAGATATGTAAGAACCAAGAAAGGAGCTGCAATGACATAGAGAAGAAAATGCCAGGTTCCCAGCCAAAATGATTATATGACAACCAAATTATCACTGCTGCAAGAACATTACAAAGTCATCCTGATACTTCTGGTGCTGGCAAATGGACAGTTTGCCACAAAGCGGCCATTTATTTCCCTGGAATAAATAGAAATACTGGTGCTGCTTAGCTAAAGGCATTTAATGGAGATGTCTCCTCTTCTAGGGGCCTCCTGGTGATTGCTGCAAAATATTTAAGAACCGTTTGAGGAAATATAATTTATCTTTATGATTAAACCACTTACTACCCATTTTAAGGGGATTCCAATTTCATTACCATTGTTAATAATTGCACATCCTCCAGAAATTTCATCAGTAACTGTCTCTAAGGCTATAGTTTTGTTACTACTTTTCACGTAGTCAGAACTGATCAAACCTGGTATCCATTCTTAATATCAGGAAAATGACTTTCTTTCCAGTTATAAAGAATTAGCTGACTTGTCTTACCCCAGATTCAATGGAGCCAAAGCCAGTGGTGGGATTCAAACAATTTAACAACCGGTTCTCTGCCCTAATGACCAGCTGGATAGGCGGGGTTCGGTGGTCATGTGACTGGATGGGTGTGGCGAACTCAACATCAGTCACGTCGATGTGCGCTTCACCTTAGCTGTTACAATGTAATAAGGGTTAACCAGACAGGCAGTTTCTGTAAGCAGGGCAATAAATATTAGGCTAGAAACAACACCAGAATGTTTCCTTCCTGCTTTCCTTACAGGATTAGCCCTGTAAAGTAGAAAAAAACAAAATGAGATTTCTTCCAACAACTGGTTCTCCAAACTGCTTAGAAAGTTAACAATCAGTTCTCCCGAATAGGTGTGAACTGGCTGAATCCCACCACTGACCAAGCCTCTTATGAGATGATAAATTATATATTTTAGGGATATGACTGAGAATCACCTTAAAATGCATAAGTATAGGTAGTCCTTAACTTACAACAGTCTATTTAGTAACCGTTCTAAGATACAACGGCACTGAAAAAAGTGATTTATGACCATTTTTGACACTTATGAGTGCTGTAGCATCCCATTGGTCATATGATCAAAATTCAGATGCTTGGCAACTGACTCATACTCATGACAATTGCAGTGTCCCACCAGGGTCATGTGATCACTTTTTGTGATTTTCAGACAAGCAAAGTCAATGGGGAAGCTAGATTTACTTAACAACCGTGCTCCAAAATTAACTGCAGTGATCCACTTAACAACTATGGCAAGAAAGATCATAAAGTGGGGCAAAAATGTACTTAACAAACTTCACATTTAGCAACAACAATGTTGGGCTTCATTGTGATCGAAGACAACCCATACAGTATTTCTTCTCCAAATTCTCTTAACTTGGTGGAAGAACCAAGCTTGGGGAAAAAGAGCTGGTAGCATGATCTTCTAGATAGGTTTTGACCAGACCAAGTTTGCAGATCAATAATCCTGATCTGCATTTTCCTGATAAAGAATATTCCCAATGAATTCATTCATCCCTCAAGTCATTAGGCAATGCTTGAGGATGGCTAATATTTTGCTATGGAAAAGCAACGATGTTGAGTAGCATTTCTGGAAGCTGCATAATCTGGATCATCCCTCTGTCAGCTAACCTGCTCAATATCATTAGTTTCCCATTACCAGACACATCTAAACCACAATGATCTATTTCAATGCTAATTTCCAGGCTAGTGTATGAAGAATTGCAGCCTTAAATGCTGAAAAAGGGAGATAAAAAATTTAGGTGAATCTGAATAATCCCAGTTATTATATATTAAGTCTTGAAAGTGTTTCACTTTTGATACACACACACAAAAAAAAATGCACCACCAATTTGTAGAGAAATATTGTATAAAATTACTGACAGCAAGAGGGCCAAGAATCATTAACAATCTGGTGCTTATTTCTGAACAGGTGTACAATTTCATTATCAAAGCCAACGGGCAGCATCACTGCCAGTTTCAGAGAAGCGAAATGTTTGAGAGCTTGAGCCAGTGAATCCGTTTCTGCTTTTTAAGCCAAACAATTTAAACCAATCAAGGAAAGTCTATAATTCTGTTGAAAATATTGTGGGCAAGGCAGGTTGCCAGTACTTTCCCATGCATAAGTTATTTTTTTAAAAATTCCAATAAGGATTCGGCAGACTGGTTTATCTTTAAAATATAAATTATACTTTATATAAAATATATTGATGCTTAAAATATAAATTAATTTCTAAATAAATGTTAAAAGGAGCAGTAAATTGGATAATATTGTGTGTTTGCACCCTTGTAACCTCTAATAAGATGCAAATCCAGTTCATCTCATCTAATTGTAATGTTTCCCACTTCTTACCTTAACTTCTGTTGGAGTAAAACGACAGAAGGCCATCATTTTGTATTGTAACAAAGAAGCCTATGTGGATAAATTTGTGAAGGAAATAGGAATGAAGCTCCTCTCAAGGGATATTTGAGTAACCAGGTTACCAGGCTAACCTCATCATAAAAAGCAATCGAATTTGCCATGGAGGAAATTGCTTTCAGTATTGAAGCTTGACCATAATATATTTAAAAAATCTATTTTCAAAATGAGTTTGGTCTTTTATTTTTCCTTTGGAATCAATGCACTTTCCTTACTCCTTAATATTTCATAACACATCTCAAAGGGTCAAGAAACAATACACACTGCTGCTTTATAAGAAAGCTTTCTTGATGCACTTTGGAAGACGTCTAAACTGCAGGCAGAGCAATCCTACTGGAGAACTCTTATTTGAATCCTCTAACATTGCCCTGCTGATGACAAACTGACTGAACAAAACCATGAGATAGGAAAACACTGGCTGTCTTTTGGTGGTTTTTCTGCCTAGAAAAGTAGCTTTCATGGCACAAAATATAATGAAATATGTTTAGAGATGAAAGCCACTTTGATGTACTGATTAGGGCATCCGACTAAAAACCAGAAGATTGTGAGTTCCCACCATAGGAAGAAAGTCCCACCATAGGAACACAGTCTCACCATAGGAATAAAGCCAGTTAGATGATCTTGGCCAGTCTGACCTCTGTCAGACCTAGGAAACAGGTAATGGCAAATCAGTTCTGAATTCTTCCCAAGAAAACTGCAAGGACTTGCCCAGTCAATTTACCAGGAGCTAGCAGGGACTGACTTGCAGGGACAAAAAATGTTTAGAAAAACTTGAACGTTAGTCTATATTTTTCATGCAAAAAAGATAAAATATTGTATCCCTATCCTAGTGGAATAATCACACAATCTCCTCTAGCTTTGTATCATGACTTATGCAAATATATATATATAATAAAATAAAATCAATATTCTTTAATGAGTAAGAGATATTTTTGTATACAGAAATCATTAACATTGATTAATAATTGGTATTAATAATGATTCAGTGATGGCAGCCAAGATGGTTCCTATAACAATACCCAATGTGGTACAGTTTGATTTATCAATGTTTTTTTAAGTGAGGGGCAATATTTTACAGCTCTTTTTGGCAATGGTCTTGCACAAAGTCACATCCCAAGCTAAAATAAACAATGTACATTTTCTGAAACCTGTGCAAAAGCCTTTGTATCGAAAGAAAGTTATTGGTCAAGTAAGATCTTATAGCCAGTTAAGAAGACACATGACGTCTTGAGCTTATGTGCATTTTCCTCATCCAAAACTATTAGGTTGCCTCTTGCAAAATTGTAGCCACCTCTTTGGATAGGGGGTTCTGCTCTAGTAACTAATATTTTGCAAGTAGACTGAAAATTCTACATGTTTTATGAACTGCAACCCATTTTCTTCATTTAGAAGGCTGTTTTCAAAATATGTATCTTTGCAGGCGATGTGTCTTAATGTTGAAATTTGTTTATTCTCCTGTTCAGCTGGAGTGAAAATACAAATCAAAACGCCTTTTGGACAATATCTTGTCCATTGAAATAGTGTGACATGTGTTTTGTTTATAATGAGGAATGCAAATGTGTAGGTAGCATACTATATAAACACGCAACAAACAATGGCCACAGTCCAGGGGTGGGTTCTGGTTGCCATTACTACCGGTTCACACGTGCGCATTTTCATTTAAAATGATCTGCGCATGGGCACAACATTTAAAAATGAATAAAAAGTACATTTTTAAAAAATGAGGATTGTTCTGCGCATGTGCGGAACAGAAAATAAAGATGGCATCGTCGATCATAGAACTGGTATGGACTCTGCCGGAGTTACTACCTATTCGGCTGAACCGAGCCAAATAGGTAGTAACCCACCTCTGATACAGTCGAACACCTTCTTGTTTTTCTCATTATAACAGAAAGAGCTTTACATTTTTTTCTCTGTGGCAGAATTGTGTCTATTGAAATTATTATTGATACAGCAGTAATACAAAATGAGTATTTGGATGTCCTTTACGTAGAACCCAGAATACATGCTGTTTTTATATTTGGAGGTGCTATATGGCCACAGGAGAGAACCTTTCCAGAACATCTCTTAGATGGAGAGGCATTTATCTATGGACAAAGTTAATATGAGGTTGGACATCCTAGTGGTCAAGACCAGTGGTGGACTGTTGCCTGGTTGGACATGCCTGCTGTACTCACCCAAACTGCCTGAGTTGATTAGCCGCATGTTTGAAACTCCGTTTCAACCCCAAAGCAGCGCATGTGAGCAAAGCGAGTGCGCACATGCTCTCACAACCAGCGAACTGGTTGTTAAGGTAAGTGCAGCCCACCTCTGGGCAAGGCTATGTCAGTCAGTGTAAACAAACACAACAGTGGTGATTAAGCCATACAGGGAAAGAAAAGGGATTGTACCCGGAATACATCCCACAGGCTTAGAATTATACAATTCTGACATGCAAATAATAACATAAACAACATTTTTACCTTAGTTTATAAAAAGTCTTGAAACATAAAGTGAGGGAATGCAATCTTTACAGACATCCTCAAAATGTCTTCCCTTTTATATGCATTTTCTCACGTTCTTGTTCTTGCTGGTTTTGCATTAATATAAAATATATATATATACCATTTCATAAGTTTTGGGAGGAATCACATTTGGGTTCAAGCAGATATTTATATTTCTTTCTTTCAGTGCTTTTGAATCAGTGTTTTTCTCCTGGGGACTACCGGAACAGATCTCTGCAGTTTTCTTGGCAAGAATTTGGAAGTAGTTTGCCATTGTAGCTGCATAACCTTTGTTGAGTTGCCAAGCTTACAAAGCAAGGATGGCATATATGTAAATAATCATCCCATGTCTCTGCTACCATTTATTAATTCTATCCAGCTGCTGAGCAGTATACAAACATTATTTATAATTAGCTCTGCACCCTGAGTGACTACTGATAATATATATTTAATACGCTAACAAGAGATGAACTGTTGGTTTACTTGCAGGTATGATCTCCTGTCCTGTCTGTCACCGTTTATAACTTTTAGCTCAGCACATACAGCGTAACATTTCCACTGTCACAATCGAGCAACATAAAGCAGATTCAACTCTGCAGATCATCATCTTCATTTAATGACCCCATAGTCTCTTGCGGGGTGGAGTCTGGGCAATGAATGGACCTAGCAGAGTGTTTTAATGGTAGAATGCCCTTCCTTTCACCAATGTGGAGTTTTGTTCAGTAGATATATTTTCAGTGCGCTCAGAGAGAGAAATATCTGCCTCTCCCTGTGATTGAATTCTGATTGTGAGGTGAGAACTTCACCTCTAGGCCACTGCATAACTCCTAGATTCAACTCTGCAGATGTGGTGGTCAAAATGGTACATTTCCATTGAAAAATTGAAAAAAGAAAGATTTGCTATCATTGTACAAAAACAATTCTAGTATAATATTTCAATAGGACCTAATTCAAACAGGGAACCCAAATATGCATTTATGTTTACCATAGTTTCTTGAACTCAAGAATATTAATTTCAAAGAAAGCATTATTAGGAGTAGACTGCAGATGCCAAGTCAACTAAGAAAAGGCAAAATCACGCAATTGATGCTTTCACAGCCAGCACAATGGTCTGAGTTTGTGCTGAAACATCAGTAACACTGAACATATCCTAACAAACCAGAAGAAGGAAGTAAATCCGAAATACTTGCTGTCATATTTGTCTTACCATTCTCCAATTCCTGTAGAATGTGTTATTTCAATCAGCAATTGCTGAACTTTTCTCAAAGAAGCTTCAGCAATTGCTGCATTGTTCACTAGTGATTAACAGCCATCTGATGACTGCTTTGCTCGGGCCAGCATTTTTAAAATCACACTCACTTTGAGATATACAAGACTGTTATAAAACAGCAAACTTTATAATACTGTATAATTTCAGAGATATTGTCAATGCATGAAATAAGATTGAATGGCTTGCTTTACAAACACAATGCACCTGAATGCACTTGAAAGCAATCCAATCATTTCTACCCACCCCATAAATGGGTGTAGTCCAGGGTGGGTGTAGTCCAGTTCCCCTCTAAATGTTGTCATCTTGAGGAATCCAGGAAGTATGCTTTCTCTGTCACTGGCATGGTACGGGAAATTACTTTGGGAGATTGGAGGAAGAGTTGCATGCTAGACAACCATCATGCAGTCCATAGAAGAAAAAGGAATGTGGGAAGGGTCTTAGAAGGGTCGCTCTCTACTTTTCAGGAAAGTAAAAGTAAAAGAGGTGAGACACACTTTCAGATTTTCCTGATACTGATACACTAATTTTACAGTAAAGGTAGTATTATACTGGTATATGCTTCTTGTCTAGACCAGGGGTCTCCAACCTTGGCAACTTTAAGACTTGTGGACTTCAACTCCCAGAGTTCCTCAGGAGTCCACAAGTCTTAAAGTTGACAAGATTGGAGACCCCTGGTCTAGATAATCTTGAAGAATTTAGAGTTGCAGCAGCCCACACCCTCTGCGAGCTGCATAGTCCCCACAAATAGTGGGCCCTCTCTCCCAGAAAGCCCTTAAAATATGGCTTTGGTCCCAGACCTGAGGTTAATGTCCTATTGTGTTTGGGAAGTTTTGTTTGATTTGTGTTGCTTTTTTAAAAAATGTTTTAGTTTGGGCTGTCTGCGTGGCTTTATCCTTTATCTGTTTTCATGAATTTTTGGTTTCTTATGCCACCCAGAGTCCACTGGAGTTGGGCAGCTATAAAAATTGTTATTATTATTTATTATCAATGAATGATAAATTAAGAGAAAGCAAAGCCGAAAGGAAGGGTCCACTGGCTTCTTTTGGATTAAAAAGGGCATGTCATTTGGGCCTGATGATTTAAGGTTATATCTTGCAAACCATTCCTGTTTAGTTTTGGATTGGAAATTTACAATACAATACAATACAATACAATACAATAGTAGAGTTGGAAGGGACCTTGGAGGTGTTCTAGTCCAACCCCCTGCCTAGGCAGGAAACCCTATACCGTTTCAGACAAATGGCTATCCAACATCTTCTTAAAGACTTCCAGTGTTGGGGCATTCACAACTTCTGGAGGCAAGCTGTTCTACTGATTAATTGTTCTAACTGTCAGGAAATTTCTCCTCAGTTCTAAGTTGCTTCTCTCCTTGATTACTTTCCATCCATTGCTTCTTGTTCTACCCTCAGGTGCCTTGGAGAATAGTTTGACTCCCTCTTCTTTGTGGCAACCCCTGAGATATTGGAACAATGCTATCATGTCTCCCCTAGTCCTTCCTTCTCTTAAGCTAAACATACCCAGTTCCTGCAACCGTTCTTCATATGTTTTAGTCTCCAGTCCCCTAATAATCTTTGTTGCTCTTCTCTGCACTCTTTCTAGAGTCTCCACATCTTTTTTACATCGTGGCGACCAGAACTGAATGCAGTATTCCAAGTGTGGCCTTACCAAGGCATTATAAAGTGGTATTAACACTTCACGTGATCTTGATTCTATCCCTCTGTTGATGCAGCCTAGAACTGTGTTGGCTTTTTTGGCAGCTGCTGCACGCTGCTGGCTCATATTTAAATGGTTGTCCACTAGGACTCCAAGATCCCTTTCACAGTTACTACTACTGAGCAAGGTACCATCTATACTGTACCTGTGCATTCCATTTTTGTTGCCTAAATGTAGAACCTTAATATGATCCACAAGCTAGCACATTTTCTTTCTGTATGCACATGTATGGCTAGAATTCTTTTAGGTACAGCTGTACTTGAGTGAGGCTGTAGTAGATACTTAAAGAAGTCCGAAAAATGGTAGAACTGGAAGTAATATGCAGAAAAAACAAAAGCAAACCCCTATGTAAAATGCATATTAAATTCCTTTTTATAAAAAAAGAAATTGATTTAGAGGAGAGGTAAGCAATCTGATGGCCTATAGAAGTTTTGGGTATCATATTTCCAAATCCATTTCACTGGCCATGCTAACTGAGGCTGATAGCTCCCCTAGCTCTGATACAACGCAGTAACTAAGGACAATAGAAAAAAGAGGAAACAAGACATTAAAGTCCTAGAAAGTAGGAATATGCATTTTTATAGGCTGCTAAACTTTGAAACAGCTATTCAAGTATGTCTGCAAATTGAAAGCTATTTTCAACCCTATCTGTAGCTCATAGTTGGGCATATGGATAGACTATAATAGCTTGGGTAGAGATATCCTTGACTTCTTTTCAATCTTTGAACAAAGTAGTTTCAATTGTCAGAAGTCAAGTGAGTTATTCTAACATCTTTTCCTTTTCAAGTTTATCAGGGAAATATTGAAGATACATATCAGCAAGTGCACACTTGACTTTAGGTTTCAGAGTGAATATGGCTATAGTGCTAAAAATCTGAAATAGTCTACCAATATGTTACAATAAAACAAATGTTGGAAATCCATTCACACTCTTGAAAAACACCAATTCTGTCATAAAACCCTCAAAGCAATAATCCTCTGGACTTACCCTATATTGGTATTTTATGATTAGGACAACCCTGGGACTGAAAACGTAATCCTTCAATTGAACTATACAGAATTTGAAAAATATTGTAGCAACAGAAACAAAAAGAGAGTATATGAGAAAGAACATGTTGCTTTTGAAAGCAACATCATTGTAAAGGTAAGATAAAGGTTTCCCCTGTCCAGTCGTATCCAACTCTAGGAGCTGTTGCTCATCTCCACCAGCATTGTTTGAAGATGCTTCTGGCCAGCATGACTATATGCAGAGGCACATGGAATGCTTTACCTTCCCACCAAAATGATACTTATTTATCTTCTTGCATTTGTCTGCTTTTGAACAGGTTGACAGGGAAAATGAGGATAATATGGGAAGGGTAAAGTCCCTTAATTATTGTTTTTGAACCTTAGTAATTTTGCCCAATCTAGTGCTATAAATATGTTGAAATTTAATCACGATCTTTTCCATTCAATGTGGACAGAATGGACAGAAAGGGATGCAGTGGCTCAGTGGCTAAGAAGCCGAGCTTGTCGATCAAAAAGGTTGGCAGTTTGGCGGTTCAAATCCCTAGCGCTGTATAACAGAGTGAGCTCCCGTTACTTGTCCCAGCTTCTGCCAAACTAGCAGTTCAAAAGCATGTAAAAATGCAAGTAGAAAAATAGGGACCACTTTGGTGGGAAGATAACAGCGTTCCATGCACCTTCATGTCGGCACATGACCACGGAGACATCTTCGGACAGCACTGGCCCTTTGGCTTTGAAACGGAGATGAGCACCACCCCTAGAGTCGGGAACGAATAGCACATATGTGTGAGGGGAACCTTTACCTTTACCTTACTGTACATCAAGATATTTGGCAAAGCATTGTCTGAAGCATTAATTGATATCTTCCATGGCTGCATTCTGTTCTCATACAAGTCTGCCTTCCTAGTCTTTATTCTTATATAAGCAAAGTTGACATGTATTACGAGACTTAATAAATACACTATAAATAAACTTATTTACAAAATACAGACTTAATAAATAGGTGAAATGCTCTTACCATCAAAGTAGCTACCCAAGCAGGATTCTATGTACTTCTCAGCCATGCTGCTATGGGATGATTCTAAGGATTCACATCCTTCCCCTTTGTACTCTTTCCTTTCCTTTCTTTCTTTTTTCCTGTATTCTCTCCTATTCTTCCTCATTGCTTCTTCCTTCTTGAATTCTGTTCTCCCTTTGCCAAGCCAACAGCTGGCATGTGTTCAGTACTCAGTGAACCCATCCAATATCTGAACTTGGTTCTTCCGTTCCTTGTTCTCTTGTGCCATTTCATTCATCAGTCAAGGGCTAGAATGCTGACATGGCAATCCTAATTTTGCTCAGCACAACCCTTACCTGGCCTTTTTGCTGAGGTATTTTTCTTCACAAGCAGGCAATATGGGCCACTCTTTCCACTTCTTCTGGAATCACAGTTGCAAACTTGTTCCAGATAACGCTACAAGACACTGCTCAGCAATCTTCATTGAACCTGTACAAGTGACTCGGAAGTGAGGTGTGCCATTATGTGGTGATTCTCCTTTCCTTGCAGCCAGTTTCACTCACGGTTAGTACTGGGAGAGAGAAAGCCCAAGCAGCCCTTCACTTCTGGAGTCCTGCAGAGCTCTATGCTGCTCTTTCACCATTTGTTCAATACCTCATGAACATGGTCGGCTATCAGTTTAGGGTCAGTATCATCAATTTGTCTTGAAAACTTACCTCAGTGTCTGCATGTTGTGTGGTCTGAATGGGAAGAACAGAGTAAGACTAACAAGACTGAGTGGTTGCGGATGGTTGGGGCCTTTGGATCTGGTGATTTTCTGATTTTAATCCTGAATGGGGTTGCACTTCCTTGTTCAAGACTGGTGTGTAATCTGGTGATTATCTTGGACTCATATTATTTACCCAAAGAGCAGGTGGTATAGTAATGTTATCATCTTATCTTCACTGCCAGTTTGATAGCAGGACTGCGTGTGTCTGAGCATGTGCAGAACCTTCTGGGCACGGGCAGAAGGTCCATGATGAAGGCTTTTTAACTACTTTGTCACAATGGTTAAATATTCCTAAGTGGAGTAACATTTTGTCTAATTCTAATGTTACGTCTCTTTTAGATCATTTATTAGCGTAGGTGGCTTCATTTTTGGTACACTCTACATATCTGTCCGGTGCCCAGAGCAGAACAGCATAGTTCATGGTTGGGCAACTATGGACCCTTTATCACCTGCAGATTTCAACTCTGATTTGGCTGGATCAGAAACTCTGGGAGTTAAAGTTCATAGGTTATAAAGGCATTATGGTTGCCCATTCCTGGCATAGTTCAATTTGTGGTAGCAGAAACTGGCCATCAGGTGTTGCTCCCTTATTCTTGGTTCAGTCCTAACATCATAGTTTAGTATTATCCTTATTCTTTGGATTTAATGCGACTCTAAACTGAAGCTAAATTAGAGATGTTGAATCTTGTTGAATGAATCTTACAATAATTTACCAATGTAGTTTGCTGGAAGTACGCTATGGTTGACCGGAGGGGGCAGGAAGGGAGGAAAGGAGTTCTAATGCATTTTCTCTCTTTCTTTTCACCATTGTAAGTCATAATAATGGTTTAGGTCAATCAGTAGGAGTCTCACTATATATTATACCAATCATGTTAAAAAAAATACTATTCCTCCTTCTCCCAGGAAATTATACCATTTATGGTTGTTCTATGGTGTGAGCATGTTAATCATAAGGAACAGTAATTTCCAAAGGAATTGAAAAAAAAGAAAAGAAAAGAAAAGGTGTGCACTTTTTATCCCATAAAGCATTTCTAGATGAGAAGCATTAGAAGCTAATTCACTGAGAGGCTATAAAGTAAAAGAATTTTTTACAAATGGCCTTTTATGGCCACATGAAAAGACAGAGACAGATTTGCAAAGGCCCAGCTGAAGTTATGTGACAACCACTCATCTTCAGATTCTGAGGTAAACAATATTCTAATTATAGGAAATAGCTGGGCAGGAAATGAGATTAAGGAAAAAAAATACATTTTGAAGCATTTTTATTTTTAGAAGTGAGGATATAGCTGGCTCAAATTCAATAACAGTAATTATGATACGTGAATTGGCACTTAAGAAAGTAGCAAAGATTGGTCAGACTGCACTAGCAGCAACCCTGGTGATCCCACAGCATCCTTCAGAACAATAGGGTAAAAGCTTTATGTGAAAAAGTTTTAACCATTGACGCCCATTCTTACTTCCATATTTATGGCATGGAAAGTATGACCTGAAGTATTCACTTTATGTAGGTAAAAGTACCATAACAAATGCTTTTCAATGGTTTTCCAGTTTCAGAACTTAATTTGATGGACTGTGTTTTCTTCCTCTCTCTTTCATATGGGTCTAACTACAGGGGTAGCAACCTAGTTTGAATCTGTCATGTAGTCTCAAATCTCATGGAAAGTAACTGTGATGGTAGTCAAGACTTATGAACAACTTAGAGGAGCTCTTGACTCACAACTTCTGTTCAAAGAGAAGAAGGCAGCAGTAACCAGGAGGGACTTTTTACAGTTACATCTCATGCATCAGTTGTGTCCTCTCCTCAATTGGGAGATCCTGTAGACACAGTCACCCTGGTCTGGTCTGGTCTGGTCTAGTCAGCAATGGACTACTGCAATGCACTCTACATGGGGCTGTCCTTGAAGACCATCTGAAAGCTACAACTGGTTGAAAATGCAGCAGTGATGGATATGTATCATTGTCCTCGGGTATAATTGCTGCTAAGCAGGCATGCTATGCCAGTTGGTTTTCAAGTGAAATGCAATGTGCTGTTTGGTACTTTTAAAACAATTCATTGCAGAAAGCCTGGCTATCAGGATGACCCCCCATCCCGTCCCCCTCCCATTGTTTCTGCCTACCTGGTATATTTAGGAGTCAGAGTGCTCAAAGTCCCTTCTATTAAATGTTATTAACTTGTGGAACTGGGAGTGTGTGCCTTCTCTCTCATGGCCCCTATTCTCTGAAACTGCATCCTCCAAAGTTATGGGCAGCAGCTGATTTCCTGGGTTCTTAAAAGTCCTTAAATAGCTTTGGTCCCAGTCTTGGGGTTAATATGATTTTTGTGTGTGGTTTTTACTGGTGGTTTTTACTCCAGTCTACCTTGTTTTGCTTATATTTTTAATTATTTTATCTTGTGACTTTCTTAACTTCCTAGAGTCTGTTGGAATATATAGTTCTAATTAGTTCATTGAGACAAATACAATAATTGTAAATAATTTAAAAAATGATTGAATTGTGCAAGATCATCTAATGAGTTTTCTAATCCATTTTGGAAATTGCTTGTTAATTTTTAGCTATTAGAAGCTTTTGGATCCACGTGTTTTACAGCATTGAGTGAGTTTCTTTCAATCCTTAGTGGAAGAAGTTTTAAATACAAATCTAAGGACTTAACTTTTTTGGGAGGAATAAACAGCAAAAGGGTGATTAAAACTTTGATTTTAGAAAGTTACAAACAGACTACAGGTCCAAATAAAAAGAGAATTACTCTAAAGCTATTCAACTGATATGTTTTCAGTGTCCCCATATCTCCGCTATTATGGAAAATAGTTTATTGACTAATGTGAGGATATCTGTGAAGATAAGGATCTGGAAATTGACATTTTTTCAATCTTGTTACATGTTATTTTAATTTTTTTTTTACAAGAAAGTATATATTCCTTATAGAGTAAATAGTTTTCCATTCTAAATGCGCTAATATGCAATAAATCCTAAAAACACAGAGATAGTTACCCTTCTTATTTGACAGCAAAGGTTTTACTGTTGTATTTTGGTACTTTGTTTCTCTTTTTTGTTGGATTTGCCATTTAATGCACATTAACCATAGAGGCTGGCTAGCTTTTTCCTGAGAAAAAAGATTAATTTAGGCGCTCTTTAGACCTTTCATCTCATTTGAAATAACAACAGAGGATGGTGCCTCAAGCAATGGAAGAGATGTAGGAGAAATACCTATAGTCTCAATGCCAACTGAGAAAAGGATAGCTTTGGTTCCAATTTAGGGATCCAATTTATGGATATGGATGTAAAGAAGTGGAAATAGAATACACGACATTGCTACTGCTGTTCTGAAATGCTTCTAGAAAGAGAGGAAATAGAAACACCACTATAAAAGATGGATCTACATCCTGTTTCTTCAAAAGAATATTGTTATTTGATTTAGTTTCATTTTCTCACCATATAATAGTTCTTTTATGAGTGAAAAACTCCTTCCATGAAAAGAAAGGTGCTTTGAAGTATATGGTCAACTGTGGAATAATCTTAAGGATTGTTGTTGTTAGTTGCGAAGTCGTGACCGACCCATCACAACCCTATGGACAACATTCCTCCAGGCCTTCCTATCCTCTACCATCCTCTGGAGTCCATTTAAGCTCACACCAACTGCTTCAGTGACTCCATCTATCCATCTCATTCTCTGTCGTCCTCTTCTTCTTTTGCCCTCAATCTTTCCCAGCATTAGGCTCTTCTCCAGTGAGTCCTTCCTTCTCATTAGGTGGCCAAAGTATTTGAGTTTTATCTTCAGGATCTGAAGGGTAACTGAGTCCTTTTACTTTCACTTGTGCTGGCAGGTGTTTTATGTTAGTAGTACTATTATCATGTAGATCTGATGAAGTTACAGATAAGGGAGAAGAAGAAGTATCCTTGGAAACTGATCTCCTGTTATGTTCATATTAATGTTAGCACATTTTTTTTTCTATTTACAGGGGAGAAAAAACTTTCAGTAATTGAAATCTCAAAAATTGGGCAAGATTCCAAATTGTTCATAATAAAGTAAAATGCTAACAGTAATTAAATACAGTTAGACCATTAATATTCTGATGGTGTAAAAGAAGAAGTATTTTGCATTTTTGAATTATTGAATGGCATATAACAAGTTTGAAATTTTCTTTGGCAGCAGCATGAAAGGAGGCATGTGTTTATAATATACCAGCATCCAAAAATTGATATAGTTTGTTGGTGTGATATGACTACTATGGGTAATAAAGTTTGTTTCTTTTTGATTCTGGCATTTCAGTTGATAATATGGCTCTTGCTTATATTTTGGAAGCATTCATAGTCCTATAAATATAAAAAATATTTAATGCAATAGATTTATGGTCATACCAAATATATACCCCCTCCCCCCAAAGTCATTTTTCTGAAAGCAGACTATCCATTCATGAAAACATAAAGAAAACATAAAAAGACAAAAGGTATGTTAAGTATGTTGGCAATCTTTCACAGATATTCTCATTTACTCTCTTGGGTTGCACTGACTTAAGTATTATCTCATTGCTACATTAATTTTGAATTATTTGGTTATATTTAAGAAAAAAAAGTAATTGAGTTTTAATATGCATTCTCAGTGTTCAGTTTTAATTTGTGACCTGGGTAGTAGACCACAGAATTCTTCCTCTACATTGGAGAGATCAAAGCAATAAAAATTAGGGACATTTTTTTCATTAAATGTGTCAATATCAGAGCGTGAGGTAGAATGATGATGACCTTGTAATGGTGACCAGCAAACCTTTTCATCTATTAGTTCTTTAAAAAAAAAGACTACCTACAGGGCTGCTGAATTAATTATAATAAATTAATATAAATGAAGAAGATCTTAAAGTCCAAATTCAGTGTAGGAAGTATCATCAAGGCAATTAACAACAGGGCAATTCCAGTCAATAAATGCACACCTGGAATAATGGACTGGACTAAAGCAGACCTAAAAGCCCTGGATAGGAAGATCAGTAAAATTATGACAATGAATCATCCCTATCATTTACACAGCAACATTGACAGACTCTACTTACCAAGGAAAATATGTGAGCATGGAATGTTGTAAGTACACCAGACAGCTCAAGAAGAAAAATGGGCATTTGAAGAATATCTGAAAGACAGTGAAGAAGATGGATGGAAGCTAGTATACCATGGAGGCTTACTGTGTACTGGAGAGACCAAATGACCAAATGAAGAACAGAAAAGATACGTAGAAGGCAAAGTATGATATGATCATTAAACATATTAAAAAGTATAGTAGGCAAAGCAGGTAACCATAAGACCTAGCAACGGCTAAGAGCAGGAAAATTATAAAAAAAAGAGGGGGCTAATTCTGGCTATCTGAGATCAAGAACAAATGCAAACAAAGCCAAAATTCTTCAGCCAAAAATGCTGAAGAAACAGTGGGCCATCTAGTTAGCTGCTGCAAGAAGACCACACAGACAGCTACAAACAACGGCATGAGAAAATAGCAAAGGTGCATTGAAAGATCTGCAGGAAATATCATTTGCCCACAAAGAAGAACTGGTGAACCACAAATAATGAAGAAGCTGAAGTGTGCTGGGACTTTAGAATCCAAACAGACAAGCACCTGCTATATAACACCTTACTTAAAAATTGTCAATAAGAATGACAAAAAAATCTGGGTAGTGGATGTGGCAATACTTGGAGACAGCAGAAGAGAAGAGAAAAACTGGAAAAAAATCACAATATGCAAAGAACTGCAAGTAAAAGTAGAACAACTGTGGTAAAAGAAAGCACCAATAGTACCAATAGTACTACTAATAATAGACATCTTTTTTTTATAAAAGAATTTTATTGGTTTTTTTAACATTTATAAGGGAAAAGGTAAATGGAAAGGTATACAAATTTTGGCAGTTGCAAAGTGTGGCAGGCGCCCCCTCCCTCCAAACTCATAGAGTACATCTGAGTATAAAACATTAACACATAATCATATATAATCAGCATGTTAATTCTATTGATATTTTCAATCAGTTTATACATTGTAGTATATGATCCACATATAATTCCATTACTACTTTCGGTCAGTTTATAACAATGAGATTTTCTTATTCATTTTTGTGATCTGAGCTTTCTTGGTATTGCCCCTTCTCCCCCCACTGGCAGAGCTCCGGCCCCTCCCGTGTCCTGCATATCCATTGTAGGATCTTCTGTTTTTTCTAGGTTTGTTTTTTTTTTTTTCCATAAAGGCCTGTGCCTCTATGGGTGTGTTAATTCTAATTCTTGTCTCCTCCCAGAATATCAGCATACCTTCAGGCATCAACCATCTAAACCACACCCCCTTCTGGTATAATTTATTCGCCAATTGCGAATAATTTTTCCTTTTTCCCTAATTTTCTTGGGGATCTGCTTCAAGATGGTTATTTCCCTGTCGTGGTATGTCAGTGCCTGCCCCCTTTGTACACCCAGAATTTCGTCTCTTGTGCTTTTTCTAAGAAATTTAATATGGACCTTCCTCGGTACATTGTGTGTTCTGGCATAAGCTGAGTTCACTCTATAAACCAGATCTATCTCCCATTCCATCTGTTGTTTTTCTTTGTGTATGTATTCAGCCAAAATGTTAGTCATAATGTCCCTTATATTTTCCCCATCTGCTTCTATGACATTTTGAAATCTAAGATAAAAGGACATTCTCTCAAATTCTGTTTTCATTTGCTGGGTATCAAGTTCTTTGTTTCCCTTCTGCACCGCTTCTACCCCCCCCCCTCACCTCCGCCACCCCACCCTCTACAAGGTCCAGTCTCTGTGAGTTCTTATAGATTTGGACTTGATTCTCTTTAATTTCTTCCTTCATTTCCTTTAATTATTTCTTAATTTCTTCCTGGCCCTGTATAAGTTGCTGAAGCATTTGTTGCAAATCCATCTCTGTACTCTTAGGTTGCATAGACATCTTGAGTGCAATGACAAAACATCTGGAGCACCACTTGAACACTATTAGCATTAACAAAATCACCTTCAGTCAATTGCAAAACAGTTGATTATTTGGAACAGCTTATATTCTGTGACAATACCTTTAATGCCATCGAATAATAAATCTGCCTATCCTAGGTCCTTGGGAAGAACTCAATAGGTGGAGAAAAATGCCAAATCCTGATTGTGTGACAAACCATAGTAAAACTACACAAGCACTCTGAATATCATCAACAGAACTTGTCTTATGAATATAAACAAGGGAATATAAGGATTATTTTTCAGGCAAGAAGGATGAGATTGCTGAAATCCACAGTTCCTAGATAACATAAGCTTTATAAAGGTTCCTAATATCTGAAAGTTTCCCTTACATCATATTTTCAAAAGCTTTCCCCTTAGCACAGACTCCTCATTTTATCTCAGATTCTTTCTATTGCTTCTAGTTTGTTGGATAAATCAGTTTGTGTGAATGTCTACTTGCTGAAGTTCCCTTTAAGAGGATCTCTGTTTGAAGGCTTCTGGCCCTGTAGAATTACTTTCTTGAATCTTCAATTACTGTTCTGAATCTCAATTACTATTCTTCATTGCTATCTGGATGATTTCTTAAGTCTTCTCCTAGTATGTGAATGGTTGATCCTTCTGTGAGCCTGACCTCTTTTTCAACCAACAACCAAATCTCACCTTTAGATTCTTCATTATTCAATCGTTTACAGCATCAACTTGAAGAATTTCCCCCACAAAAACTATAAGCTCTGCAGGCTCAATACATTCAACCAAGATCATTTGATTACATTATAATTATACATAGAAGTTATGCACCAAATTTAAACTATATGAATGATAAAGAAACAAATGATATTGTTGTCACAGTGAAACAGACATCCTTCAATTGCAACTTTAAGAGAAGGAGGCAGAATGTATTTAATACCACTGTATTGCATCTCATTTTTCCCAATCATCCCCCCCCCCCCAGTTAGGGCAAAGGAAAGGGCAAAGGAAACCACATAGCCTGGAGGAGAAAAACATTGCAAAATCCACCAATATCAATATCATTCCCAGGAGACATGAACATAAACAAGAGACAAGGGTAAGGCAACTTTCTTTTCTGACTGAAGGCCAGAAAAATGTAAAACAAATTCATATGAAGAGTGTCACTATGTGCTCACTGCATAATAAAATGTACATATTAAGAAATATGACACATGAAAGTACAATCTTCAATACTAAACAAAGGCATGTTGTTCTACATATAAAGGGGATGGATTTTCTTCCCTAGCGCTCCCCCCCTCTCTAATAAAATAAATAAAATAAAATAAATAGGATAAATAGGATCTCATTCGCTTGCTCGTGACCTTGAGCTGAAGGAATAGTAATACTCTAAGGGTCACACCAAAGTAATAGTAATAATCAAAATAAATGCTTAGATGTTCTATAAATGTCAGCCCAATTGGCCAAACACCACCATAAACAGAAAATGAGGAGGCAAGGATTTCAGGATGATTTATAGTTTGTGCCTTTTCTGAAGTGAGATAAAATGCTTAGGGAAATAAGCAAGCCATTGGCTGACCTTGTGGACATATGTCAAAAGAGCAATGGATCATGAGCCAAAATTTCAGTTGGTGAAAAGTAGCATCAACCTTCTTTAATAATAAACAATGTTAGCCACTGAGATATGATAATGGCCTTGCTTACCAATATAGTTGCTGGCATAGTGAAACTCATAAATATTCACAACTATCTCACGCAGAGATGTGGATTCTCACTCTCTGACAGACACACACCTATGCAACTTAATTGAGATTCCTCAGTGGTTATGCAAGTCAATTTTTGCTCACAAAATGGGATTTCTCATCTCTCTGTCTTCTCCCCTCCAGCTCATGCACATATCCTAAATTAGTTCTGGAGAGTATTCCAGTCCTCTGGGGGCAGTTTTAGGAAGATGAAAAGAGCTAAGAGCTGCTCAGACCAGATGAAGAAAAAATAGTCCCACTGAAGCACCTTAAAATGACTAAAGAGGAGAAACTAAAAGGTAACAAAAATCTGCTCTAGCACAGAAAGAAAGAAGGAGCTTTTGTATACAATTGGCAGGGGGAAATTACCTGCAATTAAATAGAAGAGAAAGGATAAAGAATGTGTGCCGATCCTATTCTCCAATATAAACTATGCACTGACTAGCTAATTGTCCTTACCTGTGATTTAAAGTGCTAGTTATGACATATAAAGCCCTTACATGAATGAGGAACTATGTATCTTGATGTTTACTGCCTTGCTGATATGAGTTCATAGGATTGGGTTTCTTCAATTTAACTATGTCTAATAGAGTTTCAAGGATCTTAAAGGTCTTGGTGTAAAGTAGTTGGGTCCCATTGCAAATTGAAGGAGGGAGAGAGGGAGAGATCACAGAAGTGAGTACACCCCTCACATTTTGTAAATAAGTTTGCCAGCAGTTTAGACATGAATGGCTGTTTTACCTCCCATCCAAGAAGCTTCTTCAGTTTTGAACTAAAAAAGGTTCTTGGATGAGAAGTGAAATGTCTTCAAGCAAATCAAATTTTAGTTGTGTTTTGAAAAAGCACCTTTGAGATAACCATGACCTGGATGATTGAGAACCTCCATAGACATTTAACACATCAGTCAGATTCTTTTGTGTGTCCAGAGTGGCATCTTTTTCCATTTCATTCTTGTTAGATCTGGGCAACGAGAGACAGACTGCGGACACGACGTGACTTAACAGCTCTTTATTAGTAATAGTAGTGATCCAGCTTACTCTGTGGTCGGAGGGTTCCCCTTTTATAGGGATGAGGCACGCCCATTGACCAATCAGAGGAATACCTGTTTCCCGCTGTAGGAGCGGACCTGAGGGAAGACTTATCCCGATATATGCTAATATCTAACACCCCTCCCCTCCTAGATGGGACGTTGCGGTAGGTGACATAGTCCTTTAGGTAGGTGGGTGTTTGTCTTGCTCGGGAGGAACGTCGGAGTTCAGGTTGTGTTGAAGTACTTGCAGGATTGGTTTCCTGTTGGGTTGAAGTAGTTGCAGGATCGGGTGCTTTTTCTGTTTCTGGAGGTCTTGCGTTTTCGATGCTCTTTTCCCTGGTATCTTGTTCGGCTGCGATGACGGGGGTTTGCTCAGCGGCTGTGATGACGGGGGGTTGCTCAGCTGCGTGCGTGATGTCCTGTCCCCCGCTTAGCTCGCCGGTGTCGTCGTTTCCTGGGATGAAGTTTCCCTGCGGTTGTCTTTCTGTGGACAGGAAACTTTCGCCCTCATCCCTTAAGTTGGAGTGTGCTAGGCGACCTCGAAGCTGATCGATGTGCCTTCTCCAATTCCGCCCATCTTCAAGCTCTAACAAATACGATCGAGGGCCCATGATGCCAATGACCCTTGCCGGTATCCACAATGTCCCCCCTGTGTAATTTTGAGCATAAACAGTGTCTCCTTCTCTAAAAGATCTGACCTTACTTGTAGAGTCTGGGGGAGCCGAGGTAGAATAATTCGGGTGGAGCCTGTCCAGGTGAGATCGTAGGCGGCGACCCATTAGTAGTTCAGCGGGGCTTCTACCCGTCGTTGCGCTCGGGGTAATGTGTTGAATGAGGAGGTAATGGTCAATGCGTGTTTGCCAATCCCCCGGGCCCATCCTGGCGAGGGCCTCTTTCGCGAACCGCACCATTCTTTCTGCCTGACCATTGGACGCTGGATGGAATGGCGCGATGAGGGCGTGTCTGATTCCCAACCCTGCTAAAAATGTTTCGAACTGCATGGCCGTGAATTGGGGCCCGTTGTCCGATACTAACAGATCTGGTAGACCATGGGTGGCGAAAAGCCGCCTAAGAACCTTTATAACTGCCTCTGCCGTGGTTGATGTCATTAGGACTACATCCAACCATTTAGAATAAGCATCTACAACTATGAGGAAGGTTTGACCCTGGAATGGCCCTGCAAAATCAATATGAATGCGTGACCAGGGTGCCTTGGGTTTCTCCCATTCTGTGGCGGGCGCTTCCGGGGGTGCTGGTCTCGACTCCTGGCATGGATCGCAAGTGGCCACCCACTCCTCTATTTCTTTGTCCATATTGGGCCACCACACATAACTTCTCGCTAACGCTTTCATTCTCACGATCCCCGGATGCCCCATATGTAAAGCATTCAATACCTTTTTTCGTAGCGCAAAAGGAATAACAACTCGATCCCCCCACAACAAACATCCCTGTAACACGGAGAGTTCGTCCCGTTTAGACCAAAACATTTTGAATTCCGGGCCCACATTTCCCTTTGGCCACCCCCTCCATACCCAAGTTTGCACTTGTTTTATTAAATTGTCCTTCGAGGAGAACCTTGCAACGTCGTAAGAAGAAACCGGTCCCGAATCCAAACAGTCAATGAGCAATACCGGTACTTCTGGAGTGGGGTCTGGCAAAATGTCTGGTAATGGGCAACGGCTGAGCGCATCTGCGTGCCCTAGAGTGGAGCCCGGTCGATGAATTAACTTGTAAGAGTACGCAGCCAGGAAAACAGTCCACCTGGTCATACGTGGAGAAAGGGAGACCGGAGTGGGGCGATTTCCCGCCAAAAGTCCTAACAGCGGTTTGTGATCAGTAATGAGTTCAAAATCGCGGCCGTAGAGGTATTCATGGAAACGTTTCACACCTGCAACGGCAGCCAATGCTTCTCTGTCCATTTGGCTGTAGTTCCTTTCGGCCGATGAAAGAGTTCTGGAGTAGAAAGCAATGGGTGCTTCTTTCCCGTCGGGCATCCTGTGGCTGAGGACTGCTCCAACCCCGAACGGCGATGCGTCGCAGGTCAATACCAGCGGGAGGGTCTGACTGTATTGTACAAGTAGTGAGTCAGTGGTGAGCAGGCGCTTTACCCCGGCGAATGCTGCAGCTTCTGCTCGTCCCCATCTCCATGGTGCGTTCCTCTGGAGTAGACGGTGTAGTGGCTCAGCAACGGTCGCCTTCTGTCTCAGAAAAACGCTGTAGAAATTAAGTAGTCCGAGGAAGGCCTGCAACTCGGTTTGATTTCGTGGTGTGGGGGCGTCCTGGATCGCCTTAATTTTCTTTTCAGTGGGGTGAATTCCCTGACCATCAATTCTATAACCCAGGAATTCTACGCTAGGCACGTTAATTTGGCATTTTTCTTTTTTCAGGCGGAGACCCTTCTCTCTGATTCTGGCCAAAACCGATCTGACTCTTTTGTTTAGTTGCTCCTCGTTTGCAGCGGACACCAAGATATCGTCAAAATATGGGACGACTCCCGGTATCCCTTGCAACAGTCGTTCCATGACGCTCTGGAACAATCCTGGAGCAATACTTACGCCGAATTGTAGCCGGTTGCATTTAAACGCTCCTCTGTGCGTCACTATAGTCTGGGCCTCCGCTGTGGCGCTATCTACTGGCAGTTGCTGGTAAGCTTGTGCCATATCTAATTTAGCGAAAACTTTTCCTGGCCCCAATGAGTGCAATAGGTGCTGTACTACGGGCACCGGATATGCGCTCTGTTGTAGCGCGACATTAATTGTGCATTTATAGTCTGCGCACAAGCGGACTGATCCGTCTGACTTAACTGGGGTCACGATAGGTGTCTCCCAACGCGCGTGATCTACCGGCTCCAGGATTCCTTGTTCCACTAACTTATCTATCTCTTTATCTATTTTTGGGCGGAGTGCAAAAGGCACTCGTCTCGGTTTAAGCCGGATTGGCGCCACATTTGGATCTAAATTGAACGATATTGGTTTGCCCACATACTTACCAAGACCGGAGCTGAACACATCCTCGAACTCCTTAAAGATCTTTTCAGCGCTGCTGTTTCTCACGGCGTTGATTCCGGTGACTTCTAATCCCAGGGCTTCAAACCAATCAAGCCCCAGGAGGTTCTGCAATGGCGCGCTGGAGATGGTCACGGGCAGCTGGGCTTCGATGTCCTTAAACTGGATGTGGAATGTGCCTTGGCCCACGATGGGGACTTGGTTCCCCTGGTAGTCTCGTAGCAGGACGTCAGGAGCGCGCAGTTGGCTCTTTCTGAGGCTGGGAATGGCCTGTTTCATGGATGCCCATGAAATGATCGTCAGGGTTGATCCTGTGTCAACCTCCAGCTCGCAGGGTGAGCCCTCCAAGAGGACTGTGACTTTCAGCCTTTTGGGCCGCTTAGGGCGGACCTGATGTATCGTGGTGAGATACGTTCGCAACTCCTCTCTCTGGGTCAACTCTATCTCATCGTCTATATCCTGAAAATACTCTCGTTGAGCGTCTTGGTAGAACGCTCTTTCGGCTCTCTGTGTGAATTCTCTCTGGGGATACGCTCGCTCACTTTCTTGTGAGTAATCTCTCTGGGAATACGCTCGTTCAGCTCTTTGGGGAGTTTCTCTCTGGGTAAACACTTGTGGATTTTTCTCTGGGCGCCCTTTTTGATTTCGCCAAGCCCCTGGGTTGGGCTTCTGTTGGCGGTACATGGGTGGCTGCCGTGAGGCAGGGACTCCGCTCCGGCACACTCGTGCGATGTGCCCAAGTTTGTTGCAGTGCGAACAAACAACGTTCCTGAACCTGCAAGTAGACCTGGGGTGATTCCCTCCGCAGCTTGCGCAGGGCGGCAAACGGGATCCGGGTTTCCCCCCAGGCCTCCAGTGACTGCTCTGCATTAGGTGACTGTCCTCGAACTCGGGATCCACGTAGTCGGGGCTTGCGTCTTCGTAGTGGACTCTGGTTTGTCTCGGTGCTGGCTGGGTTTCGTTGACCCTTCGTTGTATGGTCACTGCTGATTTCTCCGCTGATTCCGACGCTCTTGCTTTGTTCAATGCTGACTGTAGGGTTAGATTCGGGTTGGCTAACAGTTTCTTTTGCAACGAAATGTCTCTTACCCCACAGATGAATTGCTCTAAGATATGCTCTTCCAAATCCCTGTATTCACAGTGGGCTGCTATTCTTCGTAGAGCTGCAACAAATTGGTTAATGGATTCTCCCGCCTTTTGAGTCCTCATGTTGAACTCTTTGCGGCTGACATGGCGGGACGGTTTTGGCGCGTAATGTGTTTCCAAGGCTTGTTTCAGCGTCGCCCATGGTACTGCTTGTATTGGAGTAGGCGCGGTGAGGTCTCTGGCCGTATTGAAGACTTCCTTTCCGCAGTAGCCGAGGAAGATATTTTTCTTTCTTGCATCGGTGATCCCCGTGTACTCATTTGCTTCGAGGAAACACTCGAAGCGAATCATGAAGGCTTCCCATTCGTCGGTTGCTGGGTCGAAAGGAGCGGGGGGAGCATGCATCGCCATCTTCTCAGTTTGAATTTGCCGCGCTGCGGTGATCTGAGATGGCTGCCGGAATTTCTGCCGAATTCCTGGGCTGGATCAAATCCGGAGATTCTTGAAGTAGCGTTCTTCGTCCTATCTGTCTCTCAATCCCACCCTCGTCGCCAATGTTAGATCTGGGCAACGAGAGACAGACTGCGGACACGACGTGACTTAACAGCTCTTTATTAGTAATAGTAGTGATCCAGCTTACTCTGTGGTCGGAGGGTTCCCCTTTTATAGGGATGAGGCAC
Organism: Natrix helvetica; assembly: GCF_964273705.1. Taxonomy (NCBI): domain Eukaryota; kingdom Metazoa; phylum Chordata; class Lepidosauria; order Squamata; family Natricidae; genus Natrix; species Natrix helvetica. The sequence continues at coordinate 111,920,121 of NC_138550.1, forward strand.
GCCCATTGACCAATCAGAGGAATACCTGTTTCCCGCTGTAGGAGCGGACCTGAGGGAAGACTTATCCCGATATATGCTAATATCTAACAATTCTTGTACCTGGTCATTTTAAAATCTACTTTCAGATGAGTCTCAGTCTTGTCAGGTAAAACTTGTTCTTCTTTTATAACATCTTTTAAACACAGACTGTCTGTAGATGTAGACACTCTAGAATTTAATTTCTAAGTCAAAAATTGATTGAAAATTATCCTTCACTATATTGAATGTTAAAATATTTTGGTCCATTCTGTTCCATAGAGCAGGTTGAGAGGAAGACACATTTTCATCAATGGGACTTGGACCAGGCCCCATCTAACTGCAGTATATCTAGTGGGATGGGCAGAAACGATTGAAAATATCTGGATCTGCAACACCCAGTATATTGAGGGTGAAAGTTCATTCTCCAAACTTGTGGGTTGATTTCTGAATGTTGCATTACCAGGCTAGGTAACATCTTCAGCAGAGTTTAGGGGATTCCCCTAAACTCTGCTGAAGATGTTACCTAGCCTGATAACAAAACGCTCAGAAACCAACCCACAAGCTCGGTGAATGAATCTTCACCCTCATCCTATGCCCGAGCTTCATATATTTGCCACTATTGCAACCAGGTATATTATTACTTTTCTTATTTTTAAACTAGAGGTTCCTTTTATAGAGGTTAAGTTGGAATATTCATCATTTTGAATGAATTTTGTATGCTCTATTTCCTGCATCTTGACTGAAGATGCACAACTTTATAAAATCTCTTGCTTAGACATTAAGGTTTTGGGGGGATTTTTGGAGCCTATTGCAATGTTCACTGCAAAAAAAGAGAGAGAGAGAGGCTTGATACAGTTGCATATAGAAGATTAGGTGATTCTGACAGCTTTTCCCTAGACTGTTTTGTTTCATAATACATTCTTATGGTCCTAATGATTTGCTGCAAAGTACAGATGGTGAAAGCAGAACTATTCCCAACAAACAAATCACAAGTGAGTACACATTGCTTAGCAAAGGTAGGCAATTAAGATTGTCCAAAAATACTGCTTCTGAAAATAACTTCAGAATCATTTTCCCCTGGTAACAAGTGTACAGAATGTAAAAGTTATGATAATATGCAGGGCTGGTGTCAGTTTGAACCGATATATATTGAGAAAAGCAATTAACAGCAACATGTAAGGGGGACGGGTGTATGTTTTGTTAATAATTGGATAATAATAGTAGCAATGGCAATATAGAAATAATGCTTTTGACATGCTGAGGGCTAACAAATGCAATTTTAATACCAGTAATCATCTTTATAAATAATAACCGAGGGTGTATTTATAAACTTCCACCTAACTGTCCATGAAAACAGAGCTCTAACAATGAATTACTAAGCATAAATTCCAATAATCCATATCCGACCACTGGTCCATCTAATGGGATTGATCTGTTTCTATTCTATCAATATAACACTCTATTCCAGTGATGGCGAACTTATGGCACACGTGCCACGGGTGGCACGTGGAGCCATTTGTCAGAGCACACGAGGCGCTGCCCTGTCAGCTGGTCAGCGCGCATGAGCATGCTGGCCAGCTGAGTTCACCCCTTTTTAAAGCCATTTTTCGCCCTCCCCGGGCTCCAGAGGCTTTATAGGAGTCTAGGGAGGGCGAAAAGAGCCTCCCCCCCCCGGAGGCCCTCTGGAGGCTTCATGAACTTCCCTGAAGCCTCCAGAGTGCAAAGAAACTGGCCCTAAGGGCAAACCGGAAGTTCGGGAACAGACTTCCGGTTTGCTCGGAGGTTCATTTTGACTGCTCCGGAGGCTTCAGGGAAGCGTCCTGAAGATCCATGAAGCCTTTGGAGCGCTCAAAACGACCCTCCGAGCAAACTGGAAGTGACTTCCGGTTTGCTCAGAGGGTCGTTTTGACTGATCCGGAGGCCTCATGGAAGCCTCCTGAAGGTCCCTGAAGCCTCTGGAGGGCTTCTGGGGGGCGGGGGAGGCTGGTTTCGCCCTCCCCAGGCTGCTATAAAGCCTCTGGAGCCTGGGGAGGGCAAAAAAAGCATGCAAAAAATGGGGGGGTCACGCCTGTAGTGCGCACATGTGCACTGGGGGGTCGCACATTGCATTATGGGTGCAGCATGCCCGCACATGGACCCCCTGTGCTCCCTCCACTTATGGCACGCGAGCCAAAAAAGGTTCGCCATCGCTGCTCTATTCCCTCTATATACTGTATGTGTGTGTGTGTATATAAACATTCATATACACATTCATATACTTATACATACAGATGGATTGATTTGAAAGAGGAGTGGGTGGGAGGTTCAAGCCAGTGATGAAATTCAATTTTTTGTACTGCTGGTTCTGTGGGCGTGGCTTGGGCATGGTAGGGGAAGGATACTGCAAAATCTTTATTCCCTCCCCACTCCCAGGGAAGGATACTGCAAAATCCCCATTCCCACCCCACTCCCGGGGAAGGATATTGCCGTACGGGTCTGGATGGATGACAACCGACTCAAGCTCAACCCCTCCAAGACGGAGTGGCTGTGGGTTCCGGCTCCCCGGTTCAACCAGTTAATTCCATCCCTGGCCATCGGGGGCATACAATTTGCCCCCGTGGAGCGGGCGCGCAATTTGGGCGTCCTCCTGGATGCCCGGCTGTCCATGGATGACCATGTGACAGCCGTGGCAAGGGGGGCGTTCCACCAGGTTCGCCTGGTGCGCCAATTGCACCCCATATTGGACCGGGACGCCTTACGCACAGTCACTCATGCGCTGGTGACATCTCGCCTGGACTACTGTAACGCTCTCTACATGGGGCTTCCCTTGAAATGCACTCAGAGACTACAGTTGGTCCAGAATGCGGCCGCGCGGGTAATTATGGGGAGTACAAGGTACTCCCATGTGACACCTCTCCTGCGCAAGCTGCACTGGCTTCCTGTGGTCTATCGGGTGCGTTTCAAGATCCTGATAACGATCTTTAAAGCGCTCCATGGCTCAGGACCTAGCTACTTGCGGGATCGTATCCTGCCCCATACATCCCTGCGACCAATTCGCTCGCACAGAGAGGGACTTCTCCAGGTGCCGTCCACCAGACAGTGCCGAGGGGGGCGCCTAGGAGCAGAGCCTTCTCTGTGGCGGGCCCAGCCCTGTGGAATGACCTCCCTCCGGATATTAGGACTACCTCTGACCTCCGCTCCTTCCGTGTAAAGCTCAAGACCCACCTTTTCCAAGTAGCTGGCCTGGCTCAACCATAGTTTGATCATATCGCTCCTGACGGGTTTTTAATTTTGTAATTTTATTTAGGGGATTTTAAATTGCGATTTTAATTGTTTCCATTCATCTGTCTACCTCCTCCACGTATACGTCTATATTTTTGTGTATGTATTGCCCATATTTGTATTTTATGTGTTTTTATTGTACGCCGCCCCGAGTCCTTCGGGAGAGGGTGCGGCTAACAAATAAATTTTATTATTATTATTTATTAAAATCTCCATTCCCACCCCACTGTGGTATTTTCCGGTTCTTTGAACTACTCAAAATTTCTACTACCGGTTCTCCAGAACCTGTCAGAACCTGCTGAATTTCACCCCTGGTTCAAGCCATTTTTGTATGTTTTAAAAAGTGAGATGCATTTTTCTTTTTCTTCATGGAAGGAAATGTAGATGCTAGCTAGCCTCCCCTCCCCTCCCCTCCCCTCCAAAAATTTATCCTATTATGAATTCTCTGGAAATCCATGACTCCAAATCCATTCCCAACAAAATCTGAAATGATTTATTTTTTGTATATATACAGTAGCTGTTCTAATGAAAATAGTTCTCAATATACGATCACAACAAAGCCTGGAATTTTGATTGCAAATTCTTGCAGTCATAAGTTGAGCTACCACATGACTGACCTCAATTTTAGGACCATTTTTCAATGGTTTGTAAAGTGAATCACTGCAGGCTAAGTGAATCAAATGGCTGTTAGTAAATCTAGCTTATCCAATGGACATTTTTTGCTGGAAACTGGAAAAACATACTGGAAACTGGCAAAAAAAAGGAACAAATTGTGGTCATGTGATCATGGGACACTGCAAGCACTAGTAAAGTTGAGCCGGTTGCCAAGCACCCAAAATATAGTCCCATGACTGTGCCTCTCTCTGTGTGTATGCGCGCATTGTACTCATAATTCCAAGGAACAAGTCATAAGAAGCTTTTTTGAAGTTTGTCTGTTTAAGTAAGGAAATGCCTCTGAAATGATGACCCAATGAGGCATGGATTGTCAATAGTGGCTATTATTATGCCACAAATCATATGATATTTGATTTTTAGAATGTTTTACACTTGGAGAGAACAAACAACACATAAAAAGAGGATAAACAAGGAATCCAAAATTTAATTAAACAGATTAAGAATAGCTACAGGGATATTTACCATAGATGCTATGCAAAATATATTTATTATCTTTTTTACCATACAAAATTTGCAAATGTTTTCTAGGGCTCAAAAACCTGGTCAAATCTGTTTGACCAGAGGCCTTACTGAAAATAATAATAATAATAAAGCAAAACACAATTATGATAACCTGTGGTGGTATCATTGTTCCTTTGACAATAATGGTCATCTCAGCATTCAATGCTTCAAATACTTCTCATACCTCTGAACAAGGCATGTAGGTAATGAACATTTTATTTTCCTATGCTTCCTACAGTGTATCTGAGTTTATTTTCTAAGGGAGATAACAGAAGACCTGCAGTGAATCTCATTAAGTACAATTTTAACAAGTTTACAGTCACAGAAGCCTCTGAAAATTGAGCATTGTTAGTGGAATCCCCAAGAAAGAATAAAACATTTCCCAGCCAGATGGCAGAGTCACACTGAAGGAGTTGAGAGAATAAACCTTGGCAAAATGCAGTAATTAAGCACACTGACAAAGGTCATTTCCCCTTTTCAGGATACATATTTTTCTTCATAGTGACCTCCTAATTCTCTCAGGTGCCTGAGAGAAAAGCTGAAGATCTATGGACACCATCTCAATGAGGCTACCTAATTTCTGCTTTTATTTATTTACAGCCATACCCTGAATTTAGAGACTCCTGCCAATTTCACTTAAAACATTAGACTTCGATGTAGTTCAGGCATATGTCTTCAGAGAATGGCCTGTATAAATTCACACATACAACAAATTTAAAGAAACACACCAAAATATTTGCATGGAAAGAGATTTCTCGTCAAGAGCTGTGATTCATCTGCTAAGGCCTGCCTGACTATGAATTCAAACTTCACAATTTGTCTGACAAAACAGAGAAACCATTAGGTTTGTTATATGAATTTTAAAAGTATTATTCATTTCAGTTGCCTTGGTACAAAAACGTCATGGGAAATCTGCTAAATTGGTGTGTCACATTGATATATGTGAATTTAACAATACATTAATGTAGTAAGTCAGCTGGCTGAGCCTATAAAGTTTTGCCTTCTCCTCTATGGCCTTGCAATGATTCCTAGAATAGTCTGTCTCAAGAGCTACAAATTTGCAAGCAACGTGGCAATTAAAATAGTTAGTTTTCAACTCAAATTATATGACCTTCATCACACAGTGTTTTTAGATATCTTGAATTACAACCCCCATAATTCTCAATGAACATGGGTATTGGATTGCACCTGGGTCAATATGAATTAGTGATTAAGGCAATGGATTAGGATCAGAGCAGTGGTGGGTTCTGGGAGGTACGGCCTGGTGCAGGCGTACTGGTGGTAGCTGGGAGCAGCAGCCACCATACCGGAATGGTGGGCCATTTGGCCCACCCACCCTCCCACATTCCTTACTGCTTTTTGGGGCAAACGGGCCAATTGTGCCCATGCGCACAGCGCCTGCATGACTTCCGCTGAGCAGCTGTCACTGGGGGGGGGGTGCGCATGCGTGCACAGCGTGCATGCCCACCAAGGACACCCGACCCCATCACAGCATATGGGTTGCGATGGGATCCGGAACCCACTACTGGACCAGAGGTGGGTTCCTACCGGTTCAGCTGAGTAGGTAGTAACTTGGCCTGCCACGCCCCTGAATCGGTTCTCTCCACAGTACTGTAGGTGCCACCATCTTGGTTTTTTGCTTATGTGCATGCGCAGAAGCATTTTTAGTATTGTGCATGCTCACCTGCGACACAACCCTGAGCAAACTGGCAGTAGCAACAGTTGGAACCCACCCCTGATTAGGACCTAGATTCAAGATCCAGCTTCAAGTCCATTTTTAGTCATGGATGTCCATTGGGTGACTGAGTTAGGCACCTCTTCTAAGTCCATTCTAATTCATAAACTTGAAGGAGGGATATACATACAAACCAAGACAGAGCTTTAAACACACTGTCTTGGCCACCATTTTAATTTTTTTTATCCCATCCTAAATCTTCCCTGTTGGCATAGCTTTCATTTACAACTTTGCTTTGGAAGATTTGGAAAGGTAAAATTTGCAGGCCTGTGGACTTTGGGATCTTTTAGTGCACCTCTGCTTGAGTCCTGAAAAGTAAACCTATATATCTTGAGGCCACATTTTTTTCTCTCTAGCTTATCTACCATTATAATAATCTACATCACAAATTGCAGAAGTATGTGCTCTATGACCCCTAGCCCCTCAAAGTTGATTTCAGGTGTTTGCCATGCCTTCTTCTGAAAAGATTTTATGACTTCAAGTCTATAGACCATGCTGTCTCCAAGGACAATCCTTTTCTTCTGGAGCAGGAGTGTTAAACTCAATGTCATTGAGGGCCATATCAGGGTTATATTTGACCTTGGAGGGCTGTGTGTGTGTGTGTGTGGCTGCGGGTGGGGGTGGCCATGGTGGGCATTTGACATAGACTCACAATATACCTTTTCCCTTCTCTTCTTTCTTTCCACAGTTCTTTACTGTAACCATTTTTCTATCTATTCTACCAGATATTACTGGCAAACATTTATTACTTATTCTTCATAGTCCACTGAACTTTTTATTTCTAAATTTACACTCCATTGTTTAATAGTAAATTGCTTTTCCAGGCAGAAAAGCTATTTATTCTATTGTATTTTTTATTATTCAACTAATAATAAAAATACAATAGCATAAATAGCACGATAATACAAAAACTAACAGCAGAGGTAAATTTTCAGGATAGTAAATAGAAACGGGAGTCAATTATAAATTGTTGGTTGTAGATTAAGTGGGCCTACAGTATGTAAAATTTGGCATTAAACTGTAATATTAACATAGGATGTTTCTTGATTTCTATCCAGATGAGGCACTTACTTGTGGCCACATAATTGTAATCCAGTCCAATCCAGTCCTTCTGCAGCACTCTGCTGGCCAAAAACTGGCTCCAGGGAGTCCCGTGACAGTGGTGGGTTGCTCCCGGTTCAGCCCGGATTGGGCAAATCAGTAGCAGTGGCAGTGGGAGGCTCTGCCCACTCATCTGGACACTTCTGCACATGTGCAGAAGCATTGCATGCGCAAGCGTGCACACAAGTACAGGTAGTACAGGTACCTAAACAGGTAGTACAAAAATTGGCAACCCACCACTGACCTGCAGGGCCTGTTTTCGGCCAGCAGAGTGCTGTTGGAGACCCGAGAGGCTAAAAATGGGCTACATGGGGGCCTTGCGAAGCATATGTGTGGTCCATTTTAGCCGGCAAAGACACTGTGGGCCAGTCCTTTGATATTTTCAGGCTGGCCCTATGGGCCAGATTTAAGCACCCCATGGACCGCATCCAGCCCACGGCCTTGAGTTTGACATCTCTGTTCTAGAGCCAGAAAATAACACCATGATGTACTTCTATTTTGAGACATGCATGAGAAATTTAAACCCTAAACTAAAATCTTAATATAACATTAAATCCCAAAATCTATCTCCCAACATATGGTAGAGTTTCTCACACCCGGGGGGGGGGAATCATGTAGATAAACCCATTTATTCAGTAGCAATACATTTTGCAGTGTTGTCCTGCTTACTGTAGCCCTTACAATTCCCAAAAATATGAAGTAGTGTGGTTAGCTCACCCACACCTTAATTGAAGAGAAGAAGCTTTCCCTCTAAGATTTTAAATATATATTTTTAGCAAAGAAGACAAAACTTGGCAACACAATGTTACACTGAGGTGATGTCCATTGGGCTGAGCCACTTTATTCTTAATAATGATGAAATAATTTGCTATTCTAACACAAAATGTAGATCAAGTATCGCTCATCAGGAAACAGAGACTATCACTTCTTGTTCATAGTATGAAACAAGGAGATTGAATTGCAGCGCTGCTCACCAAAACTCTTTGGAGGCCTTCATGTTTTAAAAGCTCCTAAAATTGACACAAGCTGAGTTCTCCATGTCCACGTTCTCATTTATAGCTCAGAACTGAGATCATAAATGACAACAAACTAATTAAAGGAGCTGCCTGGATCAAAATTGAAGAGGGGGAAAACTATGCCTAGAGTAGGAAAGCAGTAAGGAAAATTATGTTAGACAGAATTGAATTTTCTGATTTGATATTAAACTAAATCCCGCTCTCTTTTAAAACTTCATGGACTTCCATTCCCTCCCATCCCTCAAATTAGATGGCTGGAATTTGGCACTCATAATTAACAGTAAGTGAACTACATTGATGTTCTCTCTCCACTTCATCTAGTGCTACTGTTACTACTACTGTATAACAAAAACAATGTCAGCATATGATTTTAACACTTTGTATCCGTGCTAAATGGTTCAATTTTTTTTTAATTTAAGCAATTTCCCTAAAACACGACCTTATGTTAAAAAAAAATAAACCCCGGTTGCTTGTCTCTTTTGGCAGTTCATTGGACATCCAATGTGCTTAGAAAATAAAGAGAGCTACTTAAATTGATATAAAAGTGTAAAACATTTAATCCCAATACAGCTACTGAGGAAAATTCTGCTTTCGGATGTGTGTGTGCTTGATGCTGCATCAATCAATTCTGATCATGCAATTCCTAGAATAATGAGGAGCTTTCCACTTAACCTCTCTTTTTAAAAAAAAAATCCAATTGAGTTAAAAAAATGCATTGCAAGGAAACTGTTTCTTGTAAAGTTTAACTCATTCTTCTTTTCCACACATAACTTTCTCCCCCCCTTCTCTCTCTCTCTCTCTCTCTCTCTCTCTCTCTCTCACACACACACACACACACACATACAAAGAAGAAAGTAATTAATGCTTTTGACATTTTCAGGGAAGCAACTTCATTTCTCTATAGTATATTTCTAACTGCCATTTATGCAATTTGTTAACTGTATAAACATATATCTTTAATGGATCAAGATATAAAACTGCAGTGGTGATTTACTATGATATCTAATTAGGACATTAACAAAAACAAAGGAAGAAACCAAGTACCTTATAGTTATTGTTTATATTGGTCTTGCTATTAGCTTTAAAGATTTTTTAAGAGTTTGGGGAAGACCACAGGGACCAGCTAGCTTGACCATAAATGATAATCCATTCTTCCTCCCTTGAAAACCAGTTTAAAATGTCTAGTGTGCCCACAGGCCAACTGAGCTGAATTAACGAAGTATAAACGAGCCATTATTTTATTTTTTAGAAGCCAAGTTCAGAAGTCTGCCAACTTTTAAAGGGTGGTTAGATATTGAAGCAATTTTATTGAAGGGTGGAAAGTAGTTCAGTCATAGGATATACTGTAGTTCTGGCTAGGCTAGATATTCCTCTTCAAATCTGCTGCGGCAAGATTAATAGAAAAACGTGCATTTAATGGTAGATATTGACAGCCAGTTACTCCTCAGGTCAAAATAATTATTGGCATCATCATTGGGTTGCATCTACAGGTTTTCTTTTTATTGCTTCTTTCCCCTAGCAGCACTTATAAGGAATAAATCTTGCAAAAACCCACCTGATAAACTATTTTCTAGCATACTTCTAAAATAGATAAAGTGATGGCAAAATGTAATCTATTTCAGCTCTTCAGTATTGCATAGTTCTTTAAGGCAAAGGAATGAAGTCAGATCAAATAGGAGTGTTCCAGAGCAAACTGCAATGAAGAAAGAAAGAAACATTAATGAAGTATTTTGAGAATATTATTGTGTTTATTTATTAAATAAGAAAATGATTATTTCAATCATTGAAAGAAAGCTGAATTCCTCTTTTACTTTCTTCAAATTAGTCTTTGAGATCTCCAAGGAGGCCTAGCCAGGGGCAGCAGATTGAGGTAGCCTGTTTTAAACTGTGTTGTTAATTCTGTGAAGTAATTTGTACTTCATTATACTCTTAGATAAAGAATTCCCCTCAAATACAAAAATCAGCCTATAGGTGCATTGTGTTTTTTCTTTTCTTTTTCTTTAAAAGAACTGCTCTTCATAAAAGTTTCCTGAGTTTTATCCATGGTTAAAGGTTTTGAAAGTCCTATAATTCCCAATATTTGACAATATGCTAGTGTCTTGTAATTAATATTGGAAATTATAGGATTTTTTCCTTGTTTGTTTTCTCTAGACCAGGGGTATCAAACTGGCAGCCCATGGACCAGATGTGTCATGTGCTGGCCCCATCCCCATCCAGTTTAGCAAAGGGGGGGGAAGTCCCGATACATCACATGACACTGCCGTGACGATGTGATTTTGACACTCCTACTCTATAAGTTTAAGGTTTTAATCCAATCTGTCTTTCCATAAACACATTGTCCATCTCCGATTATACTTATCTCATTGTTTAAATTCCACCCATTATCTTTTTCCTTTGATGTCAGATAATCAATATTTCAGGAAAGGTCTGTTTATTTAATTCTGCATAATGACAGAAGCACTTTCACCAAAATCTTTATCTTTCAAATTAATACTGTCTCCTCTATCCATTTATATTTTTTTAGTTAAGAGGTTGATTAAAATCTTTGCTGTTGTTTCGAAGTCTTTTAAAAGTATTGTTTTTCTTACTTTTTTGTATTTATTTTGCCTTCAGAAAGAAGACTGAGTCACGAAGTTTTCTTTATCCTGTTTTTTCAAAGACCTATTTTCAACTCCAAATTGATTATAGAGCAATTAAGAAAGTAAAGGTTGGTGTTCTTTAAAAGTGCTTAAAGAAGCAAGATATTTTTCTACTTATAAGGAAATCACAAGACTTCCAACCTACAGTATCTACCCAAGGAGCAGTTGTCTGAGGGATAGATGGGTGATCTCTTGTCCTGTCCTTTATCTTTAGTGGTGACTTCATTGATTAGAAGTCACCACTTTGCTGCATCATCTCTGCTACTTTGAAGACATCAAATATGCCACAGAACCTCACCCAGAAGCTATCTAAACCATCCTTTGAGAAATTTAGATGCCTCTTATTATAAACCAATGACTATTTAGAACTATTAATTGTATTAGCACGTCCATATGGTAAATTATTCATATATACTGTTGGATTATCAGTAGTCTACAAAATCTAAAACTATGGAAACAAGAGGTTTTGATGCAATATCATTATTAATAAAACTGACTGAAAGATCTGTCTTTCAATCAGATTTCTAACCAATGTCAAAATAATAAAGATGAGATAGAAATAAATAAGCAATTTTTTTAAAAAAAATCTTAATTTTAAGTTCCTTTCAGCTATTTTCTTTGAGCATTTCTGAAGAAAAGCCAAAGAAATTTGATAAGTTTCAAATTTTTAGTTAAGAGATTGATTAATATTTTTTAAAGGGATGTTGAAAAAACAGATGAGTGAAGAAATGAATGTAACTGTTATTAATGGACTATATTCTGAAGGATAAAGATTGCTGAGTGTGTGTGTGTGTGCATGCATGCATGTGTACACACATACACACACAAAAAAAAAAACTTAGTATGGCATTGCAATTGCTCTGATATTAAGAAAATATCTATATTCTGGTTTCTACCTTTATTCATCCGGTAGAGCTCTAGAGAAATGTCAACCTTATCTATGATAATGCCAACAGTATAGCTGTGGTAAATGCAATGACATTTTAATCAAGAGACGCTAGACTTGATAGAGTTAAACTAGAAAATAGTTCAGCCTGAATATTATTGCTGTTGCCAATCTCATTCCAACCAATATTAAAATAAAATTCCTTTGTAACATGAAAGTCTCTATACATCTCCTTTCTTTAGACAAATTCCCATTTTAATCAAATATGTGCTTTCATGATTCAATGAATTCTCTCATCTATGTCAAAGCAATAAGCATTCTACCTTAAATTGCAACATTGCTCCCATCAAAACACTGAAGCCCTGTTTAATGGTAACAAAGCTCAGAAATTTTATTTTTAATATTTGTGTTTATGTATATATAAATAATGTATATACACCATGAAATAATTGTGCAACTATTATTTCTATCTTATTGTGGTTTTTAAAATCATTCTCTAGTGCATCTATTTTGGAAAAGATAGATTGGAACAATGGGAATTGTAAGAAACAAGGAATTATTATGATACTGATTATTCTTGGATAACTGGAACCATCTCAATCTGTTCAGGATCATGATTCAAGAATATATTACTTAGCGATTAGGACCTGGGCACAAAATGAATGTGGCAGTAATTTTAGAATATTAGTCTTAATTTTTCATAAGTAATGAGGAAGGGAGAAGAAGAGGAGGTAAGGAAGGCTATTCAAAATATAGTACCGATGTAATTATATGTTGAATATTTCTACAGTTCACACATTATTCTAGTTGATTACCCTTGGTAGGATTAATTTTAGTTTCTGGCCTCTATTGAGACTGTTGTAATTTTAGATAAATAATCATCCAAAGGGTTCAGCATCTTTCTCTATAATGTGGCATTTCTTTGCTGCAATTTCTCTATTGGTTACAGAGATACAACATTATATACCAGGAAACAAATATTTGGTTGTTTCAAGATGCACAAACTCACATACATATCAGAAACAAACAAACAAACAAAAAACCGGTTAGAAAAATAGATGATTTTGAAAAAGTTATGTTCTCTCTCTGTGTGGGTCTCTGTCTCTCTTTCTCTCTGTCTCTCCCCCTTCTCTCTTCCTCTCCCCCTCCCCTTCTAGCCCTCTTCCCTTCTATCCTCTCTCTGCAGAATAGAGGAAAAACAGTCTTTTGCCCTACTTTCTACCTCTATTCTCCTGCCATTTGGTATATAAAAGGATTAAGTTAGAATAATCACAAACTCTCTTTAGGACTCCTCATACTAATTATTCACAATATTGTTTTTCTGTAGGTTTCAAACTTTTGATATATAGATAGGTATTGATAATATAAATTATGCTTGTTCATATATCACTGATTGTGCCAGTTAAATGTTAGTAGTGTTTGTTGAAGAAACAAACATGAAAGTGTGTTTTGCTGGCCAAACTGAGTGGCCTGTTTGCTTGCTCTTATCTGGATGCAGAAAACCCTCAGAATTTCAAACAAATGAACAAAAATCTGAAACAGTGGGAAAGTTCACCTACACTACATGGGACTGTAAAACTTTCAATATAAAAAAAAAGAAAATAATTGCTAAAAAAGAAATGATCATTATAGTGGCATGTGCCTACATTTGATATGAAAACTTTTAAAATCATTTTCTAATATATATATATATATATTTTCTTGTCACTAAGAAAAGAGAGGAAAAAAATGCTCCGAAGAAGAACCTCCTGGGTTACAATTTCTAGAGCTCCCTCCGGAGTTACAATCAGAGTTAATTGTGCTGTTTTTACAAAGGCAATACACTGTCAGAAGACAAATAATCTTGGTGGCTGAACAAAAGCAGTGCGATGACTGCTTCTATAACTGGAAATGGGCTGATTGCCTCATGCCGCTCAGCCTTGTTACACTCCAGCTGCGTTTAATAGGGGGCACTCACAAGAACAGTCATTCTTGCATAGAAACAAGTTGACTTGAGTACTGTATGCTTTGACACTGTAATCCAATCTATTTCCACAGAAAGGAAATGATCTCAGATTATCAACTTCTGCCATTAGCGTTCCCCGCCTCCGCTCACTTCCCCACCTTACACAGAGGAATTTGTGAGTGGAAGATACAACGGTGGAGCTGCTGCTTGCTAGAACTGGCTGTTGTGATGCCTGGAGTCTCAACTGGCTGAAGATGAGGCTGCATCCAAGAATGCTGAAATTATGCACAGGGTAGCATTCGATTCTTATTTGGCATAGGAAGCCCAAGATGCCAACTTTGTAATTGGCTGGAAATGAAACAAGCCACATCAAGTACACTGTAATAAAAATAAAGTTGCTTATGGCTATAAAAAGAAATCCTTTAAGTCCACAGAAAGAATGGCTGGGGTTATAGAAGGAAAGGCCAGAGTTATACATAACTACTGAATCTGAGAGACATTATTTTACAACGTTTCCCAGTTTTTTTTTCATTTGTTAAAAGTGAGTTAGTTCACGTAGTTCTAATGCTAACCTTCAATACTCAGTTTTTCCCCCTTCACTGCCCTGCTGTGTAAATCACTGTCCTACTCCCTCCCCGGTGTTAAAAGTGCAACTAATAACATTGGCAAATATGATATCTATATATGTGCGGTGAAGGACCTACTCACTTAACTGGTGAAATAGCATAGATATGTAAATATCACCCTAACAGAAGAGCTAGAGGACACCAGATTATTTGGGCCATTTTAAAGAGTGACCTGCTAAGTAATTTTATTCCTACCCTCACAAATCTATTAAAAGAACATGGGCACTATGCTAATTATTATTTGTAAGAGAAATGTAAAAGAACTAGTAAAGCCCACATTTCTTTCTTTTAAAGACCCTCTTTTTCAATACATAGTTACACTTAAGACTATGTATTACTATTGAGTTATTAAGTTTTAATAATTACAGAAAGTCCTTGACATACAGCTGTTTATTTAGTGACCATTCAAAGTTATGGCGGCACTGAAAAAAGTGAGCATTTTTTCAAACTTACAAGCATTGGAGCATCCCTATGTTCACATGATCAAAATTCAGATGCTAGACAAATGACTCATATTTATGATGGTTGCTGTGTCCCAGGGTCATGTGATCACCTTTTGTAACCTTCTGACAAGCAAAGTCAATGGGCAGGCCAGATTTACTTAACAACTGTGTTATTAACGTAACAACTGCAACGATTCACTTAACAATTGTGGCAAGAAAAGTAATAAAATGGGGCAAAAGTCACTTAACAAATGTTTTATTTAGCAACAGAACTGTTGAGCTCTATTGTGGTCATAAGTTGAGGACTACCTATAGTAGGATTTTACTTCATTTAACTGTTGATTGTTGCCCGAAATGTATGGTATCTATTGCTCCATATACATTTATTTCATTCTAATATAGAATGTACTATGATTACACTGAGTGTGCACTGTTTGAATGTAGCCAAATTCTTACCAGCACACAGAAGACTCAGGAAAATTGAAATAACCTTTCCCGACATGCAGTTATGATTAAAAATAATTTAGCTTAGGAGTTCATTTACAATCAATAATATTATGATCGCTAGGCCATCTATGCTGTAGTAATCCTGTTAAAGTTACAAACAATTACTTTATATAATTGGTGTGTGTATTGTGTTCCACTATTTTAAATCACTTTTGCAAATGTACTGAAATTGCAATTCAATTAAATGCCTTTTTCACGCTTCCTAGCAGCATGCACAATATTTATCCATGAGTAGCTGAAAGCTGAAACAATTCTCAAATGTCCTGTGTTAGGGAGTAGGCTGAATCTCACTGGCCTGCTATAGAATTATTTTCTAAGTAGATTTCTATCTTAAGGCTATAATGTTATTCAAAACAGACCTGGAAGAATACATGATTGAATGCAATGGAACTTATTGGCTATACTGATTATATTTTCATCTTTGTTCTTTTTAAGATTGTACATCAAGCACCTTCATTCCAAACAAGATGTGGCTTCATATCTTTTTCAAAGTTCACAAGAGTATCTAATGCTAACAGCAGCACAACTTTTATGCTGGAAAGTTCCTAAGACACCCAAAATAGAGGAATGGTTAATAAAGATGACAAGACTAGCAGCAGTGGCCAAATGAACAGCACTTGTGAGAGAAAAATCACTGTAGAAATTCATCTATAATTGGAAGCTCTTTATAAACTTTTTCCAGGTGACGGGAGAAAACATCATATTTTGACATAGGGATTTGATGATTGTAAAAAGGGAAATTGTTTTTTTTTATTTCTCCTTTTCTTTTGGGGGGAAATGGACATTTTATTATAATCTTTAAGAGACAAGAGTAAACATTCTTTATATCCTTGAAAGAAGAAATCAGAAGTCATTCTTTGTACAGTATGTATTTGTGTACTTAATATTTTACAATGGCTGGAAGTGCTTCATGGATTGCAAAACACCCTTTCTAAGACCACTGTAACTTCAAATAGTCACCCTCAACCTGTCATAAGTCGAGGACTATCTGTTACAATACAATACAATAGAATAGCAGAGTTGGAAGGGACCTTGGAGGTCTTCTAGTCCAACCTCCTGCCTAGGCAGGAAACCCTATACCGTTTCAGACAAATGGCTATCCAACATCTTCTTAAAGACTTCCAGTGTTGGGGCATTTACAACTTCTGGAGGCAAGCTGTTCCACTAATTAATTGTTCTAGCTGTCAGGAAATTTCTCCTCAGTTCTAAGTTGCTTCTCTCCTTGATTAGTTTCCACCCATTGCTTCTTGTTTTACCCTCAGGTGCCTTGGAGAGTAATTTGACTCCCTCTTCTTTGTGGCAACCCCTGAGATATTGGAACACTGCTATCATGTCTCCCCTAGTTCTTCTTTCTCTTAAGCTAGACATACCCAGTTCCTGCAACCGTTCTTCATATGTTTTAGTCTCCAGTCCCCTAATCATCTTTGTTGCTTATTGGACAACCTGATTTTGTCCAACCTTGTTGGACAACCTGGTTTTGTACCATGTCCAAGTAAGCTCTCTGAAGAGAGTTCTGAAACGGTTTCTGCTTCATACAATACCTTGATGGCAACAACCAGAGGTGGGTGGCTTCTGGTTTGGTCTTGATCGGGTAAACTGGTAGTAGCGGTGGTGGGAGGCTTCGCCCACCTGCCTGGACACTTCTGCACATGCCCACCACTGGCAACAGCTATATGCTGAAGGGCTTCATGATTACATAATAATAATTTGAGGGTTTTGTTTCACATTATTTTTGCAATAAACTGGTGAAGAGGTGTTGAAACAGTGCAGTGACTCTTTAAAAATGTTTTGGCTTAGGAGAGGGGTGTTTGGAATCTATTTGGGAAGCAATGTTGATTGTGCAGACAGTTCTCACTCTGCATCTTATATTTGGTTCTTGTTCTAAAGCAGTGACTTGCGGTGAGCTTTATGGCTGATCAGGCTGGTGATGTCATCAGCGTGAGCCATGGTCCCCTTCATGTTGACTCAGGAATCAGGAAGGAGGGGAATTCCCCTCCTTTGTGACTCCTGAGTCAACATGAAGGGGACCACGGCTCACGCTGCGCGATCCCTCCTCCGCGATCCCTCAAGGCTCCCTCCTGCGCACATCCCATTCCCTGCCTTCCTCAGTCAACATGAAGGGGACCACGGAGCATGCTCTGCGGGACCGCGGCTCATGCTGCGCGATCCCTCCTCCACGATCCCTCCAGCCTCCCTCCTGCGCACGTCCCATTCCCCGCCTTCCTAAGTCAACATGAAGGGGACCACGGAGCGTGCTCCGCGGCTCACGCTCCGCAGTCCCCTTCATGTTGACTTAGGAAGGCGGGGAATGGGACGTGCGCAGGAGGGAGGCTGAGGCTAGAGGAGCCTCCTGCACACGTGGTCCCATTCCCCTCCTTCCTGACTCCTGAGTCAACAAGGGACCACGGAGTGCTCCCATTCCTGACCACGTGTGCAGAAGGTTCCTCAGCGCCTTTTCCCTTTCCCCTTTTTTTTAAAATTTTCATGATGAGAGAGGTGCGGCTCTGCTTCCCCTGCCTCCCCTGACCGCACGTCTCTGTTAAAGAGACCTTTTCTCCAATAGGAGAAAGTTGTATATCATGGGACCATTGTTATTGCCCTCCCATTCCATGATAAGGAAAAAGGAACCTTCAGCAAGTGTCAGGATTAACGAACTCCAACCAAAGAATTGCCTGTGAATTATGTTTAGATCTATTTTGCCTGACATCTTCAATGCCATGTCAAAAATAATATGTTTTTACAGCACAAAAATTGACAAGAAACCCTTGAGAGCCTCATAAAAGCAATTACAGACTGGAATTCTACAGAGACAGTTTCAAAGCAAGAGCATTCCAGAAATGCTCCACTGTAAATAAAGTACAGCTTTTCTATTTTTATCAGTATAAAAAATTAAACTCACATACTGTATTATTACTACATGGCAATATACATTTATCCCAATCTTAGGTAGGAACCACTCCATTGTTTTAATGTTCTGTTACAAAACGTTTTATTATAATGTTTTAACATTTAAAAGCTGCCCAGGGAACTTCTTGAAAGATGAGGCTTTTTTAAAAAGGAGAAGGAAGAATACAAGACAATATCCTTGCCCTACATCGACGTGACTTTCACACTAAAGCCTAGTGAGCTGGTGTAGTTATTCATTGCCTTTTATAATTTGTTTTATGAGGAGCAGGATTGTTGGGGGCAATATGCTGACTCTGTAAACCACTTAGAGAGGGTTGTAAAGCACTGTGAAGTGGTATATAAACCTAAGTGCTATTGCTATTTTGTACCTCTTGGCACTCAAGGAATGAGGTAGATCTTGATACAGGTACTCAGATTCTGTCATTTAAATTATCCTGGCTCTCTAACAGCTTCAAATTCTATTGACTATCACTTCCTTCTTGAAAGGTATCAGGGTAAGATATGAGAACACCTAAAGGTGGTTTTATGTATACCTAGATGGTCATCTCCAAAAGGCAGCACTGGGAGGTTTTTGTTCATAGCAGGCATGCCATAGATTGCATAAAATTCTGTTTGATCCCTTTAACATCCATTTAACACCTACATGAAATTGCTGAATGAAATCATTTGGAGAATTCGAGTATAGTGCCATCAATATGCTTATTGCACACAATTCTCCCTCTATTTCACTGCGCCAAGGTGAGGCAAGAGAAATGCTTAATCAGTGCCTGGCTGTGGTAATGGACTGGATAAGGGCCAGAAAAAGCTTAGTCCAGACAAGACAACAGGGCTGTTAGTGGATCATCTATCTGTCCACATTAGTACTGGGCAACTTGTTTTATGTCAGATGGGTATCTTTGGCATTTTAGAGGCAATTGCTCTTTGGATCTAGAATGATAAAGCAGCTTCTGCCTGTTTGGTTGGCGTGTTTGTGTTTGTTATAGCCTTAGCAGGAGTGTCAAACTGGCTGGATGCGACATGTGCAGGCCACACCCACCCTAGCTCCGCAAAGGCAAAAAAAGTTGTGATACATCATGTGCGATCAACATAACATGGTGAGTTTGATACCTGTGCCTTAGTTGGACTTGCTTCAGTAATCCATGTTCCGAAAACTGGTCTAAATTAGTGCAAAGAATTATAAATGAGCTGCTTGAAACTTTTAAAATAAGGTTGGAAAAATTCTGACCGGAAATGAGGATTACAAGCATTTGATACTAGTTTTACATAATCTTCACTGCCTTTTACTTCATTTCCAACCACAGTATCTGAAGAAAGCTAGTTCCTGTATGTTTTTACCCTAATTGCAGGTCCATTCTTAAGAACATGTTCCAAGTGTCCTTGCAGACTGATGTGCAACAAAGGCCCCAAGAATGGGTACTTTTATTGACAATCCAACACTTGTCAACTTTGTGGTATACACCAGAAACTTATACTTTTACCCTTTCTATGCTCAATTAAATTATTAACTTTCATTTTAATATATACTATGCTGATACTGTATGTTAAATGTATATGGCGCCAGAGAACTTTTTTAACTAGTCTACCTAGTTATGTTTCTGTGGCTTATAGAGGGAATTTTGAATATTTTAATTTCTGCAGCCCAATTGTGTTCACTGAAGAATAGTAATAGCACAGAAAAGTAACAATTTACCAGAAGGAGTAACTAAGATAATGCTTGAATGCCAGGAAATATGAATGGAAAGTCCGTTAAGTGAAGTTCAGAATTGGAAGAAAGCAGAACCTCCACTGACAGCAAATAGAGACATGGAGTGGCTGCTGTTAGATTCCTTGGAGTCTGTATGGAAATCAGAATTAGGCCAAGGAGAAGTTATTTGACCCAAAGAACACAGAGAGTAGAAAAGAAAACTGGGGATTAAGAAAGTGAGTAAAAGGGAGCTTTGTCTCTGAGTGCAAGATACAAAGCTTGACAAGCTGAGGGGCATGAGGGACCTAGGAGGGTGAACCAACAAAACAGAGTAAGAAAAAAACCCTGCTACATGAGATGTTTTTGGGTAGTTTGCAAAGAAAAGAATGAACTGGTGTTTTGAAATAACTATTGCATCTCTGACATGCATTGTACCTTTAAGGAGACTGTTCAGTTTGTTGTGTGTATGTATCTGTGTGAGAGAGGAGCAGCTTGTTTCTCAGCAAGCTGTGAGTCCTAGTTCAAAGTTATTTTTTGTATGATACATTCTGTGTATCTGTATTTTTGCTTCTTTAATGTGAGTAACTAAAGTTGTTCTTGTTTGTACCTGGAGGTTTACAAAAAAATGGGAGGATGATGAAATTTGTCTTTTAAAGACACCCCCCCCACCCCCCCCACCCACCCAATTAGTTCAACTGGCTTGCGATGAATTTGGAAGGATCCTAAGGCAGATCCTGGAGGAACCAATTTTTTCAAACCCAGCACAGCCTTTATTTAAGACAGTTGCTGTTTAGTTTAGATAGGCAGATTTTAATGCATGGTAAGCAGTTATGGAATAAAATGTAAAAAAAAAAAACCAAAGTTTTCCTATTTGTGAAGTTTGTTATTTATAAACTGAAGACTTAAAACAATCTTTTGGTCACACTATTCATGCATTTTTTTTAAAAAAAATATTTATTTTAAGTTACAACTGTTGCACATAAGTGGGAATTAATGTTCTAGAGCATGGGTGTCAAACTCACAACTACATTGGTGTCCTGTGATGTTTCATGATGTTTTTCCCATTTGCGGAGCTGGGGTGGGTGTGGCCTGCATGTGATGCATCCAGTCCATGGGCTGTCAGTTTGACACCCTTGTTCTAGTGAATTCTCCATATGTTTTAAACCGTTTTGTATATTACTTAAAGGCCATAGCAATCTCGAGCAGGACTACAATTGTAAATTGATTTAATAGGCTGTAAATTCCATTGACTGGCAATGAGACTCACTTGAAGACTTCACCAAACAGTATGAGGAAGAGGGCACCATTTAAAGCACTTTCATCCCATAAGTTCATGCATTGAGAAAGTAGAGATAAGAACTTTAAGTTGAAGTCACTCATGAATAGCTTGTCACTTGAATAAACATATTTATGATTGTAGCGGTGGAAGTAGAATTTATGAAGCTATTTGCATTTAAGGCTATAATAGATGTAAGAAGAACTTCAATTGTTAGAACAGGACTTTTCAGGTCATGGAGTCTGCTAGTTAGAAAAAAAAATAGATCCCAGAGTCTCTGATTAAGAGGAAAGCTCTAGTGATAGAAAGTTAGCTTTCCAGGCTTATAACTGAATGCCAACAAAATTGTTTTTAAAGAAGTCTATTCTTTGGGGGAAATAAATGGATGTTGATGTCTCTTTCATAATTCCTGTGCTGAAAGAAAGAGAAAGAGAGAGAAAGAGAGACAGAAAATAAATCTGTATGCAGGAAATCTTACAGTTCTTGAGGTGAGTAAATTCACTGACACACATAATCTAATTTTTTAAAGCTTCTGTTATTGCAGATATATAAAATACAAAAGCAGAGAATGGCTTCAAAGAAATCAGTTTTTTTCCAGCCAGCTGATAAATATATTTCTCCATATGCGTAAACATGACCCATGAAAATAATGTTATGGTGGCTAAGAAACCAATTCATTTGTGGGGGGAAATCATTATTATGCTAGAAAATGCTGATGCTTCTGCAGGAAAAGCAATATGGATTTATAAATTTACTAATGTTTAAACAAGCTAATAGTTTTGCTGGTTTGTGCATTTCTGTTTCAATCTCATTAACTAGACTTTAGAAAGACAGGTAGATCAATATTTTGACTTCAAATCAGAGCAGTATCCATTGTTATAGCCTGTATTGTAAAATAGTTATCCAAAAACAATAAAAGAGAAAATACTTCTAATAAATGAGTTTAGCAAATGGGTCTGACAGTTTATTTCAAATATCCATGTGATTTCAGTTCTTGAGATTGCAATGTAAGGCTTATAGGGCTCAACTGAATAAACATATTTACAATTGGATAAGTTTGGATATATAGAAGACAAATGAACGATGTACTTTTCTAAAGAAACAGAAAAGCACAAAGACTGAATTATAGGCAGTTCTATATTGAGTTAAAGCACTCATCTACTTAGGCCAATATAGTATATATAATGATATGGAGTTTCTGGACCTACTGTCTAAAGCAGGTGCCCCAATTCATTTAACAATAGTAAGTCATTTGAATATCCAGCTGCTCTGGAGACTTGCACTTTGGAGCATTTTGAGCGCTCCAAAGGCTTCAGGGAAGCCTCTTGAAGGTCCCTGAAGCCTCCGGAGGGTTTCCAGAGGGGGCGGGGGAGGCTGCTTTCGCCATCCCCAGGCTCCTATAAAGCCTCTGGAGCCTGGGGAGGGTGAAAAAAGCATGCAAAAATGGGGGGCTCGCGCCTGTAGTGCACGCATGCACACTGGTGGGGTTGCTCATTGCATTATGGGTGCAGCACGCCTGCACATGACCCCCCTGCACTCCCCCCCACTTATGGCACGCGAGCCAAAAATGTTCACCATTGCTGCTCTAAGCATTTAGAAAAGAAGGCCTTGAATGCACTAAGTGCTCAAGGAAAAACCCCAGGCAACCAATAGAAACCGATTGTTGTGGTCATGCCCAAATCCCACATCCATCACAGATTGGATGTTTTCTATTCTCTTCTGGAAGAGCCAAGTTTTTATCAGCTTTAAAAAGGCCATGAAAATGGGGGTTGTCCTTGCATCAGGGAGCACACAATTCCATGGAATGAAATGTCTACTGCTCTCTGGCCATCTAAGTTGAGAGAGCAGAAACTGCCTGCCTGCCTGCCTGCCTGCCTGCCTGCCTGCCTGCCTGCCTGCCTGCCTGCCTGCCTGCCTGCCTGCCTGCCTGCCTGCCTGCCTGCCTGCCTGCCTGCCTGCCTGCCTCTATCTATCTATCTATCTATCTATCTATCTATCTATCTATCTATCTATCTATCTATCTATCTATCTATCTATCTATCATCTATCTATCTATCATCTATCATCTATCATCTATCATCTATCATCTATCTATCTATCTATCTATCTATCTATCTATCTATCTATCTATCTATCATCTATCTATCTATCTATCTATCTATCTATCTATCATCTATCTATCTATCATTTATTTATCTGTAAAGGTAGACCTTTAGTAACATTTAGAACAGTGGTGGGTTGCCAATTTTTTTTACTAACGTTCAGACGCATGCACAGAAGTGTCCATGTGGGTGGGGAGAACCTCACACCGCCATTATTACCAGTTTGCCTGATCCAGGCGGAACCTGGAACAACCCAATCTGATTTAGAATCATGCTGGCGAGCAATGTAACCTCTTGTAGCAGTAACATAGTTTGGCAGTAGTATGAGTGGAATGCATGTAGGCCATTGCATTTTGAATCAACTGAAGTATTTTGGTAGCTTTCAAGGACTTTATATAGAAAAAATAATAGCAATCTATACATGAAGTGATAAAGACATGAGTGACCCTATATTCTGTCCCAGCTAAGGTCAGAATTGGCATAGTAACCCCAAACTGGGCAGAGGCCTTCCTGGTTGGAAACCTTCCAGAGGTTTCCAACTTCTATTCCAGCAATCCCTGTGAGTGTAGCAAGAATCTCCAAGTGAAAGTGAAAGTGTTTGCTCTGGAGAAGAACAGCTTCCTCAAGAGCCAACACTTTGAATCAATAAGCTTCTGAATTAACAACATTCCATCTTGCTGGAAGCTACTTCTTCCCATCCAGGCAGCATTTTGGGTACTTGGCAATCAGCCTGCATTTAAGCTGTTTGAAGCATTCCGTAGTCACATGGCTGCAATTTACAAAGTTTTTGCTGCAAACTGGTCTTTACTTTGACAAAAACAACCCAAAGAGTTCACTTAATGACCATGGATTCACTTAATGACTGTGGTGATCTGCTTAATGAGTACTGCAAAAACAGGTTGTAAAAACAGGTTTACAGATGTCACAACATGAGTGTAATGGCAGGCTCCATTACAATCATAAGTTGAGAATTACCTGCCCTATCAGGATATTGAAGGTACCTTGAATAGCTTTGAAATTTGTCTCAACTAATATTTTTCAATGCAGAAAATGAAACTGAAATCAGTGAATGATCCATTAAAAGTTATTTAGAGTTTCCCATGGTAATAGTGTGATTTGCAGAATATTTCTTTTCAAAAAATAAGTTTTGTATACTTGGCTCTGTAAGTCAATACACATGCATGATCATATTTCTATTCTGCAATGTGAGAAGTGTTTATTTTTAAAGGATAGCTCTGTGCTGAAAGACATTCCATGCATATGTCCATCAAGTCAAGTAAACTAAAGTTCAAATGTTCATCAGGAATATAATGGATCCAAGCACACCCAAATCATACAATAATCTTTACTTGGATGTGTTTATTTTCTTTTAGTGTACTGTATTGTGTTATTCTTATTATATATTTCAATGTGTTGCTGTAAACCAGTCTGAATCTAGAAGTGAATAAAATTCATAAGTGAAAAACCAATAAATAGTGCCTAATGAAATTATGTCTACCTTAATTTTTGTTGACATGTTTGCAAAATTGAATTATTCTTCTTCGCAAATTCTGTTCAAAACACTGAAAAGAAGAATTAGAGGTAATAAAGTGACACAAAAGCTATTCACACTAACTTGAAGTATCACTTTATTTGTGAATATGATACATATTCATGAATGAAGAAACCATGGGCGCAAGTTATTGCTGAACTACTGTTTCCAGGATCCTTCACTATTAACTCTCTGTGAAAGATAAGAGGTTTGTCACCTCTCTATCAATGACAAAAGTATCAAATATATGGTAAATATACTCTCTGAAATGTTTTATCATGTTTCTGTCACCCTAGTCAAGTGAAGAAAATGCATCCTGTCAATACAATCATCACATCCATGACACATGTAGAAAAGTGGCACAGCTTGCAGTGTGATGTGACAATGCTGCTTTTGTTATTCCAGCCCTTTTCATCCCCTTCATTCTTCTCAGTAAAGTAGGGAAAGCACATTTTCTTTCATTTTCTGGGAGATATATAATAGTTTCCTAATTTTCCATTTTATCAGTAAGGCCATAATTATGATTCCTTTTTGAAACTGTTTCTTATTTCAGTATTTGTTTGTAGGGGAAAAAATCTTCCCGATCATAACTACACATACATTCAAAATAGTTAATCAACACCTCACTATCTGAAGTTGTCTGTCTTTACTGGCAAACAATTTGAGGAAGATTCAAGAACAAATTAGTACCATGCAAGAATAAAGGTTGTTTTTAAAAATATTTTTTTTTAGCGAAGACAGTTTTTTAACAAAATTAAAACAGTGCAAATTCTGACTTAAGGAGGAATAAAGAAAAGCAACAAGTGAAAAAGAAACACAAAAAGAAAATATGTTAAAGCAGACTCCGGCATTTTACAGTCCCTGGGCTACACTCTGGCCTTTGACTGGCCTGCATGAGGTCAATTGTAAATTAGAAATGTATGCCACGATGTAAAAAAGATTTTGAGACTCTAGAAAGAGCAACAGAGATGATTAGAGAACTCGAGGATAAAACATATGAAGAACGGTTGTAGGAACTGGGTTCCTAGTTTAAGGAAAAGAAGGACTAGGGGAGATATGATTGCAGTGTTCCAATATCTCAGGGTCTGCCACAAAGAAGAGGGAGTCAAACTATTCTCCAAAGCACTCGAGGGTAGGACAAGAAGCAATGGGTGGAAACTAATCAAGGAGAGAAGCAACTTAGAACTAAGGATAAATTTCCTGACAGTTAGAACAATTAATCAATGGAACAACTTCTCTCCAGAAATTGTGAATGCTCCAACACTGGAAGTCTTTAAGAAGATGTTGGATATCCATTTGTCAGAAGTGGTGTAGGGTTTCCTGCCTAGGCAGGAGGTTGAACTAAAAGACCTCCAAGGTCCCTTCCAACTCTGTTATTCTAAATCAAATGTAAATAAGCATGGCATAGGAGGCGGGTCTGATCAGACAACCGCAGAAAAAGTGCTTTTTTGCACCTCTGTAGTGCTCACCTCTTATCAGGAGTAGCCTAAAGAGGAGGCAGTAGCAGTCATCACGTGAAGGGGACCAGGACTTGGCCATCCACCACTGCTTTAGTTGAAGCGTAGCCTTGAGGGTGAGTGGATGGAGCACAGACAAGATCTATTGATTCTTCACAATAGTTCCAGTTCTTCATGTGGCTTCTTGGGGAAATTAATTGCCCGTTCTGTTCTAAAGCATCATTGATAAACTTCCCATTTTTCTCCTACTTTAAAAACAACTTGAAACTGAATTCGTAAGGCAAAAATGTGTTAACTGGCTTCTTTAAGAGGAAACCTGTGGTGAAAATCTCTTAAAAACTAATGTTTCCAATGCAGCACATTTGCCATATTATGGAATTCTATTACCATATTTTCCTTATTGAATTATTATTTAATGCAGTATGATATTATTGAACCAGATTTTATTCATTATGTATTGTTAGAATGCTCTAAAATCATTTCCAAGCCCATACTCAGAAGAACCGAGGCATTCCAATTATGCCCTTTATAGATGTTCCAACTTGGTCATCTGGATCGTATCAAGGAAAGATATTCCAGATACCCAAAGCATTATTAATATGTATGAAAATGTTACTACTGGCATGTTGCATTGAACAGCAAACCAGTGATAGTGGGAGGAAAAAAGGAAATTTTCGCATCCTTCCTAGTGTTCTACTATTATGGCATCATGCTGAGTATTTAGTAACATACAGTGAAGATAAGAAATATGTACATTCACACACTCCAAACTGCAATATTTTTATGACAACTCTTTTAAAGAGCGAACATAGATAAGAATTCCTATTCCTCCCCCATAAATAACACTTTTGAAGAAAAACAAACAAAATATGTCTTTCTGATGGACTCCTCTGTGATAAACCAGGTAAACAGCTCAATGAATGTAATTTTTGTAATCCCCCTAGCAAAATATACTTCATTATTTGATTATTATAATCAAAAAGCAAGTGGCATTCAGTAGAAAATGCAGTAATGTTTTGGAATATAACCGAAGCAAGATGTTCACAATGGGGCAATGCTAGACATGGGATCTTTGTTTAGAAGAAACTTTAAAGCAGGGGTGTCAAACTCAAGGGATGGGGGCCAGATTCGACCCATGGGGTGCTTAGGTCTGGCCTTCGAGGCCACCCTGGAAACAGCAGAGGACCAGCCCATGGTGCCTCTGCCAGTGAAAACGGAGCTTGGGAGGGCTACGTGTGTCCCTCCCAAACTCCTGCAGAGGATTTCAGGAGGCTGTCCCAGCCAAAAATGGAGATCAGGAGCCCATTTTGGTTGCCAGAGCACTCAGGCCATCATAGGCACCCCCAAAATGAGTGACATTAAGCTGGCCACGCCCACCCTGGCCATGTCCCTCCACAACCCAACATAATCCTCAAACATAATCCTCAAATGAAATCAAGTTTGACACACCTGCTTTAAAGGGATAAAGAAGCCAGAACTTTTTCTCATATAACAAATGTGATTACACTAAAAAAAATTATTAACATTGTATACACAGCATATTCTAATAGGAAGCATTTACTTATAACAGTAAACTGATCCTGGCACAGGGGAAACGGAAGATAGTTTGGAGATAATTTACAATGATTGAATAATCAAAAGTTTCTGAAGAAGCATACACAACATGGATTGTGTATGTGAAGC
The DNA here is from genome assembly GCF_964273705.1 of Natrix helvetica. Lineage (NCBI taxonomy): Eukaryota > Metazoa > Chordata > Lepidosauria > Squamata > Natricidae > Natrix > Natrix helvetica. The sequence continues at coordinate 111,948,114 of NC_138550.1, forward strand.
AACTAGTGGCTAAAAACTACTATCGATTTTTACATTCATTCCCTATTATGCTCTCCCTAGTTACTTAAGTTGGCTATTAGTAAAACTGTGAAAAGGAAGAAGAGTTCTTTCTTTCTTTATTGTTTTGCCATTCACAAAATTATGCTAATGACAGCCACTTTTGAGTGTTGACTGGATAAATACTGAGAAGAAACCCAAGTAAATTTCATTTAAGCACGTGACAGCACTTTCCATACTTTGACTGAAAAGGAAAGCTAAGCCAATTAGATCTGCTTTGATGGGAAATCACCAAAATATCCCACAGTTAAAGGTTAGACCAGATCTATAGTGACTAAATTTAATAAGAAAAGCTATTGAAATATGTAAAGAATAAACACTGTTCCAGTCCTCAAAATCAAGGTACGTTTATATTTTTTTAATATTATTTTTCTATGGAAAACTGCTCACAGCTGCAGATTTTTTTTTTTAAAAAAAATCCCAGATAAATTAGAATATAACAGCAGTCAAATAATGCAGAAAGTGGCAACGATCATTTACAAATTGTAATATAATATATAAAAAGTGGTTGTATTCCACAATAAATCTTTGGATAATCTAGACATAATTTACTGTTAAGGCTGCCACAGGGTTTCAAACAACATATTTGTTTGGATGTGTCAAAGACTGTATTGATGCAAAGTGTATCTTTAACCATTGATCAGTGGATCTTAAGTTTGTGTGGAAATTGGAAGAAATTATTTAGCATTTGTTCATCATTTTTCAAGTGCTAATTATTCTCATTTTGGTCATTCTTAAATTGTTTGCGTTTCTGTGCTTGACATCACACAGTTACTGTTTATCTGGCTGAAGAATCGGGACATATCCGGACATATTTTTTATTTTTATTTTTAGATGGGAGATGATTATTATATATATATTTCTGCTGGCTGCTGGCTGCTGGCTGCTGGCTGCCAATAGTTCAGCAGTTTGGTTCAAGGTTGACTCATCCTTCCATCCTTCTAAGGTCGGTAAAAGAGAACCCAGATTATTGGGGGCAATATGCTGACTCTTGCAAAATGCTTAGAAAAGGCTGTAAATTATTGTGAAGTGGTATATAAGTCTAAATGCTATTTCTATCTATCATCTATCTATCTATCTATCTATCTATCTATCTATCTATCTATCTATCTATCTATCTATCTCAGCATGATATATATCTACTGTATATCATGCTGATCTAGAAGAAGAATAATGTTCATCCAGATGACTTTATCAAAAACATTACATGTCTTCCTCTTTCTTTGCCTCGTCTTTAAAATCTGGAGATTTTAAGTTAATTTGCACCAGATTGGGAGAGAACCAATTGGTAGATCTTCTTATGGGCTGTTGTGACTAAACATTTTTTTAACAGGGTGCTAATGCTTGCTTGGAGCTGGATGTCACATTAGCAGAACCAAATGAGGAAAACGGGGCAGCTTACAACTTATCTGGGAACTTTGAGGATGTGGGAAAAACTTCAGAACAAAGCTACCTAGAAGCTGGAAATTGGTTCAAGTGGTTATCAAGATCTCTTATTCTTATAAAACTATAAGGAAAATGTTTCTGTGCTGATTTGATTGTTTTTAAAAGGATGCATCAAGAATTCAATGAGCGTTACCAGTCTGTATTAAGGGATTAGTAAACTGCCTATCGTCTGAAACACTCTTTTTTTTTTTTGTTCAAATTTTTTATTGGTTTTAAAAATTTTCCAAGGAAAAGGGGTTATAGGGTTATAAAACATTTTGACAGCTACATCGTACGGGGGGGGGAAAGCCCCCCCAGGTCTTGCAACTTTTACAAATGAGGATAGAAAAATATCAACATTTACATAAGTATTAGCAGTTTTGAGTTTTACACAAAATCATCAGTGTGTTTCAATCATTTGTTTTGTATCACTTCCATAAAGGTACATTGTAACAACAATTGCAATAATGTTTCAAATCACTTTTGTGATCTGAGTCTTCTAGTTGTCGCATCCTCCCCCCCCTCCCCGTCCACTGGCAGAGCCTCAGCCCCTCCCTCCTTTGTTTCTTGTGAAGCATCCCCCATTTCGCCTAAGAGAGCACTGTGTTTTTTAGTGAAAGCCTCTGCTTCCACTACTATGTTGATTCTAATTCTACTGCCCTCCCAGAAAGTCTGAAACACTCTTTGCCTACCCTGGGTCTCCATATAGTTGGGTCACTGGTAATTATGCCTGATACTTTATTTATAAGACACATCTCTTGATCTGTAACATTTCAGAAAGAGCAAATGCTTTCCAGAGGTAGTCACTGAAAGAAGGAATAACAGAATGATGAAAACAGAGTTGGAATTTTAAATGTTCCATTTGGCTGCGTTCTACATTAACCTTCAAAACACCTCAGTCTTGTAGCATTGGAGACCTATTGCTTGTCTATCTGCTTTTCATTTTCTACTTCCCTTTGCCTTTTGTCTTCCCTCACAAATATTGTAAATGATTTCTATAAATTGTAAGGCCATTTCATTTTGTGCTGCATAATAACACTTTGGTTTGATCCTGTCATGGTTATTTTGGAGAGTGGGTTTATAATGCACAGACTTCAATGTATATACTGAGCCCAATTGTCAGCATAAATGTGCAATTTTAGCATTATTTTGTGCAATATTAGCAAAAAAAGTGTGGGGAAGAGAGTAAACGTAAGCTGCAATAGTCACCAAATATCAGAGCACGTTGTAGAACCAGCTGTTTCCATGGTTACCACAGAACTAGATGTCAATGGCAATAGCTTTCCCAGATGCTAATTATGCATGTATGCATGGTTTTGTAGTGATCATGGTAAGGAACATAGATTGAATATTCCATTTTTTCCCCAACCAGGACTGCCCTGATAAAAACTCATATGCTATGACTTCACCACATTTGCAAAAGTATTTCATTAACTCATAAAGCAACAGCCACTGTATATTAGTAATAAATTATCTGGTTACTGAGTGACATCATTTGGCTGCTGGCAAGTGCAGCGAATTAAAAGATAAAGCGGCATTGATATCTCTTACTGAAGAGCGCAGTGCAAGATCTACATTTTGTTGGCAAATTAGAATAGGTTTGGTGAAGATGGGATGAACAAGGCGACTTGGATTAGAATGGATGAATCTGGTAATATTAAACTGATGCAAGAGTCGACTGAAATACAATAATATGTACTTAAGAAAATATGTTTACAAATATATATGGCTTGGATTGGCACACTACACAGTAATGCAATTGTGTAATTGTAAACCCTGGATGCCCTGCATGTTGTAGATGCTCTGTGATTCACAGCAAATGTAATACCCATGTTTCCCTGAAAATAAGGCTCTGTCTTATAATTTTTTGCCACAAAAAAAGGAACCAGGTCTTATTTTGGGATGGATGTCTTCCACTGACTCATCTCACTTGTGTGTATCACCCCCGGCCTCTTTTTTGCTGTTAGACGCCTTCAGAAACTTCTTCTGCGGCCAGTAAGGCTTTCTGAAGGCCTCTGCCACCAATAACAGAGCTCCAGATTGATCCGGAGTTCTGTTATCGGCTGCAGAGGCATTCAGGAAAGCCTTGCCAGGTGCAGAAGAAATAAGCCAGCAAGTCAGGTGTTGGGGTGTGGGAGGCCTGGCTGCAATTGTCTGAAGCTAAGTAGTAGAGCAGCTTCAGCCCCCTATCACCACCCTTGCTTATCCCCCACCTTTTACCTGTGCACCCTGGAGAGGGTGGGGTCTTAATTAGGGCTTATTTTGGAGGGGTAGGGCTTCTATTGGGCAAACGTGTAAAAATCAAGCTAGGACTTACCTTTGAGGTAGGTTGTATTTTTGGAGAAACATGGTATTTACTGGCTGGGATCATACATTATGGCAACCCATGGTCTGTTTTAATTATGGGTGTTGAACAACCCCTAATGGATTCTCCTAGAAAGGCAAAGTGGCTCTGAAGGGTATTCTTCATGTTATCTGAGGCCTGTTTTCTGAAAATGATGTAATGAATTATACTTGAGAAAACTGTTGTGTAATTAAGTTTATAACCCGTACAATAAAAATTGCACTTAAAGAATCCCAATAGCATCCTTCAATTTAAAACTTTTAAGATGATGTATATGTGCTCCTTCTGCCTCAAAGTAATATTTGGCATAGAAGGTTTGTGAAATGAGATATTTGCAGTCAAGTTTTATTAAGAATTGGTTGTAATAGCACTAACTTCTATTTTTTCCCCTGCATGGTCTTTGCTATAATTTATTTGATGCTGACTGGAGACAGTGGTTTTTAAAAAGGCTACAGTTTTAGATGAGTTAATAAATGTTCCACCAAATAATTAATGACCATGTGCTATTTAATGAAAAAAGGACACTACTCTATGAGCACATTAGTCTTCTCTCGTACAGCACTTTCTTTAACATTTATGACAAATACCTTGAGGCAACATTGTACCAACATGCTCCAGTAAGCCACGCTATTAAAATTAGCCATGAACCATTATCAACACCTGCATTATAAACTAGCGGGACTACATGCATAGTAATATGAATAAAATTCTGCACTTTACTGCTGTATTTTCCTGGTTCATTTTTTTTTAAAAAAAGATGGCATTTATTAAGGTGTTATTTTCTATTTTCCCAATACAGAGTGGGAACAAACAACCTTCAGCATTAAAATTCAGACTGTAAATATGGTGTGGTTAGAAGGATCAGACAATTTACTGGTAGATGCAGAATGACTGCCCAGTGGACGTTGCTTATGTATTTGCTCAACTCACAATTATCTATTTATTAAACTGCTCTTTACCGAATTTATATTTGATCTTAATCGTGCATCCTTTCACAATGTCTGATTCTCCTTAAACAACTGCAGTGATGTCTGGCTAAAATGCAATACACTATTCACACTGGAAAATTTAAAAAACATACCAACGTATTATGGATTATGATCTTCCAAGTTCATTTTAAATAGCCTGACAATTTTCCACATTAATAACTGCTTTCTATATTGCTTGCTTTTTACTGAAAGAGAAAGACACCAATTATATAAGAGCCATGGGGACTTAGTGGTCAGAACACAGTATTGCAGGCTAATTCTGCCGACTGCCGACTGCCAGCAATTCGGCAACTTAAGTCTCACCGGCTCATGGTTGACTCAGCCTTCCATCCTTTCAAGGTCAGTAATATGAGGACTTAGACTGTTGGGGGAAATATGCTGACTTTGTAAACAGCTTATAGAGGCTGTGAAGCAGTATATACAGTCTAAGTGCTATTGCTATATTGTATACCAAAAATGAAGCTGCAACACCTTCTTTGAGGGCATCTTCAATTCTAAACAATGACTACTGGCAGTTATGATTTATATTAAAGGTCACATTTATTAATACTTTCCCATAAGTTCATTTAATAACTCTTAAGTGAAACTCTGACTAAGCCTCCTTCCATGAAAGAAAGAAGTAATAATAATAATGAGAAATTGTATTTCATCTAATGAGAATTCATTAGTTTGTACATTTTAGGCTAAGTTTTAGGATTTTTTTTCAGGGCAAATTTATATATAATCAAAGAGTTAGAAGGCATTTCATGTAATGAAGCATGAAATAATGTTGGCTCCTCTACATTGCAGTTCATTATTGTAAAGAAACAGATGGTGCAAAATGACAGTCATCTGTGGAAGAGATTTCAGCTGTCACACAAAAATGAAGTGATTTTTTTGCTGCTGTGACTGCCATAAATTTGGAAAAATCTTTTAAAAATACCACCCCAGCCCGCAAAAAACACCTTGTAGTATTTTTTTAAATCAAAATATCAGGAAGCAAGTTGTATTTTTTCTTAAAAAAATAAATAAACAAACCAGAATTCACCTATCACAATAAACAAACTGATGACGATTTATCATGAAGAAAAGTATATTCTCTCGTAAACTGATGTTTTTTATGTGATCAAATGAAATGTTGCTATAATAGTACTGGACTCTTTATATGCGTAACATAACACAACACTCTTTTTTCTATAATCTATCCTATATAATTAATCAAAAGCATAAATAATAAATTCATTTTTTTTCATTTATAAGTAAAAAAATCCAAAAGGTGTTTCCAATCAGAGATAAATATAGACATATCCTTTCTCTAATCAAAAAAGTAGGGTTATCAATCCCAGCAATTTCTATCAGTTTTACCAACCAGTCCTCCATGGTAAGTAATACTGAAATTTTTCAATCTTTGTGAATATAATTATCTCACCAGGGTAATTCATCTATTCTTCCATGGCTTTATATTAGATGTTTACCTATCAATCCTAAAAAGAAAACCTCTGACTTCAACAATCTATAAAATCCTGTCTGGATGTATATTTGAATCTAAAAATATTTACTACTAAAATCAATACAGTAGAAGTCAATCTGTTGCCCTGAATAAATGTAGTTCTCATCTATATTACAATCTTTCTTGTACATTCTATATATCTCTTTTCAGAAATAAACCCATTTAGTTTACTGAAATTTATATTATGTCATTTAGGTTTCCAGCCTTAAGAATGAATAAACTAAGAGTTGTGGTGGCACAATGGTTAAAATGCAGTACTGCAGGCTACTTCTGCTTACTGCCGGTGCCTGCAATTTGGCAGTTCGAATCTCACAAGGCTCAAAGTTGACTCAGCCTTCCATCCTTCCGAGGTGGGTAAAATGAGGACCCAAATTGTTGGGGGCAATATGCTGACTCTGTAAACTGCTTAGAGAGAGCTGTAAAGCACTGTGAAGCAGTATATAAGTCTAAATGCTATTAGTAAATGCTACATGACAAAATCTTTATCCAAACACCTCCTAAAACTGGACTATAACCAAAAAGCTAAAATAGAAAACAAGAAATATGTAGCAAAAGGTTACCGAAGGTGAATGACCATGTCTATTTCAAATTTATATGTAGATTTTCCTATTTCAGTAATAGGTATAAATATATGCAGTGGCATTTCTTTTCAAAGAAATATAAAATCATGAGTGCTGAATATGGATTTATCAATTCTACTTCATACAATATTAATTGAAGATTACAATGACTTTAGACTTCTTTTTAATATTCACTTGAATATAAATGAACTATATGAAACTCTGCATTCTAAATGTTACATTTCAAAGAGTTTCAGAGTTACACTATTTTGTACAGACATTTGGGAGGATATTTGAAAGTAGTCAGATCCAAAAGTAAAATAAATAAAAATAAAATGAAAAATGAAAACAGATCTAAAGTTCATGAAAGACTTAGAAAAGTTAGATCAGCTAGTGGAAATAACTGATTTAACTATAAATCAAAGCAGAAACTATGAAGTCTGAGATCTTCAAAACATTATATAAAATGATTTGTGGTGGAAAAATATGCAACCATGACAAAGTGTACAAAAAACAGACAGAAATATATGTAGTATACTTTCTTACAAATGATCAAATAAGATTTCTAAATGTTTATGTTGAATAAGCACGAAAGGCGAGCGGAGTCGTGAGGAGAATCAACAGTCTTTATTGAACAGAACAGTCTTGACAAAATACAGGAGAGAATTCAATGCAGGGTTCGTCTGACAGCTATTTATACGAAGCTGTCAGACGAACCAGCCAATCCCCAAGCCAGAGTTTCCCCGCTCTCAGCCAGGTCGCGTCTTAGCCAATCAGACGCGACCTGGCTGTTGCTAGTGCAGAAGCCGGCTGTCAGGGGAAATTCCCTGACGTCATCTGCCTGGACACAATACTCCTTCCCCCCCAGTGACTGCGCATGTGCAGACGACGCACAAACGTAGTCACGCAAATAGACTGGGCGGCGCCGGACCCGCCCAGAACGCCTTAGTTCGAGAGGAGGCACCGGAGAGGAAGGTGGTGTCCGTTGAAGCTCCTCCCGCAAGGGAGTGGAGCTCCGGCCGCCATCTTTGAGGCCCACCCCTGACGGAGAACGACCAGGCTCAGGTAGGCAGGGCCGAGGGGGCGCGGCCGAAGGCGGGCTTGAACTGGGAATTTCATGGTAGGCCTGGCCTGACTCAGGGAAGGCCACTTGGAAACCGGGAGGCAGACGCCTAACGGGCGACGCACCCCCAACAATGGACGGCCGTGAGGCGGCGTCTGAGAACGGAAAGGCCCTGGGCAGCTGGGCCGGGTGATCAGTGACTGGTGGAAGGGCACCAGGAAATGAAACGTTGGAGGGCTCAGGCGCAGCGACGTCGATGGTCGACCTGGCGGGGATGTTGTTGCTGTTGCAGGGCAGGCGGCACCTCAATTGATCCAGGTGCCGCCGCCATTCGGTCCCATCAGGTAGCTGGACCCTGTAAGAACAGGGGCCGGTTATGGCGGTGATGGTGGCAGGCACCCACCGAACCGCCCCTGAGAAAGCCTGAGCCCAAACAGAATCGTCCAGAAGGAAGGAACGGGAAGGGGGCCCCAGGTTGCCAGGCTGTTCACTTGAATAGAGTGGGTGCAACCTATCCAAGGTGGTCCGCAGGCGCCGGCCCATCAGCAGCTCAGCTGGAGACTTCCCGGTCAGGGGGCAAGGAGTGGCATGCTGTACCAAGAGGTAAGCAGCCACCCTTGATGGCCAGTCTGCCCCATCCATCCTGCCTAACGCCTCCTTGGCCGAGCGGACCGCCCGTTCCGCCCGGCCATTACTAGCCGGATGGTATGGGGCGACTGGGGCATGGCGGATACCCTGAGAAGCCAGGAACAGCTGGAACGCGGTGGATGCAAATTGAGGCCCGTTATCAGAGACAATGACGTCCGGCAAGCCATGGGTGGCGAAAAGCCTAGTCAGTTCCCTGATCGTGGCCTCGGCTGTGGTGGACCTCATGAGGATGAGCTCCACCCAGCGCGAATATGCATCCACCACCACCATGAAGACCTGGCCTCTGAAGGGACCCACGAAATCCACGTGGAGGCGGGACCAAGGCCCACGGGGCAATTCCCATTCCCTTGGAGCGGCTGCCGGTGGCGCCGATCGGGAATGTTGGCAGGGGGGGCAGCCGGCCACCCAGGCGGCTATCTCGTCATCAATGTGGGGCCACCAGACATAGCTGCGCGCCAGGCATTTCATGCGCACTATGCCCGGGTGGCCCTCATGAAGGCGAGATAGCACCTGATGGCGCAGGCTGGGTGGGATGACCACCCTGTCACCCCACAGGAGGCACCCACTGTGAAGTGACAGCTCCAACTGCCTGGCCTTGAAGGGACGAAGGTGCTCTGGCACCGGTCCCTCAGGCCAGCCCCTTTGGACCCATCTCATGACCTGGGACAGGTCAGGGTCAGCCCTAGATTTTGAGGCCACCTCTCCGGAAGAGAGTGGCAGAGCCAAATCCGCTATGGCCAAAACCGACAGGCACGGCACTGTCGGGGGGTCTGCAACGGGCAGGGGGCAGCGGCTGAGGGCATCAGCGTGCCCTATGTGCTTGCCCGGCCGGTAGAGCAGAGTGTAGCTGTATGCAGCCAGGAACTCTGTCCACCTTGTCATGCGCGGTGAAAGAATGGGAGGGGTCGGCTTGTTACCTGCCAAAAGCCCAAGGAGTGGCTTATGGTCGGTGAACAAAGTAAAGTGCCGACCATAGAGGTAATCATGGAACCTCTTAATCCCTGACACTGCAGCCAGAGCCTCCTTGTCGATCTGGCTGTAGTTGCGTTCTGCAGAAGTCAGTGTCCGGGAATAAAAGGCTATGGGGGCCTCCGAGCCATTGGGCAGCACATGGCTCAGGACCGCCCCCAAACCCACAGGGGAGGCGTCACAAGCAAGAGTCAAAGGCAGCTTGTCCGAATATTGAACGAGGACTGCCTCTGACGTCAGCAAGTCTTTGACAGCCGCGAACGCATGCGCTTCGCGGCTGCCCCAGCGCCAGGCTGCCGATCGGTCGAGCAACCGATGCAGCGGCTCGGCTAGTGACGCCTTATGCGGCAGAAATGGCGTGTAGAAGTTAAGCAAGCCAAGGAACGCCTGCAGCTCCGTCTTGGAGGCAGGTGTGGCGGCGTTCCTGATGGCTGCTACCTTGGAAGGGGTGGGGTGAATTCCTTGGGCATCAATTGTGAAGCCCAGGAAATCAACCCGGGGAACAGCAAATGAGCATTTGCTGCGCTTTAATTTTAAGCCCGCACCCCTGAAACGCTCGAGGACCTTCACTAGTACTTCGATGAGGCCCGATCGGCTGCTGGCGGCGATCAGGACGTCATCGAAATACGGAACCACGCCAGGGAGCCCATGGAGCAGCCGCTCCATAAGGCTCTGGAAGATCCCCGGGGCTACGGAAACGCCGAATTGTAAGCGGCGGCAACGGAAAGCTCCACGGTGGGTGACGATAGTCTGCGCAGCCGCTGCCTCATCATCCACTGGGAGCTGCTGGTAGGCCTGCGCCATATCCAGCTTCGCAAAGATGCAGCCCTGCCCCAAAGAGTGGAGCAAGTGCTGCACTACCGGAACTGGATAGGGGTTCGCTTGGAGGGCAAGGTTGATGGTGGATTTAAAGTCGGCGCAGAGGCGAATGGACCCATCCGCCTTTACTGGGATGACCAAAGGGGTCTCCCACTTGGAGTAATCCACCGGCTCCAAGACTCCCTGCGCGACGAGCTTGTCTAGCTCCGCATCAACCTTTGCCCTCAAGGCGAAAGGCACCCTACGGGCCTTCAGCCTAATGGGGGCAACCTGGGGGTCTAGGTTCAAGGAGATAGGCGTTCCCTTATACGTCCCCAACTGCCCATCAAACACATCAGAAAATCTGGCAAGGACGTCGGCCACGTCAGGAGGCGTGGCCACCACTTGCCTTACCCCGTGCACTGATAGGCCAAGTGCCGGGAACCAGTCAAGGCCCAGAAGGGCCGGCAAAGGCTTTTCCACCACTAGGAGGGGAAGGCACCCCGAAAAGTCCCCGTATTCCACCCGCACCAGGTGACAACCCAGGGTAGGAATTAGAGTCCCCTGGTATTCCCGTAGGGTTGCGTCTGGGGAGGAGAGCTGGGTCTTCGAGATGCCTGGACAGAGGCGGAAGAACTCTGCCCACGACAGAAGGGATCGGGACGACCCCGAGTCCACCTCCATGGTGCAGGGGGAGCCCTCAATGAGGAGCGACGCCTTGATGTGCTCCGCACCTGCACCCGTATGGTAGGCCAACTCTGCGGGGTTGGCGTGGAAGTCAGCATCTACGGCGTAGCAGCCTCCGCGCGAAGGCTGCTGCTGCTGCCGCTGCTGCTGCTGTCGTCCAGCCCGGCTTCCAGGTCGCTGTTTGACGGCGGATGTGGTCGGGACGTCATCTGGACGCTGTGGCAAAGGGAACTGCGCTCGGCAGACCTGGGCCAAATGCCCTTTCTTAAGGCAGCGGCGGCAAACCGCGGCCTTAAAGGGGCAACCCGAACGGTCGTGGTTGCCTCCACAGCCAAGGCAAGTTGTCACAGCTTCCCGGGCTCGCTGAGGGACTCGTCTTCTAGGAGACTGGCCAATGCGCGCCACCGCTCCCTCCTCAGGATAGTCATTTGGCAAAGGAACTAGTTCGTCCACCAGGCAAGTGCGGCCTGGCGGAGGCGGCAGGTTGAACATCTCCGCCATTGATTCATCGGAGAGTTCAGCCGCCCTTGCCTGCTCGATGGCCCCAGTCAGCGTGATGTCAGCTTGTGACAGGAGCCGCCGGCGAAGGCGCAGATCTCTTACGCCGCTGACGAACTGCTCCGTGAGGTTGCGATCGAGGTCGGCAAACTCGCACCTCATCGCCGCGGTGCGAAGCGACTGGAGGAACTGGCTCACTGACTCCTCCGGCTTCTGGACACAGCGCCTGAACGCGTAGTGCCTCGCCACCCAGGATGGCGTGGGGGCGTAGTGGCGCTGAAGGCGCTCCGTTAATGTGGCCCAGTCCAGAGAATGGACTGGCTGAGGGGCAGCTATTGAGCGAGCAGCGCTAAACATTGGCGTGCCGCAACAGCTCAAGAAGAAGCTGCACTTTTCATCATCTGGTACATCGCGACGGCCGTTGGCTATCAGGTAGCACTCGAAGCGCTCCATGAATGCTTCCCAAGTCTCGCCATCACAGCCAAATGGAACGAATGTGGGCATTGCCGACATGGTCTCCTCAGAATTGGAGCTAGGCTGGCAGGAATGGGTCGCCGGTACGATCGTGCCAAGACGGGGTGGCGAAGACGGAACGCTCGGTGGGTTAGCGGCTGGATCCCACCTTCATCGCCAGTGTTGAATAAGCACGAAAGGCGAGCGGAGTCGTGAGGAGAATCAACAGTCTTTATTGAACAGAACAGTCTTGACAAAATACAGGAGAGAATTCAATGCAGGGTTCGTCTGACAGCTATTTATACGAAGCTGTCAGACGAACCAGCCAATCCCCAAGCCAGAGTTTCCCCGCTCTCAGCCAGGTCGTGTCTTAGCCAATCAGATGCGACCTGGCTGTTGCTAGTGCAGAAGCTGGCTGTCAGGGGAAATTCCCTGACGTCATCTGCCTGGACACAATAGTTTAAACATTATAATTTTAATGAATTTTGATGTTTACAAGTGCATGTAATTATTGTTATTTCTAACATAATTCTCACCTTTATTTACTCTTGTTTTGAAGAATGAAAGAAATTGGTTGTAGAAATTGATGGAGTTGGCTGAAATGGAAATTGATTATTTTGTTTCCACATGGACACTGCTTCTGAACTTCACACTTAAAGTGGAAAAGAGAGAATCTTTGATTTTGGATTTTATTGAATAGATAGATCTTTCTAGAAATGGCTTGTTCATATTATTATGAAAAAGCAAAAAGTTGTGATTTGATGCTAATGGCTTATTTTACTGCAACACAGAGAGTTTGAAGTCAATGCTTCTTTTTATTTTATTTTTTCCTTATCGTTCCTCATTTCTTTTCCCCTTCTTCCTCCCCACTGCTTTTCTATTTACTTTTGTGTTTTATATCTTATATTTTATCAACAAAAATGTTAAACGTTAAAAAAAAGAATGCGAGAAATGACTGATGAGGGTCTATTGATGGAGACATTCCTAACCAGTATCGTACTATTGCTGGGGCCATTGCAAGGGTTATTTTCACAAGCTTACTTTGATCTCCAAAGGAAGAGTAAACTTCATTTTGCTCTGTTTTTCCCCCTGGGATTAAAAAAAATTGAAAAGAAAATATGAAGAAAAATTCCCAAGGACCAGTATTATCTGAAAGCCCAACCCGTTTCAGAGTCGTTGCACATTTCAAAAAAGATATGGATTAGCATTCACTCACAAAAACTGTTTTATACGTAACATACATTCATTGGCACATGGAATTATACCAAATTTATAACCTCTAAACTGTTAATTACTCCATATTTGCTTCATTTGTAATGACTCAAGATGTCTATTCTTTTTCATTCATTCAGGTAGTCTTCAACTTACAACAGTTCATTGAGAGACTGTTCAAAGTTACAATCAGACTGAAAAAAGTGACTTATGACCATTATCCCACAGTTTTGATTGTTGCAGCATCCCCATGGCTATTGTGATCAAAATTCAGGTGCTTGGCAACTGACTCATATTTATGACAGTTGCAGTGCTCCAAAGACATGTGATCCCTTTTGCGGCCTCCTGGCAAGCAAAGTCAATGGGAAAACCAGATTCCTTTAAGTATCATGCTACTAATTTAACAATTGCAGCAATTCACCTAACAATTGTGGAAATAAAGGTCTCAAAATGGGGCAAAACTCACTTAACAAATATTTCACTTAGCAACAAGAATTTTGGGCTCAAATGTGGTTGTATGTTGAGGATTAGCTGTATAAGTATGACTAAACATGTTCTTAATGGTAATGATATTTTAGATAGTGGACATTGAGTTAGAGTGCTACTTGAATGCCATAGAAACTTTTAAGTAATCCATGGTTATGTTTTCTCCCAGTAGCTTTACACTACCACACTATGTGTAAGAAGTTTGTAAAACTGGCATGGCTTTAAAGTTAAAAGTATGAACTACAATGATTGCAAATGTAACATACTTTATAATATATATTTAACATGCATACGAATATTTATTCAAATGATTTATTTGCATACAACCTGTCATAGGAGTGTCTAAATGTTGAGCATGTAAAATTTTCAAAGGACTGCATAAAACATTTTGATTTCCATATTTTATGTCTCTAATAAAATACAGTAAAAGGCACATTTACAACACACTGTTATAATATATTTGGGGAAAAAAACAGCACGGTAGTATTTTTTTTTAAAAAAAATCAAGTACAGTATAGATGAGATTTGACACACATTTTTCATGCAATCAAGGCAGCTGTCTAAAAGCCTTGGCAGTAGAGCTGAAGGGAAATATGATATATACCACTTACAGAACTCAAGATGGGAAGGTGGAAAAGTAATAATGTATTATTCAACCACAGTAAAAGAGTTAACCAAGGCCTTGTTAAAGCACTCATATTGTGCTTTCAGAATAATGGAAAGTGTTGTGTAACAGATGTCTCCCTATGGAGAAGAAAAGTGCATTGTGGGTCCAACTTTAAATGCAATCTAATCTCCATATTTATCCTCAACCTGTCTTGCCTTCAGTGAAGTTAAATATAAACACCAACTCGGTAAAAAATTATCTATTTTCATTACTGAGATTATTTTTCTTTTGATCAAAGACAAACAAAATATAGGATCAAGATATAATTGAATATAATGTTTATTTAAAGCTTCTCCTTAAAGCTTGGATGACACCACTTTCTATGAAACTATAGTTTTATAGTTTTGCTTAATTTTCTATTTTCCCTGCTTTAAGCTCACTCTATTTCCACAATTTGTGTATTTTTAAAATAAATGAACGCACAAGGTATATGCCATTTTATGCAGGATTTATTTGGTTCCACCTTTATCGTAAATATTGTTGAATATCTGCATTCTTTACATTTCCACATTTTTGAATATATGCATTTTATTTGTGTGTATACTGGTCTATAATATGCATTTTCTAACAATTTTATTTGAAACGTACACATATTTTGAGATATAAGAGCCGAGGTGGTGCAGTTGTTAAAGTGCATACTGCAGGCTACTTCAGCTGACTACTAGCTGCAATTTGGCAGTTCGAGCCTCACCAGGCTCAAGGTTGTCTCAGCCTTCCATCCTTCCGAGGTCGGTAAAAATGAGGACCCAGATTGTTGGAGGCAATATGTTGACTCTGTAAACTGCTTAGAGAGGACTGTAAAAGCACTATGAAGCAGTATATAACTCTTAAGTGCTATTGCTATATAAACAATTTAACATAATTTTGGGGGAAAACAAAAATTTAATTGGCACACAAATCTATACTATTTGTATAACAATTCAGAACATTTGAATCTGAAAATTACATCTCATTCCAATGTAAATGCAGAAAGGGGAATTTCTGATTATAAACCCAAAGCTTCTGAACTAGCATTTGGCACTATAGGGCATTGATATCATTCATTTTGAAAATAAAGCATTGGCAATGCAGCCAATGAAGATAAATTGTACTTTGCTGATTATATAATTCCACTAATTCCCCTCCCAGCAATTTGATATTCAAAAACAGTATTGGAAAATGAAATCTAAATATGTTAGAAACATTTGATAGTGGGGTTTGAGGGCCATCATAAAATTTATGGCAGTGAATTTCTTGATAAGATTTGTCAATATCAGATAAGAGAATGTCTTAGTGTCAACTAGGACAACAATACAATCTTACTTCAAAATTCCAACTATCTACATCACAATCTGTCTCTGGGCATATTGATAATGCAAAAACCATAATTTACGGCCATGAACTGAAGATAAAAGCTTGACTAGTGAATGACCAGTGTGGGATGTCATATCAGTTTTTTAAAAATATGGCTAAAAGGGGGGTGGGGGTGAGAGACCCTGCAGATTTTTCTCTGCTAGTCATTGCAGCGCTCCTCTCTTTTCAAAGCCGTTGAGCCAATGCTGTCTGAATACATTTCCCTCGTCATGTGGTCAGCATGACATCACGGAGCACTGTTACCTTCCCACTGAAGTGGTACCTATTTATCTCCTTGCTTTTGCATTCTTTCAAACAGCTAGGTTGGCAGCAACTGAGGTGAGGGTGGGAACTCACCTCATTGTGTGGTACTTGGGTCTTAAAACTAGGTTGCTGGCTTTCCAGCCAACAAAAGCCCAGCATCTTAACCATTGAGCCACTGTGCTGCCCCCATAATTCTAAACCTTTTGTACAATTTAAGCTCACAATGGGCAACCTATATCTCCAGGACTGCACACTGCTGACAAGTCTCTATGTGGCTACCAATCATGACCGCTGAAAACTGAAAGCACAATCTCCAGTAAGGATTGAAAACTATAGCAGAAACTCTATAACATGAATTTACAGGTATGAAAAACCTTCCCAAACCTATTCTCTAAGCCTGAGCTCTGCCTCAAGTGTTATGAAGTGCTACCTTAACCTGCAACCCCAAACTCTCCCCAAAATAAATCAAAGATATTTCCATTTTGCAAATGAAGCTCTTATTGATACATGAAGATTGTATTGTTGCTCATATTACCTCTGAATACTTTATTCATCTGAACATTTCTTCTCTATGTGGTTTACAGGAGGGTTGGGTGCAATGGTGGGTTTCCAATATTTTTACTACTGGTTCGCTTGTGCATGCGCAGAAGCGTCCAGGATGGGGTGGAGCCTCCCACCACTGCCATACCGGTTTGCCCAATCCGGGCCAAAGAGGCAGAAACCCACTTCTGGTTGGGTGGCAAGATAAATTACCCTGCCCCCTCCCAAATTTAATTCTACACTTATGAAGCCTGCTTTGATCCTTTGTCCTAAGAAGCATTCCAGGGCATTTCCAAAATTGATTCCATGAAGCCAGTATTGGCATTTGATTTCTTGTTGGACCAGAAACAATGTCTCAGAAGCACATATGTTAAAACATCCACTCCACTAAAGGTAATGCAGAGATGTCTACACCAAGCTACATTTGGATGAGTCCCTGATTACATTACCTCCAACAAATTATATTTACGCATGCAGAAAACAACTTCTGAGCACAAATGTCCTTATCTGGACAGATGAAAGAAAATGGAACTTAGTGAATGAAGATAATGGCAAATGAAAGGATAATAGAGAAAATGGCAAAATAGAGTTGAAATTTTTCTGTTGCTTCCCATTTTTCCAGATCATGTGCAAAAATATAGTAAAGTCATTTTTCCCCCTATCTAAATTATGTCAAAGCATCATTTGGAAGCATTTTAAATGAAAAAGTTCTAAGTTCCATGAATGGCAAATCAAAAGCAGTACATAAGAATGTGATGCCTGATTTTAATTAGCTTTGTAGCTTTCATTAGTTTTACCCAGCAAAATTATCTTTCAAAAACTGACTGAAGAATTAATTCTCAGACTGATCTAAGTTAGCTTAGAACTGTGCTTCTTAAGCCTAATTACACACACATAAAATTTTTCAAATTTGTTATTTCAACATTTACTCATTTTACTGCTTAATTCTTTTAAAATACATTCCGTTTGAAGTGTGGTTTTGCTCCATATGAAAATTGATATTTAAAAAACATGAACATTTGTATACATACATGCATATCCATACCTACAAATGTTCAGGATGCACACTTTTTATAAGTATGTTTTCTCTAGCATAATGCATTCTATGCACATTTGGGCTAAAAATCTTCTTTCTGTATACATCACATGGAAACCAGTGTTGGTGTTCAAAAAAAAATTTATTACTAGTTCTGTGGGCATGGCTTGGTGGACGTGGCATGGCTTGAAGGGCATGGCTTGGTGGGAGTGGCAAGGGAAGAATATTGTAAAATGTCCATTCCCTGCCCACTCCAGGGTAAGGCTACTGCAAAATCCTCATTTCTTCCCGATCAGCTGGGACTCAGGAGGCAGAGAATAGATGGGGGCGGGGCCAGTCAGAGGTGGTATTTACTGGTTCTCTGAACTACTCAAAATTTCCACTACTAGTTCTCCAGAACTGGTAAGAACCTGCTGAATACCACCTCTGATGGAAACTTCATTAAAATGCAGAACTTGTGATTCAAGTGTTTTCTCATTTGTGTGTAAGTTTGGTAAGTGTAACTGGATTTTTTTTCACCATCCTTAGACATAAAAAAAGAAAGGCACTTTTGGAGCTAGGGAATTGAGTTCAACTCTCCTGGTAATTCATAGAAAGATCAGTGGAGTTTCCCTGGAAATTACAAAAAAAATATGGTTATTTGTTTTCCAAATCTAGCCTGCAGACCTGAAATTCCATATTGTATCTATGCAGAGTCAGTCCAATTTTTATGAAATTCCTATATGTATGCAATTCCTTCTTCTAAAAGTATGATTTTTTAAAAAATACATATCAAATTAAATTATTGCATTTTCATACTAAAGTCCTCAATCTAATTAAACTTTCTTTTTTAAAGCATAAACAAACAGCAGGAAAACTTCAAACTGTCTTTTTTATATAATAAGAGCATTGAAAATTATTATAAAACAAAAAGAAAATGGATATTTGTATCACAGTTTAGCCTGGATGATAGCCTTCTCATATCTCATTTATTATAAACAGTTCATGCATAAAATTGCTACTGCAGAAACCATCAATTAATTTCTGATTTATTGGCCATCAGCCATCCTTCACCAGCTATAGATAAAACTGGTAATGCTAGATAGCATGATTAACTGAGTTTAAACAAGGTTTGTATTCCTGTACACAGGGTGCTGTGTATTTCTGATATACATAGTGTGGTATTTTTATATGAAATAACAATACAATTAATCTAATATTAAATATAGAAATTATAACTGTGGAATTAAAATTTCATGCAGAGAAATAGCACATCTGTTTGCGTTTGTGGAGAGAGACAGAAAACTAAATTACCATCAAGGGACTTTGACCATCAGTTCACACATTCAATTATTAGAGATTCTGTGACATTTCCTTGAAAGTGCCCCAGATGACATATAGATGTTGGAGACATGGTGGTGCTATATAACATGAGAGATAAATCTATTACATTTCAAAATTTTATTTTCATTTTTGCTAATATACAACTAAGTAGCTGACTCTTATACATTATTTTTACCCGGATTCCAGCAGTATCCTACACAGCAGGAGTGTCAAACTCAATTTCATTTAGGGCTGCATCAGAGTTGTGTTTGACTTGGGGAGCCAGGATGGCTGTGGCCAGGGTGGGTAGGGCCAGCCACATGTCACTCGTGTCGAGGGATCCTATAAGTGGCCTGAACACTCTGCCAGTGAAAACAGGCTCTTGAGCTCTATTTTCGGCTGCGATGGATGGCTGCAATCCTATGCTGGTGAAAATGGAGCCTAGGAAGGCCACACACAACCCTCCTGAGCTCAGTTTTCACTGGCAGAGGCACCACGGGCTGGTCTTTTGCTGTTTCCAAGGTGGCCCTGCGGACCAGCTCTAACCACCCCATGGGCATATCTGACCCCCCCCCCCCGGCCTTGAGTTTGACACCCTGGCTATACGGCATCTTAAGTTGACCATCCCAATGAACAGAAGACTGTTTATCAAAATCTTTGAGGAGATCTTCAGACCTCAGTTTCAATATTTTATGGTGTGCCTGATTGGATCTAATATAACAACAACATTCATTTATGAAAGTAAACCTTTTGGGAAAACTAAGGTTGTCATGGTTTAATTTTTGTTTTGCAAAAATTGAGTAATTATGTCAAAATCTAAGAAACTGTTTTTTCTATTAGTGTACTTTGGGGTTTAAAATGTACTTTAGAAAATACAATTAAAGTATCATGTTCCATAATATTTAGACTTTGTTAGCCTCATAATCTTAAACCATGTTCTATCAGAAAAAAAACCTAATAAGAATTTCAATACATAAGCAATATAGTGTGACACAATTGAGGAGTAAATTTATATATTAAGGTCAAAGTTACAACTAAGTGTTTTCTACAAAAGCCATAGATCCGCAAAAAATGATTTTATAGCTAAAGTCTGATAACAAATAGTTATCAGATGCCCTGAAAAGATTAGAAAAGAGAAAAAGTATCAAGATCAAAAAATGGGGGTAGGGGGGAGAGACATTAGCAGAATCAGTTAATGCATCTATCCCAGTGGTTCTTAACCTTCCTAATGCCGCGACCCTTTAATACAGTTCCTCATGTTGTGGTGGCCCCCAACCATAAAATTATTTTCATTGCTACTATGTAACTGTAATTTTGCTACTGTTATGAATCGTAATGTAAATATCTGATATGCAGGGTGCATTTTTATTGTTGTGAATACACTTCCCTGCTTTGTCTCTGCTAACAGAACAGTAAAATAATGGAATAAAACTCACAGAGAGTATGGTTTTAACTTAGAAAGTTCAGAGCTGGATAAGATACTTATGGGAATGGAAGAAAGAATAATCAAGAATCTATATAGCTACCTATTAAGAACTATGCTAGAAGAAGAAGTGGTTATAGATACAATGTTACCTTGGGCAAAGAATTTGGGTGATTGAACTAGAAAAGTGGCAACAACTATGGGAAAGGAATTATAAATTAACCATGTCAACAGCTTACAAAGAAAACTTACACAAAATGTTTTACAGATGGCACATGCCACCGGAAAACTAGCTAAGATGTTTAAAAACAAGTCAGTGAAATGTTGGAAATGTCAACAAGCAATAGGTTCATACTATCATATGTGGTAGACATACTGTATGCAGAAGCAAGGAAATATAAAGTAAGAGTATGGTTAAAGAAAATGTTACAACAAGAAGTAGAATTTAGACCAAAGATATTTCTACTAGGTATTATCCCAGAGAAATTCAAGAAAGAGGATACTTATTTAATTATACATATGACAGCAGTGAGAATTGTATTTACCCCAAATTGGAAATTAAATAAGCTGCCAACAGACAAAGAGATAATAAAAAAGATATTAGCTTGTGCAGAGATGAATAGGTTGACAATGAAAATAAAGGATAAAGAGGAATCGGAGTACTTCAAGACATGGGGAAGATTTTATGATTGGCTAGAGAAAGCAAGTAGAAAAGAAGTAGGGAGAAGATAAAGTACCCAGAAGACACACTATTAAATGGAAAAGGGGGGAAGAAGTGGAAAATAGAAAAGAAAATATTAAATATATAAGTATATAGTCAAGAGCATGATATAAAGTGGGGGGGGGGACATAACTAGAGTAGACTAGCAAAGGTAAGGGAATAAGAAATGATATTAAATTATATCTGGGTTGGTGGAAATACCATCCCAAGGGAGTTTTGAACTATACACCAACAACAATAGAAAAAGAAAGGGAGAGAGGAGGAGAGAATGAAAGGAAGATGTGGGAAAGAAGAAAGAGGTAAGGAGAGGAGGATTGAAAGGAGAGAAAGAGAGAGGGTAAGAAGAGGAAGAGTAGGAGTAAAAGAAAGGAAGAGAAGAAGGAAGGGGAAGGAGAGGAGGAAGGAAGAAAGTAGAGAAAGGAGGGAGGGAGAAAAGAAAGGGAAAACAAGGTGGTGTCACAATAGGAGGAAGGGATGGTAAATAAAGCAACCCAAACTGTATATTATAATCTATTAAATGGAATAATAAATGTATCAGAATGACACATGTAAAGAAGACTAACAATCATGTGAATGTATACTTAAAATGGTAGGTAAGAGAATAAAAATAAAAATAAATCTTTGAAAAAAAAACCCTCACAGAATTGGAGCCAGAGGAAAGAACAGATTGTGAATAAAGAAAATAATGTCATTTTCCGGTTCCTGCAGGCAACGGACGTTTCGTCTGCCGCTTGTCTTCTTGGTGGGCTCCATTCAAACCCCCCAGACTCGGCGGCAGCTTCGCCCCAGGAGCCGGGGAGTAGAAGGGGAGGCATGCTTGCCCCTTTGCCGAATGGGCTCCAGATAAAATAAGTTAATCAAAGGAAGCGTGGCTGAAATGTTGGTTGTGGAGGATCCTTCCTAATCTCTTCAACTATCGGTAACGGATAAGCAGCAGGCTATCATAAGTTTCTGTTCAATCTATTTAAAACTGAAGATTAGAGGGGGGAGTTTTTTTTCTAACCCCTCCTCGGACAAAGCGGCATTCAAATTCTCTCTCTCCACTTTGGAATGGAGAGAGAACAAAGGCTGACTTGCCACTTGAATTAACGATGTGAGAAAGACTGAAATCACAGTTGCAAGAGTGCTTGCTGAGCTGTTTTTAAAAATCAAAACTTGTGCTCCTCTCCCTGTGAAAAGGAGGAGTCAAGATGGCTCTCCTCCATTCCCGTTTTGTACTTATAAATGAAGTCTGCCTTTTGAAACCACCCTGGGGGAAAAATGATAATTTCTGGCATCTTTTAATACCTCCCTTGAGGGTGCTCTGGATCTCTTCTGCTTCGTGGACTTTCTGGAATTGATTATTTGGTTTTTCCCTTCCTGGTGTACCTCTGTGTCTTGGAACAGTGAAGGAGAATTAACTTTTTAGTTTCGGATTCGTCTGCTACCTTGGACTAGCCCAGTTGCGCGCTCCAGTGACACCATTTTCTTTGTAAAAGACTTACCATCTCTGAACTTAGACAATGGGACCTAAGAAACCACCAACGGGCAAGTCACTTTCGGCTCCTGTCTCAGCGACTTCCAGTCCAAGTACCCAGCAGCCGAAAATTACTTCATCGCTACAAAAAGAAGCGGCTGGAGAGAGCTCAAAAGAATTATCTGTCAACCAAATGTTTCAGGAAATTATGAGAGGTCAAAACGAACTGAGGAAGGAAGTGACAGACCTCAAAGATGAACTCAGAGGGGTACAACATAACACAACAGAAAATAAACAGAGAATTGTGGTGCTGGAGGAGGGGTCAGCTGGGATGGAGGAAAAGGTTAAGGAGGTCCAAAAGGGAAATTTAGAACTGGAAAATTTTATGGCCAAAATAGAATTTGAAAGAATGTCTTTTTTTCTCAGGTTCCAGAATCTACCGGAGACAGAAAATGAAGATCTTAAAGATATTATGAGCACAATTTTAGCAGAATACCTTAAGAGAAACAAAGAGCAGATGTGGTGGGATATGGACCTGGTCTATAGAATTAATTCAGCATATGCCAGAACCCATAATGTTCCAAGAGAGGTACGTTAAATTCCTCAGGACGACCACGAGAGATGAGGTGCTAGGGGCCCAAAGGGAGGGACCTCTAAAATACCAAGATAAAGAAATTACCATTCTAAAGCAAATTCTGAAAAAGATTAGAGAAAAAAGGAGGAAGTATTCTTTCTTATCAAAGAAACTATACAATAGAGGAATTTGGTTTAGATGGTTATTGCCAGAAGGAATGCTGATTTTCTGGGAGGGAAGCCGAATTAGAATTAAGACAGTGGATGAGGCAGAGGCCTTTATTAAAAAAAACATTTTTCTCTCCCAGAGGACGAAGATAGCGGGGGTGGGGAAAAAGGCAGCAATGTACAAGACATGGGGAAGGGGCGGGCATGGCTCCACCTGGGGGCAGGGAGGAGGGAGCAATATCGAAAAGGCTCAGGTCACAAAAATAAATATATCTGAAATATTATTGTAATTGTTGATATACTAGAAAGTGTCAAAGAAAGAGATGATTGAACACATGGCTGATATAAAGTAAGAATTCTGTTTATGCTATCCTTTATATATTATTTTTAAAATTGTAGAAGCGTGAGATTTGGGGGGATTTCTACTACTAACATGGGAGCTACCAAAAAATTTTATGTACCCTTTTACCTTTTCCCCATAAATGTTTTAAAACCAATACATTTTTTTTTTACAAAAACAAGAAAATAATGTCAATCTTATTAACTTGTTCTTGAATAGAGGGAAGTTTTTCAGATGCTGATTGGAACTATATCCTAGATGAAACAGTGTAACTTTCATAAAATTAATTTACAAACATTTAGTTAATGAAAATGGAAAGCACAGAAACCCCGAAGTCTTTCTGGAACTTGATGAAGACAGTTCTTCCCGTTGAATGCTATGGCTAAGGATATATTCTTTCATGTTTGTCTCAACTGAATTTAATTTAATGAATTAAATGAGTTCTATAAATTAATACAGAAAAATAAGGATTTTTACAATGGGAGCCAGAATATCCAAAATATCTTTGGTGAATAACTACAATAAATGTAATTTTGATCCAGCCTTATGGTTACATTCACTTGAGGATTCTACACCAGTTAGAGAACAGTTGCAAATCTCTACATCCCCCAATATTAATAACACCAGTGAGCTAAATTGATTTATTTCTGATTTAGCTGTGATCTAATTGAAACTTCTAAAATTGAAGGGTTTTTATTGGTGGGGGTGAGATATTGTGGGGTTTTTTTCTCCATTAGAAGAAACTTTCTGCACTAATTCTTGAATTTTCAATGGTGTAAGGAGAATCCTATTTTAAGGTAGCTCCTTCTGTTTCGCCAGTTTCCCCATTTTCATCATGAGACAGACAACCCAGTGTCTCACGCTGTAAGTTTCTAAAGTTTTCATTTCTATTTCTCGGAGATATAGGTTTATGGCTCTGCAGCAACTTGGGGCACATCAGTGATTTTCATTTTTTTTAGAATTTAGAATCAGCAAAAATGAACTGACAGATTGTCTTCATAGTGCTTCTGAGGATTTGCAGAACCAAAAAAAAAAATATGGTGGTATGGAAATCAGTTTTATAGCCCTTGTTTTAAAGATACCTAGAGACACCACTAGAGTCCAAAAAGCAAATTGGTTTGTAAAGACACTGATGCTTTTTACTATCTATAGCTATTTACAGTGATGTTCTTCCACCTAAAGAATATTTTTGTTAATAACAAGCATTTGACATGCGTAACTAATTTTTTTTTTTAAAAATAGTGGGCTGAATAGGATTTGTATACAGTATATTTAGATATCTATGTAGGAAAATATATGACTTAAAGATTTAAAAACTGCTCAATTAAATTCATTCTTTAGAAATTTATTAATGTATCTCTGCTCATAAGAGATCTTGGCATTTGACTTCTTGATCTTCTGCTGCTATGATTCCTTCCTTTTCATCCCGATGAAGTTTTCTATACTGAAAGATAAGAGTTAGATTAAACACAGAAAATTGGGTTCAAAGAAGTATGCTTTTGAATGAAATATAAATATATTCTTGCAGGAAAGTAGATGGACTGGGTATCTCAATGGTACTTCAACTTTCATAAACTATAAGTTATCATTAATTCATTACACTGAGCATATACCATAAACTAGGAACACATATAGTGCATCTAAACAGTAGTAAAATCCATGCTACCTTTAAAGGAGAGTGGGCTTTCCTCTCTTGAAAATCCCACTAGTCTAGTTGCAAAATTGATGCATGAATTTCCAACACTTGAGCCCCAGATTATATACAGGAAGATGTAGATCCTAAGAAACCTGCGAAGAGTTTGAGATCCAAAATATTCTTCCTGTACTCACGCATTCCAGCCAAAGCTGAGGAGCCAAGAGTTGCTAGGCAACACCGTTCTCTGGTTGATTATTTCAAGAGTAGTAATAAAACATGCATTTTTGGTCTTCTCCTTTGCTTGATATAAAACCATGTGCTAATAAAATGTTATTAGTCAGAAGCTGAAGTATATTATGTTTCTGTACTCCTGATAATGACTACATATAAGTAGCTATATTTCTTTTTTTATGTGTAGTCTAATACAAACAACTACATCATAAAGAAAAAAGGTATAACAAATACACAATTAAAAATTCCTCCTAAATATATATGTAATAATTAAAATAAAGTAAATGTGGCAAAAAGTGACCCAATTACAGAAAAAATGATACATATAACACAAATAATATAAGAATAATTCAATGTTTTAAACTTATTCATTAAATGTAAACATATTACACTACTCATATATTTAAAAAAAAAAAAGATTACAAACTCTTATTCTGGATCCATTCCTGAAAATTGGTTTCTTTCATTATATATGATTTCTCCCTTTGCTGTGCCCCAAGCTTCATTAAGCCAAAGCTGTTCGAAGACGATAAATTTCATTTTTAAAAATATAGTTCTATGTCACATTAAGATACTGAGCCATAAGTTTCTTCGAAAAAAGGTATTGACATATGAAGCAATTTGAAAGCAAAACAAACCTATAACTGGGCAAGATCATATCACCTTTAAAAAAACCTTTCCAATTTTTACTATGCTAACATAATATCTAATGTCCATCCCCTTGTAAACATAAATATCTGAGGAATCAAATGGACACAAAATATTGTTGATGAATTAATTACTTTTTGAAACAATAAATATACTCCACATTTCTCAACACCTGACTCATTGAATCTGAAGAACTGGCTATTCCAGATCTTCATTTCACAATACAGGTAAATAAGAATTGCTGTCAGGTGCAAGAAACCAGAAAGCAAGGCAGTTCAAATGAATACAGGTTTATTGCTTGCTAATGCCCTCTAGAAGAATCTGAACCACTAACAGTTAAAGCAAATTGGCAGGAAGTAAGAATCAATAGAATTCAAGGTGGGCTGGACTTAGATACCTTGGGGGTTCAAAGGGACTCGAGACTGATGAAATGCTTGACCCTTCCCTTGGGCTCAGCCCAGTCATCTCCTATAAATGCTGATTTTCATTTTTTTTAAATAATCCTTTGAAAATAGACAAAGTGTGGTGGAAATCCATAGCTTCCTAAGCTTCAAATAGGAGGAGGAAGGTATAATTGCTTGCTGCCTTGGGTTATTTGTAAAAATAATGGAGGACTACAAATAAATAAACCTAAACATATATTCAGTCTGAACCACATCAAAGGATCTTCCAGCAGAATTAGAACAGTTCATTCCAATTTACATACTTCAGTGTTCATAATATCAATCACCAGGTGCACATTGTTAGATGCTTGTCTATTTTTTATAAATCCAGATGGAGAATGGATAAATTATTGATGGAAATATTTTATGAAGTTTCCTGCCTTGCTTTCACTTAATATTTAACCTCTAAATTAAAAAAAAACACATTGCCATATGTATCGGTGGGGGAGGAATTTTTTTCACATTATAAATAATATAATATGATAAAGGAAATATAAAAGTTTACAACTTAGATTATAGACCTCCAACAATATACATTATGTGAAAATAGGCCTTTAAAGGTGTTGTACCATTCAGCTGGAGCTCGATCCAGTCTATGAGTTTTCCCCGATTTTATAGATTGCAGTATCTCTGTGATTTCTGGGGTTGTGCCAATTTATCTTTAGCTTCCTGAGAATGGTCCTGTCAATATTACTCAAAAAAATTTTTTTTTCTGCTTGATTTTAGGTATTTGGAGTTTTAAAAATCAGTATAAAAATTATAACACTAGTGATAATTTATTCTGTCACAGTCTACAATAGTCCATCACTGGTCTGAAGTCCAGATAAAATATTGTGGCTTTTTCTCATTCATGCAATAAGCCAGGGGTGTCCAAACTTGGGAACTTTAAGACTTGTGGACTTCAACTCCTAGAATTCTCCAGCCAGCCTGGCTGGGGAATTCTGGGAGTTTACTTTACTTTTACTTTTATTTAGATTTTTATACCGCCCCCTCTCCCCAAAGGGACTCGGGGCGGTGTACAGTCAAATAAAAACACATCAATAAATGGAAAATACAAACACAAAGAGGAGGCAATAAGAAACTGTACATATCTGAAGTAAAGTAGTTAAAAGCAATATTTAAATACCCTAAAAATACCCAATTAAAATATCTGCCAGGAGGTAGAATAAAATTATAAATGGGCCAGGCCGGCTAAACGGAACAGGTGAGTCTTCAGTTTTTGTCAAAAGGAGCGGAAGTCGGTGGTGGTTCTGATATCGGGGGGGAGGCCATTCCAGAAGGTTGGGCCCATCACAGAGAAGGCTCTACTCCTAGGCGCCGCCCGTTGGCATTGCTTAGTGGACGGCACCCGGAGGAGTCCTTCCCTGTGAGAGCGAATCGGTCGCAGGGAAGTGTGTGGTAGGATGCGATCCCGCAAGTACCTAGGTCCTGAGCCATGGAGCACTTTAAAGATAGTAATTAACACCTTGAAACACACTCGAAAGACCACAGGCAGCCAGTGCAGCTCGCGCAGGAGCGGTGTTACGTGGGAGTACCTAGTACTCCCCATAATAGCCCGCGCGGCTGCGTTCTGGACTAGCTGCAGTCTTCGAGCGCGTCCCAAGGGAAGCCCCATGTAGAGGGCATTGCAGTAGTCCAGCCGAGACGTCACCAGTGCATGAGTGACCGTGCATAGGGCATCCCGGTCCAGTAGGGGGCGCAATTGGCGCACCAGGCGAACCTGGTGGAACGCCCCCCTTGCCACGGCTGCCACATGGTCATCCATTGACAGCCGGGCATCTAGGAGGACGCCCAAATTGCGCGCCCGTTCCACAGGGGCAATTGCTCGCCCCCTATGGTCAGTGATGGAATCAACTGACTGAACTGGGGTGCCGGTAGCCACAGCCACTCGGTCTTGGAGGGGTTGAGCTTGAGTCTGTTGTCCCCCATCCAGACCCCGACGGCTTCCAAACACCGGGTCATCACCTCGACAGCCTCGTTGGGGTGGTCTGGGGTGGAAATGTACAGCTGCGTATCATCAGCGTACAGATGATACTCCACCCCAAAACCACGGATGATCTCCCCCAGCGGCTTCACATATGCATTGAACAGAAGGGGCGAGAGGACCGACCCCTGAGGCACCCCACAAGTGAGTGACCTCAGGGTCGACCTCTGCCCCCCTGCCAACACACATTGTGTCCGGTCAGAGAGGTAGGAGCCGAACCACCGCAGAACGGTGCCTCCAACTCCCATCCCCCCCAGCCGGCGCAATAGGATACCATGATCGATGGTATCAAAAGCCACCAAGAGATCTAATAGGACCAAGATAGAGGAACAACCCCTATCTCTGGCCCTCCAGAGATCATCGACCAACGCGACCAAGGCCGTCTCCGTGCTGTGTCCGGGCCGGAAGCCGGACTGGCGTGGGTCTAGATATTCGGATTCCTCAAGGTGTCGTGGAAACTGCTGTGCCACCACATTCTCTACAACCTTCGCCAAAAAGGGAAGATTGGAGACTGGACGATAATTAGATAGCTCCATCGGGTCAAGGGAAGGCCTCTTGAGTAAGGGCCTCACCACCGCCTCTTTCAAGGTGGCAGGCAAGGACCCCTCGCTCAAAGAGGTGTTCACCAAGCCCAGTAGCCAGCCTCGTGTCACTTCCCAGGATGCCAGTACCAACCAGGAGGGACACGGGTCCATTAAACATGTGGTCGGTCGCAGCCGTCCACGCAACCTATCCAAATCCTTGGGGGCAACAGAATCAAACTCCTCCCAGAATGGTCTCACAAGACTCACTGTTGGCAGCTCCTCTGGTCCACTGAAGGGGGCCCATCCGCTCCGGATGAGTTGAAGTCCACAAGTTCCCAAGTTTGGACACCCCTGCAATAAGCCAATAACTTTCTTCACATAATGCCCAATATTTCTAGTTAATACACTTTTCAGTGTAGAAGTCTCTATTTAAGCTTTGTTATTAATGCTTGATATGATTCATTTGTGGGAGTTCTAGTATATAACAAGACTGAATCTTTAATCATCCTTTCTAATGGCGTAAGATTAGAGTATCTAAGTCTGTCTTTTTTTTTTTTTTTTGCTGAGGTAGAAGCAGTAACGGACCTGTTGATTGATGCCTTTAAATGCCTTAAATTTATCCCAGAGATTTAACACATTAATAGAGTCCCAATTTATTTATTTTTTAAAAGATCAAATTTCCTTCTTAATATATTCCACAATGATCACCTCTCAGGGAAGAAATATTCAATATTCTAAAACGGGCTGATTTTTAATTGGGAGAGCATTGGAGCACAGTCAGAGTTTGAAGTGGACCTTTTGAAGATTTAATAAGTTCATTAAGTAAAGAAGAAGAGATTGAAAAAATAATATAAGAAGAAACAATTTTTGTATTTATGAACTATGTAGATGTATATGTGAAAAAAGTATATTTTCTCCAAATTAATGAAAAAATAGCAAATTAGGTTAAATCTCAAACTATATATTCTACAGTTTAACTTTGAATCATTTAAATTAAAATCTGTAGCAGAGATTATAAATTGATAATTTGTAGAATATAGTTTAAAGAAACAGCTATGAGATATTCTTTAATAGATCTATGCAAGTTAATCACAATAGTGGACAGTAGCTATCCTTAGTATATATTTTTTAAAAGCTTTAGCATTAATATTCCATATCAACTTTAAGATTACTGCTAAATGTAATGGCTACCAATATATTTTATTTTATTTGATTCTGTGCCATTGAGTCTATATCTATTCTTAACAATCACAGAGTTAGATTTTCTCCAGAAAATTATGTCCCCAACCTGGTGTATCAACATCTCTGCAATTACTTCCATCCACCTTGCTTCTAATTATCCTCTTTTTCTCTTTCCTTTTACCATCCCCAGCATCCGAGCTTTTTCCAAACAAAAATGAACCTTGCATTATAGTTTGAGCTTAGTCATTTCTGTCTCAACCTAAAAATTCTGAGTTTGATTTGTTCTATGATACATTTTTTCTTTCTATCCTGCTTCTTTTAAGGCCAACTTTTTGCTTCTATAATGTCACGAAGAAAACAACTGAGGGCTGATCTCTGTAGGCATAGATTCATGACATCTGAATGTAGTTTCTAAGGTTTTTATTGCTACTCTACCAACCAATAGTTTGAAGCATATATTTGATTGACATTTTATTTATTGTTGATAGTTGTTTCTAAAAAGACACCCTAGGAAATTGCCCACTACTTCAGTTTCTTCATTGTCACTTTTAAAGCTGTTTTTTTGTACCGACTGTCATTAGTTTAGTCTCCTTTATATTTCATCTTAGTCCTATTTTTTCACTATGCCTCTTGACTTTTAGAATACTAGAATTTCCAAATATTTGCATTTTCAGTTATCAACATAGTGTCACCAGTCTGCCTATAAAAAACTTAAAATAAATTCAAATTGGAGAACAGAAGAAATAAGCGGCAGAATTAAATTTGGAATGGTTTTTGACAGGGGGTTATCTTTTTTTTTTCAATGCTATCTTCACGGACGGAATTTATGTAAGACCTTTAAAATGAACGGACTAAACTTTCTTCTGTTTTCTTTTTTTTTCATTACTCACTATAGCCTATGGTTTAAAACTCTCATCTGTCATTACTGTGAATGTTTTTCTAACTCGTTTAAGAAT
Source organism: Natrix helvetica (assembly GCF_964273705.1). NCBI lineage: Eukaryota > Metazoa > Chordata > Lepidosauria > Squamata > Natricidae > Natrix > Natrix helvetica. Next base: position 111,979,218 of record NC_138550.1, read on the forward strand.
TGGACTTTCTCTTCAACTTGAAATACAAAAAAGACATTTTCTTTTTAAAAAGGAAAAAAAAATTGCGGCATTGTGGCTAACACTGCAGAAGTTAGGCTTTGTGTATTGGAAACAAAACACCTTTACTTTTTTTCACGGATTATCTCGGCTGGTACCTCAAGGTCTTATTGCTTGTTTACAGAGAGAGATAAGAAGAAACAGATGTTCCTTTGAGGTATTTCTAACCAGAGAGAGGTGATTAAAAGCTACTAAATTAGAATAACAGTGTTTACATAGTTGAAAACAATGGCACTATCACAGCAGGAGAAAGAGGCTTTAAGTCTGCAAAAGATATTTTCAGAAATACAGAAACTATCAAATACACGTGAGAGGATTGAGAAGAAGTTGGATGATTTAGTCCATTTAACAACAAAATATGATGGGGAAGTTGAAGATTTTCATCAAATGGAGAAAGTGGCAGTTAAAATTCAAAAAAATGAAGAGGAAAATGAATATAAAGAAACTAAAACTGCTGATATTTATGGTGATGGGTTCGTCTCTGAAAATGGAAAGAGTGGAATATTGAAAGAGGAATTAAATGGAGGGGAAACTTACTCTAGATGGCAAGATACAGAAGAAGAAAAAATAAAAGAATTTATGGACCTAAAGAGAGAATTTTTTTCAGCAATAGTTTTGATAACACCACTGACAATTATAGATAAGCTGATTGAGGAAACAGAAGAAGGGCATCGAAATTACAAGAGAGACTGTATAAGCAAAGATCTGCTAAGAAGAGTCCATACAAAGTTGATTAAAGAGAAGATAAGAGGATTGATACCACAAACAGCAGAAGATAAGAGATTGCCTCGTTACTGGAAAGATACAGGTTGATAGATGGAAGAATATAACTTAAAACTAGCTAAACTTAGTGAAATTTAGTGATAATAGATATAGTTAAACAAATAATTGATAACAATAATAATGTATACTATGTGTAGTGTCATGATAAGAAATAATGGGATATGACTATTGAATGGTACCCATGAAAGGAAGATTAGAAACCGTCTTGGATTAGATATAAAGATTAATAAAAAATAAATAAATAAAAGAATGAAGTTAGATATAGCTAAGTTTTGAATATTAGGGGGGAAATGTAATGATATACGATATAGTTAAATAAAGGAGGGATAATGATAACAAGGTATATATAAGCATGGGTACAACATAAGGAAATTGAATGTAAATTGCAAATAATGATTTGGAAAGAAGGATTAGAAAATTTTGTTATTGATTATTATGGATGTTTAGCTAGAATAAGATATAAAGATTCAGTGTTATTGGAGGATTTCAGAAATAGTAAATAAAATGCTAGTATGTGGTTATGTATTAAATTTTGGTATATTTTATGATGAAGGACGTTTAAACAATTATAGTCAAATGAAAATGGAGGTATGATGATGGTAACATGTATAAATATCTGAGTAAAAACACTTGAGTTAATATGAATTATGCTTGATGATTGTGGAAGAGATGCATGAAAGCCTTTTGTAACCAACTGATACACTTTCTACAGTATGCAAAAAAGGAAGATTTTATGTGTTGTGTTTGTTTTGAAAAAAAAACATAGTGTCACCAGTATAGTGTGGGTTATTTATATTTCTACCTTCAATATCTAAAGGCACACTCATCTTTTAATCCAACTGCCGTCAATATATGTTCAGCATATAGTTTGAGTTAATAAACAGCGCATATATCCTTGTCTCTTTCTTTAGTTAATCTGCAGACAGTTTAGCTATGTTCCATCCATACTATGGCTTCCAGATCGGTTTTTAGGCTTTGCAGGAGGACAATGAGATGCTCTAGTATTTCCATTTTCCTAAGAGCATACCTTAGCTTGGTAGTTTACACAATCAAAGGCCTATAATCGATGAAGCCCATTTTGACTTCTTTATAATATTCATTGGCTTTCTCAATTATCCAGTATGCAACAGCAATAATAGTCTTTGTTCCTCAGAAGTTTTTGAAATCAGTTTGAAATCTGGCATCTCTTTTTCCATGTAAAGCTCTTATCTCCGCTGTATGAAATTAAAGATGATTTTGCTAACAGGTAAAATCAAGGATGGTGCATGAATGTTTGCATACTCTGTTAAATCTCATTTTTTTTAGTTTTGATATGTAAACTTGCCTCTTCTAATCTCTTGATCACTGCATGATCAGATTTGCTGAAATCATTTGGTTATAATGTTTACAGATTCTTCTGTTGCTTGCCAGATTTCTTTATTTTAGTGCTTTATTTTAGTATCACTACTATTATTGTTGGCTCAATCTATAATAATAAAAACTTCATTATGTAAGCTGTTCTTGTGCTATAATTATATCAGGCTGCTATTTTTTCAAGTTTTTACTTATTTGACTCTTCCTTTTTTTTTTTTACCTTAACTTTACATTTTTGCTGATTATTTGAAAGTGGCATGTCTCCATGTAGACAGAATAGACAGCCATGAACATCAGAAGTGACATATAAATAATAATAATAATACTGCTCACATTAATAGTGTAAAAGCTCAGATGAGAATCTTGATGTGTTAACTTTCAGTGTTTAATTTCTAAAAAGAAATGTTTTGGGCCTAATTGGGAATCAGACCAATTGGACTAATAATACTACTTTTGAGTATTTGAATTGCTAGGCTTTATTTATACTATACCTAGTGATACTTTCTTAGTTATGTACCTAGGGTGATAGGCTGCTACTATTTAAAGAAGTAATGGATTTCTATATAATTAAATACCTTTTCTCTGAAATTAATATAATAATTTGTGAGCAGACATTTCAATATTTTCCAGGAATACCTTAATTTTTTTCAATGAATATTGGAGTGGAAAACAGTATGCTAGAATATTCCAGCTACATATAAACACAATAGAATATAATATTTCCCTTCTTTCCCTTTCTTTTTCTTTATTTCACATTACCAGCATTAAGTTAAAATTCATGATTAAGTTTTTAGAATTGGAAAACATCCTGAAAATTAAATTCTTCTGTAATGAAATATTATTTAAGTTGTTCTAATATACCAAACAGACTTTTTTTTAGTAGCTGATTGGCTTATGGCAGAACCAACAGGTTGGAAGTAGTAATAGGTTAAGCAAACTCAAAACTAAAAATTGTTTTAGGCAAAGGGATTGTAGGAATTATTTACTTTAATATTAAATCTCTTATGGGCAGCTGCTTTGGAGCAGTCTGAACCAAAAGATCTGAATGAGATTTCAGCTCTTAATTTTTGTCAATGACATTCTTATTTTATTGGGAGCTCCCCCTCCAATTCCTTCGTCCCCACATATACTTCAAAGGGGGAAATTACATTTCAAAGGAATGTGCTATCTTCTGTCTAATACAAAACCTTAATATATTTGAAAATGGATAGTATACTAAAGTTTATTGCTCCCTCTTTCTAAATAATGTGAAAGTTAAATCATGTATTAGATTTAACTAAGATTTTTCAACAGTATTCGTCCAGCAATATGGTCTGTTGACAGCCTTTATAGAGATTGATCTGCTATTGCAATTGCTTTCTCTTATTAAATAACTGATGAGTGTACTGTTCTCCTTTCTCTTTGGACAGCATAGTGCCATGGGCAAAAAAAGTAACAGGTTGAATCAGCAGAAATCTGATTTGTAGCCAAGCAAAGCTTTTCAACCAAGAACTAAAAAAAAAAGGCAAAAGAATGAAAGTGGCAGAAGAGTCTACAAAATAGACAATAAAGTCACGAGAAAGAGTAAGGCTATATTATGTTCAATGGACATAAAGTGATACTGCTCTTGAGTCTGAGGACACCCTTCTAAAAGGGTCATGACTAAAGAATAACCAAAACCAAAGAAATCAATTAAATATTATAGACAGATGGATAGGTAGATATAGGTAATCTGATCTCTAAAATTAATCGATATGTTATCAGAAAACCAGTTGATAGTTGTTTTTCGCTAGCAGGAAACACTTAAAGGAATTGGAAACAAAGCCAAGTGAATCCATCAAACACTTTGCAATTAAAAAAGAAAACCCTGTTATTTGCCAGCCTTAACACTGATAAATCAGGGCCTAGCTATGGGAGCATAATGTTTTATGTTATTCTATTTTTCTGCTAAAAACTTTTGAATTCTACTTTAATAGATCTATCTGTCTGTGCTCTAAGTACCCTATTTTGGTCCAATATAACTATTAACTTGAAAAGGCTAATTTGCAAGTCTTTTCCATTTTACACAAGGAAAAAAAAAGGACAGTCAAATGATTCAGAAAAAGCATATCCTATTGACACTCAATTAACTTTTTTAAATCAAGGAGCTGAGCCAGATCAACTTGTGCTGAAAATTAAACAGATAGGAGAAATTAATGCCTGATTTTATCTTTTCAATGGCTTTCTTTCTCCAAATGCATTAGTGTAGGATTATCAAATCTGGGTTGAAAAAATTCAGGCCATCACTGGATGGTAGAAATGGCAAAGAGAACACTCTTAACTCTTTGCTGCCATCTAATGTTCATCTGGATTTTTTCTGGCTCAGACCATATCTGATAGTCCTAAAATAGCTACCTCCTTCAAAGCTCAAATAATTCTATATTCTTTCTGATTTGATTGGAAATGTAAATACAATCATTTCAGGTCTCCTATAAATGAACAAATCTAAATGTTTTTTATTCTATATAATCAAGCAGATGTAGATATATGTTTACGTTTATAGCAGGTGTGAACACTTATCTGAACACTGTATACAGAATTTCAATGCCTGATTGTAGGGTTGTGTGTTTACCTTCTATTTGTGATGTGAAGCAGAAAATTACTTTTAAGTGCTCAGCCTACCAAGGATTTGAGCCTTTAAATCGTGTGCCTTTTGCACCCCCTACTGATTCTTTTTCATGTCATGTTTTCTTAAAATCAATAAACTTTACAATACTTGCAGTTGTGCTTGACTTAACATCCTATAGAAAATTATCTGAGCTAATCGTATTAGTTGAGGCCTCTCAACTAATTCAGAGAAGACTAACTTAATATTTAATTAAAAAGCAACATTTAAATATAGGGCTAAATGGTAGCATTCAAATTGCTTTATGAAAATACCTGAGTACTTACAGGGAGACATTGTACTTTTCTCTGCTTAACAAACACTCCATTTTCTGTCATAGTGTTGACACAGGAGATCTACAGATCGTAATGACATCAGGAACTGTAGCAAGAATTCAAAATGTTAGGACCATAGCAGATATTTAAATACCTTCTTCTAGACATCTTTAGAACCCTCCCATTGTGTAGAAACTTTCCAAATTTGGCTAATGCATTCAAATCTCGTAGCCGGTTGGGAGACCGTGGCTGTTGGACACGCCCAGTCGTCTGTACCAACCCCTGCAGCCTAGGTGGCCAGGAACTACAGAGCCAGGGCCTGAGGCTGATGCTTTGCAATGCAAGGTCCGTGACCAACAAGGCCCCCCTCATTAATGAGTTGATCTCAGAGGGGGAGCTGGACCTTGCAGGGATAACGGAGACCTGGTTGGGCCACGAGGGTGGCTTACCCCTCATGGAGATGTGCCCACCGGGTTTCCATGCATTCCCTCAGCCCCGGGCCCTGGGTAAGGGTGGTGGGGTGGCGGTAGTTATACGGGAGGATCTGGAGCCAAGAGAATTCACTGTACCTCAGATATCCGGTATGAGTCCCTTGGTGTGAAATGGGGCCCAGGGAGGCAGTGGGGTCTGCTGATTGTATACTTGGCTCCTCGCTATGCATCAGCAGCCCTGCCCGAGCTCCTCGAGCTGATCTCAGAAACGGCAGTTGAGACCCCCAAACTTATGGTTATGGGGGATTTCAACTTGCCGTCGACGGGGGAAGCGTCCGAGGTGGCTCGGGAGTTCATCGCTTCCATGACAGCCATGGACCTGACCCAATTAATTCAGGGCCCCACACACGAGGGTGGTTACATGCTGGACCTTGTTTTTGTATCTGAACAGTGGACGAGTGATCTGGGAATAGGGGATGTAGTTATTACCCCCTGTCATGGTCAGATCACTCATCTCTTCGGCTCGACTTCCCTGGCGCTACCCCCCACCGCGGGGAGGTGGAACCAGACTGTCCAAGCTGGTACCGCCCCAGGCGCCTGATGGAACTGGATAGATTCCAGAAGGAGCTTGGGCCACTTCCTGTAGACCTGACCCGCTCTCGGTCGGAGGACCTTATGACCGCCTGGAATAGGGCGGCTGCTGGGGCCTTGGACCGGGTTGCGCCTTTGCAACCTCTCCTATGGCAACGAACCACCCTGGCTCCTTGGTTCACCGAGGACCTGAGGGTGATGAAACGCCATAGGAGGCACCTAGAGAGCAGGTGGAGGTCCTCGCGCTCCGAATCTGATCGAACACAAGTAAGAGCCTATTCACGGACTTACCTTCTGGCATTAAGAGCGGCCAAACATAGACATTGCGCCGCTCTTATTGCGTCTGCCGATAACCGCCCTGCTGCCCTGTTTCGGGTAACCCGCTCCCTCTTATTACAGAGGCCGCGGGAAGTGCTTTTACAGGGCAGAGCAGAGGAGTTTGGAGAATATCTGCAGGATAAAATCGCTCAGATCCGGAGTGGATGGGCCCCCTTCAGTGGACCAGGGGAGTCGTCAGCAGCGAGTCTTGAGAGACCATTCTGGAAGGAGTTTGATTTTGTTGCCCCTGAGGATTTGGACAGGTTGCGTGGACGGCTGCGACCCACTACATGTTTATTGGACCAGTGCCCCTCCTGGCTGGTACTGGCATCCTGGGAGGTGACACGAGGCTGGCTCCTGGGCCTAGTGAACGTCACATTGGGTGAGGGGTCCCTACCGGCCGCCCTGAAAGAGGTGGTGGTGAGGCCCTTACTCAAGAGGCCTTCCCTGGACCCGATGGAACTAGCTAATTATCGTCCTGTCTCCAACCTTCCCTTTTTAGCGAAGGTTGTAGAGAATGTGGTGGCACAGCAGTTTCCGCGACACCTGGAAGAAACCGATTATCTAGACCCGTGCCAGTCCGGTTTCCGACCCGGTCACAGCACGGAGACGGCCTTGGTCGTGTTGGTCGATGATCTCTGGAGGGCCAGGGATAGGGGTTGTTCCTCTATCCTGGTCCTATTAGACCTATCAGCGGCTTTTGATACCATCGACCATGGTATCCTATTGCGCCGGCTGGAGGGGATGGGAGTTGGGGGCACCATTTTGCGGTGGTTCGGCTCCTACCTCTCTGACCGGACACAATGTGTGTTGGCAGGGGGGCAGAGGTTGGCCCTGAGGTCACTCACTTGTGGGGTGCCGCAGGGGTTGGTCCTCTCGCCCCTTCTGTTCAACACATATGTGAAGCCGCTGGGTGCGATCATCCGTGGTTTGGGGGTTGGATACCATCTGTACGCTGATGACACTCAGCTGTACATTTCCACCCCAAACCACCCCAACGAGGCTGTCGAAATGATGTCCCGGTGCTTGGAAGCCGTCCGGGTCTGGATGGGGGACAACAGACTCAAGCTTAACCCCTCCAAGACTGAGTGGCTGTGGTTACCGGCACCTCGGTTCAACCAGTTGATTCCATCACTGGCCATAGGGGGCGAACAACTGCCCCCTGTGGAACGGGCGCTCAATTTGGGCATCCTCCTAGATGCCCGGCTGTCGATGGATGACCATGTGGCAGCCGTGGCAAGGGGGGTGTTCCACCAGGTTCGCCTGGTGCGCCAATTGCGCCCCCTATTGGACCGGGATGCCTTACACACAGTTACTCATGCGCTGGTGACGTCTTGTCTGGACTACTGCAATGCTCTCTACATGGGGCTCCCCTTGAGATGTACCCGAAGACTACAGCTAGTTCAGAATGCGGCCGCGTGGGCCATCATTGGGAGTACTAGATACTCCCACATAACACCTTTCCTGCGCGAGCTGCACTGGCTGCCTGTGGTTTTTCGGGTGCATTTCAAGGTGTTGATCACCATCTTCAAAGCGCTCCATGGCACAGGGCCTAGTTACCTGCGGGATGGCATTCTACCACATACATCCCTGCGACCAATTCGCTCACACAGGGAGGGACTCCTCCGGGTGCCGTCCACCAAGCAATGCCAACGGGCGGTGCCTAGGAGTAGAGCCTTCTCTGTGATGGGCCCAACCCTCTGGAATGACCTCCCCCCCGATATTAGAACTACTACCGACTTCCGCTCCTTCCGACAAAAACTTAAGACTCACCTGTTCCGACTAGCTGGCCTGGCCCACTTATAGTTCTACTCTTACCTCCTGGCAGATATTTTATTTGGGATAGCTTTTAAGGTTAATGTTTTTAACTTTTTAAATTTAAAATTTTTTTTAATCTAACTTAACTAAATTGTACAGGGAACTTCTACTACCTCCTCCAGTCCTATGTTTAATTTATTTATTGTATACTTATAACATGTATATTTACTGTTTAACTATTTTAATATGACTGTACACCGCCCCGAGTCTCTTTTGAGAGAGGGGCGGTCTAGAAATCCAATAAAGTTAAAGTTAAAGTTAAAGTTAAGTTAAATTTTCAGTTATTAATCTAATGTGAGCATGAGCAGTTTGCATATCCCTAGTGAAACTCTAAGGCAGCCTCCACTGTGTTTGGGTAATGAACAAACTATGTTATCTGTATCATTGTTTGGGACTGTACAATAATCAGTTTCAGATAGGAATTAAATATTAAACAAAATACCACAGATGATAAATAAAGATCTCACTTATTTTTAAGCACCGTTTTGACCAGCACTGAAGAATCTCTAAACACATATTGATTTCTATTCTCTTACTATAGATGAAACTTCATTCATTAATAATACAATCCAGTTAGTACTGTATATTTGCGTGTGAAACATAAATGAGGATGCTGAGATGAGTGCATGAAATATGCTTTTGGCTGCATTGAATTACTAAAATCTGAGCCTTAATAAGTTGCATGATAATGTCATATCCGACTCACAGAAGGTTGACTTCCCTCAGGTAAATCAGGTATATCCTTCCTTAGCAGCATTTACATACAGTCGCTTTAAACAGCAGGGGTAATATCAACTGTAGGAAAACTGTAAATCACATTAACAATAGAGCATGACACAGCTCTATAGTTCCATTAACTATCTGTAGAAAGTAGAATGCGTAATTAAGTGGCTATTGTGATATGTGCTATTTGAATTGAGGCCTTCTGTTGCAATATTTTTGTCTATGAAGAAGCAGAATTTTAATGCAGGATAAAGGAAAGTTGATCAGACATTTGAGTGATCGCAATTGGGCATATAAATTCACATTCATGGGGGACATCATGGAACACCAATGTTAAGCAGATGCAAAAGGAAAAGCCAAAAACTTTTCAGAATTTTATATATTCAAGTAAGGATGGAATCTTTGAGGCAATCAAAATTTGATACAGGAAATCTAGCATACATTTCGCTATTAAAGACACAATAGACAGGATCAACAGTAGAGAGAGTAACAAAAGGCCAGCATTTATTTAATAGAAATTGAAGTCCTAGAATCTTAAACTTATATATCTTTAAAATATACTTGTTGTGGAAACTCTAGATTGGGACCTGAAGCTGAAAAATGGTAAAGACAAAAAATGTTTGCAGCAGTTTGAAACTGCTGGGATTCTGAAGAAGAATTCCTGTTTCCTTAGGAAACTGAAGAATTAGCACAGATAATATCACTCTTTGGCACTGTTGAAGCACACACACATTATTTCTGTACAATGTCCATCATGCAATTCTTTGCATATGTGTAAGCAGTGGTATGCAGACTAGAAAAAAACTGCTAGAAATAACAAGGAAAGAAAATTAAAGGCATGAGATTAAAAAGAAAAAGAAAGAAACATAACAAAATTGAGTTTACACCAAACTGTTGTTGCTTCTCCAGCATTTAAACACTACTTCATACATGGCTTTTTTGTTTTTTTTCAGGGTCTCATCAACTCCACCCAGCCACAACTTCCTTGATCTTCTCTTGTTTTACCACACAGGTTTTTTTCTCCTGCCATCAACTTAATTTTATGTTTCTTCTGACCTACCCAAATCTCATATTTATATAAAGATTTTATTTTACTTCTTTTGAAAAACATTTATTCCTCACAATAAACCATTCACAACCCACAACATTTCCATATTTTGAAAATTTTTCATCTTTGTTTACTTCTTAGTATACATTCAACCCAGTTACACAAATTTGTCTAGTTAGTCTGGTTTTTTTTTTACATTTATGTATAACTCGCAGATCTCCATCCCTCACACTACCTTGGGTTTTGATGTATCAATTTTCAGATACATACTCCTTATTACAAGTGAACATTCAATGCAAATCAGATTCTCAGCAACAATAGAACATTGGTATATAAAAGTACATGTGTGTTCATGTCTCAACAACACATTTTAACATCAACAGCATTCTATATTTATTTAGCAAATTGAGTAGAGATCATATGCTGTGCATGCTCCAAGCTTGATGTTAAAATATTCACCAAGTGTTTCATATTCTTATCCATGCGTAGTTTTTGTTCTGTTCTTATTGCATTCTAAATTCAATGTTCATCTCCATATGCAAAAGCTCCATACATATTTTCTAAATCCGTAAATGTCCTGTAATACAAATTTCCTCTCAAGGGATGTCAGAATGACCTTGGTACATAAGTGGAGGACCGTGTAGAAGGATTACGAGCATAGCACATGATACCCCTATCTCAATAACCAGGCGAATTATATAAATTTCATCTACCTATCTGACATAAAGATGCACTATACTTCCTAACTTTGGTTTGTTGTCATTTTTGCCCCCAACAATAAAATAATCCTAGGCACATTTACAAACAAATCCTCTTGTATTATCATATTTTCCTTTGTCACTTTTCCTTTTGCATAGGGGAATTATTCTTATTCTCCTTCTCCTCCTCCTTCTCCTCCTCCTCCTCCTCCTCCTCCTCCTCCTCCTCCTCCTCCTCCTCCTCCTCCTCCTCCTCTTCCTTCTCCTCCTCCTCCTCCTCCTCCTCTTCCTCCTCCTCCTTCTCCATGACTTTTTGACAAAATAGGGGCCATTTTGGTCCTGTCCATTTTCACTGCTTTTATTCCAGGGTACTGGAATAAATTTGCATGATTTGAAACATCATCTGCTTCTAACAATTTACTATCGGTAGTTCTTTCATCCAGATTTTAGAAAGCCGCTTTTCCCAGTACAAAAGGCTCAATGAATCAGGATGGGGTAGGGTGGTTTTTTTTTTGGCTCATCAGCTAAAAGAAAAAAAACAACCCTATCATAACAAAAATAGCTCAGATGAAAAAAGAACTCTAGTGTGATTGATCAGTTCTAATAACCCATCTTGCAATGGCACTGAAGAATGATACCAAGTTAGCCATCTGCTGCTCAGCTAGGTCCCTGTATATAGCAAGCGCTTTGTATAAACTAAAGCACTATTACACCAGCATCTCAGTGGAAGAAATTTCAGGAACTAATAAAACATATTTGTGATATTGAAATGTTCAAGCACTGTCTAGCTTGGTTGCTAGGGAACACTCTGTATTTAATAAGCCCTCTGCGAACTGTGGTCTTTTGCATCAAAGAGCTAATAACAGACAAAAAACCTCCCAATATTATTAGTTAAAGTACAATTTAACTTTTACTTGAAGCTTTGGTATTGTTGTCACCACTATTGCAATAAAAAAAGGCAGTGTATAAAATCATTGAACAACAAATGTATAAACTATGGTTCATCATAGTAATAAATGCATACACTTATTTTAATTTTAACTTATAACTATAATGCCAGGTTCACTTTTACCTTCCCTTCTTTATTCTAAAAGCGGACAGTATTTTTCTACTGCTAATATGTTATAAATTCTTCTGAATGCTTTTTGAATAAAGCAGATTAAAAATTATCCAAAGAAACACAAGAAGTAAATATCATTTACTAGACCTAAGTGCAAAATCTCCATGTTAAAATAAATCCTGTGTAACTTGCACAGACTAGACAGACTTTCTAAATGTTAAATGGGTCCCAACTTCCAAAACATCTACATATAGAGAATTCTTCCAATCATTTGATGCTCAATTCATTCATTTTCTTCCATCACAATCAAAAGACTCTACTGTATTACTGCCTTTTAAAAGTATTATAAACAGATACATAATTGTTTCTAAAGTGTAGTGTTTGAAGTACTCTATGGAACCAATATATCATAATGGCAAACATATATTTGTCCATCAATTTACTCATCTGAACACAGATGTAGCATTTTCAAAATGTTATGCATGATACTACATACATTAACCAAATTACAGAAACATCTGGTTCATGGAATCGAGTTCAATTTTTGTAAGATTCACTGAAATACAAAACGTTATCTCATCCACTGAAAAGTTGTTTGATATTATTTGATATTATATATAATTCAGTTATAGTAAACTAAAAAGACATTAAAAATAAAGTGATATAATAATGAATATAGTAATTTAATGGATCTTTTTTTCCGGGAAAGAAAGCATTAAGGGAAACAGAAACATCATTTTCAAAAAGCATTTACAGGTTTACACTGCTGACAAGTGGACAGTAAGAGAACCTGTATATTTCTGTGACAACAATGAAACATTTTTCATTTTTGACAGATGGGCAGATAATAGCAGTTATCTAACAGCACATTTGAATGTATCTATTCTCAATCTAAACATATTCAAGGAAAATATATTGGTACTTTTATTCTTCTTCAAGTATCCAATTCATTCATTTCACATGGAAAACACTGCATAAGTCATCATACAATTCATTAAAGACTTTGCTCAGATGCATTCAGTATTTAAAAGTTGAGCAAGGTCCTTCGAAAAGCTAGTAGCTAGTAATATTATCTTTTGCTTTGGAGTACCAAACTTTATACAGAATTGTACATGCACAGTTTGTCATGCACTTGCATATTCATTAATCCATAACCCACCTTGTACCCAAAAACATTGGGTGTCTTGGAGTGCTGTACTGTTGCATTGCTTATTCAACTTCCTTTTTTTTTAGCCAATAATGAAGCAAATAAAAGTGATGTAAGTCAATACTGGAGTTAATTTATGAGATAAAGTAAATTTTTCTTTAAGACAAGTTCAACTCCTGGTTACTTCAGGTCTATCTGTAGTTTTCTTGGCAATAAAAAGCAGTTTGACCTCACCTTTTTAAAATGTAGTTTGGACTTATCCATCAAACCGATAAACTTTGTATTTTCATATATTCTCCCATCCAAGTACTAAATTCAACCTGCTCTGCTTTTCAGAAGCATTCAAGGGTAGCTAAGTGCTGTTATTTATCTGGACCAATTTAGGTATGTTCCTTGTTAAATCAAAAGGTAGACAGGCTGAAGGCAAAATAGAAATACTAGAATAGTACTAGTAAAAATACTGAAGCTGGGAAAATATAGTAATCTTCACTTTAACACAAACCATAATGTTGGAGATTTTGGGGATTATGAATATATATCAAAATGAAAATGAAATAATTGCTTTTGGAATCATGCCTGCATTGAAGTTTCCTGTTTGGGCTTTCTCAATTCCTCATGCAGTAGTTCTTGACCTATGATCATTATTGGAACAGGAATTTTGATCATGTTGTGATGAGGCACCTATATGACTGAACTCAATTTTATGAACGTTTTTATGGCAATCATTAAACAGTCGTAGGTGCTGATCCATTCTCCTGAATGGGTTTACCAGAAACTGGCAAAAGCTGATGAAAACTAGTAAAAAAATGTCATAAATGATGTCACATGACCATTGGACAACACAACTGGTCTTAAATGTGAACCAGTTGCCACGTTGCCCAGAGTTGTTTCAATAGTGAGATAAGAATAAACAAACAAACAAACCTGAAATGCAATCATGTGACTGTGGGGAGGGGGGCAGTGAGATATTTTACAACAGTCAGAAGTGCCTTACAGGCCCTAAAACAATCTTTCTGAAACTGTTGTAACTCTGGATAGTCATTAAACCTAGTTGCAAATTGATAGATTTTTCTGGATTCTCTTTTTTTTTTTGTCTCTTTTCCCAGGGACAAGTAAACCCTGCAACAAGAAGTTACAGGACTGTTGTTAAATAGATTATAATATCTTGGGAGCAGTTAACAATCTATGGTAATTATTTGTGTGAACAGGAAAGGAATGGCATTCCCCAAGTAGTTGGGAGACAAATGCCATATTTCCTAGTGAGCCAAACTATGTCTTCTTCCAGACTGTGTCAGAAGTTGAAACTGGAATAAATTTTATTTATTTAACAAACTTCAATAGCAATATACTATATACTATCAGACGGATGGAATCAAGATCATGTGAAGTGTTAATACCACTTTATAATGCCTTGGTAAGGCCACACTTGGAATACTGCATCTAGTTTTGGTCGCCACGATGTAAAAAAGATATTGAGACTCTAGAAAGAGTGCAGAGAAGAGCAAGAAAGATGATTAGGGGGCTAGAGGCTAAAACATATAAAGAACGGTTGCTGCAACTGGGCATGTCTAGTTTGATGAAAATAAGAACTAGGGGTGACATGATAGCAGTCTTCCAATATCTCAGGGGCTGCCACAAAGAAGAGTGAGTCAAGCTATTCTCCAAATCACCTGAGGACAAGAAGCAATGGGTGGAAACTAATCAAGAGAAGCAACCTAGAACTAAGGAGAAATTTCCTGACAGTTAGAACAATTAACAGTGGAACAACTCTAGAAGTTGTAAATGTTCCAATACTGGAAGTTTTAAAAAAGAGATTGGATAACCATTTGCCTGAAATGATATAGGTTTCCTCATAAGCAGAGGATTAGACTAGAAGACCTCCAAGGTCCCTTATAACTCTTCTATTCTACTCTACTCTACTCTATCTACTTTATTCTATTGAAAAGATTCAGAGCATTGAAGTCCCATATATATACTATAAAGCAGAATAGCAATAGCACTTAGACTTATATACTGCTTTACAGTGCTTTATAGCCCTCTCTAAGGGTTTCCCCCCAACAATTTAGGTCCTTATTTTACCCACCTCAGAAGGATGGAAGGCTAAATCAACTTTGAACCTGGTGAGGTTTGAACTGCCAAATTGCAGCCAGCGGCAGTCAGCAGCAGTAGCCTGCAGTACTGCACTCTAACCACTGCTCCACCATGACTCATGAAAGCTAAAATATGCTTGGACAATTGGAATTATTCTTTTTTTTTTTAATAAACAATATAATTACACTTTTTCAAGCAAGATAGAAAAAGCTAACATTTCTTTCTGGAAATTATGTGTGTGTGTGAAATCACATAATTATTTTGTTCTGAAGTTAAATAATTTTTAAATCTAGGTTTATTCAGTTCAATGAATGAAATCTTCAAAATTCTGATCAAATGCTGTACTTAAGTACATTTTTAAAATTACATACCAAAAGCAGAAACATTATTGCAATTACATTCATCCACTTGGCACCACTATTTAATAAAATACTTTTAATATTAGCACTAATATGAGTAGTAAGATGCTGTCAATAATATGTTAAAATATTGATAATAGCAGTTCAAAAAGAATTTCTGGAAGCCGTTTAAAAAGATGTGCATTAGTATTTCCAGATGATTGTCAATCCACCACTTGCAGACTTAATATGGACTTTTAAGAGGACAAGAAAAATATATCTCAGGAAATTGGAAACAGAATCTGTTTTCCATGCTATGCAATATACAATGTACTTTGATTCCAAAATAGACTACTAAGATAGCCATCTCAAAGTATTTCTTCAGAAAATATTGTTTGAATAAATTCTTGAATTTTTCATCTACTTTTGTCACCTCCACAATATTTTCTGCAATTTATTAAGATGGAAATGAAACATTGATATATGTATTGCTTTTATCTTGCTGAGAATGGATTGAATTACCTCTGTATGAGTTTTGATTTTCCAGGAAATTTGAAGCATATGGAATCCTTATATGAATCCAGAATTGAGAATTTCCAAGTCAGTTCCTATACCTTGTTTATCTTCTAAACACTTTTCAGAAGCATAAACTTTCTAAAACAAAAATGCAGTTATATAGCATTCACAGGAAGCCAGTCACATAGATGCAATTAGTTGTAGAAAATTCAAATAATTACTTAGGTATATGGAAGTCACATAATCTGGTGATAAAAAAATTAATTTTAGAATAAAACATATAACATATAATTATAAAACATGATTCAATATTTTTCCATATTATAAAATGTAGAATAAAGAATCAAAGTATCCAAAACAAAAATAATCAGTGGACTTAGATTTTTTTAAATGGTATATATAATTACAATCATAACATATAATTAATTTAGTAAAACCTGTTTGGTTCGTTCGTTTCTTGGATTTCTCAGTAAATTTTAAAGAGAATTGGTTATTTATCTTTCTAGGTTCGAAAGCCAATAAATTTGAAGATGTGTTAAGAAATAAGATTTGGTCATGCTCTGTGGCTTTCCATACTGATTAAAATATTTAATATTGTTAATAAGGGATGTAGTAAGTAATTTAGTAAGGCAGTTTAGATTTAGAGTTCTTAATGTGATATTAAATTATATTCCTAAAATTTGAAATTTATTTCTTTTAAAAAAACCTTTAAATCTACCATTTTTGAACTGTTGAAGAAAATATGTTTCTAGAAAGGTATTTGTATACCTGAGACCAAAAATGAAGACTTCGTGAAATATATGTATGCAATTTTGAATTAGACTTTCTTTTGATAACAGTGGAAAGACTGGACAAATGATTCCATGAGACTCAGTTTTAACTTGTTTTATTATTTTTAATCCTACATGATTGTTTGTTGCATTCTCTATATTTTTCCTTTTACTCTCTGCAACATTACAGAATACAGGGTAAATATATGCCGTATCATAAATTTGACTATGGTTTCTGTTCAGCATTGATACTGATGCTGAGTTGAAAACACGCAGACAGTTACTGGGAAGAGAAAGCTGAATAATGATAATGAAACATGTATAATATTGTCACACAAATGCTTTGGTGTATTTACTTGAGTCAGACATTAGGATGCTACTACATAAATCAGGTGTGTGCTAACATAACCACACACATTACAGGCTTTGCTGCAGGTACTGCCATGTAGAAATAAATTGTGAACAGGAATAAGCAGATAAGTCAGTACCAGAATGCTTCTTTCTGTAGTGGATAGTGCCATTTTTTTTCTGCTGAGAGCTTTAAGAAATGGGTGGGAAGTCTAGCTTAGAAAGCCCAAACAATTTACAATGTACTGCACCTTTAAGGAAGGTGTCTTCTATTGTGAGAGAAAAAAGAAGGACTGAGAGATTCACTTAATGAGGTCAGCAGTGAAATCATTCTTTCACCTGTGCCTCTAAGCAGTTTCCTAATGATGAAAGTAAAGCAGTAAACTTTTTTGTTGTTGAATCCTTCAGAAGAGAGGAAAATCTACCCTTAGAGCTCCCTTACTGGTGGGAGAGTTGGCTGCAAGTTTGTTTAATCCAGAGCTAAAAAGGATCCTGCTTGGAAAAACCCTGAAGAATCAGCTTTTAAATTTAGGACTGGCACTGTGCTTTAGCAGAGGCTATATACTTAAGAACAACCTGCAGAGAACTTCTGAAAAATGTTGCAGTAAGTCAATTGACTGGTAGAGGCGGATTGCCTAATAGCCTGTCTATCCAGCCTAGAAAAAGAAAATAACACTATTGGCAAGACACATAAAAGGCAAACTTGACTAGAGAGAGAGAAATCTGGAGACAATTTATTTAAAATAAATCACATTTGACTTCAAAAGCAGTTATTTACATTCTTAAACCCACTCAGAGGGTAAGCCAATAAAATTCACATAGTTTTTTGCACATTGTTCTTGTTCTTACTATGGATTACTTATATATGCCCGGTCCAATCTACTTATATATGGATTGTCATGTATAAAAAGTTGGATTTGGCAAGTTCTGTGACATAGAAATGCCCATAAATTATCACTTGGTTATTCTTCCTTCTTATTAACCTATTATTTACATTATTTACAGGTAGAAATTTGGCGAAAGAGTTTACTACCAGATAAGAGGATGCTTTTATGAAAGAACTCTACACTGAGAGAATCACTTCTTCATGTTCATAAAGGCATTCCTTCAACGTTGGGAATAGGTAGACATTGCATGGTGCCAAATCTGGACCAAATGAGGCTGTAATCAAACAGTGGGTTCCAACTTCATTGTTATGCCTTGGTGGTTCATAACTTAAGCTGCAGTTTACAATAAAAGGCACCTAATGGGGAGAAGACCTTATCCACTACTTGGCTTCTTCCCTCTCCATCTATGAATTCATTCACCATAAATAAACAATAAAGAAATAAAAACAATAAAGACTGCCACCAACACCACCACAGCAAATAATATTACACCAAAATTAGAACTATTAAATACTTAAGAACTCTAAAATGGTTTCCTAAATATCTCTGAAACAAAATAGTCTTAATTGAAGATGTCAAGACATAAATAGTTACCACTGTAAAAAGGGATCAATGAGTTTTAAAAAAAGGCATTGCTAATGAATGTTTTGATCAGCTCTAAAATAGACTGTTTTACATAGCCATCTACAGCAAGCCTCAGTTGTTGTGGTGGCATCAGTATGCAACTCTTATGGATTTACATCTCAATCTCTCAGGCAATTCTGTAAGTCATGAGTTTGCATTGTGACATGACTCATATTTCATCATTTTTTCATACCTTGTGGAATACCTCTTTAGTGGAGTCTGAGACATAAGAAGCTATACAAAGCTGCTTAAAAAGATTCATTGTGTTTATACTTTATGTGTGGATGACTAACTAAAAAGCCTATAGCTAAACTATATCAAAGTAGTACATAATATGCCATAGTTCTAGTAAGTATTCTCTGCAATGGGCTTGCTTAGAAAATATTTTAACAGTAAGAAAAAAAATGTGCTTAGATCTCAAATACCTTCTTAGATCCAAAATATTTGGATTTTTTAAGCTTGTACTGAACGTGTACTTATTTCAGTTGCCATATTAATTTACTCTGCAAATTATTTATATTCAAGCCCTGCAATAAAATACTAAAACCTATTGGAAATGAATCACCTAAAATAATAGGCTAATAGTATTAGCTGCAATAATAGATGGCCATGTGTGCAATAAAAAATATGGATAGAGTTATCTTTGCTTTGCAAAGTCATTTTTTAAGCATCAACTCTCTGTTATCATTTTATGGCACTACTGTGTCCTGCCAAATGTTAGGAATTATTTAACATTTGGCAGGACATAGTATTGCCATCAAATTATCAGATGCATTACAACGATGTTATAAACTGAGATTTTCTTTTAGGAATTTGAAAGAAAAAAATGATAGGGTTGTATGGCAATGCTGGAAGAATAGTTTATTGCCTTATGGAAAGAGGTTTCTCACATACAAAGTGGATCTCATCAGTTGCTCATAATTGATGGAATTAAGAGTTATTGACACAAAACAGAGGGTTTTTTTTTTGTCTTAACTTAGACATTTTTATTTATTTGGAGCTAACAAATCAGGATCCTAAGTTTCAACTTTACACTGAACCAACAACTTACTCCCTTAACCTAGGATTGACATTTAAAAAAACGTATCAAGATATTACAACCGCACAGAGATAAGCTACCAAAAGCAAACATACTGCATTATGGCTTAGTGTGATATGTAAACCCAAGTATTTGTTTGATTCTCAAAAGCCAACTTAGAAAATTAAATAATAGACTGAGCTGGAAATGGAGCCTTCTGTAGCAATACTGAAGTTGGATTAAATAACTTTCTTGGTCTTTTTGATTTGAAGGCTGTGAGTTGTACAGTTGTACTGTCTGCTCAGAGAAGAGATTCATTGACAATAATGCATTCATGTAATATTCCTTCAAACATTGCTTGTAAATTGCTGTTGTATTTAAAGTCCCAATACTGACAGATAACCTTCAGAAATAAAAACAATTCCCAATGAATATAAAATGTGGATAAATTAAATAAGATTTTAGCACATAATATGTGATTATTTTCTAAATGGTTCCAGATGATTTCCTTTCAATTCTTCAGGGAAATGACTAGCTTAAGAGGAATTCAAAATTGGAATTTATTCAGCTGATTGAACTATGACTATCACTAAACATAAATCCTTTTACGAGAACAGTTGATCACATTCTCTAGCAAAGTACATGCCTTGAGAGAGAGAATATTTTATTTGCATTATAAAGCAGAAACAAAATGCAGACTGCAGCTGTACAGATTATTTTGCTATATACAGTAATTGCTATGTCCTACAGTCAGCATTTGTCTTATAGCTGAATGTTCCATTCTTCTGCTGAACTAAGAATAAGACACTTGCAAACCTTTTTGGCATTATTGTCCTGAAAGCTGGATGTATGATATATCACTAGAGTTACTAGGAGCTGAATTTGAAGGCATTTTTTATCTTACCAAACTTATGCTTTTGGATAATATTATGCAAATGTGCAAAAATGTACATTTTGATATGAGACATATGATTACATCATTCATTGCATTTGTGATGGTTAATCAACATCTACACTTTCATTTAATTGTTTCCTTTCATGAC
The DNA here is from genome assembly GCF_964273705.1 of Natrix helvetica. Taxonomy (NCBI): domain Eukaryota; kingdom Metazoa; phylum Chordata; class Lepidosauria; order Squamata; family Natricidae; genus Natrix; species Natrix helvetica. The sequence goes on from NC_138550.1 coordinate 111,999,778, forward strand.
ACAGCCCTTTACTTTCTCACCAGTTCACATGTGCTTGATGAGAGAGTGGTAGTGGTGGTGGTGGGGAATATTAGTATAGAAGAATTCATTTTCACTGAAGTATCAGCTGCCAGGAAAGCATTTTCTTCCCTGTTCTAAGATTTCATTATGATGGTATAGAATCCTTTCAATGAAGAAAGCATTTTAACTCAGTATTGCTGTTGATTTGAATATTCAATGAACTATTCCATTTTTAAAGTGCTTGGAGAACAGTTTTGGACACTGATCCTAGGTTTATTCTAATATTGATGCCAAGTGCTCTAAACTTTCCTTAACACAATCCAACTAGAATAGAACAGAATAGAACAGAACAGAACTAAATTTAAATAGGAACAGTGACAAAAAGCTCCCTTGCCTCAAATTTGTTTTATTGTTTTAATCTTATTTTTAGTGGAATTGCAACTTGCTGTGTGATTCCCTTGGATGGAAAGAAAACTACAAATATTTCAGCAAATAACAAATCTACACAGTGCTATGCAGTGTTTCAGAGTTGGCTTCCAAAAGATTCTTCGGAGTACAGAAGGACACAAACATAGCAACTGTCTAGACTTCTAAATAAACTTCTGGAGATCAACTCTGAAAGATGGCACAGTCTCCTAGCTCACCTTCCAATTCAGGAACTGGCAAAGAACATAGAGCCTTTTAAAATATTATTCTCCCTGTTTGGCAACTGCTTCCACTGTTCACAGTATTTCAATTTGAAAACCACTGAGACTGCAAAGGAAGCCATCTCTTTAAGACAGCAGTACACAAGGGAGGAAAATCTGCACTATAAGCAATTTAAAGCAAAGAAATTTCTAAAGGCAGAAACACATGGAAGCAATAAGTTATCTTCCAAACACCTTTGGGACTCATTCTACCATTTTTTAAATTCAATATAATTCCCAAAAAGGTAGCTTTCCTTGAAGATGAAGGTGTTTATGGCAGCAATGTAGTGTCTTAAAAGTCAAACCAATATGGCACAACAGCTGTGCAGTTTGGAGGGACATCAATTTGATAAAAACACAGCTGCAATGTATATCTTATCCAAATTCAGCTTTCATATTAGGTGCAGTCAAAACCTGGCAAAGTTTTTGAGGTGCTTTTGAAATTCATTGTAAAGTAGTAGAATAATCAATTGTCTGTATAAGTATTAGTAGTTCTCAAACTTCTATTGTTGTATGGTTGTTGTTTTTCAAAATGTTTTGCATATATATATATGTGTGTGTGTGTGTGTGTGTGTACTGTATGTGTATATGTGTGTGTGTGTGTATAGATATAGATAGATAGATAGATAGATAGATAGATAGATAGATAGATAGATAGATAGATAGATAGATATAATCTCTGACAATCGAAGCTGTATATTAGAACATGGGATATTAAGAATTTTCATAGTGTTGTAACAAATCCTAATACTTTATGATTTCAAACTGAAAAAAATGGTGGTCAGAATTTATTCTTAAAATTAATTGCAACAAATAATGGGCAAAAGAAAAACACTGTGGATATTTTCTACAAAAAATGGTTTGGATCTTATGTCAACTTAAGTTTTGTAAGTGTTGCTAAAAATAAAGTGATATTATTATTTTTAAAAAAATGTTGCTATTTATATTCTTTTTGATTGTTTCAGGTATCAGACACCTGAATCAGACATTTATATCTTACATTCATAATCAGTGTCTTACATTAGAGACACCAGATGTAGCTTTAGTTCATTGTATACAAATAATTCTGTACTAATATGTGCATGTATATGATAGTTTTGCTCCTAACAGCATTGATCTTCAGAATTAATAAGATGCTGGAAACAGATGTCCATGCCTGGAAAGAAAACACAAATATTACATATATTTCTCCATATCAAATTTGCTCTTTCCTCATATCAGAAAAATGAAGAAAAGTATGACAAATAAGATAAATCGAGATGTCAAAAGAATGAAAAGCTCAGATTGCTCAGTTTGTACAAGAAAAAGAACATTAAAGATGGAACAATATCATATTTAATTTTCACCAACTAATGTGGAATTTACAATAGAATTAACAATATAATGCATAAAACCCTTCAGAATGAAATAATGGTTATTTGGATTGTAAATATTTTACTTAGCAATTATAAAATAACAGTGGTAGAGGATGATACTGGGACAAGGGCAGGGGTGGGTTCCTGCCAGTTCTAACCTCTTCTATAGAAGAGGTTCCACAAATCTACAGTGCAGTTTAGAACTGGTTCCAGCTTCCTCCCCGGGCCCATCTGCACATCATCAAAATGAAGAGAGAGAGGAGGAATTCTAGGAGTTGAAGTCCACAAGTCTTAAAGCTGTCAAGTTTGAACACCCCTGAGTTTTTTTTTCTAAAAGGTTAGGGGTGCAAGGGTCTTGTAACTTGACAGCTTTAAGACTTGCACACTTCAATGCCAGAGTTCCTGAGCCAACATGACTGGAGGAGGAATTCTGGGAGTTGAAGTCCACAAGTCTTAAAGCTCTCAACTTTGAACATCCCTGGGGGTTTTTTGTCTAAAGAGTTAAATTTTCAATTTCAATTTTTCAATTTTATTTGATTTCTAGACTGCCCCCTCTCCCCGAAGGGACTCGGGGCGGTGTACAGGAACCACATTAAAAAACCATATACATAATAAATACCCTTAAAATCAAATTAAACCTTGAACCCTGTACAAATTGATAAAAATTAAAACTCGGCCTAAAACCAACCCATAGAATTTAAAAATGCAGATTTGAGGTGGGTAAACTGGGATTAGGCCAGGCCGGCTGAATTGAACAGGTGGGTTTTAAGCTTCTTATGGAAGGAGCGGAGGTCTGTAGTTGTTCTGATATCAGGGGGAAGGTCATTCCAGAGCGTCGGGCCCATCACAGAGAAGGCCCTTCCCCTGGGCGTTGCCCGCTGGCACAGCCTAGTGGACGGCACCCAGAGAAGTCCCTCTCTGTGTGAGCAGATCGGCCGAAGGGATGTATGGGGCAGGATACGATCCCGCAAATACCTAGGTCCTGTGCCATGGAGCGCTTTAAAGATGATAATCAACACCTTGAAACGCACCCGAAAATCCACAGGTAGCCAGTGCAGCCCGCGCAGGAGAGGTGTTATGTGGGAGTACCTAGCGGCTCCCGAAACTGCCCGCGCGGCCGCATTCTGAACCAACTGCAGCCTTCGGGTGCATCTCAAGGGGAGCCCCATGTAGAGAGCGTTACAGTAGTCCAGCCGGGACGTCACAAGCGCATGGGTGACTGTGCGGAGGACGGTCCGGTCCAATAGGGGACGTAATTGGTGCACCAGGCGAACCTGGTGAAACGCCCCCCTTGCCACGGCTGTCACATGGTCATCCATCGACAGCCGGGCATCTAGGAGGACGCCCAGATTGCGTACCTGATCCACGGGGGCCAGATGTTCACCCCCAATGGCCAGTGATGGAGTCAACTGGTTGAACCAGGGTGCCGGTAGCCACAGCCACTCGGCCAGAGAGGTAGGAGGAGAACCACCGCAGAACGGTGCCCCTCACCCCCAGCCCCTCCAGTCGGTGCAATAGGATACCATGGTCGATGGTATCAAAAGCTGCCGAGAGGTCTAATAGGACCAAGATGGAGGAGCAACCCCCATCTCTGGCCCTCCAGAGATCATCTACCAACGCGACCAAAGCCGTCTCCGTGCTATGGCCGGGCCGGAAACCAGACTGGCGCGGGTCCAGATAATCAATTTCCTCCAGGTGGCGTGGGAACTGTTGTGCCACCACACTCTCTACAACCTTCGCCAGGAAGCAAAGGTTGGAGACAGGACGGTAGTTGGCTAACATAGCTGGGTCCAGGGAGGGCTTCTTGAGTAGGGTCCTCACCACCGCCTCTTTCAGGACGGTCGGCAAGAGCCCCTCTCTCAAAGAAGCGTTGACTAACTCCTGCAGCCAGCCTCGTGTGACCTCCCAGGAAGCCAGTATAAGCCAGGAGGGACACGGGTCCAATAAACATGTGGTGGCTCGCAGTCGCCCACGCAACCTGTCCATATCGTCGGAAGTAACAGAGTCAAACTCCTCCCAGAGTGGAACCTCAAGATCCACCTTCGACGTCCCCCCTAGACCACTAGAGGAGACCCACTCACTGCGAATCTGAGCGATTTTGTCCTGCAGATACTCCCCAATCTCCTCTGCTCTACCCTGCAAAGGGGCTTCCCACGGCCTCTGTTGGAGGAGGGAGCGGGTCACCCTAAACAGGGCGGCAGGGCGGTTATCTGCAGATGCAATAAGAGTGGCACAATACTGACGCTTGGCCACTCTTAAAGCCACAAGGTAAGTCCACAAATAGGCTCTCACCTGTGATCGGTCAGATTCAGAGCGTGATGATCTCCATCTGCTATCTAGGTGTCTCTTGCGGCGCTTCATCATCCTCAGCTCCTTGGTTAACCAAGGGGCCTGGGTGGATCGCTGCCGCAAGAGAGGCCACAAGGGCGCAACCCGGTCCAAGGCCCCGGCGGCCGCACTGTTCCATGCAGCCACTAGGTCCTCCATCCGGGTGCGGGTCAGGGCTACAGGAAATGGCCCAAGCTCCATCTGGAACCTATCAGGTTCCATCAGGCGTCTGGGGCGGAACCATCTAGGACATTCCGGTTCCGCCTCCCCGCGATGGGGAGTAGCGGCTGGGAAGTCGAGCCAGAGAAGTGAGTGATCTGACCATGACAGGGGTGTAATGACTAAATCCCCTACTCCTAGATCACTCCTCCACTGGCCAGAGACAAAGATAAGGTCCAGTGTGTGACCACCCTCATGTGTGGGGCCCTGAATTACTTGGGTCAGGTCCATGGCTGTCATGGAGGCCATGAACTCCCGGGCTGCCTCGGATGTTTCCCCTACCGATGGCAAGTTAAAGTCCCCCCATGACCAACAGCCTGGGGGTCTCAACCGCCATCTCGGCGATCACCTCGAGTCGCTCGGGCAGGGCTGCTGATGCATAGCGAGGAGCCAAGTATACAATCAGCAAGCCCAACTGTCTCCAACTAAAAGTGCAAGGGTTTTGTAACTTGACAGCTTTAAGCCTTGTGTGCTTCAAATGACAGAGTTTCTGAGCCAACATTTTGGTTGCTAAGCAAGAGTGTTGTTAAGTGAGTTTCACCACATTTTGCAAGTTGGCTACACCCATCCAATCACATGGCTGGCAAGCCACTCCCACCCAGTCACATGGCTGGCAAGCCACTCCCACAAAACAGGCCACACCTACAGAAGGGGTTCTAAAAAAATTTGAAACCCACCGCTGGACAAGGGTATCTAAAGAACCAAATTGATTGAGGGTAGTTTTAGACTTCTCCCTTCCCAGCTTGGTTCACAGACTGTTGAACTGAAGATAAAATAATCCACACTGTTTATCGGACATTAATACAATTGAGTGAGTCCAGAGGTATTTCACAAGAAGAGTACTACACTCCTCTACTCACAACAGAATACCCTACACCACCAGGCTTGAAATTTTGGGCTTGGACAACCTGGAACTATGCTGCCTATGGTCGGATTTAAGCATAGTACACAAAATAATCCGGTACAATGTCCTACCAGTCAATGACTTCTTCAGCTTCAACCACAATAAAACAAGAATACAAACAGATACAAACTTTGTTTTGGGATTGTATCCATTGGTACTATCTTTGCTTTCTTTTGTCACAGTTCTTTTACTTCTATATGCAGATCTTTTCATTTTGCTATCTTCTCCAGTTCTTTCCCTTCTATTCTGCTGTCTCCACATTCACTATCCAGACTTTTATGTCTTCTTATTGACAACTATTAAATTTGGGTGTTATGTAGTAGGTCAGGGGTGTCAAACTCTCATTGTCATGTCATCACATGATGTATTGGGACTCCCCCCCCCCTTTGCTAAACTGGGCATGACGTATCTGGCTCACAGGCCACAAGTTTGACACTCCTGTAGTAGATACTTGTCTGACTGTATTCTAAAGTCCTAGAGAGGTTTGGTGCCTTCATTTTCTATTACTTTGTCTTTTTGGTGGTTCCACCAGTTGTTGCCTGCAGGCAAGTAGTTTCTTGCAGAAATTCCAATGCTCCATTGTTGCTACTTTGTCATGGAGTTATTTTAGTCTGGTGATTTTTCTTGTAGCAGCTAGGTGGTCAATTGTTTCTTACTTAGACTTACTGTATATACCACCTCATAGAGCTTTACAGCACTCTCTAAGAAATTTACAGAGTCAACATATTCCCCCCAACAATCTGGGTCCTCATTTTACTGACCTCAGAAAAATGGAAGGATGAGTCAATCTTGAGTCAGTCAAACTCTGGGCAGTGGGTAAAGATAGCCTACAATACTGCATGATAACCACAGAGGCCACCATTGCTGTTATGGTTGATCACACAGTCAGCCAGATGTTTAGATAATGGTGGTGGTGATGATAAGATAATTTTATTACAAAAATCTATTATCTGGTTTTGCCAAAAAAGACAAATGGTGGATGTTAGTACTCTCAGATCCTGATCTGGTTGGTTGCTGTGCAAACTGAATGTTGGATTTGTCTTTAATTCAAATTAGCATTCCATTGTTGTGATTTACAAATACAAGATAGAGTGTTTCTTCTCTGAATTCTAATATAATTTTCAATGCAATAATACTCCTTATAAATGCACCACAGTAACAGGGATGGGTGGTGGGGGAATATTGGAATCATATTAATTTATGTTATTTATGCAAAAGATTTGTAAGTCACATGCAGTGCAATTCTACAGGACACTTATTTATCAAATTTATAAGACCAACCAACTCCATAGTTGCTCTGGGAAGTGTACAACATTACAGACAATATGAAAATAATATAATAAAAAAACAATGATATCCTGACAAAGCAATAAAACATACCATCTAAAGTAAATGTATCAATTGCGTTAGTTGCCAAAGACACTCACCATTCCGGTCTTAATTGTTTGGCTTTTGAAGTATTTTTTAAAGTTGTATTTGTTTTTCCCAAAAACAATTCTTCTGCTGTGACACAAAGTCATTAAAACACTGAAGATTGGATGTTAATCCTGTCATCAGCTTTGTTACTGCATTCCTTCCAGGAACATTCTGTACAACACATATCGACATTCAGAGAACTTCATGAATAAAATCATTCCACAATGCTCATTTGCAATATTATTAAAGTTCAACTATCATACAAGCCTAAATTTCCTAAATGTGTGAAGAACAACAGAAAGAAAATGCTGAGATTAATATTGCAAATATAGATTATTTTTCCAGAAGTAATCATCTTGTTTGGGAAATCCAATATTTTCTACCCTTGCAAATTTAAATCAAAGGGGCAATTATTATTTTTTGGATCTATCTCGAAAATTAGATCTGCTGATTTTGTGTCAGATAAATAAGAATGCTACTGACCATTTTGAAGACTGGAATTCATCAGCTGCAATAGTTTTTTTTTTAAAAAGTACGTAGGATCATATAGAATAATAGGGTAAAGGTAAAGGTTCCCCTCGCACATATGAGCTAGTCATTCCTGACTCTAGGGGGCGGTGCACATCTCCATTTCAAAGCCAAAGAGCCAGCACTGTCTGAAGATGTCTCTGTGGTCATATGGCCAGCATGACTAAATGCTGAAGGTGCATGGAACATTGTTACCTTTCCACCAGAGGTGGTCTCTTTTTTTTCTGCTTGCATTTTTGCATGCTTTCAAACTGCGAGGTTGGCAGAAGCTGGGACAAGTAACAGGAGCTCACTCTGTTACGCGGCACTAGAGATTCGAACTGCTGAACTGCCAACCTTTCTGATCGGCTAGCTATTCTGTTGTCAAGCCTTAACTTAAAGTCTGTTATGCTTCTAGTACCATAGGCATTTCTTATGTCCAAACCTTTTTGTTTTGAAAAGTACTTTCTTATTCTGCAAAACACACGAGGTATACATGCTTTATAAAGTTCAGGCCACAGACTTAAAATATTAAGAATGTTTTGCTATTATCTATGACATCTACCTTTATGTAGAACAGAACTTTTAAGCAATTTGAGGAAAATAAAAATGAGTGCCATTACCTCCTATGTTAACATGTATGAAACCAGTGTTTCCCAACCAGCCTTTTAATCTCAATAACTAGTTTTTGTTTTAATGTGCCAAATGCTGTTGTGGCCAGTACCTTCTTAACCAGATTGAGGAAGGAAGTCAACAGCAGTCATGGAGCGGTTTTCAGGAGTAGTTCAGGGGTAGTTGCTAGAAATTATTCTTTTGGGGGAAGAAAAGCAGGAAATATTGTATACTGCTTCATATATTGTGTAATTTTATGTTGATTCATGCCTGATCAAGCCCCTTTTTTGCCTTGAGGTAATCAAATTATCAATCTAATGTTAGATACCAGCTTACCATATGGTTAGCTGTATTTGGATGTCCCACTGAACTACAAACTAACCCACTATTTTTAGGCTACCATTTTATCCAAATTCAGTGTAGCTGATTACCTTATGAATGTGTCTCTTGTATAACCTCAGAAAATTGATTGACTACAAAAATTCAGCTATGTATGTCGTGCAAATATAACAACTGAATTATCTGGATCTTTAAAATATTTTTCCTAAATGTGTCTATGTGAAGGAAAAGCTTTCTAAACCAAAATAATTTATTTTTAAATTAATGGAAGGGTAACCACATTTTGGTTTAGCATGCCAGTCTAACATAACAGTTTTGCCACGGTGCCCAATATAGGTTCTTCAATTTGAGTACCCATCTAATGTTTAGATCAACACTTAGCAATGGCTAAACACCTGCCTAGAATGAAATTTTAATTTAAGAATCTATTTTCTTCTCTCTCTCTTTTTCCAAAGAAAATAATCTTAAAATTGTAACCTTGTAATCTCCTTGCTTTCCTATTAAGATGGGTTTTATATGGAATTTCCTTTGTGTCTTGTCTGAAAAAAATAATCAAAATAAGTTAAAAAGGCTATATAAGGTATGTGTTGAAAACATTACATTTTGAGATACTTTGGTTACTACTTTTAAAGCAAAATATTTTAGCCCTTAGACTTCTGTATAATTTTATTTTAATTTTATTTGGTTTTAATTGGGTTCATGATGTTAACAAAAACCATCACACATGTTCTCTTTTTGGTGCTATAAAAGGGCTAATATAATAAAAAAAAATTCTCACATTTAAAAAAAGATAGAATGCTGAGAGAAGGCCTTGAAATGTATTATTTATTTCTACTTTTACTATTCCTGGCAGATGCAGTAAAGAGTTTTATCGTAAAATATTTTTCCGTGTGATTAATATCTGTTTTGTTAACAGCAGGATATCTCTGCAAATACTTTGGATAATGTCAACATGACTGTACTAAACATATTTTAGTTTAAAGGTGCAAGACAGTGACAGCCTTGTTCCTGAGCCAAGCAAACATTATTTTGTTTTACAGCTGGAAGAAAGAGTGCTGAATTTTATAAAGCCAGAGGAGTTTTGGAAGATAAAAGCTTAAGTTGCCTTATAGCTTCAGATTGACTCCCTGAGTTTCCAGAGAAAATTATCACAAATCAGGTTCAGATCTCATATTGACGCTGTTTCCCCCACAGAGTGCATAAAAACTGGGCATTTTTCCATGTAAACAAAATTCTCTCTGGGCAACAGTGACTTATAGCATGGTTAACACTAACTGATTTTGAAATGTGATTTATCAACAGTTTGGGAACTCAAACATTACCTATTCATTATTGAGTGCTAAACATTTTCTTAACGGAGGAACATTAATAAATATAAACAACTTACATTGCTCTATTGCTAGATAATATCCCCACAAATTCATGTGTTAAATTTACAGCAATAAAGATTATTGTGGCTAGATTTGTAGTATCTTTTCATTTCTGTTCCTTTATTCCCAGTTACAGATTTGTTCTGGAACGATAACATACAGATCTACTGTATTTCTTTGTGCGCTATTCCAGTGTTTGTAGTACTGTAACCACAATCTAGACCCAAAGATATTTGCCCCAGTCATGCCTCTATCTGAACTCAGGATTTATTTTCATGCCCTACTAGTTGTGATATGAAGAAGTTTGAGCACTACTTTTAGATTCCGCATACTCATGCTACTGGCTGTGCCTCATTTCCAGCCTACTGTTGAGGCAAATACATTTGTCTTTAGCTATTTCCAGTTTGAAAGTACTATTTTTTTCCAACACAAATCTTGCCATATAAACATTACACAATGTCTCTCCCATTGTGGACATTGTTAATGGTGGTCAGAGGCTGGGATGTGCTTGGCTCCAATCTCATTTGCTCAATGAGCTTCATAACCAATGTAACTTTAGCAATGGGAGAGTTAAATCATGTGACTTTTATAGAGGCATATTCCCACATAATGTATGAATGACATTTAGGCTATACATGGGCTCCTTGTATACATGGTGTAGAGTTATGAAAAACTGTGAACCTGTTTTTAACATGTGTTTGTTGATCTTGAAGCATGATTGAATAAGCAGGGCTTATTGCTTATTGCTTTCCCACATGGAAGATTACCATATAAGATGCCCTGGAGTATAAGACGCACCAAGGTTTTGAAGAGGCAATTTTTTAAAAAAAGTAGGTAGGTAGGTAGATAGAGGGATAGAGAGTGAGAGAAAGAAAGAGAAATACAGTCAGTAGGTAGAGTAGTTAGTTAGTTAGTTAGTTAGTTAGTTAGTTAGTTAGTTAGGTAGGTAGGTAGGTAGATAAAGGGATAGAGAGAGAAATAGAGATAGATAGAGAAATGCGGTAGGTAGGTAGGGAGAGAGAGTGTGTAGGTAGGTAGGTAGAGGGATAGAGAGAGAGAAATAGAAAGACATATATATAGAGAGAAATAGAGTAGATAGGTAGGGAGAGAGAGAGTAGGTAGGTAGATAGGTAGATAGAGGGATATATATAGAGAGAAATACAGTAGATAGGTAGGGAGAGAAAGTGTGTGTAGGTAGGTGGTGGGATAGAGAGAGAGAGAGAAAGAGAAAGAAATACGGTAGATAGGTAGGGAGAGAGAGAGTAGGTAGGTGGTTAGTTGTTTCCAGGTGTATTTATCCATGTGCTGGAGAAGGAAATCGCTGACAAACCTTAAGACTTTGTTTCTGCTGGCACAGCACTTGATCAATGTAATTCTCATCAGTTAAAGAGTTTTCCAAAAGGGAGAAAAAGTTTTTGCATTCTGCCAGCCTCCAAAATAAAAGGCATGAATAACCTTGGGGGGGGGGCTTGCAGAGTGTTCCGGGGGGAGCAAAAAACGGCCTGTTTTTCGTGAAAATAGGCCTGTTTTTTTGTCAAAAAAATTGCATGCATAGCCTTATGGAGGCTTATGGAGTCCTGCTAGGGGCTGGGGTGGGGGCAAAAAACGGCCCATTCTTTGCTTATTTCTGCCCTTCCCAGCCCCCAGCAGCTCTCTGAAAGCCTTCATAAGGCTATGCACGGCCATTTTGGTGAAGGAGGCGGGGCTTCGGGAGGCAAAAATTGCTGTATTTGATGTATAAGACCCACCCAGATTTTCAGCCTCTTTTGAGGAAAAAGGGTGTGTCTTATATTCCAAAAAATACGGTAATTTAAATCTGGAGAATCAGTTGTTCCTAATTTTATCCCATCTGAGTACTTTACAGGTTTTTCACTGCTGCTGCCAACATTTTCACAAGGCTATGCTTTGTATAGTTTTTATTACATAGAGGCACCATTTTACACACTTAAATGTCATTTTGCGTACTCAGTACTTCCAGGAGCTGCCAATGTATCTTTGGGAGTTGCTGTGAAATTGACAAGTTTTCTTTCTAGTCCTTTGACAGCAGTTCAAAAATAGCCCAGTGGGTAAACCAGTGGGATAGAGGTTGGGCACAAGATGGAGCTGACCTGATGTGCTAATTGAGGTGCCCCATGATTGATATTGTTTCCCTTCTCTACAATCTAGCCTGTCAGCTGCCTACTTTTAGATACTAGTCTACTGGTCTTAGACTGGTATACCTGTGCTCAGAAACCACCTGAAATGCTGGTTATTAACATGGAGAACCATTGCACTGAGAACCAGTCAATCTAACAACTTGAAAAGTGAATAAAACTTCTACCTCCAGAATCCACCCACATTTGTCCAAGCCTGCTCTTTTGCATTTTAAGATGGTTTTCCTACAAGTTAATGATTTTAGACAGGAGGAAAAACAAAATCAGGAGACTCTACTAATAAAGGTAAAGGTTCCCCTTGCATATATGTGCTAGTTGTTCCCGACTCTAGGGGACAGTACTCATCTCCGTTTCGAAGCCAAAGAGCCAACGCCATCCGAAGATGTCTCCGTGGTCATGTGGCTGGCATGACTAAACACCGAAGGCGCATGGAACACTGTTACCTTCCCACCAAAGGTGGTTCCTATTTTTCTACTTGCATTTTTACATGCTTTCGAACTGCTAGGTTGGGAGAAGCTGGGACAAGATACGGGAGTTCACTCAGTTATGCGGTGCTAGGGATTCGAACCACCAACCATTCTGATTGACAAGCTCAATGTCTTAGCCACTCAGCCACCGCGTTCCCTAACCTACTAATAGTTACCCTTAAATTATTCTGCAGTAAAGCTGTAGGGACAAGACTGCTTGCAAGTGTCTTTATTGAGACACATTTGGGAAGTACAAGTTAAGGAAACATAGCTGTTCTTCCCAACTAAAAGGATTCAAGGAACATGTATTAACATGATCATGAGGAAAAGCTCTCGGAAGGGAAATTAATTCCTTCATTGGATTTCAAACATAGAATGAATGCAGGAATTATTGCAAACCAGAGATGCATTTTTGCTGCAAATCTCTGCTTTACCCATCCTGGCTGCATTCCTTAAGAATATGTGGGAGTGTACAATTATAAACTGACCCAAACAAAAGATTAGCCTCTCTGCAAATCATTGTTTCAGGCCGTTGTGTTTCTACTTGTTTTTAAATGCAGTTATGCATGCATATAGTGCAGTGGTAGGATTCAGCCAGTTTGCACCTGTTCGGGAAATTGGTTAACTTTCTAAGCGGTTCAGAGAATCGGTTGTTGGAAGAAATCTCATTTTGTTTTTTTCCCCACTTTACAGGGCTAATCCTGTAAGGAAGCCAGGAAGGAAACATTCTGGTGTTGTTTCTAGCCTAATCTTTATTGCCCTGCTTACAGAAACGACCTCTCTGGTTAACCCTTATTACATTGTAACAGCTAAGGCGAAGCGCCCATAGATGTGAATGACACTGAGTTGGCCATGCCCACATGGTCACATGACCACCAAGCCACACCTACCCAGCTGATCATTAGGGCAGAGAACTGGTTGTTAAATTATTTGAATCCCACCACTGATATAGTGTAAGTGCCTTCCATCACCACAGGGATCTTTATAGCTACTGCCTGGAGAGGGAACATGAAGGTCACTGCTTGGTGACCCATAGATAAATCAGTTATCCATAATTAACCTGAACTCTAGTTATATTGTCTCTATGTACCCATTTTGTTTTAATTTAATTTAAAATTGGCTGAAACGAACATGCCTATTTTCAAATAAGCCTATTTCATTAGAATTAAATCCTAAACTGGTTCTTACGCTTGAACACAGCCAGACCTGTATGAGTTTATTGTATTTGGTGTACATTGGTTTTTCAAACATAACTTCTTTCCTTTTAGGACAATTAAATGCAGACTCTGGCATTACCTACTGGTGGCAGGGAACACATCAATTCTAATCACTTTACATAAAACTTCTTTAGATCTACTGATGTTTGCTATTACGAGCTATGACGGCTCTACTATATACAGAAATATATAAAAATGAAGATGTGTGCAAAAATGTGTTAGTCATTTCAAAGAATAACTGCATAATGAATAAATAAAACATTAGTTTAATGTTGCTTTAAGAGGAAAATTGTCTGCTAAGCTTGTTGCCATTATAATCTTACTGAAAACTGTAATACAATGAACTAGTGTACAATTTCAAGTATATCCCTGAAAATACATTAAAAATACCATCATCATTGTCAAGACACAGTATTTATGTTCTTTAGAATACATCTCTTGCAGATTAAGTTTGATAGCACAGTGTGTTGATAGCTATTCCATTAAACAGATCAGAAATTAGCAAATCCATTTAGCTAAAATGCCACAGTTGCTATTGGTACATGCATCACTTTAATTCATCATTAAACACATTTGCAAATTATTTTCCCTTAAACCATAATGGTGTAATCAGTAGGCAAAAATATGACATAGTGGGGGCAGAAGGGAAGGAGAAGAAGGGATTTTACAAGCACAAAAATATAATTAATTGTGTGCAAATAATAGGTAGTTCACAATTTACAACTAGTTACTTAGTGACTATTCAAAGTTACAACACAGGCAAAAAAAGGTATATGTCCCAGAGTCAAAGTTCCAATAGCTGCCAACCCTGTGATCAAGTGATCACATTTTGAGCACTTAACAAGCATCATGCCTTTATGGCCATCTGCAGCATCCTGACCACACATGATCACCATTTACAATGCTTTACAATGCTTTTTGCTAGAACTCTGTGTTTATTCCAGATTTCTGGCAAAAATACCGATTGCAGGCAATTGTTTTGCTTAATGACCGTGGATTCACTTAAGGACCATGGTGATTCATTTAACAACCATGGTGATTCACTTAATGATTGCTACAAAAAAGTGTTGAAATATTGGGTCAGTGACATAATGATCCACTTAAAGACCGGGCATGCCTTACGATGGTAATTCCTGGCTCAATTACGGTTATAACCTGTAGACTACTGTAGGGCTTATTTGTCTGATTTCCAGAGTGTAATTTGTTGAGGTGTAGCACAAAACAAGAAGCAGAGTCTGTGACTGGTTGGTGCCCACCTCTGTACATCTATGGGTAGTTCTTTCCCTTCTCTGCATCATGCCTCTTGGATACTCTAGTTATGTCCTATATTTCTCCTGACTAGTTTCTCTGATCCTGTCATGTACACTAGTAGTAATTTATTTGTTGCATTTTAAGCATCCAAGATACTTCATTTGAGTCAATGTCTGAAAAGGATATGGGCTGCTTAGCAATCTACCATAATATAAAGGACAAAGACTTTAAAATCTTCACATCAGCTCTTACAGTATTATTTTGAGACCCAAGCACCTGAAATATTTATATCCTTATTTATCAATAGGGCTAATCTTGAAGAAAAGGTTAATGGCAATATATCTCATTAGCATGAACATACCAATTAACAGATTCATCCAAAAGGCAGACTTGGTAACGTATCATAGCCTCTTCAGTCAGTAATAACTGACTGTTGACTATCCAAGAACAAATCACAAACTCAATTATCAATGACAAAATATGAAATTACAGTAGAATAATATATGAGGATTTCTTTTTTAACCACAATGCAATTATTGCCACAAGATGTCACCCTAACATAAAGAATAGAGAAATAAAAATCCTGGTGCTAGAACTAGAGGAATAAAATCCAACCCATTAAAAAAGTTATTTGTTTTAGAATATTTCAGGTTGTATGTATCTTAATTATCATCAGTTTAGTAATGTACGATTGCTTCTAAGTGTGAACAAATGGAAAGAAAGATATAATAAACGTTTGTGTTAATGGCACAAAGTTCAGCTACTATATATACAACAGGAAACAATATTTTGACAGTGTCAGCTGTGAAATGAAACATTCATATAAATGGGGGTTCTATGACTATGATTTAATTTTAGGCATATGTAATGTGGGTTCCTTAGAGAAAAAAATATATATTTTATGGCCCATTGGATAATACTGAGAAGCAAACAAATGTGTAAAATGTTATAACTAACTTATTTCTGGTTAGATTGTGGGAGAGAATTATGAATACAACAGTAAATGAAAAACTTTTTAAAACACAAGGGAAATGTAAAGATTTCTAGCAAGTTTTTTCTAAGTATTAAATAAAAATAGCAATATTTAAAATATATATATGAAAACATGTTGAGAGAAAAAAACTGAAAGCTATGTATACTATTCTTTAAGGAAAGGTGGGATATATATCTAATAAAGTTATGGAATATGAAATTTGATAATTATGTGTAATGATTTCTGAAATAAAAAACATATGGGTGGTACTATGCTATGAAATTAAGTTTAATTTTTATGCATGATTGCATTTTTCCAAAGATTACATTAAAACTCTCAAACAGTGCCATTGGGGAAATCACTTTTACCTTAGAAAAAAAAATGTGTGTACAGAGAAAACTATTTTGGCAACTAGAACCACATTTGCGTTGGGGATGAACAATGACAAAAATCATCTTGCAATACAATAATTGGGTGATCATTTTTCTAATTTTGCCACACCAGAATTGGATGGAAACAAAAAGTAGGTAAGTATACCAGAAATAGTGGCAAATAGATAATTTAAAAGTCAGGACTCAAAACTGTTTCAGCTGGTCTTTATTTTTAAAATAAAACTAAAATCCTTCCTTCTACACCACTGATCCTTCATTCCTAATATTATGGGGAACCAAATAAAATACTGTTGATCCTCACCTAAATTAAGCAATTCAGCCTAATAAGAATATATTGCCTACATCGTTCACCCTCAAGATGGACTTTCGTCCCTTACTTTTTCCAACATGTTTTTTTTTTTCAAGGCAAGGGTAGCGTTTTCAGAAACCAAGCTGTTGCAAGAACTAGCTTAATCCCAACATTTCCATTCGCCCAGAAAATTTGACATTCGGATGTATTTGTCACTGGCTCTCTTCACCAGAACTTGCAACGAGGGCAGGGCAGAAAAGAGAGAGCTCTAACTTTTCTCACTGCACCTTTCAGGAAAACGATAATGGCTGATAAAAGCCTTTCTTTTCCGTGGTGCTTGTAATAATTTCCCTAATAATGTACTAAACAGAGAGAAATAAGCGGCGCATCCCCCCCCTCTCAAGAAGGCAAAGCTATCGGGCGGGGCATCGCCTAGCAACCTGCCCCGCCCACTTTCAAACAACGGAACAATCGCGGAGCCCACTGTCGCCGCCGTCGCCGCCGCGGCGCCTACGCGCATGCTCCGAAAGGCAAAGCAGGGGCGGGAGAAATCTTGTTTCCCCTTCCGGCTGATGGTTTCCTTCGGGTCTGTCTACCGGCTCCTGTCAGGATGGGGGCGGCGAGGAAAGAGCGGTTGGGCTTGTGGTGGGCAACAGGTACAATGGCCGCGGATGAGTTGCTTAAGGCGAAAGGGGGGGCAGTGTCCCGAGGCGGTGAGGAGCGAAATAATGGGTTAAAACTGCTGAAGCGGGGGTGGGGGGGGGAGAAATGGGGATGGAGCGCGAAGAGAAGCGCGAGGGATTGGGGAGTTTGGGAGGGGAATGGGAGAAAGAAAGCGGACGGCCCCTGCCGCTGCTTCCCGTTCGCCTCTCTTGGAAAGGAAGCGAGAGACGAGGAAATGGCCCTGAGCATCGATTGATGCTGCAGGAAGCGGATTGAAGGTTGGCGGGGCTGGGGGTGGGATAGAGGAATGAGCACAACTCTGAATGATACCGATATGCCTTGGAAGTAGCCTCAAGTGGAAGGCAGAACGGGGCTGGGTGGTGGTGGTGGACGGGGGTTGACCTCGTTCTGGGTATAGGAGGATTCCCCCCACCTCCACCCCTGTTCAAATCATAGGTGTCCGACGGGATCCCCCCGCGTGTTGTTGTAAACAAGTGGCGAACAAGCCCCGGACATCGCGAATTGGATGTTTATATTATTTTAAAAAATATAAACATTATAAATTTGATAATGTCATCTAATATAGGGGGTATGTGCATAACTTTATCTACCTACCTACCTACCTACCTACCTACCTACCTACCTACCTACCTACCTACCTACCTCTCTATCATCATGTTTATGTAGTGTATATTGGAGGTGGCGACCCTTTTTTGCAAAAGTGACAATAAAGTTGAGTCTTGGTAAGGCCACACTTGGAATTTTGCATCCAGTTTTGGTCGCCAGGATGTTAAAAAAAAAGATTTTGAGACTAAAGAGTGCAGAGAAGAGCAGCAAGGATGGGGGGCTGGAGGCTAAAATCTATGAAGAACTGTTGCTGGAATTGGGTATGGCTAATGAAAAGAAGGATTAGGGGTGACATGATAGTAGTGTTTCAGTATTTTAGGGGCTGCCACAAAAGGGGGGGGGGGCTAACCTATTCTCCAAAGCATCAGAAGGCAAGACAAGAAGCAATGGATGGAAACTAATCAAGGAGAGAAGCCACCTAGAACTAAGAAGAAATTTCCTAACATTTAGAACTATTATTCAGTAGCACAACTTGCCTCCAGAAGTTGTGAATGCTCCAACACTGGAAGTTTTTAAGAAGAGATTGGACAACCATTTGTCTGAAATGGTATAGGGTTTCCTGCCTGAGCAGGGGTTGGACTAGAAGTCCTCCAAGGTCTCTTCCAAGTCTGTTACTCTGTTCTATTCTATTGTGAAAGGATTACTTTAGTAGGCTAATTATCTAACTAACTCTGGGGGACAGGTGACTGTCTCTCTGTACCATTTTGATTGAGAGAGATGGAGAGGGATTGAGCTCCGGCATTGGTCTGAAAGAAAAAGCTGCTTGCAACTTGTTGCTTGTTCTAAGAAGGATGGAGCCAACTTTTTCCTGAAAACCTAAATTAAAAGAAGGCTGTTTTGAAATGTACAGGTAGTCCTTGATTTGCAATCACACTTGAGTCCAACATTTCTGTTTTTAAGTGAGACATTTGTTAAGTGAGTTTTGTCCCGTTTTACGATTTTTCTTGCCCCAGTTGTTAAGTGAATCACTGCATTTGATAAGTTAGTAACACAGTTGTTAAATAAATGTGACCCCCACATTTCTTTCGTTTGTCAAAGGGTCACAAAAGGTGATCGCAAGGCAACAGCAACAGTCATAAATATGAAGTGGTTGCCCAGCATCTGAATTTGGATCACATGATCATGAGACTGCTATAAAGGTCATAAGTGTGAAAACTGGTCATAGTTACTTTTTTCAATGTTTTTGGAACTTTGAAGGGCATTAAATGAACTGTTATAAGTCAAGGGCTGCCTTATTAGAAATAAGGGAATTGGAGGAATAAAATTCCCGTAGCATTTTGGAGTAGAGATGGCTTGGTAGTTTTAAATGACAGAAAATGAAAGACATGTGTAGGCTTTAGTATATATGAGATACAACACATTATATTCTACTTTTTCCCCCAGCATTTGCTGCCTTTATACTTGCCATAGATGCATCATTTGTGGAAGACTTAGATGAATCGTAAGTATGTAGCATTTACATAAATTACAAATTTAGAGATTTATGTTTTACTATACCTTTATGGAATGAAAAACATCCTTTAAGCATCCATTTTCTTCTTGTATATTAATGCATTGTAGATCACAAATGTAGAACAAAGACCACACCATTGTTTGCTTAAAAATGTCCTTTTCCATAGTGCATAAATTAAACTTGATAATATTACCGAACTACTCTTAACTATAAAAATCTTAAAATTCTGAATTTATACAGTATATGATGATACTCATAATATTTGTCATATATAAATATTTAATATTATTTCCTATTTTGTTACAAATTATGGTCATTGTGGCTCTTTTGAAACAAATAGAATTGAATTAGCGCAGTTATTTGCTTCCAAAGAAAAAACAACCTTTTGGTCTATAAACAAATATCAAAAGTTTTAAATCAAAAGTTTAAGACTTTGCAGGAAACACAGTTTTAGTCAGAACTCTAAAAATTTCAACACATGAGACTTGACAGATGTTATTTTTAGTAGCAGCTCCATAAACAAAAAGATCTCAAAAATAATGTAATCACTGTATGTGTATAATAAAAATTTAATGTATTCACATATAGTAAATAATAGCAACACAGCAGCATGTGATAGTGAACTGAATTATTTTAGGATAGGGTAGATTCTTTTTTACTGGAGGTATTGAAATAGAGCTGCATTGTCATCTGTTTGGAATGTTTTAGTAGTGGATTCATATATTGAGTAGGTAATTTGAATTAATACTCTATAAGTTCCCATTGGACCATAGCATTCTATATTTCTATTATTGACCCAGGATGTGGCACTGAGTTTGTTTCGTTCTCTTGATGAATGGCCTATTCCTAAAACTAGATGTGGGAAATGCTACCATTTTATTTTTAAGATTATCTTTTTCTGTTTTACATTCATGATAGGTAGGGAGAAACCAAGTTGTATGATATGCTTAAATCTTTAGGAATAATATGATTTGTAAGCAATCTCTTCATTTCATGTTGTTTACATTGTTGCATTATGCCTACTTAATCGTAGTTATTAATAGGGTTATAATCCATATTACATAGTAGTTTGAAAGAGATGATTTCCAATACACAGGAATGGGGGGAAAAGCAAAGTGAAATGGTGGTGAGGCCAGCTGAAAACTTTGAAAGCAGCTGTGCAAGCCTGGAAAAAGACATAGCTGCTTTAATTATTTGAAGAGAGATGCTTTGCCCAACAAGTTTTTCAGAAAATGTTCACAGCTGTAAAGTACACAAAATGATATTCTAATCAATACCAAATTCTGTGAGATCTTTCTGTTTAAAAAGGTGATTTCCCACTCATCACTTTGTTTTGACCTAATGTAAATATCTAGACAAATATCTAAATTTAGTAAAAATATTTATTGGTTATGCATTTTTTATAGATTTAAAGAAAAACGTAAAGATGACGTTTGGCTTGTTGATGTGAGTAACAAATTTGTTAAATCTTTTAAATATAATTTGCTTTATATTTTTTTACAGTTCTTTTGTGATTAGCCTAAATAGTACAATTATTCTTAAGAATTGGTTCTTGTAAATCAAAAGAATCTTATATAAATTAGCACTTGTGTTATGTGTGAAGCAGTGATTTAGAACTCATTTTGGAAGATTTGAACTGCTAATGTTAATTGCTTATTATATACTTTCCATACTGAGATGATCTATGGATTGTCTGTATTTACAACTTTACTTTGCATATGTATTATTCTGCATATTAAGTATCTTGCTACTGCACTTCCCCAAAAAAGTATTATAAGTGTTCTAAAAAAAGCATTTTTAAAGGAACAAATAGGAAACTGCCATTCTTTATTTGTAGGTTAAATTCTGAATGGTTATGGTTTGTTCATAGTTCTATGCACCTTGGTGCGGCCATTGCAAGAAATTGGAGCCAGTGTGGAATGAAGTTGGTAAAGAGATGGGAAGTATTGGGTCTCCAGTAAAGGTTGGCAAGATGGATGCAACTTCTTATTCTAGTAAGTTTACTGCCAATGTACTCCATGTTATATAATTTATAATTTTGCAAACTCACAAAATCTCAATTAGCTATTGTTCCAAAATATTGGTAATTAAAAACTCAAAATATCAATTGTCCAAATCAGTTCCTCAGTAAAAGAATACTTTCAAAGTTTATAATTCTTTTTCTGTATTATAGTTGCTTCTTATACTAGTTGGGAGTATATGAATTTGTCAAAGAGAAAAATCACATGCTCAAATGTTTCATTTCCCCTCATTTATTTTGCTTCCTTTTGTAGGCATTGCCTCTGAATTTGGAGTTCGAGGCTATCCAACAATTAAACTGTAAGTTGAATGTTCCATATATTAACATATGTGTGCTTTATAATGTCTCATTTCGTTTCTAAGAAAAAGCTTTGCAAACTTATATCAAACTTAAAGCCAATCTTTTCTTTCAGTTTTGTTTGCACTAGCTAAAATGCAACTGAAACTTTGTGAAGAGTCATTTCTCTTTACTGTTTCCAAAGTATGTTTTTAAATACTATTGCTACACTAGGGTTATCTCTTACAATTCCATATGCAGTGGGTTTTTTGGGGGGGTTATTATTAAATAACCTAAAAAATCTAGCATTAAAAGTATTCACTGGTTTCATGTCTATTTCATTAGGTTAAAGGGTGATTTGGCGTACAATTATAGAGGACCAAGAACCAAAGATGATATTGTTGAGTTTGCAAATAGAGTTGCAGGGTAAGTATTTATGGGCTCAGTCCTGTCTAGCATGTAAAATGCAACTTTGCTGTTTTAAATGAAAATGAAAGGTTATTGTTGCATTTAGAATAGTTTAATTAACTTCTTTGGGATATGAAAAATTTAAAAAATAAGATGTAAAGAAATAAGAAATAATCCATTGAGTACGGCAAACAGTATATCAGTTTAAAGCTTTATAATATGCTATATTAAATATTAATGTATCATTGATTCCATTGCCATTATCTCTGTAACAATGATGTATTTACTATTGTACTTACATAGAACTTTTTAAGTGATTATAGCAATTACTGTTTTAACATAGTCAGTTGCAAACAAACTTTAGAAACTTTCTCCTTTTTCTTTAAAAATTATTCCAGTGGGGAATAGTCTCCTACGAAATTGCATCACCAACTCTTCAATTTTTTTATATTACCTTTGGTAATGATGCAATTGTAAAAGATAGTTACTATGGTAAAACAGGATAGGATGATGAAATATTTGCTAGTAACTCCTAGATTCTGGACTGCAATGAAGTCTGGTAAGATTTTCAAAGCAAGCATTTTGATTCTGTAACCATAGACTTATCCTGATAGCTTTCACAGAAGTGTACTATAAGTGCTGATGACTACTGAACCTTCTCCCTTGATAATGAAAAAATGTTTTGCTTTTAAATGTAAAGACAAACAGCAACTTTAAGCATATGAAGTCAGCACTGTGTTTCTCTGTCCCCTTCCTATATGCACATGCATTTAAATTGTCATGGGAGTCTTCATCCAGCTTTAAATAATACATTTTAAAAATTTAAAACCTTATCAGATTTAAGATAATTATGTTCTTCCAAGTGGGATTGTTGAGAATCCTTATCCTGTAAGAACTCTAGGAATAGCATTTAAGAAGCAGTTCATTGCCTTTTCCTACTGATGTTGATCTTTTATTGTTTTCCTTATCTACAGGCCTATTATTCGAAATCTCCCTAGCCAACATATGTTTGAGCATGTTCAAAAAAGACATCGCATATTTTTTCTGTACATTGGTGGGGAATCTCCATTAAAGGTCTGAAACTTTACTAACCACAAATATTTGTTTTGCTCATTTTAAATGCACTTTATGAGTTTCAATGTCTATCTCCTAGTACAGTTCTGTTATTGAAGAATTTTGCAAACTGGTAGACATTTACTTAAAACAGCAACGTCAAAGGGATTATGTCCCATTTAACTGGATAGAAATCATGAAACGGGGGTAATATCTGAACAGATATATTCAGAATTCCACATTTTTTCTTTTCATTTCTAAAAAAAGGCCACTATAGAGTTAATAATTTGGAAAAATTAAAATGGGCTTGCAGATTGTGATATGCAATGCACACTATGAAAATGCAAGAAAAAAAGGAACTGCTATGATTTCCTGAAATATTTATGATAATATTGAAATGGGGAAGTGGAATTATCTTATTGCTATACTGAGATACAATAAATGTCAATAATACAAGATGAAAGAATTAAGATAGTTCTTGCTTAACATACCAGAAAGGTGGACAGAAAC
The DNA here is from genome assembly GCF_964273705.1 of Natrix helvetica. Lineage (NCBI taxonomy): Eukaryota > Metazoa > Chordata > Lepidosauria > Squamata > Natricidae > Natrix > Natrix helvetica. The sequence goes on from NC_138550.1 coordinate 112,023,266, forward strand.
AGGATGTGTCATTTGATTTAGCAAAAGAATGGGGAGATATTTAAAAGCTGTATTTATCTGTGATCTGTGATCACCTGCAGTGTAATTTCAAAAAAACAATACAGTTTACTAGAATCATTGGAGAGGCAAAAGACCTGCATTAGTTGCTTACCCATTAAGCAAACTTCATATGTGAAATTGAACTAAAATGGTATCTTGTTCTGTTACCAGATGAAGCTTAAGAAGACCAAGAAATGCATTAAAACTACCCATTTGTATTTCCACAGGAAAGATACATAGAAGTTGCTTCCGAACTAATTGTTTATACATACTTTTTTTCTGCCTCAGAAGAGATACTTCCCGAGGTAAAATAATAACAGTTATGATGATCTACCTGATTGAAAACTTAACTTATGTTGAGAAATACCTCTTTATCTATTGACAATATACTGCTTACTGTTGACAGTAGTTTTAATGAATGCCAGGTAGAGTAAGCAGTTAAACCAGAGATGGTATTCAGCAGGTTCTGACCAGTTCTGGAGAACCGGTAGCGGAAATTTTGAGTAGTTCAGAGAACCGGTAAATATCACCTCTGACTGCCCGCATCTATTCTTTGCCTCTCAAGTCCCAGCTGATCGGGAGGAAATGGGGATTTTGCAGTAATCTTCCCCTGTAGTGGGATGGGAATGGAGATTACAGTATCCTTCCCCTGCCACGCCCACCAGGTCACGCCCAAAGAACGGGTAGTAATTTTTTTTGAATTCCCCATCTGAGTTAAACTTCTGGCTATTAATTCAAAGAATTATTTATTGTCTAACTGTGTTTCATGGTAGAACCTAAACTTTCTTCATTGGCTGTTGAGCAAACATATTATGTTACATTCGAATTTATTCTTACATTTCTTTGTTCTAAAAGCTGTAGTGACATTGGTTATGCAGCACTCGGCCACAGTGATTAGTTTATATATTGCTCTTAGTCAAATCACATCCAGGTTTAGTGCAATCTGTGAATTCATATTAGACAAATGAAAATATTACAGTTAGAGACTTTAATTGTACATTTTAAAACTTAGGTCTCTCTTTTTCTTAGAACGGTAAAGAATGGGGAGTGCAAATCAGTCTTTGCACATAGGTTTATTATGAAAGTATTGGGAATGATATCCTTGTTGTTAACTGGCAACCTGATATTAATTTATGTTTATGTCTGAATGTAAGTGAATAATCCAATCAATGTTGCCTGCAAAATCAGTTTAGTTTTCAAACAGTAGCATTTTATTGAATAGATGGACACTTCACAGAACAATAAAATACAGAAAAATACAGGTGTCAATTTCTTTTTTAGAAAGTTGAAAAAGTGGCAGACTAATCTTATTCCTTGAAGGAGAGCTTTCCTAGGTTTGGAAGCAATGCAGGCAAATGACCTTTCGTCTAAATTAGAGAAATAGCTCTCTGTGAAAAATGAATATCCTCAAAGGGCCTTCCTGCAGATCTTACTAACTCTGCAAGCTCACGAGACACATTGTTTCTGAGCCAGGCTTTCAGCAGTTCATTATTTTAAAGGTGAAGAACAATTTAAATTGAGCCTGGAAAACAATTCATCTTTATTGCCACCTCCCCAAAGAAATACTTTATAATCTAACTTAACTATCTCTGAATGCTTTCTGATTTTTATGTTTTTTCCCTGCATTCAGAAAACTAGGAGAAAAAAAAACTCTTATGTTTTAAGTTGTTAATTTGTGTGAAAGCAAGCACTTTACCTTTAATCGTGACCTTAGTAAGAACAGGCCAGTACACTTTTATTAGTACAAGTTAAATTATAGCCCTTTCACATATACTTGATATTACAGATTATATAAAGACATGGTACATCTTCATTAAATGCATTTTCTCTATGTATATTTTGATGTGGCAAATTAAAAGGGACAACCTGTCAGACAGATGATTAATAGAAGCAGCAAAGAACACTTAAAGTTTTGTTTGTAAGCACAACGGAATTGTTTCTGTTAAAAAGTATTTATAGTGACTGTAGTATCCCCTGGGGCTTTATTACATGAGGAGAAGTTATGAAACCTGATTCAGACTCAAGGGATCATCTCAGCTCTTCGTTGCTCGAGAGAACATTCTGCCTTGGGCCCTGGTAGTTTTTGTTATCTTCAGAGCTTGAAAATGAAAAATTGGAAGAAGAAAAAGAATTAAGAGGCAAATTTTGAAATTCTATGAAAGATCCAAATGTACCTTTCTTTGGAATTTCTTTCTATTAATAGCAACTTAATAAACATGTATACACTAATTGATGTTTAAACATGTTTTTAAATAGTTATATAATGCATAAAGAAGTTTCTTTGGTTAGTTTAGCACTGGAAAAACGTAAGCAAAATATTTATGAATTGAATTGTCATTTTAAAAGGCACATCTGGGTCCTTCATGGTACATCTGTGAATTTTTTTTTTTAATTTCCCTTTTCCCCATGTTATAAAAAAGCCTATTTTTTCATGATCCAAGAGAGGAAGAAGGAAAAGAAGGGACACAGACGATAACATAATTTTTATAATTACCGTATTTTTCGGAGTATAAGACGCACCTTTTTTCCTCAAAAGAGGCTGAAAATCTGGGTGCGTCTTATGCATCGAATACAGCATTTTTTGCATCCCGAAGCCCTGCCCCCTTCACAAAAATGGCCGTGCATATCCTTATGGAGGCTTTCAGAGAGCTGCTGGGGGCTGGAAAGGGCAGAAAGGAGAAAAAAAGGCTGTTTTGTGCCCCCGCCCCAGCAGCACTCTATAAGCCTCCATAAGGCATGCATGCAATTTTTGGACAAAAAACAGGCCCGTTTTTGCTAAAAACGGGATGTTTTTTGCTCTTTTTTGCCCACCCCCACCCCACCCAGGAGCACTCTGCAAGGCCCCCAAGGCTATTCATGCCTTATTTGAAAAAAAGGGCCCATTTTCGCAAAAACGGGGCATTTTGGGGAGGTTTGCAGAGTGCAAAACCTTTTTCCCACTTTTCAGAAAGCTCTTTAGTTAGAGTGATTGATGAGAATTACATTGATCAAGTGCTGTGCCAGCAGAAACAAGTCTTAGGTGCTGCAGGTTGTCAGCAATTTCCTTCTCCAGCACATGGATAAATACACCTGGAAACATCTACCTACTTACCTACTCTCTCTCTCTCTCTACCTACCGACTGTATTTCTCCTCTCTCTCTCTCTATCCCACTATCTACCTACCTACTCACTCTCTCTCCATACCTACTTACTGTATTTCTCTCTCTCTCCCTCTACCTACTTACTTTTTTAAAAAATTTGCCTGTTCAAAACCTTGGTGCATCTTATACTCCGGTCTTATACTCTGAAAAATACAGTAATTGCTTGATTTAAAAAAAAATAGTGACATGTATATAATATCCATAATTTAACTACAAATACTTTAAAAAGATAAATTGTAAGGGAACAAATAAAAACAGCTGTCAGGCTCATGTTTTAAAATTTATTAAAACTATGAATTAAAAAGTAAAGTGTTTTGCCAGGCATCAGACTCTGGGATGGGAATCAAAAGTTTGAGACTTTCGCAGAGAGCAAAGCTATGAAGCTAGGTGAAGATTTCTCCCTATTCTCTTTCAACAAGCAAGAGAGAAAATCAAGTGGGCTAGCTCAGAATAAATTCTAAACTTCTAGACTTTTCATAATACGATAGAGAAAGAAAAATATGTCACTAACTCCTCAAAATAACAATGGCTCTTCCACATTGCCACCATGTAAAATCAACTCAGGTTTTAAAAAAAACTTTAGCTAACAAAGTAAATACTTCAGAGAGACTACTTCTATTGCCAGTTTTTTTTATTCCAATATTAATAACAGAAATGAAATTAAAAACCAATAAATATAGTCTATAGAAAAATTAATGTGTAAAGACAAATTGTTATTAAACTGTTCTGATTTTTTCTCATTTTTTCAGCATATAACACTCCCTGAGATGCCCGCTGTTCTAGTCTTAAAAGATGGAACTTATTTTGTGTATGATGGTAAGTTCAATCATCAGCTCTTATCACAGATAGACTATATGTTTATGGACCTTTTGTATCCACAGTTATTTTTTTTTCTTTTTTGAAAAAAGAAGCATGTTTACTTTGCAATACAATACTCTTGTTTCATATTTACGGAGATTCAAAAGTAGTGCAGTGTCAGGTTAGATGATTTGCAGATTACCTGGGAATTGCTAATATAAGTATCTGTAGGTTGTAGCAGTTTGCTGAGCTAAATAAGTGCTGAACAGACACCAGGAAATGTATGATATACAGAGAAATAAAATGAAACTGTGAATTGCCCACAGTAGAATAATGGATCTGCTTTGGTGCATTTTGACCAGTTTGGTTCCTTTAAAAAAGTTCACTTAATGATCATGACATTCGCTTAATGATTGCCAGGTTCCTTAATGATCACAACAAAAAAAGGTGCCTGTCCTCCATATTCTTAGTATATTTCAGCCATTGATTAGAGTCTTTTGGGGGTGGGGAGAGGAAGAATAGGATATTTTACTCTGCATATGACCAATTGTGTCTCTTCTTTGCGGGAATGTGTAGTCTGGCGTGAGGGGGGTCTGCTCTTCCTCATAAGGACTGACAATTTGGAATGAGGGGCTGACACGCAGGCTACATTGAAAATATTTCTTTATATTCTTGATTCCTAAATGATTAGTGGCAGTTTGAAATATTGCAAATTTGACAGCACCAGCAATTTTCAATAAGCCAGTCCATATCCTCTCATTTCCTAGGAAGCACTGGTGGGGCACAGAGCTTTGAATTGCTATTTATTGTCTTTATGTGCTTCTAATATATACTGTTGAACGTAGGAGGTAACTCTTGATTATGTACATGTTTTCATTTTTCCTCCCTTTCTCCCTTTTTCTCCATAAAGAGTACGTAGATGGTGATTTGTCAGCCTGGGTAAATAGGGAAAGATTTCAAGGGTACCTTAATATAGATGGATTTACACTGTATGAGCTTGGAGACACAGGTAAGCTAACTATTCCATCTTATCTTATAGAACTTTAAGATGTCAACTTCAATTTAAAATAACTATTTATTTATCTGTGCATGCTGTGCCAGAAAGAACTATGTAAATAAATGTGTTTTAAGTATGAATTTTATTTTGGATTGTGATGCTAAGTACCTGCACTTTTTCTTAGTATCCAGAATAACTTCAGTGGTCTCCAGATTCCTTTTCCATAGGGTATGAACAATTTTGAGTTTGAAGCAGGGATTTCAAGTGTTCTGGCCATGGGCAAAATGTATTTGAATGCATTATCCTGAGCAAGCACCATGCTGCTGTTTTGAATATTCTGTAATATTCAAAATTGCACGTTGAGCAATGTGACTTAATGTTGTCTTGTTTATACTATTTCCTGTGTGGATCATTAAAAGCATCTGGGTTTTATCAGAGTAGAGTGATAGGAAAAGTGTGTATTTTAAAACAGTAGGCATTTAAATAGTGATTGGCATATTGTGGGAGCAATTCTAAATTTGACTGTTGATGTGGTGAAGAGAAAAGACCAGTGTTGCTGTGAAGATCTGTAAGTGGATTGTGATTCATTGCTGCTAGCACAGTGTTTCTCAACCTTTGCGATTTTAAGTCCTGTGGACTTCAACTCCCAGAATTCCCCAGCCAGCTGGGAGTTGAAGTCCACAGGACTTAAAGTCACCAAGGTTGAGAAACACTGCTAGGAGATCTGGTTGTCTTCCGCCTCATGGCATACTGGGGAGAGGGCACTTTTAAAGTGACGTAAAAGTACAAGTGATGAGAGAAAAAGAAAAGAAAGGAAAAGAAATTCCCTATTGATTCTGTTTATATAATTAAACTATGTGTTGTTCTTTATTTGAGGAATTACAATTAAATAATGTAAAAAATATTTGTCTATGTGGGCTTACAGGTAGTCCTTACTTACCAATGGTAATTGGAACCAGAAACCATGCCACTAAGCAATGCAGTCATAAGGCACAATATCATGCAACTGCTGATTTTAAACATCAGTTCCAATAGTCCCAATTTCCATCATTACACTAAACTGACCCAATTGCAGCATCCCGTTGTTATGTGATCACCATTTGCAACCTCTTGCAAGCTTCCCATTTGCGTATTGGAAACTGTCAGTTAAGGTTGCAGATGGTGATTATGTGATCACAATACACTGTAACATCATAATTGTAAAGTGCTTGTTGAGCAGCCAAATCACAATCATGTGACTACAAGGCCATAATGACCGCCACAACTATGAGGACCCATCATAAGTACCCCTCATTCAGCTACATAATAACTTCCAATGAACACTAAATGGGTGGATGTTAAAGGAGTACTACCTGTATTTAATATTTTCCATTTCAACTTGTCTGATCTAAAAGAGAGGCTTCTTTGGAGGCCTTTTTCTGCACTGTTTCCAAGTATGGAATGTAGTCATTCAGGAGTTGTATTTGCCCCCTTTCTCCAGTTCTCTTAAGTGTTTAGAAAAACCATGATAAGTTTAGATTTATTTAATGTTAATTTTAAACTGTAATTTTAAATTTTTACATGTTGCTTTTGTTTTTAAATGTTATTGACTGCCTTGAATGCTGATGTAGAACATAATGATAGAACATAAATCAAAACAAATATGCATTATGCATCTTACTTTATTTTAGGAAAGCTTGTGGCTATTGCAGTTATTGATGATAAAAATGCTTCTGGAGATCATGCAAGGTAGGTCCAGGGTTTTTGTCTTAAAATATGAGTTACTATTTTAAAACTGATGTTGAACTTTAAAGAAAAATAGTTGACTTTACGTAGCAATAGCAATAGCACTTGGACTTATATGCTGTTCCATAGGGTTTTATAACACTCTCTGAGCTGTTTACAAATAGCAGCGCATTGCCCCCAACAATCTGGATCCATATGTTACCGACCTTGGAAAGGTGAATCAACCTTGAGCCTATCAGGATTGACCTCCAGGCAGTGGGCAGAGTTAGCCTATTATAATGCATTCTAACCACTGTGCCACCAAGGTTCCTGGTATATAATGGTCATAATTTAACTATCATAATAGCAATACCATAAAATATAAATAACAACGTAGGTAGTTCTCGAATTAAGATCATTTGTTCAACCATTTGGAATTACGGCAGTGTTAAACGAAGAGACATTATGGCTGACGTTATGGCTGTTACAGCAGCCCTATTTTACCATGATCAAAATTCAAGCACTTGACAGGTTGCCCAACGTTAATACCATTAGGGTGCTGCAATTCCACCCACCCATCTATCCCCCCCGTATCTCTGTCCTTTGCAATGAAAAGGTCTAACAGAAGTGAGCCAGACATGTTTCTCACTTTGCCACCCTGTGCTTCCTTGCTTCTGTTCCCAACCCTGATTTGCCTTTTGGGTCTTCCCAGGATAAAAACAGCCCACCCACAATCTTTTTGTTATTTTACGTCTAAAAAGATAATGATATGACTTAAATTGAAGTCCTAAAAAGGGAGGTGGAAGGAAGAAAAAATATTTAGTGCTTAGAAGTCTGGGGGAGGGGATAATGACAGCACTCTTCAAATATTCGAAGAAGTGCCATCCAAAAGAAAGATCCGTAATGTTTCCTATCATTGAAGCATGCAGTAATAGCTTTAAATTTGTAGGAAAGCAGCTTTTCATTAAATATTACTGTGTTTCCCCGAAAAAACGCCAGGGACTTATTTTCTTTTGCCCCACGAAATATGCCCTTGGGTTTATTATCAGGGAGGGCTTATTGTTTTGGGGCTGCCGGGCGGCTGCTCCCTTGTGAACTGGCTCCCGAAGAGCCGGGCACAGCCTCAGCGGCGAAGCAGCCATGAGGTAACCATGCTCACGAGCAGCCGCCCGGCAACTCTCCCCTTCGGCCAGGCAGAACGCCACTCCCCAACCTAGCGGTATCCCGAAGGCGGCAAGCAACGTGAGCGCTCCCCCCCGGCTCCTGCGACTTGGCGCTTTCGGAATAACGCTAGGTCAGTGAGCAGTGCTCTGCCTGGCCGGAGGGGGGGTTTATTTTCGGGGGTGGGCTTATATTTTTGCCCACGCGAAAAATGTGGCATGGGTTTAGTTTCGGGACAGGTTGTATTTTCGGGGAAACACGGTAGGAGAAAAGACTTTTTAACCACAAGAGAATTTGAGTTCAAGTGTATACCGATACCCAAAGACACTGGTTACCAGGATTTTACCGGGTTACTTTAATTCAAATTCCTGCATTGAGAAAGATTGGATTCAAACCAATCCTAAAAAGATTTTACATAAATAAGAGCAATGAGGTGACTGTTGGTTCAAAGTCCTATCTGAAATTCTATGCTGGAATAGTCAAAGCAACCTGTGTTTCAGTACAGTATAGCCTCAAGAAAGAACTCATGTCTCTTTGTTTTTTATACCAAAGTTCCAGAAGTTTATTTAGTGGTAGTCTGTGCTGAAGAACCAACCAATAGAAAAAATGGCCAAAGGAATTCCCCCCCCCCTCCAAGTTGAAAAATTTCATAAGGAATAATTTATTACATAGATTACCATGCAGCTACTAAACAAATTTAAACAAAAGGTATTCTAGGAATCTGTCTCATTAGCAACTGACTTCTTCAATATTGCCATACTTACATACCAGTGTGTACTGTTGGCTGCAGAACCAAATACCTCTATTTAAGTCTTGCATAAATCACATATTTCTTATGAAAGTATTATTAGTTGTAATATTACTGCTTATAATATCCCCAGTCACTTAAAGCCTCTATGGAAATGCATCCTGAAACACTGGGGACGTGATGTTATTAAAGACTACAGAAATCTATTTCTGTAGCCTTTTTTGGAATAAGCAATTCAAATTAATAAATGATACACTAAGTTTCTTTTTGGTTCAGATTTCCTAATATTTCATAACAGTACACTTTTTTCTTTCTAATTTGAAATTAAAGTACAGGTGAAACTCGAAAAATTAGAATATCGTGCAAAAGTTCATTTATTTCAGTAATGCAACCTAAAAGGTGAAGCTAATATATGAGATAAGATTCATTACATGCAAAGCAAGATAGTTCAAGCCGTGATTTGTCATAATTGTGATGATTATGGCGTACAGCTCATGAAAACCCCAAATCCACCATCTCAGTAAATTAGAATATTACATGCAATCAATAAAACAAGGATTGTACATAGAACAATATCTGACCTCTGAAAAGTATAAGCATGCATATGTACTCAGTACTTGGTTTGGGCCCCTTTTGCAGCAATTACTGCCTCAATGCGGGGTGGCACAGAAGCTATCAGCCTGTGGCACTGCTGAGGTGTTAGGGAAGACCAGGATGCTTCAATAGCGGCCTTCAGCTCTTCTGCATTGTTCGGTCTCATGTCTCTCATCTTTCTCTAGCCAATGCCCCATAGATTCAGGTCAGGCGAGTTTGCTGGCCAATCAAGCACAGTAATCCCATAGTCATTGAACCAGGTTTTGGTGCTTTTGGTAGTGTGGGCAGCTGGAAAATTAAGTCAGCATCCCCATAAAGTCCTCTTTTCTGATGAGAGCAACTTTTGCCAAAAGCACCAAAACCTGGTTCAATGACTGTGGGATTACTGTGTTTGATTGGCCTCTCCATTCTTCCTCCATACTCTGGGTCCTTGGTTTCCAAATGAGATGCAAAAGTCCAAGAGGACTTTGGACCAAGGAGCAACAGGACTTTGGACCACTATACTTCATTAAGACCAGGGTCAACGCAGCCGTCTACCAGGAGATTTTGGAGCACTTCATGCTTCCTTCCACAGATGAGCTTTATGGGGATGCTGACTTCATTTTCCAGCTGTACTGTACTGAGTATATATGCATGCTTATACTTTTCAGAGGTTCGATATTGTTCTATGTACAATCCTTGTTTTATTGATTGCATGTAATATTCTAATTTTCTGAGATTGTGGATTTGGGGTTTTCATGAGCTGTATGCCATAATCATCACAATTATGACAAATCACAACTTGAACTATCTTGCTTTGCATGTAATGAATCTTATCTCATATATTAGTTTCACCTTTTAGGTTGCATTACTGAAATAAATGAACTTTTGCACGATATTCTAATTTTTCGAGTTTCACCTGTAGAATATGGATTTCATAAAAAGAAAAAGATTTGCAGAGAAATTCAGATGCCATGCACAGATGTAGTTCATTTCTCATTAAATGGCTTCATGCTTGAATTCTTTATTTCCTTTGTATATTTTGACCAGCTAAAGAGATACAGAAATCCAACATTTTTTTTTAATCTTACAGATTGAAGTCTATTGTTCAAGATGTGGCTAAAAATTACAGGGACCATTTTCATAGGTAATTAAGTTACATTTTTTAAATGTTTATAATCTAGCTCTGCATTTTTTGGGTCATGGATACATATCCAATTCTGATAGATTTTACTACGCTTCTCAGAAATCTGTGATTTTTTAATAGGTAATATATTTTTGTTTGGGAATCCTAATGTTAAAACATGCCCAGTGAATATAGTGGTTTAATTTTGATAAATAGGGATTAAATTATAGTTTTAACTATTTGTGGTTTTCTGCATTTTAAAATTATGTACATATTACAAAATGTATTCTGTTTTTAATGTTTACAATGTAGCCCAACTAATAATATACACATGAAAAATGTAATAGTCTATAAAATAAGCAGAGCATAAAACAGCAGCAGCACATAATTACAAATAAGTTCAAACAATCCAAACCCTTTGTTATACAATACTTACTTTATCTATCATCCATCATTGGGGTATGCTGCATTGAGCCATGAGTGGTGCTAATTAAAAGAAGTTTTGATAAAAACAGAGGTAATTGGGTCAGTAGCTCTATTTTGTTTGGAGTTTATTTTGCCTTAGGAGAAGAAGGGCTTGGGATGGGACAGCATAGGAAATGGGTGAACCAATGGGATATGCCAAGATGGAACTTATACAGCAGCAATTAAGAAGAAGAGTAGAAGTTAGGAAAATAGTAAACCAGTGTATGCTGCAATGAAAGCTGTGGAAGAGGAAGAAGGGTGCTGACCTGGGATATGGTAGTTTGTTTAAGCATATTAAACAAAACTTTCCCCTCGCTTACTGTACATATGTATTAAGGAGCTGTGATAAGATAATTCTTTTCTTGAGACAAAGTACTGCTATCTGCTAAGATCCTATAAGAGCTGTAGAATTAGTAATCAAAGCAGTAGAAAAAAGCTATTTGTAATTACCAAAGGATTTAATTTCATGTAATTTTTCTGTATTTTCATAGCTGGTAATTACAATAATCAGGAGAGCAGTACGTCCATGTTACACTGTGAGATCAGTGTCCCACTTTGCTTCATGAGTTGCATTGGCTCTCAGTAATTTTTTTGGGTGCAATTCAAGGTGTTGATTGTCAGCTCCGAAGACCTTCATAGCATGGGGTCAGGTTATTTGAAGCACTCTCTCTCTCTCCAATCGCTTTTACCTATCCCATCAGCTATAGAAAAAGTGGCCTGCTCAGTTCCCTTCAATTAAAGAGTTCCTGCCATCTGTCAGAAACCAGGACCCCTTAGATTACTCTAACACTGCTGGCCTCTTGTGAAGCTCATAAGATCTATTTTTCTTAGGTGTAGGAGAAATGAAGAGAATGTATCTGTTATTAATTGGTTCATCCTTGATGGCCATTTCTCTTTTTTATGTTTTAGTTACCGCATCTTTTTATAATGTTGATGCTTTTATTGTGTTAGACATCCAAAGTTGTTTATCTGATATGGATGGCCATATAAATCATCATCATCATCATGGTCTTAAGATCATGAGTAATAAGCTCCTTTTACTTGTTTCAGTTTTTGGATCTGTCTGTCAGATCCTTAGTGCAATATTAAAAGTTTGCACTGCTTTTTCAAGAATAGTTTGATAGTTTAAAGAGACATACATACAAAGTATAGTAGAGCTCTATGTTACTATTACATGTAAATAGTACTGTAATATTGCCTCACTCTAGTTTCATAGCTTAGAGGTATTCCATCACTTTACTTGCCCTAATTGGTTTCTGAAGCTCAGGAACCAGTGGTGGGTTACGACCGTACGCCCCAGCATACCGGTGCCTGCTGGGAGCACCAGGTACCGTTCCGCCCACGCTCCTTACAGGTATTTGAGGTTTTCGGGGCTTCCGCGCATGGAGTGTACGGTGCCTGCACGATACTCCGCCAAGCAGCTGGAGCGTCGCGGAGGTGTTGCGGGCGGTAAGTATGCATGCGTGTGAGTGCACGCGCGCTGCGCATGTTCATGTGGTGGGTGCCCGACCCTGTTGCACCGTACTGGTTGCAACGGGATCCAGAACCCACCACTGTCGGAACAAATCCTGTCTGCTTTCAAGGCTCTTCCAGCTGCATGTAAATCTAATTTTGAAACAAAAATCTCATGTAAGTTGAAAGGATAAAATACTACATTTGCAGTTATTTCCATTCCAAATCCTTAGTTGCTTTTGTCCTTAGGCAAGTTCTTTTATTATCGATCGCAATAGGATGTTTTGAATAGGTAATATTTGATAATCAGTTTTTTTTAGTCTATTTCTACTATCCTAAAAATTGAATCACATCCCTTTTCCTCTTTGAATTTTCCTTTCACTAAATTTATTGGTTGAAGTCATATTTTTTGTTTGTTTATTAAGATCATTATTTATTTCAAATCAGGATAATATTGTGAATTGCTTTTTAATAGAAGCTTCCAGTTTGGCTATATGGATGGAAATGAATACATTAATAGTTTACTAATGGAGTGAGTAAAATCATTTTTGTATTGTTTTCAGATGGAGAAAAAGCTGTTTGTTTCAATTAAACTCTTTAAACAGATAACAGAAACATTAAAACAATATTTAAATATGTCTCCACTAGATGGCAGCATTAAATAACTAATTTTCAGGAGCTGAGAAGATTTAGCATTTATATGTATTTATGGAGTATGCACTGTGCCTATAACATGGTGACATCAGATCATGTACTATATGTCTTTCACAAGGCGACTTGCGCCTTTTCTATTCTATACTGTTTCCACTACTGCTATTAATGTTCTCTGAATTCAGTATATAATACCTTTAATTTCTCATCAGTGGCATTTGTTGGGTAAATATTAAAATCGAAAAACAGCAGTACCATCAGTTTTTATCATAATTAATGCCTGATTCATTGATCCGACAGGCTAATGCAGATGTTGAGAAGAATGAAACACTAGGCAGAACTGTGAATACTTTAGAACCTTTGAAAAGGATGATTAATTAGCCATAACTATTACATTTATATAAGAAATAAGTTAAACCAACCAATACCCAGGATTATTCCATAAAGATTCAGTAGTAAGTAATATGATAGAAAAAGCTTTATCTTCCTAGTTATTTTGGTAAGAATATGATCATTCTTCAAGGCTTTATTAATGAACTAGTTATATTTCAGTTTTTGAATTGTTTGGTTTTACTGTTTCAGTGATTTGACAATCCCCACTATTGTTGTCCTGAATACATCCAATCAACAATATTTTCTACCTCATCAACCAGTAGAGAGCACTGAAGATCTGGTCCAGTTCATTAATAATATTTTGGAAGGCACAGCTGAAGTAAGTATTGCCCATTTATTCAAAATTTTCAGCAGTTTTTCAAATTACCAAAATATGAGAGTAGTTAATTAATTATCTTACTTCATTTGAATTGTCTTGCTTGAAGCATCTTTAAATATATTTAATTGAAAAGCAAAGCAGACTCTTTGGAGAGTTGCTAATCTCATTATTTGAAATGTGTCTGTGGTGTGCTTGATTGTAAAAATCATGGAAAGATTTGGGGTTTTGGAAAGGAATAAGACTGATGTGATGGAAGAATTGGAAGGAATAAAAAAGAGCAGAATTTTCCAAGAAACACATATGGAAACCTCCCTTAGGTATAGAATTGGAATGGCTTTATTATTATTTAGGCTTTCTCAAATAATAGCATGGGGGAGGATTAAAATAGTAGCATGGAGAGGGTTATCCAACTGCATTACTCAGCAGGAATAAGGTAGAATCCCGAACTCTACATAAGGTAATTTCGCTTCAGTGAAATAATATTTCTGTAATGAAGTATTGGTAAGATGACATTGTAAAATAAAGTAATTGAAAACTGAACATATAAATAAATAGTGCTGATCTCCTATAATCTTTTATCTTTCAAATTTCAGGCATATGGTGGAGATGGAATTCTTCAACGAATCAAGAGAATAATTTATGATGCCAAGTCTACAGTGGGAGTATGTAAAGTATTAGAAAGTATTTATAGCCATCAAATTAAAGTAGATACACCACTTGCTACCGTGTTTCCCCGAAAATATGACAGGGTCTTATTTTCTTTTTACCTACAAAATATGGCTTGGGCTTTATTATGGGGGGAGGGTTTATTGTTTTGGGGTTGCTGGGCGGCTGTTCTCTTGCGAGCGGGCTCCCAAAGAGCCGGGCACAGCCTCATGGGCGAATGGCTGTGTTGCGCTGTCGCAGCAGCGCAACGCAACAGCCATGCAGCGACCACGCTCACGAACAGCCACCTGGCAAACCTCCTTTGCAGCCGGACACAGCGGCATTCACTGACCTAGCAGTATCGCCAAGCTACGTGAGCGCCTGCTCACTACCGCCCAGCTCCTGCAGCTTGACGCCTTCCAAATGCCAGTGAATGGCGCTGTGCACAGCTGGAGAGGGGGGTTGCGTGAGCGGCTGTTCTGCTATCACTCACCCGCCTCCCAGCCTCACGATGCATGGCCCATGATTCTCAGGCTGGGATGGCGGCGGCGGAGGTGCCGTGGCCCTGTAATGAGAGCTGGGCCATGCATTGGGAGGTGGGTGAGCGAGAGCGGAACAGCTGCTCGCGCCACCCCCCACTCCAGCCATGCAGAGTGCCATTCACTGGCATTTGGAAGGCGCCAAGCCGTGGGAGCCGGGTGGCGGCGAACAGGTGCTCATGCGGCTTGGCGATACCCCTAGGTCAGTGAATGGCACTGTGCCCGGCTGCAAAGGGGTTTTGCCGGGTGGCTGCTCGTGAGTGTGGTCGCTTCATGGTTGTTGTGTTGCGCTGCTGTGATAGCGCAACACAGCCATTCGCCCATGAGGCTGTGCCCGGCTCTTTGGGAGCCTGCTCGCAAGAGAGCCGCCCGGCAACCCCCCTCTTCAGCTGGGCACAGCGCTGCTCACCAACCTAGCGGTATGCCGAAGGCGCCAAGCAACGCAATCACCTTTGCCTCCCTCCAGGTTCCCGCGGCTTGGCACCTTCGAGATACTGCTAGGTTGGTGAGCGGCGCTCTGCTTGGCTGGAGGTGGAGGGTTTTCCAGGGGGCTTATATGCGGGGGGCGGGGGCTTATATTTTTGCCCACCAGAAAAATGTGTCATGGCTGTATTATGAGGACATTGTGCTGCTAGATATTATACTGGACAAGGAAGGATATTATCCTTTTTTTCTTTCAGATTGTACAGTTTTCTTTCCATTTCATTATTACCTTGTACATATGCATGCATTTTTAGCTTACTTTTTGTGTCCATGCCAAATTATTTCTGATTCAGTTGAGTGCGCATAAAAAGTTAATGTTGATAGTTGCTGTCCATGAACACCAGTTGCCATAGGATCAATGTTGTGTAGACCTCAACACAGTTTTTCATATGTATGGTGTGTACTTCTGTAGGGTTTAAGCTGTTAAATAATCTAAATCTAGGCCATCCTCCAGCTATGGAATAAGTTCTGACAGAATTTTAAGTGCAAAAGAGTAACATTTGCATGCAGGTACTTTAAAAAACACCTTGCAAATTTCTCTAACAAAAATTAAATAGATCTGTTTGAAATACATTGTGTTTTACAAAGGTAGATGAGGCAAAGTATAAAGAAGGAAAAAATGGGGAGTAACAACCAGGCTTTCTCTGAAACCCTTTTTAAAGAACATTGTGCAGATTCCTTGACTTACTGGGAATTGTTTCTGGCAATGTTGCTAGTTCTAAGGGTGAATCATGATAAAAAGGGTGTACGGTTACTAGCAAAGAAATAACAGTCTTCCCACTTCTTTCATCAAAATTTCGGTGCAACATTCAGTGACATTCTCCATGTCTTGATTCTTCTTAAAATACGTGGTGGGAATTATCTTCTCCAAGTTATTCAAAATGTTATGAAAATATAACTGATGGCCAATTATTTCTCTACAGTCCGTTTTCAAGAGTTCGCCACTTCTTGGTTGTTTTCTCTTTGGTCTACCATTGGGTGTCATCAGCATCATGTGTTACGGGATTTGCACTGCTGACTCGGGAGGATCAGATGAATCTGAGACATCTAAGAAGGAATCCACAAGCAGGGATCTAACTGATGAAGGCACTGAAGAGGAAGCAGAGGAGGAAAGCAGTGAAAGCCCTGTAGAATTTCCAGAGAGAGAGCAAGAACAGAAAACTATATTGGAAAAAAAGAAAGACTAAACTGTTAATGTTTTTTTTTTCTGTAGAATTTCCAAATAGAGACTTATTTATTGAATTCAATGATACCTGTGATCTTCAGAGATAAGAACTTTTTCATTCATTTGTGTTATGTGCATGCATTCAAGTTGCTTGACTGTGAAGAAGAATAGGGTTGGAGTTGGGGCTTTGAGGTCTCTTATTGTCTTTGTTCTGCATAAAAAGGAAATTCAAGAGAGTAGGTGGGTTATTTTATATAATGAATTCTGAGTTGGGTGAAAAAAACCCTCATTTCTTTTTTGGATACTGATATGTACATTTAAAAACAATTTTTCCATTATGGCCAAAACCTTCCTTCCTTCCTTCCTTCCTTCCTTCCTTTCCCCTGCAATAAAATCTATAAATACTGAGCTGTAGAAATCTTTTACAGGAAATATGCTTTGAGATATTACATATTTTAGTGGCTATACTTTCAGAACAGCATTTTTTTATTTTTTAGGAAAATACTTTAGAATTTCTCTTTAGAAAATGGGATAGCTAAAGAGAAGTATCCCTGGCTTTAAAGATATGAAATAGCATTTATTTACTTACTTTCTGTTTGATCTTTGGTTCCAGTTGGTTACTTTTATTTTATATTGGTCCAATGTGTTAAATCTTTTTCCTTTACAGGAAATTTCCCTATATTTTATCCATCGTCTCAGGATTCTGTTTGTTAATTGCTGCACTAGCACAATAGTTTGGTGAATGTGGCTTCTGCATAGTTAATTGCAAATCTTTTTTTTTTAAACTTTAAACAATATTTAAGCTATTTAATAAAACCCTTGCTACATCTTTAGTTTCTGCAGCTGAAAAGAAATCTTAATATTTTATTGACTTACTTACATTGAAAATTCACTTGACATTTTTATATGGCCAGCATTTTTTTTTGAAAAGAATACTTTTTGCTGTATATTTAATTATATATATCATCCCTCATATTGTCCCATGATATGAATAGGGACCATGTCTCCAAGGTTGAGATCTCAAAGGATAAGCCATAAGGTTATACTTGGAATATTGAAACCATGGTGATTGCCATAGCAATCGAGCTTATGTTGCTGATTTTTAAGATTGGCTGTATAACATTCAGTACAACTGAAAATAAAAAAAATGTAACCTTATGTCTCATAGTGGAATACTTGGCTTTAATCAGCACAGTTTCTTATATACCTTGCCAAATAAATATTAAGTTTAATGTTTTTTTTTTTTAAAAAAAATGACACTAGGGCTAAGGAATCTTCTGCTTCCTACTTCAATTAATTTCCTTATCTATAACAAATTCTAACTCTAGAATTACCCTAAAGCAAAGTTGTCAAACCTAATTCTTTGTCCTATCTTTGTCATACAGTATTCTATTAATTGGAAGGAAACTATACAATCTTTATTGCAGTTGTTTGGAAAAATAATCATACACACTTTTTAGAAGAAGAACCCCTTTCTTTGGTCTTTAAAAACACTTTATATTTCTTGTGTTTTCATACCAAGTACTTTTACTAGGAGTTACTATCTTTCCAAAGAATAAATGGTTTTCTTCTAAATAAAGTCAATGGAAATGTTTTAACTATTACTGCTGGGTTATATATAAAATAGTTTATTTTTTATTGAAGCTTATTGAAAATTCAGCTAGTCTGTGAATGTAGAAATATTTTATAAATATTTTTCCCCTCAGGTGTTTCAGACATCTGTTCAAATCTAGCTTTGACCCATGTAGCAGAGATCACTTCTAATTGCTTCAAAATAGTTGCTCAAAATGCCAAAGGATAGTTTGTAGTTCGGCTTATGATGCCCGTTGCCCAGTGCAGTTTAAAGGGAATTATAGGTCTCTTTTGTCACATACCATTTCTGTGCCCATTAGATACTCTTAATCAGCTGCTGAGTGTCTTAAACAATAACATTTAGACTAAATATATTTTATCATTTTTTCCTTTTGAATGACTAAACTTCCAGATATTTACTAAACTGAAATATATTCCCATTTTCACTCGCAACATTTTAACATTATAATAATTAAATTGAAAAGCCTCTGGTCTAAAACAAAGTGAGCGATCACATGAAGTGCTTCACTCAGTAGCTATTATGACTTGAATCAGAAGTGCTGTAATAACTTAAATCTAAAATAAACATTATCAAATGTAAATGGGTTGTGTGTGTTGGGGGGGTATATACTGTATAATAACAAAGGTTGGTACTGCATTTATGTGTATTTTGGCACTAATTTTTCTAATAAAGGATATAAGATTCCTTTTGGATCAGACTAAAGTATCATATAAACACATAACCTTTCCCAGAGAAACCAGGAGATGCTTAATGCAAAGTCCATAAGTAGTACAGATTGTCCTCGACTTACAACAGTTCATTTAGTGACCGTTTGACATTACAACAGCATTGAAAAAAGAGATGTTTTTCCACACATATGACTGTTGCAGCATTCCCATGATCATGTGATCAAAATTCAAAAGCTGACTCATATTTATGACTTTTGCAGTGTCCCACAGCCATGTAATTACTTTTTGTGACCTTCAGAGAAGCAAAATCAGTGGGGAAGCCAGATTCACTTAACATCTGTGTTACTAACTTAACAACTGCAGTGATTTACTTAACAACTGTGGCAGGAAAGGTTGTAAAATGGGTTGTAAAACTCAATGTTGCTTAACAACAGAAACTTTGGAGTCGGTTGTGGCTGTAAGTGAAGGAGTACCTGCATGTAAGAGACATCTAGCAACTAATATTTAGTTACCCTTTTATCTCCATATGTCCCCAACTCTTTTCCTATTGGTCTATTTACTGATACCCTGGCAGTAGCCATGGTAACAGCCACACAGACCTCCATCAGTTTAATTTATTTCAATGTGAAACCAGGTCTCTTGGTGTTGCTGGCAGGTGTTTTTCATATTTCTTCACATCTTTTGCCTGGACAATGCAAAGTTTGTTACTCCATCCCGAGAGCCCGTTGCCATGCAATCAAATTGTTTGCTGCCTATTTAATAATGTATCTTTAACATACAGTTCAGTTTATCTAAACATCCACTTAAAGACGAAAATCATAGGATTGTCAATTTTTTATCTGTTTCTGTGCTAAAAAATAGTCTTGCATGAGCAGATCTTCTATTGCTCAATAATTGGTCCTTGTGGAAACAATGCTGTGTTCACACTGTCAAAAATGAGTAGGAGGGAGAGCACCTGTAAAAATGAAACTCAGATTCAATTTGTTGCTCTTACAAATCTTTGCAGGGCCTTCAGATAAATCTTCCATTTAAATGGCATCTTGTTAAAAAGTGAGAACTATACATTGTTTCTAATATTAGAGTCAAATGTAATGTAATTAAATTTATCTTACAATTACACAAGATAATTGTGAAATAATTGCACTTGGAGGGTGGACAGAAAGACTGCATTTTTTATTTTTCTTTGTAGCTCCCAAATATGCGATGATTGCCAAGATATCTCAGAATCAAATTGATGTGCATAAAGAGGTAGCCTTCCCTTAACCTTCCAATACTACAGTGTCAGTTCCATGGATGCAGAAATGGGAATAAGCTGTTTGCTTAAGACTGTTCCATAATTTTGAGTTCAGCCTCAGACAATATAAATAGAAAAACACTATAAAGCAAAAGGGCTTGCTTGCTACGTATAATCTGTTATAATGTCATTTTCAAAGTCACACAGAACTGATATCTCTAAATCCTGTGCATATGGTCAAAAGTAATCATTTATAATCTGGGTTGTAGTGAAGCTGTTTGGAAATGCGCTAGCTGCGGGAAAGTATATATAAATCATAAAAGTATATATAAATCATCGGATAGGGTGAATTTACTAAAGCGGCAGTAATGTAATAAGGATGCATGCCCTACATGTGTAATGGCATGTGGACTGATTAACTCTTCATTTTATTAATCTTGGTAATGTATTCTGGGAGATGAAACACTTCAACAGTGAAACATATTTAATAGGATGTGGGCCAGTGTGTATTTCTTACAGTGGTGCACATTTTGTTAAGGAACATCAAGAGAAAAGCTGTCAGTGCTGCTAACTAGAAACATGATCTGTATATTTTCCCTCAAGTGCAAAGCAGAACTATGTTATTCCCTTTGAATAGGTCATAATCATCTGTCATCCTTACTAGAAACAAGGAAACCTGGGCAAAGCAATTGTCCGCTGCTTGTTGTATGGTTACATTTAAGTGCAGAACCTTTGTTCTAAGACCTCTACATACAGGCCATTTCCTTGTACTATGTTTTTATTTTGTAGAGATCCCCAAACACCAGGGAAAACATAATTTTCCTGGTGTTTGATCCACCTTGTACAATTGGTAACTCTTTGAAAAATATATCTTTGCCTCTGATAACCCACCTCTATTTCTGTGTGACTAATATTAATCTGAGTGTCAAATAAGTGCTAAATTAAACCAAGTTACAGTTAGCAGCTAAGACTTTTCAAAACAATTAGGACTTTATTTTGTTTTCTGAGATTTCTTCTCACTCTAGACCAATGGTCCCCAACTTTTCTATTTTGGTGGCTCAGCCCGGTTAGGGGGGGGGGATTGTGAGTAGCAGGTGCATGTGTCGCACACAACTCCATGTGTGCGAGCTGTGGGTTCATGCGCCCTCCACTTGCACAAATGGAGCTTTGCACATAGCGAAGGATGCTTGCGTTCTTATGTGAAGGGCCACTTGTACGAGCAGAGGTGCTTGGGCACAAAGGTCCATTCCCACGAATGGAGCTTTGCATATGAGCGTAAGCACCCTCCACTCACACAAGTGGAGCATCACATGCATGTGTTTGCCCATGTCTCTTGTGGCCCGCTTTCAAAAAGGCTGCGGCCTGGTAGGGGATGGAGACTCCTGCTCTCTAGGCAGAAAGGAGAGGTTTAATCTATTGCCTAGCAGGAATTTTATTAGAAATAGTTAAGCAACTCAACTTCCTGTTCTCACCCCAAACTTTAAACTCAATGAAGAAATAGCCTGATTGAAGTGATAACTGGACAATCATAGTTCACCTTGCTGTAAACAGGCCAATGCAAATTTGTCCCAAATTGTTATTTTAAAATCATTTTGTACCCTTAAGTTGTAACATGAATTTGATCGAACTTTAACCCTTAATTCTCACCCCCATTCTTCAGCTTTCTGCTATGGGTTTATTTTACCCACTAAACATTAATAAATAGGAACCTCGGGATAGTAGGAAACCTAGGGTAGTTTTGATAATGCAATAGTTATTGGAAAGTGCACCTTTGCATAGTATCTTTCTCTTCAATAATGCAAAGTGATGTGGATCTGGTCACAGAAGGTGGATCTTTCATTCTTCTACCATGATTAATAATATCTAATGGCTTAACTTCAAATTCTGTTCCAATTATGATTTCCAGTTCTAGGAACAGTCACCATCATGTGACAAGGGTTTTATTTTTGAAGCGGGTCAGTTCTGGTAGAACAACACTTGCAATATACCAACTGGGGCATTTGAACAGATGTGTAAGAGAGGATCCTCTTTAGAGCAAAGAATGTCCTTTTCTTCCCTTTGTTACAAAAGAAATGTTATATGAAAATAAAAATTAAATTAAAATGAAATTAATTTAAATCAATTAAAATATATGATGCTTACTTATTTCTAACCCTAATTATACCTTGATTGATTATGTACTGTCAAATCATTTTCGAATCCTAGTTACCATATGCATCAATATTCTCCTACTGATCTATCCTTAACCTGCTGTTTCAATTCTCCCAATGGTGTACTCATTGCTACTGTAACTGAGTCCTTTTTGCTGTTGGTCATCCTTTTTGACTCTTGCCTTCCACTATTATACCTACATCTATTTACCTATTTCTATATGTGTTACATGTCTGATTTTAAAGATTCTTATATAGGTTATTGTGAGCCTTCATAAATTCCCCATTTTCCCTTCCTTCTTTATAGGCAGACTTGAATTGCCTAGATCTGTATAAAACAACTCTCTTAGATATTATTTAGTCACTCAAGACACTCTCTTACCCAGCTCCCTCCCATATACTGCAGTCTTCCTTCTCAACATATGTACCAGTGGTGGGATTCAAATTTTTTTTACTGCCAGGTCTGTAGGCATGGCATGGTGGGTGCAGTGTGGCTTGGTGGGCACGGCAGGGGAAGGATACGGTAAAATCGCCATTCCCACTCCACACCAGGGGAAGGTTACTGCAAAATCCCCATTCCTTCCCAATCACCTGGGACTCGGGAGGCAGAGAATAGATGGGGACAGAGCCAGTCAGAAGGTATTTACCACTTCTCCAAACTACTCAAAATTTCCGTTACCAGTTCTCCAGAACTGGTCATTACCTGCTGAATACCACCTCTGATAGATACCCATATTCAAGTGCTGAAAATATCCTCTTCCCATATAGGTGTGGTCTGCTGTCTTATACTGAGGGGGAAGCAGAGAAGAAAAGGGAAAGGAAAAGCTTATGTTGATCCCTCTGAAATTCTTCTAGGTTTGCTTCCTCTTTGTGAGGCACATAGCACCCTTTCTGCCCATTGTATTGTCCTACTCTTAATTTTTGTTGCTCTTCTCTGTGTTCTTTCTTGTATTGATTTATAATGGCAACAAAGCCTAGACTCAGTATTCTAGCTCTGGCCAGAACAGATAGAGTAAAGCAATCAGAGAGTTTGAGGTTGATGGGTGACTATACTAGAATAACATTTAAGATTGCCATGTTTCTGGTGTCTACATTGTGATTTTAAACAAACAAAGGGGTCTGGTATATGGTGGATCAGAATTGCTAAATTTATTTCCTGTACCTTGAGTTGCATGGTGCAGCCAAATTTCAGCCCTTTTATGCCCTATTGATTTTAATCAGATGATTAAATGTGAATTAGGAAAATTTAACCTTTAGGTGTTGAAAATGATAGCATGCATTATTTGTCTAATGAGAAAGACCATGATTACTACAGCTATCCCTATGAAGGGCCCTCCCAACAATTTATGACTTGTTATTGAAAATATTTTCTAGGATTCAGTAAGCATGTAACCCCTCCTTCAGTCTTTACATTGGGGCTTAATTTCTTTTCCCATTCAATTTCTTCCAGAAACAAATCATTTTACTGACAATTATTGGGATGTGCCTGGGAGATGATCCAGACTCTATTCACCATGATGAAGCCAGCAAATTGTTTCTTCAACATTGTCTTCACCCATTCAATTTTCAAATCCCATATTTTAAATAGATTTCATTGGTCACTGGTTTCATGAGTAAGATATACAAGTATATGATGTTGATTGCATCTTTTTAAAAACATTTCCTTAAGATTCTTGGTATTGTATGAATTAGAGTTCATGTTCACCAACTTTTAAAGAAATAATTCCTTTAAAAGTCAATATGTCAATTCATTTGTAAGTGTAAGGATTTGTCTGACTGCAATACCTTTTTTAGAAATGTCAAAGTGACAGGTATGTGATTTCTGTTTAGCAAAATATTGTTTATTCTGAGTGACAAATGAAAAAAATGCAAAGAAAGAAAATTGTGGTATTCAAACTTAATTTCAACTTAACATCCTACTTTTTCAGTATATACCTATTGATTTTACAAGAGCTTGAGTAGTTCTCAAATATGAATTACCAAGCTTTATTATGACAAATATTAAGTTATGACAAGCACTCAAGCTACATAAAACAGATTTGGCTTTAAGAATTCTAGTTTCAGTTTAAAAATATTTCACTAATATCTTTATTTGTTGTATGCCAGGGCAGATAAACAATGAGTGAATAGTTTCATCTTGACCTTGGGTGTTAAATATATTCCAGCAAATTACTATTTTGTCACTAGTTAAATGCTAATTTCTCTGATTAAAACACTGCATATACTCAGTTATCATTTTTGCAAGTACTGATCATGCATGCAAGTAATTACCAAATCTCTAATTAGGACACAGGGCATATGTTTTTCAGAATGAAATTATATATATTTTCCACTGCATCTTTGTGTCTATGCTGATGGTGAGGTTTCCTTCTAATAATGGAACTAACTTAAAATGTACTAACTATTCAGAATCTGGAAATAACTCTAGCATTCTTTTTGTAATAATAGAGAAAAGGAGAGCTACCAGAGGGCTAAGTATGAATCATTCTTATCTAGGTTACAAACATCTAGAGTGTCACTAGGTAGAAAGGAAAAGTTATAGAAAATCCCTCCTTTTTTTGAGTTAGACTTAGCAGTTATTTGAATTTTTGCAGCCCAAATTAGTACCTCTGTTTTTAAAGGCAGCTTAACAACTTTTATACCTTTATATGGGAAATGTGAAATATCATAGAAATGAATCGGTGTGGCCTAGTTCATCACTGTTAACTTGAGCAGTTGGTTGCAGGGTGCATCTATCATCTAGGACAGGGATTTCAAACTCAAGGCCCACGGACTGGATCCGACCCACAAAGTGCTTAGACCCTACAAACAGTGAAGGACTGGCCCACAGTGCCTCTGCCAGTGAAAAAGGAGCTCACAAGCTCTGTTTTCACGGGCAGGGGGTTGCAGGAGGCCGCCCCAGCTGAAAATGGAGCTTGGGAGCTCATTTTTGCTGGCAGAGCACTTGGGCCACAGGTGCCCCCGACACGAATGAAAACGGAGCTTGG
The DNA here is from genome assembly GCF_964273705.1 of Natrix helvetica. Taxonomy (NCBI): domain Eukaryota; kingdom Metazoa; phylum Chordata; class Lepidosauria; order Squamata; family Natricidae; genus Natrix; species Natrix helvetica. The sequence goes on from NC_138550.1 coordinate 112,048,297, forward strand.
GAGCTCATTTTCACTGGCAGAGCACTTGCGCCACAGGTGCCCCGACACGAGTGACATCAAGCTGGCCATGCCACCCTGACCATACCCACCAGCCCCCAAAGTCAAACACAACCCTGATGCGGCCCTCAATGAAATCGAGTTTGACACTCTTGGTCTAGGAGAAGACTGCCAGTCAGCTTTAAATTTTGGCGATTTTAAAACAAAACAAAACATCAAATTGGTTTAACTGCTTTGTTTGAAAACCTCGGTTTGAGTTCTGAAAGTTGTTGATGTTTTGCCTACGAAGTTGATAATTAGGCCTATATTTTATAGACCTAAATGATCCATATTTCCAATTTGACACCTGTGGTTTTCATCAAAGACGTGTGGTACATTTTAATGACAGAACAATAAATGTAGAACTGTTACTGTGGTTGAAAAGCTTGATTAGCCATTAGGGCTAAAAAGTTACCCAGAGGTTTTCTATTTGTTTCGAAAGGGCATTTCTGTTGAATAACACATAAGCTATGTCATTAAAATGCATTGCTAACTATGCTTTTCCAATATTGCCATTCATGAATGCAAGAAACTGAAAAGCTATTAATATTAATCACAAAAACATTGCATGTTTATATTTCTATAAATGGATTAAACAGGTATTTCTTTTTCAAGAAAGCAAGAAGGTTTTCATCTTTTCCTCCTCAAAATTACGTAGTTAATATAAGAGATCTGGTTCTCTCTAAATTGAAGGGGAAAGTCATTTGATGGCAGATGACTTGTTCAACTGAACAAAAACTGCAGTTATATTAAAATAACTGCTCCACAGAGCTAACTTTCTATAATGCATTCTATTTCAAACCCTGTTGAAGATAGTAGTTTTAAAAAATAATAATAAAAGATCCAAAGTGTCAAGATCTAGCACCTATCACAAAATACTACGTTATAAGAAAGATGGAAAACTGAAACTGCATGATGTTCTTGAACTCTAACCATTAACCATATTTAGAGGTATTAAATCTGGCTACAAAAATCTGAATAATCAATAGACAGCAGCAGTTTTCTCTCTGCTGTCATCTAGTGGTTGTTTGTATTTTTGGCAGTCCAGATCAGGTACTCTGATCTATTTGAACATATGATATAAAAATTAATGTGGACGAATTCACAAATTTGCTGTGGAAAGCTGTGTATGTTTATTCACAAATAAGTTCTTTGGGGCAGATTTAAAAAGCGAATGGAATAGTGTGGTACATGCAAAACAAAATTAAAATCCAGCTAAGTAGGGAATTGTAGGAAGCAAATATATATATAGTTGAATTTGTCTTTTATCCAGGCCAATGATATCAGATTTTTAACCAGTAAAACCTTTTCTGGCATAATGACTATACTGCAATGTACTGATAATACTCATATTGCCAAAACCTGGCATGAAACAATATGAATTTCATTGCCTCATATCTTTTAGAGTTCCTTTGGGGAAGGATTGTAAAATATCCACAAAAATACTACTACAGATGTGAATTTGGTAACTCTAATCAACTGTCCTTAGTACATTACAAAAAGGGGTAAAAAGTAAGACAGAAGTATACAGTAGTTTCCGCAAAAAGGCCGAAGAAATGCTTTCATTTAAAATGTGGTATTATAGAGTATTGTAGCACAATTGGCAAATTGAAATGTGCAGAATACCTTGTGGCCCGCCAGCGGAGTGGGTCTCAGACTCAGACACTGAGGAGGATGCGGAGGAACATGGGCCAGTCCTGGAATCTGGGGAAGGCTCTGATGAGTGCTCTGCGTCAGAAGCAGAGATGGGGCCAGGGCTGTCTGATAGATATCAGCTGCCTTCAGAGTCAGAGATCAGTGGGGCAGAAGAACACTGGAGCCTGTTCCTGATGTGTGCATATGCAGAGCTGCCAGGAGAAGGGAACAGTTAAGGAACAAGGGCCAACTCTGGAGTAAAGGTACAGGTGGACAGTGAATGGCCCCTCCCATAGGGAATAAAGAGGAGCAAAAGGGGAGTAGAGTTTGCAGGAGACAATTAGTTTGCTTAATTAGCGTGAAGATTTGTTCGTAACTCTCACAGACTCTGTGCCAAGTATTTTCTGGTACAGTGTTGCGTTTGGAAGATATTGTCCTGGTAGCTCTCCGAGTCTGATAAGATCTGTGGTTGTAAATTCACCCTTGAAAGACTGTTTGCCGGGACTTTGCTGGATGTGAATGAGAGAAATTCACATTAGCTTAATAAAAAAGGGTTTTCTTGGGACAAGTAGTCTGCTTCATGATTTTGTGAAGCCTAGGCCAGAACAGAATACTTCTAAACAGGTTTAACAATAAAGACACTCTTGAGTTAAATGCAGGTAGTCCTTGTTTAGTAACTGTTTTGTCACTAAACAGTTTGTAACCAGTCATCGCATTTATGATCTTTGCAGGTCTGTAAAGCAAGAAAAGCTAAAGTAAAAACAGTCCCTCAGTGACCAAGTTGCCAATCCCAATCATAGTTGCTAAACAAGGATTACCTTTACAATGTCATGGGCACAGCCAGAGAACTTCTCGGTAACTGTATTGAAGGGGTTCAGATATGTCTTCCAGACTGATTTTTATATTTCCTAGTGTAAGTTATGCTCCTGAAATTCCCTGGTAGTCTCTCATCTCAGTATTAAGGAGACAGGGCTGGGCAATGAATTTTTCCAAGGCACCACATGAGAAAATGGGACTGTTGTGCGAGGCTGCCGTTCTTGCCCTGCCCCGTCTGCTGCTGCGTTGCCCCCATCAAGGCCACTGCACCACTTCCTCCCTCTGCTGACAATTCCCCCCCCCCTCTATCTATGCTGCACCAATGCCATGCCCCATGCCACCAACGTCCTGCTACCAATGCTGCCGATGCCCCACCTCCAATACCGCTGAAGGTCTGACTGGGACTACTAATAGACCAGATGTGACCCATGTGCCATAAAATGTCCAGGTTTGAATAAGACCTAACCCAGAATGGCTATTTTGTTTACCAAGCAGAATTATAAATCAATTTATAGACTATGATGCATGACCTCTTCCTGGTCGTCTTTCTAGGAAGCATAGATAAATTTATTTTTCTATTATTTTAATTGATTACAAAGAAGTATATGCTCTCTGTTTCATTAAACAATAACAGCATATAATTTTTCTATATCAGGGGTCTCCAACATGGTTAATATTAATTTCCCAAGGTCAATAAGGCTATCCAAGATAGCAATACCAATAGCGTTTAGATTACATACCATTTCATAGTGCTTTACAGTCCTCTAAGCGGTTTACAGAATCAGCATATTTCCCCAACAATCTGGCTCCTCATTTTATTGACCTTGGATGAACAGAAGGTTGAGTCAATCTTGAGCCAGTCGGGATCAAACTCCTGGCAGTGAGCAGAGTTAGCTTGCCGTACTGTAGTCTAACCATTGTGTCACCATGGCTCCTGTTTAATACTACTATTAAAGTAGCATTTATTAAATTATTGCCTTATTTACATAGCATAAATATTTGGAGCCTGATGGACAATCTGAAACTTTATGGAGGAGTTGATGAGCTGAAGAGTTTGGGGACCTCTGTTCTATATGTTCTTATATACAATTAAAGGTCATCCATCCCAAATGCTGAAAGGATAACTTTTACCACTTTTCTAGATTAGCAGGGTGAGGACTAATCTGGCTTTGGGGGAACATACAGTTATGTAAGAAAGGGGATTACCACAGAACAGATCATCCTCTGGGCCAGCTCAATGAAAAAAAAATAAGAATATGGTATGCTTAGAAAATGTAGCGTCTTTCCATACCCCAAATAACAAACTTTAAAGCTGAAGAGACTGTGGAATAAATAACAACTGAATCAACTTTGCTTCATAAAGGTTGATGGACTGGCTATGTTAAGTAGTCACAAGGAGATGGTTTTGGAATTCTTGCAGGAAATTATTAATGTTTCATATGTTTCCAAGATGAGCCGCAAAGAATCATTAGCTAATTTTCTATTTCAGAAGTGAAAGTCTTATGAAATCTTGAATGATTGAAGTCATCACCGAAGAGAGAGGAATGAAACACCTGCATTTCTTAGCTTTTCAGCATGTCAGCAGTTCTTCTGAGATATGAGACATATTAGTGACGATTGTGACTTTGTCAAGAGAAAATTGTGTTACCATTAAAATCTATCTATAACTAGTGGTAATGAGTTTGGGTATCATGACATTAAATGGCAGAAGAAAGGGAGGTGGGCACAAGAAATGAGAAGGAGGTAAGTACCAACTTCACTTTTTTTTGGTCTTTTAATGACCCCGTAATCCCTTGCATCAGGGTGGAGTCAGGGCAGATGAATGGAGCTGGATGCTTACTGGCCGAATGCCCTTCCTGTCACCGATGCAGAGTTCATAGCAGATATTCACTCATTCAGCCCAGAGGAAGAAATGTCTGCTGCTACCTAAGATCGACCTCACAGCCTCCTGATTGCGAGGCGAGAGCTTCACCTTGAGGCCACTGCACCACTATGAACTTTATTTTCAGGGTACCTATAATCCCTCCATATTTGGTAGAGCAAATATTTTGGTCCTTTATTGCATTTTTAGTAGAATTGAGGCTGGGATTTAATAAATTAAATGGGTGCTTTAGGTTTAAGCACCCTTTTCACCTCTTAAAACCTCCTCCAAAAATATCACTTGTTTCCAGCAAATTGTGAAGTGAAGACCTTCAAAGCCGGAAGTTTCAAATCTGGTTTTATATCATTAAATACTGTTTTTTCACCATTTTGCTATATCTTATTCCATCCCAGTCTTGCTATTCTCTATGAGCTCAACATTTGCTTTGCTAAATTCCCATCAGAGATAGGAAGCAAGATTCCAATGTTTTTGCTTAGACTTCATGCAGTGATTTTTTCCCCAAAACGTGTTACTTCTTTGTAGAATGCTTATTGGAAAGCATTTTGGGGGACCAACCCTCCCCCCCCCCAACATGTGTTCACAGATCTCTGAATGCTTTGGGGGATTTTCTCCAACACCATGTCACTTGACCTAAATACCACTTAATATTGTTTTAGCTGTGACTTGCGAGAGAAGGTTGAACAAACTTATTCCCTGCAATTTAGAATTGTCTCCAGAGAAATTGCATTGGTTTCTTACCTATTTTCTGCAACCCTCTCTGATTTGTAACTGCAGCTTACAGTAATATTGGGAATGGAGGTTAAGAAAGCATGTCTATAAATTGGGAAACTGTAGGGGGAAAAACCACCTTGAAACTAGGCCTTCCATATAATGTGATGCAAATGTTGCACAAGGCATAATAAGCAGGAAAATTAGAATGCAGCAAAACATCTGGCAACTAAAAATATATTTCAGCCCAAGTAAACAAGCTTATAAGATGTATGAAACCAAAATATGACCAAATAGGAAGAAAATAGGAAATTATTTCGGCATGCGTGGTAGTGTGGATTTGTTTTGATTTTAATTTGCACATTCCAAGCATTTTCAATTTGTTTCATTTCATTTTTATAACTCCATTTGCCTACACCCCTGAAACATTTGTGTCATTCTGAAACATTTTTTTCTTTTCCATTAAATAAAATGAAAGAGAGAGAAATAGTGAAATATATTACATTACAGTAAATTGTTTGCAAGTAGTCATTGAATTATGACCGCAACTGAGTCTGTTGCTAAGTAAGTCATGTGTTAAGTGAGTTTTGCCCCATTTTTGACCTTTCTTGCCCCAGTTGTTAAGCGAATCACTGCAGTTGTTAGGTTAATGACACACTTGTTAATGAATCCGTTGTTAAGTTAATTAACTGACTTTGCTTGTCCGCAGGTTACAAAGGATGATCACATGACACACACACGGACACTGCAACTGTCATAAATATGTCAATTGCCAAATACCTGTGTTTTGATCACATGACCATGTGGATATTGCAATGGTTGTATGAAAAATGGACATGTCACTTTTTCAGTCCCATTGTAACTTTGAATAGCCCGCTAAATGAACTGTTGTAAGTCCAGGACAAAGGACGTAGTGGCTCAGTGACTAAGACGCTGAGTTTGTCAATCAGAAAGGTTGGCAGTTCAGCGGCTCGAATCCCAAGTACTGTATAACAGAGTGAGCTCCTGTTACTTGTCCCAGCTTCTGCCAATTTAGCAGTTCGAAAGCATGTAAAAATGCTATTAGAAAAATAGGAACCACCTTTGGTGGGAAGGTAAGAGCATTCCATGCACCCTCGGCATTTAGTCATGCAGGCCACAGGACCATGGAGACGTCTTCGGACAGTGCTAGCTCTTTGGCTTTGAAACAGAGATGAGCATCGCCCCCTAGAGTCAGGAACGTCTAGCACATATGTGCGAGGGGAACCTTTACCATTACCTAAGTCCAGGACTACCTGTACTATTTCTTTTTCCTCTTACCCTCCTTTAGAAACAGGATTGGGGTGTATTTGACTAATAAGAGACTTTCTGGGGGAGGGGGGTGTTGGCATATCCTGCCACTTCACTAATCCCAGTAGTATGAGATACCAGAAGCCATAATTTCTATCACCAGGAAATTCTGATCAAGGAAAGAAAGTGAGATAGAGATTTATTTTTCCCTAAATTAAGAAGGGACAAGCTGAAGTACGGTGATTCATATTTGACAGCTGGTATAGTACAATGATTAAGGTGTGCTAGCTGCAAGGACTCCAGGTTTTAATCTCAGCCATTACTGGGCAACTTTGGGCTACTAACTCACTAACTCTTTCAGCCCAACCTGCCTCCCTTGATTGATCAGAGTCACTTTAACTGATGGCAGATGTGTACTGACTACTATTTTTTTTAAAAAAAAAGTCTGAAAGTGATTGCTTAATTCTGAACACAGTCACATCCCTACTGTATAGGAGGGCACAAACAACTTTGCAGCCACATTATTCTATTTTTTATTGTTATCCCCCCCCCCCTAAAATATTTCAGTTTGTTTTTCAATTAACTGTACAGTTTATATGTTCTATTAAAGGGGAAATGAATTTTGAAATGATTTATCCAGATCTGATTTTTTTATATTTCAAACACCAGGCATTTTAACAGGGGTGTATAGACTTTCTGTATATCCACTGTATATGCATGCTACTTTATTTCTCCTTTGTAAATTAGGGCCTACATAGAAGAGTAGCCTTTATTTCTCTCGCCCAATCAAGATACTAGCCCCTTTTTCTTTGATGATGGTGAGTACAACTTTTTATTTTAGTTTCTTCTGTGGAGAGCAAGAAAGATTATTCTTGATATGAGATATGCCAGAATTCTTTCTTAGGCAAATGGACTGAAGCATTTTTAAAGTCCAGAATAGTGAAATGACATCTAGAAATTACACAGGCTGTCACCTTAATTTATTCAACTCTAAGAAGAAGAGACGATACGAATCAAACTTACAGGATTCTGTTATTCTATTCAATCTCAATAAAACTAATTTTTGCCTTCAGAGGAGTTGATTTGGTCTGGTCTACCTAGTGGGGCTGATATCAAGCCCTCTTCATTGATTAGTAATGGTGATTCCAAACTTTTTCTTCTCTTCTGGCTTTCATCATGCTTTTTCAGATTATACACAACAGCTTTCTCCACTTTCTTCAACGTGCAAGCATTGCCCAATGTTTTCCAGTCACATACGGTAGTTCTTTTTATAAAAGCAATATTAACAGTCTACAATCCACTTCATTTTTGTTGCCAAACCTCCACTCCAATTTCCCTTCTCCTTTTCCTCCTCCTGCCATCCTAAATGTAGCTCAACCCCTGTAGTTCTTCCTTATGTCTTGAGTAAGATTGTTTTCTTACGAGAATATAAACTAAGTCTGAACAAATATGTGGGTTGTTAACAGATATACCAGAACAATAGCCAAGAAAAAAAGTGTTATTGTTGAAAAGTAGGCATCAACTGAAACACAAAAGCAATCACACAGCTTTTGTGTAGGAAACATCCACTAGATAAAGGGCTATGTGTAAGCAAATATTTATTTCTTGCATTTTTGCAATAATATGCTACATACTGTATGCTATAATCCAGAGTCTGAACACATACCGGTAGTTGGGAAAAACTATGGGTCCTATTCTCTAGTCTTAAGTGGAAAAGTCCCAAGTTCATCTGACAGGTAGTACTGAAAGTATATATTTATGAAACTTTAAGAGCAATGGATAAATAAAGGTCACTATAGATTTAGATGGACCTATAATGTGACTGAAGATAAGAATTATTTTTGATTTTCCAATCATTTTCGTAGAGCGACTTTGTTGCTCATTGTTATTCCTGAAAACCTTTAAAAAATAAAAGAAGATCGTATGTGAAAAAGTGCTATTATGCTGAAGACATTTAGACTAACATGGAACGTGGAATTACTTGAAATGAGAAATTGCATTTTTTAAAAATATGGGGATCTTAGACAAATGTTATGCCTATTTTATCTATGGTATGTTATCAAGTATTTTGATTATTGTCTTACTCATCTGGTTTTCTTGATCATGGGATACATATTCCATTCACCCCTTGGTATCTGTGTGATTAGTGACAAGATCTACAGTAGGTGGTCAACTATGCAATTCTAGAAAAATATATGTAATATATAGTGTCAGAGAAAGAAACCATAAAAATACCACCAGATTTAGATAATCATCAGATTTAATATTTTGATGATATTACTTCTGCAATGAATGGATAAGCTTTTCCATTTTCCAATTTACTCAATTAAGTTACTCAATTAAGTTGAATACCAATTCCTATTAGAATTGGAATTGATTTTTACATTCTCCATTTTTTTACTGCAAGAATGGGAGTGTTCACTGGTAATGTTTTTACATGGATGATAGACTAATTTACCCCTTGGGTCTCAAAAGATGCTTAAAAGTTTCAATAAATTTGAATTTCCTTTGAATCCCGCCTAGGAGCATCTAAGCCTCTCTCCATATCTTATATATGCAGTCTGGGAGAGTCACAGCTTTAGTAGGTCAAAACACCAGTGATCATCTCTTAATAAAAGCCCCTTTACTTCCATATTCTCTCATCTGCCTGGAATCCACACTATATATTGGACATTAATATAATTGAGCAGGTCCAGAAGTATTTCACAAAAAGAGTACTCCACTCCTCTGCTCACAATAGACTTCCTTATGCCACCAGGTTTGAAATTTTGGGCTTGGGCAATCTGAAACTGCGCTGCCTGCAGTCGGACCTAAGCATAGTACACAAAATTGTCTGCTACAATGTCCTAACTGTCAACAACTACTTCAGCTTCAACCTCAATAATACACGGGCAAACAATCGGTGCAACCTCAAGGTAAACCGCTCCAAACTTGATTGCAGAAAATATGACTTCAGCAACAGAGTGGTCAATGCCTGGAATGCTCTACCTAGCTCCATTGTTACATCCTGAAACCTCCATAACTTTAACCTTAAACTGTCTACTGTTGAGGTCCGTAAAGTGGGTGTGCATAAGCACACCAGTGTGCCTACTATCCCTGTCCTATTTCCCCCATTTATTTGTACTCATTTCCCTGTCCATGTTTATACTTATACCTGTTATCTTGTACATGTTTGACAAATTAAATAAAATAAAAATGAAAAATAAAATGGACTGACAAAAAAAAAACTTCAAAAGGTCGTATCTATCACTAACCCTTACAGCAGAACTGTGCTACGGAAAGATCTATCTCTCCCCATTCAGCCTGATTTATCTATTATCTTTCTTTATATACACACTGACTTCTCAGCTCCTTTTCTTTCTTTTTCATATTGTCTCTTTCCACTTTTCTTTCTTTCTCATGTTCTTCAGGACTCACTATCTCTCTTAAGACAAAGAAGAGGGTTTGTTTAGAACTAGTATTGACTTCCTGTCTTCCTTAAACACTGCATTGTATTTGCTGGTCTATCACTATCCCTCAGTGATCTGATTGCTCATTGTTATTCTCTCACTACTGTTTAACTGTTATTTCCCCACTGAATCCTACTTCTCCTATGATTGCTGCTTCCTCCTTCCTTGCCATTTCCCACTGATATGCTTTCATTGTGTTATTCTGCAATAAAATGCAATCCCTTTGTTTGAGGTCTATACTATCACCGTTTTTAGGTTTGTATTCACTCTGGGATGTATAGTTTTTAAATACTCTTTAGTTAAAAGATTTTGCTTGTATATAGTTCCCTGCTGTATAGCCCCAACATAATAGTATATATACACAGATCCTTGGAGGCATTACTAATAATGCATTTTTTAGTTTTTCTATTTGTGGGGCACACAGAATGCTTTTATATGAATCTTGCTGTGTTTGCAGTGATAATGGACTCTTCCATTTATTATAGCATTCCCTGGAGGTACTTTACTTTGCTATGTCTTGTCTAGCCACTTTTAAGAAATCTCTAAACTGTTCCAGTCACTACTATAATGTCATAAGCTTTTTGAGTTGGAACAAATATAACATCTTTAGGGAGCAATATCTTAAATCAGCAGGTCAGAACTGAAGTCTTCCAGCAACACAGTTTCTGAGATATGTAGCATCTTGCAAACTTCCAATCTTCCTTTTTTTAGTTATTTAGCCAATGTCAGCCAAGTGTCTGCCTTTACTTAAACATCATTCATTCATTCATTCATTCATTTATTCATTCTGCATGGTCACCCAATACATGACTCTGGGTGGCTAACAATAAATGAAAGCAAGGTAAAAGCCTCATAACAACATAATAAATCATATATATAGCAGCTAAAAAGAAAAGTCAACCAACATTTACATAACCATGATAGCCACACACTTCAGGTCCCAGGCTCAGTAACAAAAACAGGTCTTAAAAGAACTTATAAAGGTGATGGAATGGTGTTCCAGAAAAGAGCACTTTGATAGGAAAAGCGCTCTCTCTGGGTTTTGTCAGACAAAATCTATTTCTGTAGTTGGGCCTTGGAGCAAGTCTTTTTTTTGCCAGGGTTAATGTGATGGGTAGATAAAGGTAAAGGTTCCCCTCGCACGTATGTGCTAGTCGTTCCTGACTCTGGGGGGTGAGGCTCATCTCCATTTCAAAGCCAAAGAGCCAGCGCTGTCCAGAAACGTCTCCATGGTCATGTGGCCGGCATGACTAAATGCTGAAGGTGCACGGAATACTGTTACCTTCCCACCAAAGATGGTTCTTATTTTTCTACTTGCATTTTTACATGCTTTCAGACTGCTAGGTTGGCAGAAGCTGGGACAAGTAACAGGAGATCACTCCATTATGCGGCACTAGGATTCAAACCGCCAAACTGCTGGCCTTTCTGACAAGCTCAGCGTCTTACATTTCTGTAGCTTGGGCCCATGCCATGGGGTATAGGTTTAAAAATATAATGAGCTTGTAGTAGCAAAAGTTTAACCTTAATTAACTGTCCAGTTTTGCAGTGCTGATGTTATTTGGCCCCATGCTCAACAATCTGTTTAGTCAGATAAAGTATGGAATAGGTTATAAGTGCAATGCAAAAGAAAAAGATGAAAAAAGAAATAGCTAGCTTCTTTACTAACTAGCAACAGTTCTTTGAGTCTAGAGAAAATGCTGAGATTTGTTGAAACTTCCTTTCATTTCCTTGCATAAGTCAATGTAATGAAGTCTTTAAAGATAGTCTGGGTCTTTCCAAATAGATTTCCCATTTTTATGTATTAAATAATTATTTCTAATCCACCCAATCATTAGAACATCCCATGTGAGTGAGAGGAGATAAAGCAGAAACTGGACAAATTAGCAAAAAGGACAAAGGTGGCATTCATAGGGATTACTTAATAGCAGGGAGGATCATAGTCAGTCTAATTCCAAGGGCAATCTGTACAGAAGCATCTGCAGCAAACTGCAATGACACTGAAATAATGATAAATGTTTGTTGACATCATAAATGAAGGCCACAATCTTGTCCTCACCTCCTGATGACTAATGCTGGTATATAAACCATGGCATCTGTGCAATGATGTTGTGATGCATGCTTCGCAAGAGGAAAATAACTATGGATAAGCACTGAATGTAAATAATATTTCAATTACTTCTTAGCCAGGCATGTACATTGCTTATTGTTACATTTTGAACATGAACAGAAGACTGTGATATTGTGCTTAAATAATTATTTTTCATCATCTCTACATAGCAGAATGGCAAATGCTGCCATAAACAAGCAAGCCCGCAAAACTGTTGCTTTTTTGATACACTGACAAAAGAAATATTTTCATAGGACAACCAAATGGAGAATGCAGGATTTACATGGTTTTACTGAAAATGTTGCAGAAAACATTTATGAACGGATTATATTGATAAGTATAAATATTTAACTCAGAAAATTACTTAATTCAAACTCAGGGTAATAAACCATTTCTAAAGTAGTCAGAATGATCAATTATTATCTCATAGAGCATAGATAGTTTGTGTATGCAGGCCTTAAATTGTACTAACTGAAATATTCAAAGATTTAAATCCAAGGCAGTATTGAGGAACTTTTCAATATCTGTCTTACAATGACAGTCAGCAAAGGCATGCTAGTAATTAATTTGGAATTTAGAAACAATCTTGCTGAATACTATAGATCTACCATATTTGGGCTGCAAAAATCTGGACAAACCCAAATCAAATATTATTTTTTTATATTCCTTTCTGCCTACTAGTTGTCCAGCTGTAATATAGTATATAGAACTGTGCCATTCTCAGTTATCAAAAATAGGAATGTTGAAGAACTAGAACATAGTTTACAAACTATATTACAGGGATAGATACTATTTCACAGTCCAGTAGTTATATCATTTTTGTATTTTATTATATTTTAGGCTCCAAAGGTCATGGAAGGACTTAGATCAGTTAAGAAGATGGCCATTGGTGTCCCATTTCTCAATCTGATTTGGGCCCTACTGTATAGCAAAGCTTGTTGGTTCTTCCAAACTGTGAAATTCAAGTCTATAGGGCTACTTGTTAGATTTGAGAAGAGTGTAAGCGGACAAGGCTGCATCCTCCTTTGAGTTGGATTGGCAAGTCCTTTTTAATGGAGGACACCCAAAGTCCTTTTGCCACTTCCAGATTGCACTGGCTGGACTCACATGGCTACCAAGTCTTGGTTTCAGGTAGCTCCAAGAGTTTGCTTGGGATACGCAAAGGCTTGAAAGGAGAAGGAAATACTGTAGAATGATCAGAGCTGCTCCTCCTCCTCCTCTGGAATTACTTGAATTACAAATGGAAATGAGATCTTAAAATAGGTTTCTTTCTGGGAAAAGCAAAAGCGAGGAAAGGAGTGATTTGGAACTGGCTGCCCAGCTTTGTGGTAGCTTAGTGGCTGAGAAGCTGAGCTTGTTGATCAGAAGATCAGCAGTTCAGTGGTTTGAATCCCTAGTGTCACATAATGGAGAGAGCTCCCATTACTTGTCCCAGCTTCTGCCAACCTAGCAGTTCGAAAGCACGTAAAAATGCAAGTAGAAAAATAGGGACTGCCTTGGTGGGAAGGTAACAGCGCTCCATGCACCTTCGGCATTTAGTCATGCCAGCACATGTCCATTGAGATGTCGTCGGACAGCACTGGCTCTTTGGCTTTGAAACTGAGATTAGCACCGCCCCCTAGAGTTGGGAATGACTAGCACAGATATGGGGGGAAACTTTACCTTTACCCAGCTTTGCAGTTTTACCTTTTTCTCTTCCCCAGGCAGACGGGGGAGGGGGGAGGCAGAACTCAGAATGGCTTCTTCATTCCTTCTCTTAGTGATGGGTGAAAAAGTTAATTTTGTTTGTTTTTTATGGTGACTGCCCCATGTCGATTATTCAGAGGAGTTCCTAATTGTCCCTCAATCATGGGCGTATTCATAGTTGCCTTTAATATGTGACATCCCCTTCCCTGTTCATTAATAAGATTTGCAATCTAGCCAGCCTTTCAACAGGATGCCTGGACACTTGCTTTCAAGAGGCTACGTGGAATTAAACCTGAGCAAAGGTTAGCAAGGGGAGAGGAGTAAAGGAAGGAGGATTCTTTAGAAGCATTTCCAGTAGTATTCTCCTGTCTCATCGAAATACTGCCAAATTATAGAGGCTTTTTCTCCTGTATCATCCTAATTGCATCCTAATGGAGGACTGGAACTTCAGAGAATAATGTGTCTGAGGACAAGCTGAAGGGCAGAGGTTTTCTGATCAAACTGGGGCTTTCATTACAATTCTACAATCTCTCTTCCACCAGAGAGATAGAAAAAATATTAAATCTGACGATATTTTCAGCATGGCATTATGATGTTAAAATACAAAGAGCTGAAGCTTTGCAATACGAGTGGTTTATCCGAATTTAGATCAGGATATGAGAGCATTGTTGAACTGACTAATGTGTCATTGTACCATTTCTTCCCACTCTGTAGCTTTTCTGTCAATTGTTGGATCCCATAGGCGACAGTAGCAAAAAGCTGGGCTTTAAGTTAGAGCTGATCAAGGAGCTTTTCTGGTTTCTACCACAACTCGGCATTGGTTTTAAATAGAATTTCCTTCACATCATCTTTTCACTCCTCACCAGATAGGTTGTTCTCATGTTTCCACCCACTGAAGAAATAATGGCATCGAAGGCTTGCTATGTGAGAACTGTTTCACATACTAATGTAGTGGAAGCTTCTTCCTATGTTCTTTACTGTCTGCTCTTTCTGTGGACTTATTCTCAAGTGACAGCAGTGCTGCTATTTATCCCTTCATGGATAGCTCCTGGATCACCCAATAGCATTGTAAAGCAAAGTGGCTTTGTAACTTGATGATGATCAAACCCTGACTCAGAGCAATAGCTATATAGCCATAGTCATAGCCAGTGTGGCAATAATCACATCCACAAAGCCATATGTTAAGTACAATGAAGCAGCCATTCATAGGGAGGGCAGCAAGTGTGATCATTACCCCAATTTACCACTTTTCCACTTAGCTAATATGTGACTGCTTATATTACCTCATGAATAGAACTGAGGTGGCACAGAAGTTAGAGTGCAGTACTACAGGCTACTTCAGCTGACTGCTAGCTGCAGTTTGGCAGTTCAAATCTCACCGGCTCAAGGTTCACTTGGCCTGCCATCCTTCCAAGGTGGGTAAAATGAGTACCCAGATTGTTGGGGGCAATATGTTGACTGTAAACTGCTTAGAGAGTGCTGTAAAAACATTATGAAGTGGTTTATACAGTAAGACCTATTGCTATTTTTTTTTTGTTTCCTGCATGCCTTCCTTCTGCATATAAACAGATACGGACATAAAGAGGAGGTGTGGGAAGGGAAGCTAATTTATTTCAGTTTTTCCCAAATTAAAATATCCTTTGGTCAGCTTGGCCAAATAAGTATTTGGTGGGGCGACAAGAGCACAAAAAACATTATGTTGAGGAGGGAAAGAGTTTAATGACAGTATATGGGAAGGTATTAATAAGCCATTACATGCATAGTAGAAGTGGGAACAGGATTGATTAAAATATTGAAGAGAAGAAAGAGGAGGAAAAATGCAACGAGGTATACTAAAAGGGAGGAGGGATACAAGCAGGCATCTTGGAGGAGCAGAAACCCACTAAAAAAAATCCAGAATGAATACAATTCTAGTAAAATCAAAAACTAACATTTGGTCAGCAAGGGCAAAGATTTGTCAAAATATCTTTTCAGTCTACTGTCAGCCTGCAAAAGGATGCTACACTAGCCAGGCCTTCAGACTGTACATTATCAAGAGAAATCTGGTGAAGTTGACCAAATGGTAATCTGATAAAAAAAATCTGCATTTCGCTGTCCAAGTACCTACTGTTTTCCTTTAGGCTTCTGATATAACTAATATTTTTTTTTCAAGGCCTATTTTAATTTTGCTCTTTTGGGGGTGGGGGCATTCTTATTGAAACAATTCATGTGCCTTTCTGACATTCCCATTACAATTTCAGTAGCACTGTCATTTCTCAAAAGATTTTATCCTGCTGTTGATTTCTTTGACTATTCCATTGTTCCCAAGTGCGGAATTACATGTTATTCTGGCCCTGGTAATTCAGCCTATGCTTGTTCTTTCCCTGATTTTCATGTCTTGCATCCTCTTCAATTTCATTGTGTGAAAATGATGGTTATTCACAGCCTGACACCTTTTGCAGGAGCAGCTCTTGATTGGTTCAAAGCCTATTACTGAATTCCAATTAGGTTGCTTTACTAGAGTCCTAGAACACTACATGTCATGCTTTTGATTTTCATCATATGAACGAACTTAATTCAGATAATAAACAATCATGCATCATTTTAATTGGGCTGTAATTGCATCACCTGATCATATTTAATTTGAATAGTCATGTTAACTTGCATTCTATACCCTCTCTTTATTTTCAATGACCCAGGTAAAGGTTTCCATACTCCTATGGGGGAAATACACATATTTCTCTTTTGGAATGCTAAAGGTCAAAATAAAGATAAGCAAGGCTGTTTTAATGTGCCCATAAAAAGCTTTTGTCTTGCATAAAGTCATATCACGTCTCAAATTTTGGCATTGTCACCCCTACATTTTAATCCAAATTTGCCAAATACATCCCCAGCACTTAAAAATCTAATCTCATAAAGGGCAAATGGTTTCATCAATATGATGAAAGCAATGTTGCACCATTGTGCTCAAACTTTAAGCTTTTTGTATGTATCTGTGGTACTGTGATGTGCAGATGAAAGGTGTGAACTTGTGTCACAACAACACAATGTTGCCTTTGTCACTTTTCTCCCTTGATCCCCACC
This sequence comes from Natrix helvetica, assembly GCF_964273705.1. Taxonomy (NCBI): domain Eukaryota; kingdom Metazoa; phylum Chordata; class Lepidosauria; order Squamata; family Natricidae; genus Natrix; species Natrix helvetica. Next base: position 112,064,948 of record NC_138550.1, read on the forward strand.
GCAAATCTATTTTTTCCCAGAGAAAGCAAAAACAATTATCTTTTATAATTCAATTGTATTTGCTTTTCAGATAGGTATATTTAATTACAGCTACAAAATAATAGATGAAGCCACATTTGAAAGTAAGAGCTTACAGATAAAAGAGTATGAAGGCTTTTATCAAAATGTTAATGCTTTCTTTTGATGTATTCAACAACACCATCTAACTACAATATATTGGACAGAAATGTCATTTTTAAAAATAAATTGCATACATTCTTGTTATTAAAAATATAATATTGAATATTATAATTCCTCAAACCAATGTTATACCATGCATTAATTAATGTGACAAATAAACCTCAGCATTCTGAGTCAGAATGGAAGAAAAAAAAATAGGGGAACTGCTGTGTACAGTACCTTTTTACTGCAGTTCCCTTATTATTTGTGGTAATAACCAAATAGTCTTGGATAATAAAATATGAGTCTCCAGAATTTCTTTTTTTAAGTAACACCCCCACCCCCATGGATTAATTAGCTAGCATTTACATCATATTTACAATATGTAATAATAATCCAAAGGAGTAGAGGGACTGTCTTTTTCCAAGAATCTCTATCCTTCCACTTCAGTTTGGTACACTGGATCTCATTAGCCAAAGAGTATGGGCTGGTGGGGATCAAAATATGGTCTTCTCTGCTGTAGCCCCTGCTTTGTAGAATTTTTTGCCTTCAGAGATTAAAATAGTCCCAACCATGTTGATGTTTCAGAAGGCTTTAAAAAGTTGGCTGTTTATCCAGGCCTGGGCTCCAAAGTTGTTATGGGCCCTTTCTCTGGCTTTATTGTTAATAGGGCAATTACCTCAGCTGCTATACATATAGTATTTATTTAGATTGCTTTATTGGCTTTAACTGTTTTATAATTTTAGAACTGTAAGTTGCCAGCAGCATTTTGTTGTGACAAGTCACCAGATTAAATAAACAAATAAACAAATCATTGCTAATAATTACTGAATCTGTAAGAATACGTTTAATGGCAAAAGTCATTAAATTCTACTGAAACCTCACTCATTGTTTCATTAAACGATGAGGAAATTCTTGAATAGGAGTATGGCTAATGTTCACAGTGATTTTCCAATGTGTAACTATAACCACTATATTGTGTGGTGAAGACTATTGTTGGCATGAAACACACTCCTTTGTCAGTGGTGGGTTTCAAAAATTTTAGAACCTCTTCTGTAGGTGTGGCCAGCTTTGTGGGAGTGGCTTGCTGGCCATATGACCGGATGGGAATGGCTTGCCAGCCAAGTGGGAGTGGCTTAGCAGTCATGTGACTGTGTGGGTGTGGCCAACTTGTAAAATGTGGTGAAACTCAATTAACATCGCTCTTGCTTAGCAACCAAAATGTTGGCTCAGAAACTCTGGCATTTGAAGCACGCAAGTCTTAAAGCTGTCAAATTGCAAGACCCTTGCACCCCCAACCCTTTAGGAAAAAAATCCCCAGGGGGTGTTTAAAGTTGACAGCTTTAAGACTTGTGGACTTCAACTCCCAAAATTCCTCCTCTCGCTCTTCATCTTGATGATGTGCGGACGGGCGAGGGGAGGGAGCTGGAACCGGTTCTAAACGGCACTGTAGATTTGTGGAACTTCTTCTATAGAAGAGGTTAGAACTGGTAGGAACCCACCCCTGTCCTTTGTACTTTAGACCTCTGAGACCTAGCAATTGGGCAGTGGTATAAAGTGTTAGGCTAAATCTTGTTGAGATGAAAGGAGTGCAAGTATTTTGAATCTATTTTGAGTCTTTAAAAAAAACAAAATAATGGCACCACTAATAATATGATATTTGTCATGAAATCTTGGCAGTATAATCTCATAAGGATGCCAACCAGTATTATTCTCTACCACTGATTTTAATTAGAGTTGAGTTCAGGAAAGGACTTATCAATTGATAGGCTTCCACATGTTAATTATGTGGAAGCTTGACACCTATGTCGTGTCGCAGAGGCAGCTGTCTTGCTACCAAAGTATCCCTAAAAATTCAGTGCCATATGAATTGTATGTTTTGTCTGCCCAACCAGATAAAAGCCCCTAAGTGTTTTCCCTTCCTATAGGCATCATATATAAATTTTCCATGATATTCAGTTGATTTTAATTTATCGGTGCCTTTGACAAGACATTCATCTTGCTATGAAAAGTATCCCTCATTCTAATATTTTTATAATCTTTCTAATTGCTTTCTTTAATTTGTCGTTTGCTTATTTCCTCCTTACAGGGAGAAAAAAAAGTCAGCAATTCAATACAGGTAAACAATAATTCAACTAGACACTTTCAAAATTGTTACTACAATTACTACAGGTAGTCTTCAACTAATGACCAACATTGGGACTAGAAATCTGATCATAAGTCATTGTAGTCATAACTACAGGCACCCAGGTGAGCAGACCTATTTTCTGACATTTTTATGTAGTTCTTGAGCAAATCATTATGGTCATTAAACAAACAGTATAATCATTAAGTGAAACCAGTTTCCCTCGTGTGTTTTTTGTTGGAAACCAGCAAAAAATACCAGGAACTAGCAAACTATCACAGATTGTGGTTATGTGACCATGGAACACTGCAACTCATTGCAAATGTGATCCAATTGTCAAGCTCTGGAAGAGATATTTCACAACAGCTGGAAGTCTGGACCCCATTCTGAGGTCGTCGTAACTCCAAACCATGATAAAACAGGTGGTCATAAATTGAGGACTACCTCTACAACAGATTCCACTGACTCTTCTGGCATCTATAAGAGCGAATCACATTATTCAATGTGATATCTACAAGAAACTATGAAAAATCAAATTCGAATAGTCCCTGAACTTGCTTGTTATTCGTATTTGTAGACATTTCATTACCATGCTAGGCAATTTGATCAGTGTAACTCTTACTCTTTGTTTCTATTTGGCACCCTCCTGTCTTTCTATTTGTTCTTATTCCTTCTTTCTGGCACCCATTTTCCCTCTTTCTCATTTTGTCCTTCCCAGTTCAGGCTGTCAAAAATCAGCAAATCAAGTCTAGATGCTTAGGGCTTTTGAAATTGGATCAAGGACTGCAATGTTCTAACATTGAATTTTGTTCTTGATCACCTCATACTTGCCTTGACCACTTTACACTTGAAGAGCATGTGCCATAAAGACAAACAATTTTCTGTACTTGCATGTACCTACTCCTTTTGCACCCCCAAAATCAAAATTTGGTTTCTCTAAGTTGAAAATCTATAGCGATTCTCAGTCATCCAGGTCATGGTTGTCCCAAAGTGCTTTTTCAGGAGGCAACTGGATTTTCTTGTTTTTTTTCTTTTGAAGACATTTCACTTCTCATCCAAGAAGCTTCTTCACCACTGTCTGGATAGTGGGGAATGGAAGGATTTATATTCCTTGCAAACAGCTGGTAATTTGCATCCTTTTAGAGGGCTGTTGAAGCACTTGGAGGTTTATCTGTTTCCTCAGGATCACTTGAGTAGTGCTCCTGGTTCCTGTAGTCTGCAATGAATTTGAAAATTTTCCCAGAGGAAAAATTCATTGAATTTGGTACTTGATGCATTTTGATGTGAAAATGTCCTGGTATTCATTGGTACTCCAGCAATGTGATAGGAAAAGGGGGACAGTCCTGGAGAGTAGACAGGAAGTCATCCATGCCAGGAAGGTCACTGCAAAAAGGAAGAGAATGATGGCCACAGAAGGCATGACAGGAAGTCAGCCATGCTGGAAAGGTCGCTGACAAAGGAAAAGGGACAGACAGGAAGTCTTTCCAGGCTGGAACAAAGGGTCACATGGTAAATCACATAGTTTGTTTAGCACTCGTCATTTTTGATGCTCATCACGACTCTCAGAACCAATTGCCAATGAATATCAAGGCACCATTATATCTTTTTTTAAGTTTTATGCTCAAGTATTCCCAAAGGATTTTTAATTCAGGTATTTTCACTGGTTTTTTCCCCACCCCCTACAAACTGAGAAATAAGGAGACAGTGGCCAGTGAATATGAGGGCAAATTCAGATATTCTTCCTTCCCCAGCATATCTAAAATCAAAGACAACTATAGAGAATGATTACCTTATAGATTTCGAGTTTTTCCAACTTAGTGATAGTTATAGAGGCTTCTATACCCAAGGTTTTCAAAGTCCCATAATCAGAAATAAGGAAAGGGAACTTAGCTTCCATGTCCATACCTGAAATCAACTTAACTAAAACCCACCTATGTATTCTGGGCCACTGTTTGGTTGTGGAAACTGTCCAATTATCTCATCAAAAGTCAAGCATCTCAGTCTTTTGGGATTTTTTTAAGCATTATGATTGGTGAATGCTTTATATTTCATATGCATTATTATCACTTCTCTATGCTTTAGAATGTTATTAGCTGGACCATGCAGAGCAACCAAAAGTGAACATTGAATCATTATGTTTCCAGCTCATCTTACAGCAAGCTAGGTGTTAAATTCAAGCCAGTGAAGAAGAAAGTGATGGTTGAAAGTAATATCTAATAAGTTAGGTCCAAATTATTTCTAAGGCAGGATGGTGTCCACACTCAACTTCAATGCTATAAAAAAGAAATATGTAGCATTGATAGTTATGCTAGAATATAGGGGGGAAAACTTTAGTGGAATTCATGTAGAAGAGTTCTGTCAATTATTTGATAAACACTTCAAATAAATAGTTCATTCATAAGCAGCAAGTAATATCCAGGACCTCAGTCCCAAATAATTGGATTTTTTTTCTTTCCAAAGTTGAAGAACAAGTCTCTTAATAATAAAAACAATGTCAAGAATCCATTTCCGTTCCCCTGTTATTAATTTCCGTGTAGCAATTTAAGTAATTCTAAAGAATACTAATATCCAATTATATTATAATCTGTACAAAAATAAGTCTCAACATTTTGAGGTATCCCAAATATATCCATGAATGAAGAATTCATTTTACAGCATTTCCCAAAATGCAATCATTTAATTCATGTACAAATACAGTTTGGTCTAATAAGAGAAACACTCATTTGTTTTGTTGAATAAGCCACAGTCTAAGATGTAATATATTTCAAGACAGTCTTCCATTGTTTCGACAAAATAAGGATCTCCAATTTCTTATTCCACTTAATTTTTAAAATTTGCATGTCAAGTTGACTTATTGCTAGCATGTGCGCATAAAGATTGATTGTGAGATTTTTAGACTCAAAAGCATTCACAATTTCAGGTGTTACTGATGTTAAAAATGCTGCAGGCTCAAATGAAGATGTTGTAAGTGTAAATAGTGGGTGGCAAAAGACAAAATATGTTAGTATTTCAACACAGACATTCATCACTGTAATTCAATAATTGGTCAAAAGTAAAAATCCTAGTATTCATTCCAAATACAATACAATACAATACAATAGTAGAGTTGGAAGGGACCTTGGAGGTCTTCTAGTCCAACCCCCTGCCTAGGCAGGAAACCCTATACCGTTTCAGACAAATGGCTATCCAACGTCATCTTAAAAACTTTCAGTGTTGGGGCATTCACAACTTCTGGAGGCAAGCTGTTCCACTGATTAATTGTTCTAACTGTCAGGAAATTTCTCCTCAGTTCTAAGTTGCTTCTCTCCTTGATTAATTTCCACCCATTGCTTCTTGTTCTACCCTCAGGTGCCTTGGAGAATAGCTTGACTCCCTCTTCTTTGTGGCAACCCCTGAGATATTGGAACACTGCTATCATGTCTCCCCTAGTCCTTCTTTCTCTTAAGCTAAACATACCCAGTTCCTGCAACCGTTCTTCATATGTTTTAGTCTCCAGTCCCCTAATCATCTTTGTTGCTCTTCTCTGCACTCTTTCTAGAGTCTCCACATCTTTTTTACATCCTGGCGACCAGAACTGAATGCAGTATTTCAAGTGTGGCCTTACCAAGGCATTATAAAGTGGTATTAACACTTCACGTGATCTTGATTCTATCCCTCTGTTGATGCAGCCTAGAACTGTGTTGGCTTTTTTGGCAGCTGCTGCACACTGCTGGCTCATATTTAAATGGTTGTCCACTAGAACTCCAAGATCCCTCTCACAGTTACTACTACTGAGCAAGGTACCACCTATACCGTACCTGTGCATTCCGTTTTTGTTGCCTAAATGTAGAACCTTACTCTTTTCACCATTAAATTTCATTTTATTAGATAGTGCCCAATGTTCAAGTTTGTCAAGATCCTTCTGTATCTTAAGCCTGTCTTCTGGAGTGTTGTGTTGTGTTCCTTGACTTACGACTGGGGACTCCCTGTCTGACAGCTAGCAACAGCCAAGCCGCGTCTGATTGGCCAAGACGCGGCTTGGCTGAAGAGCGGGCTGTTTCTCTTCCCCTATTGGTTCCCCTGCTTGACAGCTCCATATAAATAGCTGTCAAGCAGGGGAACGGGGCTTCTCTCCTGTATTGCTGTTTCTGCTTGTTGCAATAAATCGTTTGGCGTTTACCTCAGCTGTGTCCAGCCTCGTCTTTCGTTCACCATTTAATATGTTGGCTATTCCTGCCAGCTTGGTGTCATCTGCAAATTTGATGAGTTCCCCATTTATTCCCTCATCCAAATCATTGATGAAGATGTTGAAGAGTAGTGGGCCTAAAACAGAGCCTTGGGGTACTCCACTGCATACTTCCCTCCATGTAGATGCAGTTCCATTGAGGGCTACACGTTTAGTGCGGTTGGTCAGCCAGTTACGAATCCATCTGGTGGTGATGCTGTCTAACCCAGTGATGGTTACTGAAGTAATGGGTATGGGTATAAAACTTAGAAAACCAAAAGCAAACCATTCAAAATGGTTGATCAGACTGGAGGCCAAGATAAAGAAATGGAAGATCAAAATGGAAGATCAGACTGGAGGCCAAGATAAAGAAATTAAGATTAAATGTGAGTAACTTAAAGAACATGGCAGAGCAAAAAAATAGGAATATAATTTTTAAACAAGTCTAATAAAAAGATATTGACTTAGTACCAGAAAAAAATGAAGAGGCTTTGGAAACGATAAAGCAACAAATAACAGCAATAGTTGGAAAACTGAGTTCTCAGAGGCACAAATGATCCAATTTAAACAAAATCAGCTACATCAGACCAGAGGCGATTCTACCAACATATAAATGGCAGTAGACATTCTGACAAACAAAAAAGAAGGGAAATAATCCACATTTGGAAAGATCTATAGGAAACCCAAGAAGACTATAATAATATTACTGATTGAATAAATGAATTTGAAGATGGATTTAATAAAAAATTAATGGCAGAACCAGTAATAACAGAAATGGTTAAAATGGGGTGCAAAGTATTAGAAACTGGACATGTCCTGGAAATGATCAAATATATGACTTTAGCTCAAATATCTCACTAGCTGACATCCAATTATAAATCTCTGGTTGTCACAGATGCCTGGGATCCTCAGGCACTTTGCTGCGAGATGGAGAGGGGGCTTATTTCACACAGTAGAGATGCTAGGATTGTTAGTTACCCTATTGCAATCCAAGGAAACAGCAATTTCAGAGAAAAAATAAGTTCTCATGCTTTGTCATTTAATATTCATTTCAGCAGCCAAGTTTTTTTTTAAGTGAACTTTGTTTATAGGACACAACAATGACTGCTATAGAGCAATATATATTATTAGCTGGTTTATTGTTTGCAAAATGCAAAAATACAGTACTGAATAAACAGCTTGAAAAATGCCCTGACTTGCTGGTGACTTTTAATGGGCTTAGTTTCCTAACAAAATACCCACAGGAGTCTTGTAGTGTAAGATTTGTTTTATTTTTCTGTTTAAACATGTCAGATGAAAAAGCTGAACTGGTTGGCCCTGAGCTTAACAGAGTTATATTCAGTGTAGCATCCTCTGTCATTTGAAAGTTATCCTATATTCTGTCATTTCCCAAACTGAATGCTGACTATTTAACCACCAAACTCCAGCCGCTACTTCTTACACAACCAGTTTAATGTTGTTGTTTTTGAGGAAAAAGATGTTGTTTGTAAGGAAATCACTTCAGACAGCGGGAAGAAAGGCTCTCTCTATAAAAGAGATACCACTCACGCAGAAAATTATCACGTCATAAAGATAAATAGGATTGGATTTTTATCCCTGACATCTAGTTTCAATGAGCAGCAAATGCTTTTGAGTTGAAGAAGTTCAATCATGTGATCCTTTAAAGCACTGTACGAGAAAAAAATAGGGTTGTCTAATGTCCTGTTTGTAGATTAAAGTTTCAGTCACTTTCTAGCTCCATCTTTCTTTCCTTCTCCCTTCGTTTGATTTGAATTTGCCTCTTTTTAAAATCCTTTAACCGATATTATTAATAGTAATATATGCACCAAATCAGAAACAAGAGGAATTCTATAGGAAATTACACAACAAAATAAACGAATTAGAATATGAAAATATTTGCTTAATTGGGGATCATAATGCAATAGTGGATTAAAAAATGGACTATGAAAGCAAAAAAACAAAAACAAAAAAAAGTTACCCAAATTCTTTTTTGAGATGGCAATGGAATATAAACTACGTGATATTTGGAGAGAAAGGCACAAAACAAGAAAGCAATATACCTTTTATTCGAACCCCCACCAGTCCCTATCAAGAATTGACATGGCTTGGCTTTCATCTGGTCTATGTAATCAATTAGACGAAATTAAAATAGAAGCAAATGAATGGGCAGATCATAATCCAATAAAATTAAGATGGAAAGGTCAAAGAAGAAGAAAAAGATGGATGATGAATTCAAATATTATAAATGAAATAGAATACACTCAAATGTTGGAGAAAGAATTAAAACAATTTTTTAGAATAAATAAAAAAGAAGACACCTCAATTCAAAATCTCTGGGATACTATGAAAGCATACACAAGAGGCCTCACAATTACCTACATGGCGAGAAAAACTAGAAAACAAAAAGAGCAACAAGAATGTATGCAAAAAGAACTTATGGAAGCCGAAGATGAACTACAGAAAGACCCAAAGAATAAAATTAAAAAAGAAAAAAGAGAGATGATAAAACATACGATCAACTTAATAACTCAAAAGGAATTAGCACAGAAAATTAAAGTGGCCAGACAAAATTACTTTGAAGGAGCCAATAAACCTGGACGATGGCTGGCATACAGATTGAAGAATGAAAGAGAAAAAAGGATGATATACCAATTAAAAGAGGATGAGGGAATAATTCAATACAAAGCAGAAGTAAAGAAGCATATTATTCATAAATACTTCACAAAACTATACATGCAAGATAGTATGGAGGAAATCAAGATAAAATATTATTTAAACACAGAAAAGATAACACCAATCTCAAAAGAACAAAGGGAGGGGATAAACAGGCCAATAACATTAGCCGAAGTGGGGGAAAAAACTTTTTTTTTTTAAAAAAAAGGCCTTCTTTATAATAAAAGTTCCATGGTCTTTATAAATATGAACAATTCTAGTTGGCCTGAAGCCAAGACTGAACAGGATACCTTATATGCCAGATCTGTTCCAGTATACGTGAGTTCCCATTGTTATACAGGAAAGTCCACAGCATCTCTAATTAAACTTTGGAATATTGTGCTATCAGGACTGGTTATCATGCCAAGAATTTTACTAACGTTCAGTTAAACTCCTTGCAAACTTTCTGTTTTAAAACAGCAAAGTGGATATTTTGAAACTTGAATCTTCTTAAGCTGCTCTCTTACTCTTTTGAGTCAGAACACCTAAACTGGGCCATTAAGAAAATACCTTCAACTATTGTGACATATGTCAATCAATCAATCTTACTTGGACACATTGTAGACCAGAAAATGATGATATATTCAAAAAGTTAAAAGAAGGTCATTTCTGATTTGTTTGGGGAATTTGATCTAGATGTTTGACTCAGGAGGCATTCCATTCTACCTTGATAGCTAGCAATAGAGCAAAATTTGTTAAAAAGAAAGGTTTGTTATCCCATAATCTTTCTTTGTCCAGAGGTTTCTAAACTATGTCCTTTAAATATATCATGGTGACTTTGGGACAGAATGAGATGAAATCTGTAGTGATAATAGATACTGCATTTGGGGAAGCTGTGTTAAAAATATGTAGAAAAGAAAAGATGTGCCCACAATCAGCAGTGACTTTCACTACAATTGAGGTTATTGCTGGAGTTTGAAACAAAGCTGTAAAGAATTATCTTACTGGGTGTCCTATTATAAGAAATAAAATATAGGGAAAAATAGATAAATAGAATTTGAACCTGAGGTAAAATGAAGACATGTTACAGGAGGGAAAAGAACAAGCCACCAGATTACGTTTGGATAAGAGTCAGAGGCTCACAAAGAAATTATTCCTCAAAATCATGCCAGACTGGAGGATAGCTGTTAGATCTGGGCAACGAGAGACAGACTGCGGACACGACGTGACTTAACAGCTCTTTATTAGTAATAGTAGTGATCCAGCTTACTCTGTGGTCGGAGGGTTCCCCTTTTATAGGGATGAGGCACGCCCATTGACCAATCAGAGGAATACCTGTTTCCCGCTGTAGGAGCGGACCTGAGGGAAGACTTATCCCGATATATGCTAATATCTAACACCCCTCCCCTCCTAGATGGGACGTTGCGGTAGGTGACATAGTCCTTTAGGTAGGTGGGTGTTTGTCTTGCTCGGGAGGAACGTCGGAGTTCAGGTTGTGTTGAAGTACTTGCAGGATTGGTTTCCTGTTGGGTTGAAGTAGTTGCAGGATCGGGTGCTTTTTCTGTTTCTGGAGGTCTTGCGTTTTCGATGCTCTTTTCCCTGGTATCTTGTTCGGCTGCGATGACGGGGGTTTGCTCAGCGGCTGTGATGACGGGGGGTTGCTCAGCTGCGTGCGTGATGTCCTGTCCCCCGCTTAGCTCGCCGGTGTCGTCGTTTCCTGGGATGAAGTTTCCCTGCGGTTGTCTTTCTGTGGACAGGAAACTTTCGCCCTCATCCCTTAAGTTGGAGTGTGCTAGGCGACCTCGAAGCTGATCGATGTGCCTTCTCCAATTCCGCCCATCTTCAAGCTCTAACAAATACGATCGAGGGCCCATGATGCCAATGACCCTTGCCGGTATCCACAATGTCCCCCCTGTGTAATTTTGAGCATAAACAGTGTCTCCTTCTCTAAAAGATCTGACCTTACTTGTAGAGTCTGGGGGAGCCGAGGTAGAATAATTCGGGTGGAGCCTGTCCAGGTGAGATCGTAGGCGGCGACCCATTAGTAGTTCAGCGGGGCTTCTACCCGTCGTTGCGCTCGGGGTAATGTGTTGAATGAGGAGGTAATGGTCAATGCGTGTTTGCCAATCCCCCGGGCCCATCCTGGCGAGGGCCTCTTTCGCGAACCGCACCATTCTTTCTGCCTGACCATTGGACGCTGGATGGAATGGCGCGATGAGGGCGTGTCTGATTCCCAACCCTGCTAAAAATGTTTCGAACTGCATGGCCGTGAATTGGGGCCCGTTGTCCGATACTAACAGATCTGGTAGACCATGGGTGGCGAAAAGCCGCCTAAGAACCTTTATAACTGCCTCTGCCGTGGTTGATGTCATTAGGACTACATCCAACCATTTAGAATAAGCATCTACAACTATGAGGAAGGTTTGACCCTGGAATGGCCCTGCAAAATCAATATGAATGCGTGACCAGGGTGCCTTGGGTTTCTCCCATTCTGTGGCGGGCGCTTCCGGGGGTGCTGGTCTCGACTCCTGGCATGGATCGCAAGTGGCCACCCACTCCTCTATTTCTTTGTCCATATTGGGCCACCACACATAACTTCTCGCTAACGCTTTCATTCTCACGATCCCCGGATGCCCCATATGTAAAGCATTCAATACCTTTTTTCGTAGCGCAAAAGGAATAACAACTCGATCCCCCCACAACAAACATCCCTGTAACACGGAGAGTTCGTCCCGTTTAGACCAAAACATTTTGAATTCCGGGCCCACATTTCCCTTTGGCCACCCCCTCCATACCCAAGTTTGCACTTGTTTTATTAAATTGTCCTTCGAGGAGAACCTTGCAACGTCGTAAGAAGAAACCGGTCCCGAATCCAAACAGTCAATGAGCAATACCGGTACTTCTGGAGTGGGGTCTGGCAAAATGTCTGGTAATGGGCAACGGCTGAGCGCATCTGCGTGCCCTAGAGTGGAGCCCGGTCGATGAATTAACTTGTAAGAGTACGCAGCCAGGAAAACAGTCCACCTGGTCATACGTGGAGAAAGGGAGACCGGAGTGGGGCGATTTCCCGCCAAAAGTCCTAACAGCGGTTTGTGATCAGTAATGAGTTCAAAATCGCGGCCGTAGAGGTATTCATGGAAACGTTTCACACCTGCAACGGCAGCCAATGCTTCTCTGTCCATTTGGCTGTAGTTCCTTTCGGCCGATGAAAGAGTTCTGGAGTAGAAAGCAATGGGTGCTTCTTTCCCGTCGGGCATCCTGTGGCTGAGGACTGCTCCAACCCCGAACGGCGATGCGTCGCAGGTCAATACCAGCGGGAGGGTCTGACTGTATTGTACAAGTAGTGAGTCAGTGGTGAGCAGGCGCTTTACCCCGGCGAATGCTGCAGCTTCTGCTCGTCCCCATCTCCATGGTGCGTTCCTCTGGAGTAGACGGTGTAGTGGCTCAGCAACGGTCGCCTTCTGTCTCAGAAAAACGCTGTAGAAATTAAGTAGTCCGAGGAAGGCCTGCAACTCGGTTTGATTTCGTGGTGTGGGGGCGTCCTGGATCGCCTTAATTTTCTTTTCAGTGGGGTGAATTCCCTGACCATCAATTCTATAACCCAGGAATTCTACGCTAGGCACGTTAATTTGGCATTTTTCTTTTTTCAGGCGGAGACCCTTCTCTCTGATTCTGGCCAAAACCGATCTGACTCTTTTGTTTAGTTGCTCCTCGTTTGCAGCGGACACCAAGATATCGTCAAAATATGGGACGACTCCCGGTATCCCTTGCAACAGTCGTTCCATGACGCTCTGGAACAATCCTGGAGCAATACTTACGCCGAATTGTAGCCGGTTGCATTTAAACGCTCCTCTGTGCGTCACTATAGTCTGGGCCTCCGCTGTGGCGCTATCTACTGGCAGTTGCTGGTAAGCTTGTGCCATATCTAATTTAGCGAAAACTTTTCCTGGCCCCAATGAGTGCAATAGGTGCTGTACTACGGGCACCGGATATGCGCTCTGTTGTAGCGCGACATTAATTGTGCATTTATAGTCTGCGCACAAGCGGACTGATCCGTCTGACTTAACTGGGGTCACGATAGGTGTCTCCCAACGCGCGTGATCTACCGGCTCCAGGATTCCTTGTTCCACTAACTTATCTATCTCTTTATCTATTTTTGGGCGGAGTGCAAAAGGCACTCGTCTCGGTTTAAGCCGGATTGGCGCCACATTTGGATCTAAATTGAACGATATTGGTTTGCCCACATACTTACCAAGACCGGAGCTGAACACATCCTCGAACTCCTTAAAGATCTTTTCAGCGCTGCTGTTTCTCACGGCGTTGATTCCGGTGACTTCTAATCCCAGGGCTTCAAACCAATCAAGCCCCAGGAGGTTCTGCAATGGCGCGCTGGAGATGGTCACGGGCAGCTGGGCTTCGATGTCCTTAAACTGGATGTGGAATGTGCCTTGGCCCACGATGGGGACTTGGTTCCCCTGGTAGTCTCGTAGCAGGACGTCAGGAGCGCGCAGTTGGCTCTTTCTGAGGCTGGGAATGGCCTGTTTCATGGATGCCCATGAAATGATCGTCAGGGTTGATCCTGTGTCAACCTCCAGCTCGCAGGGTGAGCCCTCCAAGAGGACTGTGACTTTCAGCCTTTTGGGCCGCTTAGGGCGGACCTGATGTATCGTGGTGAGATACGTTCGCAACTCCTCTCTCTGGGTCAACTCTATCTCATCGTCTATATCCTGAAAATACTCTCGTTGAGCGTCTTGGTAGAACGCTCTTTCGGCTCTCTGTGTGAATTCTCTCTGGGGATACGCTCGCTCACTTTCTTGTGAGTAATCTCTCTGGGAATACGCTCGTTCAGCTCTTTGGGGAGTTTCTCTCTGGGTAAACACTTGTGGATTTTTCTCTGGGCGCCCTTTTTGATTTCGCCAAGCCCCTGGGTTGGGCTTCTGTTGGCGGTACATGGGTGGCTGCCGTGAGGCAGGGACTCCGCTCCGGCACACTCGTGCGATGTGCCCAAGTTTGTTGCAGTGCGAACAAACAACGTTCCTGAACCTGCAAGTAGACCTGGGGTGATTCCCTCCGCAGCTTGCGCAGGGCGGCAAACGGGATCCGGGTTTCCCCCCAGGCCTCCAGTGACTGCTCTGCATTAGGTGACTGTCCTCGAACTCGGGATCCACGTAGTCGGGGCTTGCGTCTTCGTAGTGGACTCTGGTTTGTCTCGGTGCTGGCTGGGTTTCGTTGACCCTTCGTTGTATGGTCACTGCTGATTTCTCCGCTGATTCCGACGCTCTTGCTTTGTTCAATGCTGACTGTAGGGTTAGATTCGGGTTGGCTAACAGTTTCTTTTGCAACGAAATGTCTCTTACCCCACAGATGAATTGCTCTAAGATATGCTCTTCCAAATCCCTGTATTCACAGTGGGCTGCTATTCTTCGTAGAGCTGCAACAAATTGGTTAATGGATTCTCCCGCCTTTTGAGTCCTCATGTTGAACTCTTTGCGGCTGACATGGCGGGACGGTTTTGGCGCGTAATGTGTTTCCAAGGCTTGTTTCAGCGTCGCCCATGGTACTGCTTGTATTGGAGTAGGCGCGGTGAGGTCTCTGGCCGTATTGAAGACTTCCTTTCCGCAGTAGCCGAGGAAGATATTTTTCTTTCTTGCATCGGTGATCCCCGTGTACTCATTTGCTTCGAGGAAACACTCGAAGCGAATCATGAAGGCTTCCCATTCGTCGGTTGCTGGGTCGAAAGGAGCGGGGGGAGCATGCATCGCCATCTTCTCAGTTTGAATTTGCCGCGCTGCGGTGATCTGAGATGGCTGCCGGAATTTCTGCCGAATTCCTGGGCTGGATCAAATCCGGAGATTCTTGAAGTAGCGTTCTTCGTCCTATCTGTCTCTCAATCCCACCTTCGTCGCCAATGTTAGATCTGGGCAACGAGAGACAGACTGCGGACACGACGTGACTTAACAGCTCTTTATTAGTAATAGTAGTGATCCAGCTTACTCTGTGGTCGGAGGGTTCCCCTTTTATAGGGATGAGGCACGCCCATTGACCAATCAGAGGAATACCTGTTTCCCGCTGTAGGAGCGGACCTGAGGGAAGACTTATCCCGATATATGCTAATATCTAACAATAGCAATCAAAGATAAAATAGCTAACAATCAACCATCATACAAATGGTCATGATTGATCAGCAAAAGGCTGAGCTGAACATGGTAAAGAAGATATATGGAATATTTCTGGCAAAGGACAAAGGGACAACTGTACATGTTTCTGTTGGAATCCCCCTAATTTGTCCACAGAGCTATCAACATTGAAGTGCTTTTGTTCAGTGGCTAAGACGCTGAACTTGTCGATCAGAAAGGTCGACAGTTCGGCGGTTTGAATCCCTAGCGCCGCAAAACGGAGTGAGCCCTCATTGCTTGATCCAGCTTCTGCCAACCTAGCAGTCCGAAAGCATGTAAAAATACAAGTAGAAAAATAGGGACCACCTTTGGTGGGAAGATAAAGGCGTTCCGTGCATCTTCTGCATTTAGTCATGCCGGCCACATGACCATGAAGACATCTTCGGAAAGCACTGGTTCTTCGGTTTTGAAATGGAGATGAGTACCACCCCCTAGAGTCAGGAACAACTAGCACATATGTGTGAGAGGAACCTTTACCTTGATGTGGGTGTATACATGTGTCTGTGATGTTTAAGTAATTATTCTAATCAACAGACTTTGTATGTCCTGCTTGTTCCCTTGAGCATATTTGCATTACTTCACAAAAACTTGAACGGTTGTATTTCTGTTGAAAGTGTGACTGACCACTAAGAAGTCCCATATATTGTATGTACCTGGATTAGCCCTTGATTAAAATCTCATTCTAATCTTATTAAAGGTATTTGTGTGATTGATTTGACATCATTGTATATGGAATATGTGGACAAATTCAAGTTGTCTGAATTGGAGGGCACTAAAACCTTGCTGGAGAGTGTCCCCTTCACTGCAAAATGTCTGTTTGCTGAAAAATCCACCTGCAATGGCATGTAAGCCCTTTTGAGCTTTAAACATTAGTGTTAGCTTTCCAGTCCTTAAATTCTGTTTTGCCAAAATAGAACTGTAGTGTTGGCATAACATTATCTTTTGTGATTTAAATATATACACAGCAGGTGGATGCTAAGTATACAACATGTCATTTGTTGATGCAGCTATTCAGAATAAGCCATAGAGGTATAAAGAACAGCTGCTATTACAAGCTAGCTAACTGGGTGCCCTATTGAATTAACAGTAGTAGTAGCATTATCCAAGTTTAATTTAAATTCAGCCTTAGATATTCAGCACCTGGCCTGGAATATATACATTGTGCCCAGTTCTCTGTCATATGCTTATCATCTCATGAAAGTGAAGATGAGGAAAATTCTAAGAAATATGCAGATTATTGTGTACTGTATTACTACTCAGAGAACTGGTAAAAATGGAAATGCTTTGCTTTTTACTCAAGTTGCACTGTTTTAGACCACAGTAATCTTGGATCAGAGAAACTGGTCTGCAAGACTTCTGTGTGGTTTTTCCTCCAGCAATTTGGCAATTTGCTTCAAACAAAACCTGTCACCAAATCTTCAGCTACACAATTGGATACTAATGGATCATTTTTTTCCTTCCACATAACACCCCACCCCCAAATAAAGCTCTTGGTTATGAATTGTTCTAGTTTTGATTGCTGTAATTAAGAAGCAGTGCATAGACATCAAATAGCATCACACAGGTATAAAAACACCAAGGCAGTGAACTCAGATTTGTTCAGCAAAGGAAGTTGCTGATAAGCCAACAATTCATGCTCCATCCCTTATCTGCTAAGTGAGCAATTTGATACCAATCCATCACTCTCTCTTAAGTATACCCATCTCTGTGCTTTTATACCTTTCCTAATCCTTGAGTTCATTCCTTCCTCTTTACCTCTGGAGCAAACTTTTCCAGTCTGGAGATCCTTAATTCTAATTCTCTCACTAGCTCCACTATGTTTAACAGCAGATACCTTGACATACATACCTTAATATAACTTTGTTTACTTTCCTCTGCACTTCTATTTTTTACTTTTGCTGAGTGTGCCTTCATTCACCCGATCTAACAATCTGGGTCCTAATTTTACTGACCTTGGAAAGATGGAAGGATGAGTCAACCTTTAGCCGGTGAGATTTGATCTGCAGAACTGCAGCTAGCAGTCAGCTGAAGTAGCCTGCAGTAATGCACTTTAACCACTGCATCACCTTGGTTCTTTATTTGCATCAAGATATCTATTCAATGCTAGTTGCAGAATTTACGTGATTGAATTAATTGTGTACATATTGTCATTTGCCTCTCACCTAACAGGTATCCATAAGGATATAGGAGACAAAAAATATTTCTGTATTTGCTTGTTCCATAGATACAACCAAGTGTATCCATGGAATATACTAAGTGCATGCACTTAGTGTACAGTGGGTCTCCAGGCTGCTGGGTTAGTTTGTGGTTGAAAGTATTGTCCAGAATACATCCAGCAACTCAGTACAGTACCTTGGATATGGATGTTGGGGGAACCAGTCAGTGTGCATGTAGCATTAACTCAATCTTAATAAGAGACTGATGATCCAGCTGTAATGTTTGAATTAATCAATTTTTGTACTATATAATAGAGAAGAATTATATTATTGAAATATTACAGTACTGATGAATCTGCAATTTGGATAGGCCTTTTCTAGTAACTATATATTTGATAATAGGAAATAGTGGCAAGTCTTATGTAGAACAATAACATGAGAAACCTCATTCCTTTGCTTGGTTGCACAGACATGTATATCTGAATCAGAATCAGAACAGAGCTGGAAGGGACGTTGGAGGTCTTCCAGCCCAGCTCCCTGCTGTGATATTATGGAATGTCACTAGGAGAAGATCAGAGCTAATTAATGTCTGTATCTGATAGGTTTGAAAATACAGAAAATGAAATTTGGCTCCTGCCATTTTTCCCCTCCTGTAGAATCCTTAAGTTGTACATGATGATGAGAAAAATATTACTTTGATCAGGGGGTTTGCAAGACAAGATAGCACAAACATAGCCACAGAGCTTCAGCTGGAATTCTTCGGGGGCCTTAAACCTGCCAACTGCTAGGAGGACTCAGTGGGATCAAAGCCAGCTTAAGTATATATTGCTGATTTCTGTGAGTTATTGGAATTCTCCCAGGGAAGTTGTGGGTTTTTTTAAAAGAAAAAAATCTCT
Source organism: Natrix helvetica (assembly GCF_964273705.1). NCBI lineage: Eukaryota > Metazoa > Chordata > Lepidosauria > Squamata > Natricidae > Natrix > Natrix helvetica. The sequence continues at coordinate 112,083,316 of NC_138550.1, forward strand.
CTCAAGCAGTAGCACTTCGTCGAATCTAACAGAAAATGATGCGCAGCAAATATTGCAGCAAAAAATGTTGAAACATTTAAAAGACTAATTATTATTCTGAAACAGATTATGGGCATTTTCAAAAAGTAGGTGGTCAACATGTACACCAAAGTAGTCACTGGAGTACATTTTTTTTCCTTTCTTTTTGTATAATTTTATTAAGGATTTTTTTTTAAAAAAAGAAGATAAAATTAATACAAACTAATATAAAGTGAGAAAAAGAAAAGAAGAGAAAGCTAAAAGTCTAAGAAAGGGGGGAAGTAAAAAGACATAGAAAGAAGATAGAAAGAAGTATCTTCTGATCTTTGCAGTAGAAGCAGTCCTCGACTTACAACAGTTCGTTTAGTGACTGAGCTGAATAATGTGACATGATTGTCTTTCATATCATGTGATCAAAATGTGGGTGCTTGGCAACTGGTTCATATACATGATCTTTGCTGCGTCCCAAGGTCATGTGATTACTTTTATGACCTTCTGACAAGCCAACTCAATGGGGAAGCCAGATTCACTTAACAACCAAGTTACTAACTTAATAACTGCAGTGATTTATTTGACAACTGTGGCAAGAAAAGTTGTAAAATGGGACAAAACTCACCTAACAAATGTCTCACTTAACAACGGAAATGTTGTGCTTGCTTGCAGTCATAACTCAAGGACTACCTTTAGTTATCAGTACAACTATAAACTTATTTCTTACTCTATGCTTACAAGGGAACTCTCTTCTTTTTTTAATCTATTCTGTCTAATCAAAACCATAAATCTTGTTCATTATTTTATGTTTCACACAAAATGTCTACAAGAGGTTTTCAGTCACTAACAAATGATGTTGTTGTTATTGTTAGTTGCGAAGTCCTGTCCAACCCATCACAACACCATTGACAATGTTCCTCCAGGCCTTCCTGTCCTCTACTATCCTCTGGAGTCCATTTAAGGTCATGCCTACTGCTTCGTTGATTCCATCCAGCCACTTCATTCTCTGCCGTCCCCTTCTTCTTCTTCAAATGTAGCTATTGTCTTTTTTCTATCAAAGAACTGCCTTTATCTATTGCAGCAAATTCCATCATCTTCATCAATCATTCATATTGCAGATAATGCCAAATCTTTCCATCTTTGTGTGTATAATAGAGTATGTACTTTTCAGGAAGAAGAAATAAACTTCTTGCTTGTCACCTTAACTAACATTTTAATTGTTTGCCAAATCAGGTGATGATATATAACAATCTAAATAGTCACAATCAATAAAAGCAGAAACATCTTGATTTTTTTTTTTAAAAAAAGTATTGGGGATTTTTAAAAATGCCCTACAGGGTTTTTTGGGAGTTTAGGCATAATAACTAAGTATGCATTCTCTTAAAATATACTTCAGATAGCCAATTATGAAAATCTGGAAAAAAATGTATTAAAGAGATTTTGCAAGAGATGGTTTAAATTGTTCATATTTGCACATCAAAAGGTACAATAAAATTAGTATACAATACTCACAGAGGTTGGTGAGTTATTCACTAAAGCAGTTGTTCTCAACCTTCCCAATGCCACGACCCTTTAATACAACTCCTCATGTTGTGGTGACCCCCAACCATAAAATTAGTGTCTCTGTTCCTAAGACCATCGAAAATATGTGTTTTCCGATGGTCTTAGGCGACCCCTGTGAAAGGGTCATTTGACCCCCAAAGGTGTCCTGGCCCACAGGTTGAGAACCACTGATGTAAAGGATTCATGCTATATACATGTAAAGGAGAAATTAATCTTATTGTAGTGTTACCTTTGTAACTGGAGTGCTGAACTAATATTTGAGGTTCAACTCTAACCTGAAGCTATGAAACTCAGTGAGTGACTCTTAGCTAGTTGTTCATTTTCCCAGAGCAACCTACTTTACAAAATTATTACTGTGAAGATAAAATTGAAGAAAGAGCAGAATGTACACCGGCTTCAGTTCTTGGAGTCTTCAACTACACTCATAAAAGCCCCGAGTTTGTCAGTCTACCTGTGAAAAGTGTTCCTTAGTCTTCCTAGAAAAAGTGTTCCTTAGAAGATCCCATTCTAGGGATGGGATGGGACAGCCTCCCACCAGCAGAAGACCTCTGATCTATTTCAGACTAAGTACACATACATGGGGGTGGTTGTAACGATAGAACAGAACAGGGGCAAACATAATCCAAATGTCCAGGTGTCACAGAAAGGTAGTGAGCCAATCAGAAATTAAGTCAAATTTCAGGCAGCATATGGGATGGGATCCAGACAAATGAAAGCATGGAACCAAGATTGTAGTGATTACCCCTTGTTACTCTTTGAGGTTGCATAGGTCAACAGAGAGTCGTGGCAAGGATTCCAAGAATACTGATTTATTATAGTGCCATAGAATATAAGTTTGTTTGCTATAGTGGTCAGGCTAGAAACTAGGGGACTGAGTTATTGTCCTGCCTTAAATATGAATCCCGTTGGGTGACCATGTGGCTGTTATTCTCTCACAGATCTAAGAAGGAGGCAAGGGCAAATGATTTCCAAAAACCTGCTAAGAAAATGCAGGCACTTCTCCAGGCAGTTACCACGATTCAATGCTGACTTAAAGAAACAAATATATATGTATATATGTGTGTATAAACACAGTTCCCTTCTCACCCTTATGTGTCTTTTTGAATCTCAGATCTTCTACCAGAGGCCAAACCACAGGTTTAAAGGTTCAGTGTAGCATCTTAGCTGTTCCTAGCATTGCATTCTTTTGAACAGAGAGCTGTGATATTGTTATTGGGATCTGGTGGAGCCACTCTCCCAACTTAGTGGTCACAGCCCCATTGCCCCCACCTCTACTGGGACTACTTTGGCCTTTACTTTACTTGAGCATTTCCTACTTACTTTCCACTTAGTCAACGACCAGAAGACAGCAGTGGTGATATATGTAGTGGTGCAAGTGACAGCAACATCAGAAAGAAGAAGTATGAGAAACTGGAAAGGTACCAAATCCTGAAAGGTCAAAGTTACCATTACCATGGTGTCTGGTTGATTAGCTAGTAACTGCCTTTCAGTCTGGATCTGGAAGTCCCACATAATCTTAGTGTGCTTATTTTCCATGACCTTTTGTGGGATGATGCATCTGGACTTCGGAGGGTCTAGCCCATATTCGGTGTAGATTTGGTGTATGCACAATACCAGCTACTTGAGTTATGCTGTTCAAATCCCTGCCACCATGGATTTGACTGTCTCTGAGGCTTCTCTGCATCCTCTGTAACTTGGATCCTGTCTATATTTAACAATAACCAAAAATCTTCATTCACTCCTTTTTAATATATATATTTTATTATAATTATAATTATTATAATAAAATCTAATACAAACTAAATTTAAAGAAAAGAGAATAGAGAGAAGTAAACAACACAAGAAAAAAGGAAAATGAAAAGAAAAGTAAGAATATAATAAAGCGGAAAGAAATATATAGTGAAGTGACTTCCAATCTTCACGACAAGAGGCACAAACATTTGCATACATTTATCTCTTCATCCCATACTTCATCTCTTATCTATAAGCAAATCAATAAAGCATAATCTTTTCAGTCCTGGTGTCAGCAGAAAGTTCATAAAGAGTAGCCAGACTGAAGTTGACAACATATTTTAAACCTTGATCAAATAAGACAACTTCCTATTACTTCCTATTACCTTTATTTCTTTTACCTCATTCAAATAGTGTACAATTTGATTTCTCTTCATTTTTCGTTGTCGCATCATTATTCAAGTCTCTTTTAAATCCAGTAGAAAAAAAAGATTATCCAGGTCGTTCTCTTGGTTTGTCATTTGTATTTTTCCATTTTAAATTTTAAAACAGATATTTTTTTCCTGTAAATCCAGTGATACTTTTCTAAATCATTTTTTTGGCTTCCCAGTTGCAAAACCACTTCTGATATCTTCTCTATTTTGTCAGATAAAATTTGTTATACCTTTGACATTTCTTCCATAACATCTCTTGGTCATACTCTACCTGTAGAAGCAGATATCATTGTTCACATTGTTCACATTGTTGCTACTATTTTCTGTAGTTCTTCAAAAATGTTTTTGATAATTTTATTGTCATAATGTTTTGCACCATCTTAGAGGATATTTGTTCTCTGCCTAAAATTTTCATTCCCTCTAGTTTTATGTATATGAAATAAAGAAAATCTTTATTTATATTCTGTACAAACCAAAACAGAATTTATTTCCCATGAACAAGTGTTTGTACTTTATAGTTAATTTCAAACTCTTATTGTAGAAGTTTTAATATTCCAATTTTATCTTGTTCCTTAGTCCATTATGACTTTCTAGGATGGAAATCTTATTTAGCTTTTTGTGTTTATTTCAGATGCTTTAAATTTTATGATTGAATTTTTCTTTTGTTCAGGATTGAAGGCAGTCTTACTCAGCATTTTAAAACTTGTCATTTTGAAAATCTCTAACAGCTTGGAAATAATAAATCATCAATTTCCAAAAATGATTAGATAGTAATGGTTGCCAACTTAGCATCTTTTAAAAGTCTCCACCATGGTTGCAAACAAGATAGCTAATGTGATCATTTCCAAGGACTCATAGTGGTACATTTCTGCCAACTTACCCTGCAATAAGATGGGCAGCTAATAAATTTTACAAAATAAATAAATAAAAAATTCATTTCTGAAGTCCTTGACCCCTCTCCCATTCCAGAGGCTGATATTTGTTCAAAGTATGAGTTCTAGGATTTAGAAGAGACAGTTACTGCTCTATTCTACTGTAAAATAAATGTGTGTGTGTTCCAGCATAACTCTGAAATGCCTTGAGCAATTTCAACCAAACTTGATACACAGATGACCTACCCTCTGGAGAAAAATAAGGTGAGGGTAAAATACCCCTAAAACCCCTTGGGGTGTGTGTTCTGTTAAGATACAGCCTGTTGTGCCTTAAAATGTCTTCTACTGTACTGCTGTAAAATAGCTTCTACTCTGCAGTGCAGTGAGTTGCCATGGTAACGGCTTCACAGTAGTCCACAAGGGGGCTCCCTCTGGTAAGGGGGAAAATCCAATATTAGAAATTACGTTAGGTCGGGACATTTTCCCCCTATAAATAAATATTGGGACAACTGGGTTATCGGCTAGTGATCTATAAATTCAACACTCTTCAGTAATATATAGCACTTACAAATACATTAACGTCAGATGGAAGTCTTGATCCAGAAGACTCTTGCATGAAAAATAATACCTTTTATTATTTTTAATTAAATATTCTTAGTATTGAGGAATTTATGGAAGCTTCCATTTTATATGCAGAGGAGTAAAGCTATTGTTGCTTGTCATATTTTTATTTAATGTAGGTTTGTTTTTCTTTTTAAAATCCCTTTAATTAACTATGAATTATTTCTTTGCTTACAAGATTGAGATAAAAATGCAACCCCAAATTGTGCTTTTAAAGTGTATCAGTTCATTACCCAGGAATTTGTTTTGTTTTGTTTTGGCACCAATAAACTCACTGGGAGAAGGAGTCGGTCCTAAGTTTCTAACTTAGCTATTTCTAAAACTGACAGTGGATGATGACAAGGACAAGATAACATTTACTGTCGAGACAGGAAATTCTCATAGATAATACAAGAATATTTCTTCGATTCATGGAGATTCTCCTGACACTCTTTAAAAAATAAAAGGGTTTCTAAAATCTGCCTTTATAGAGCACATTTAACAGTTACATATTTTTGATTTCTCATCAAAGTACATACATTTACAGCCAATTAATATTATATTTTCTACGCATCCACCTGTGTTGTGTGAGTGCTGTAATATCGGGTTTTTTTATTCCTTGAAAGCTGCATAACTGGGCAGCTGTTTTTTCTCAACAAAGAGTCCTAAATATGAAAACTTTGTATTTTTGCTGAAGTGTGTATAAAATTCCACAAGCATTCTTCTCAAGCACTATACTTGGATCAAATGTGATTATTTTTTTATCATTTTATTGAGAAATGAATGATGCATTATAAGTGCATTGGCTTGCTAGCTTACTCATAGTATGCTTTTTAGTGTTCAATTTTAACCATATAACTAAAATTGTAATTCCACTGAATTCATGGGCAAAGCTGCATTAAAATAAGAATGCAATAACATGTTGATATTAAAACAAAACAGAATAAAGCAGCAAAACCTTCCTTCATAGATAGGGAGGGCTTCCATTATTGCTCTATAAATCTCTGTATTCCTCAATCATTTCCCTTTGCTCTTCTATATTTCTTCCTATGTACTTTATACTATTTTCACATAATTGTCAAAAAACGTTTCCTACATTATTCTCTACAAATGTAGCACTGTAAGTAGCTTTCAACAAAATAGGCCTGCCTAACACTCCTGAAGTTTTATAAGCTTCATTAAACAGGGCTCAAACCTTGCGAATCCCTAGGGACAAAGAGTCTTTTTTCCCCCTTTAGGTTACTATCCAGATCATAGCCTAAGTCAAGAAGTGCTTGCTATAGATATCATGATGAAAGATGTCTGTTAAAATGTGATATTGAAATCATTAAAATCTGGGAGATTTTGATTGTCCTTTCAGTCATTGGTATTGGCTTTGGTAAATATCATTACAATAATATTGGGAAATTGATAAATATCAATGACTATTAAAATGATTATTAAAATGTACTTTATGTGAATAGTGATGGTGAAAGCTTACTTTTGCTTTGAAATCAGAAAGAGTGCAGAGAAGACCAACAAGGATGATTAGGGGACTGGAGAATAAAACATATGAAAAATGGTTGCAGGAATTGATATGTCTAGTTTAATGAAAAGAAGGACAAGGATGACATTTGCAGTGTTGCAATATCTAAGATGCTACTACAAAGAAGAGGGGGTTAACCTCTCCAAAGCACCTGAAGGCTGGACAAGAACCAACAGATGGAAACTAATCAAGGAGAGAACCAACCTCGAACTAAGGAGAAATTTCCTGACAGTTAGAATAATTAATCAGTGGTATGCCTTGCCTCCAGAGGTTGTGTGTGCTTCAACACTGAATGTTTTAAAGAAGAGATTGAACAGTCTTATGTCTAAAATGGCATAGGGTCTCCTGCTTGAGCAGGGGTTGGGCTAGAAGAAATCCAAGATTCCTTCTAACTATGTTATTCTGTTACATATTTATATAGACAAGTATTAATTAGGATATGAAAAGAAAGACATAATCCCATACCTATTGTTATACAGAAGACACCAAAATTCTGCACCATATACAAATATGGTATATGTAATGAAAATCCATGGAAAGCACTGGTACACTTTTTAATTAAATAGTTTTTAAATTAGATTCTTAAAACAACAACACTGCATACTTCCATAGCTGTCCTAAATTATCATTCTCTTCATCTGATATTATGCTGTTTCAAATTAGTCTGTCAGTTTCATACCAAACTTGATAATAAAGATTATCAACAGCAGTTCAATATAGGAAACCATACTAAAGAATTATTAGACAAACTCAATGCCCTTGTTAATTCATTATTCAGACTTAAAAAGTGTGAAATATCGTTACTGAAAAGTATTGATATAGTGATGGCTATAATATATGTTTTTGTGCTTATGAACAACTATGTTTGTTGAGAAGAGGCTATCCAGAATGACTAAGGGATGGCATTTCAGGATCTTTTCAAATACATAACCATCCACTTATGGCATCTTGAACATGTACATTTAACATTTACAATAGGTAATATTAAATTACCTATTGTAACTAAGATCTGTTAGATGGATAAGAGATCATTTCAAAATCAGCTTGGGAGCTCTAGCTATATTGGGCCAAGTCAAGATCATAGGAATCTACCTATTTTCACATTCTTCATATCTATCAGGCTACATCCCTGGGAGAAAATTTAAAAAAAAAGATATTTAACCCATGACTCGTGAAGGTGCAGAATTTAGAAAAGATGTAGGAAGCGATAAGGACATTCACATAAGAGAATCCTAGATTTCACTTAGGACTATCAGGATGAAGAAAGGGCAAGCAGTTATTATTTTTCTCTCTCTGAAAATGCCAAATGCATCTCTATTTGAACTTTTATCTATGAAAGAACAAAGATTCCTTGAAAAGTGAAAAGCAGTGGAGAAGGAGACAATATTTATATTGAAAATTCTTAAGGTCATTCCAGACAGCAAGACTGGTAAATATCCTCTATAAACAGAATATCTAACCTATATTGATAACAATTTCTCTTCCAACTCTTGGAAAACTTATGAGAAAAGCTACATTATGGAAGCATGTGAAATTTCCCCATAACTATTCCACATGTAAAGAGTGCCTTGTTAGGAGTCAATTTTCAAAGATGGGCTGGTTCCATTAAAAAAAAACTTACGGCAGATGTTTTTTGAAAAGAAAAAAAAAAGAAAAAAGAGAGAAATGTATGCTTTTTTCTTTTTTCTGACAATGTATGGATATTTATCATAATTATTTTTGTGGGTTTAATTTTTTTAGTCATTAGTTTAAAACTAATAAAATAAATAAATAAATAATAAAAAAACAGGTCATTGCCTCTTAAGGCTCATGTCTCTTTTTAGGCAGCACAATTTAGTTCGTATAGGCCAGGGGTGTCCAAACTTGGGAACTTTAAGACTTGTGGACATGCTGGCTGGGGAATTCTGGGAGTTGAAGTCCACAAGTCTTAAAGTTCCCAAGTTTTGACACCCCTGGTATAGGCTAATTGCAGGAGTTGATTGGCTCCCTTGCAATGGCAGAAACATCATCTTCCTTCCTTCCTTCCTTCCTTCCTTCCTTCCTTCCTTCCTTCCTCTTTCAATTAGTTGAAAACCATCCCACCAATTCTCAACAATTATGGTTGAACAGGATTTGAAGGGGCCATTTAACCTGAGTAACCCATCCTTTCTTTCAAACTTCAATTTGTACTACTTAATAAATTGAACATGAAAACTCAGTAAAACATTACAAGCAGAGCCAAGGACTGTAATGGTCAATCTCTTTTTATAAGAAATAATATTGTAGGGAAATTAATTTGGAATTCTGGATATTGAATATAGATTTGCCACCCCTAACATTGGTGCTTTTTGTTATTTTGTATCATATATTCCCAATGTGAACAGGGTTATATGAATAAAAATTAAAGAATTCTGGCTATACATCTTACAAGTAAGCAATGCTATATGAACTAGGGTGGAAAGACACTTAAAGACAGTTTGCATGCAGCTAGATGCTGTCAACATAATTATAGTAATTACATGTTCAAAAGTTCTCTATAAAATAGTAAAACAATGCTAGCATATGATACATTATGAAAGGCAACAATTTACCAGCTAAATCCTTTACTAATAACAAGGTTATTTTAAATAAATTAATTTGCACCAAGAACCCAAAGATGTCTCGCAGATCTTGAAATAAAGATCAAATAGCCAGAATAAAAATCTGCAGTAAGACCAATGATAGACATGGACAAATTATAAATAACATAATTGAATTGTTGCTCTTTTGCACAAAATGAAGATTCACTTAATCTCATTTCAGAGATGGTGATGAAAATATCAACTTATTTCTTAATAATGAACATGCAATTAAACTTAAGAAAACACAAGACTGGAAGACTGCCTAATTATAAAATTTATTCTAATCACTGAAATTTTTCAATTTCCTGTTTACATGGCTTCATGAAGCATCTTCCTTTTTACAATTTAAAAACACTGAATAGCTTTGTGATATATTTTTTTTCATTATTTGGTAACTGTATTTAAAAATTGATACAGGTGAAATCAGTATTAAAATACTACAGATAAGAAAAAAAATCATTAAATGTGAAAAAGGTAAGTGGAAGTTTGATTGCTGTTAAGGTATATATTTTGCTATTATATTAGTTGTAAATAAAACAACCAGTTTGGTGCAGTGGTTAAGGCATCAGGTTAGAAATAGGAGATCTATGAATTCAAGTTCTAAATACAGCATCAAAGACTGCTGTTTTGCGGTCTCCTCATGAGGAATAACTGTATAGATCACTTCTGGGTGATCTCAGGTCCTCTCTTTATCCAGAGATGAAATACAGTTAAAGGGCTGGTCTACTCACCAACTTTTCATTCTGCCATAGTCATCAGCTCCTTGTTTCAACTTGTTCACTGAATGTTCTCTAATAGATTATTACTAGGGCAATGTAGAACTTTGTCCAAAAATCTTGCCTGGGAAAAGCTAAGTTAATATCCTCTTCATGTCAAACTGTTCTCCTAGTTATGCCAATTCAATTGTGTTCAGTACCAGATGGTTTTACCATTACGGCAGGGGTGAAATCAACTTTCCTTCGCTACTGGTTCACAAAACTGAGCGCGCACAAATATGTTTACATGCTCAAACATCAGAAATGGGACGTGATCACATCCAGGTGGGCGGGCGGAGCCTTCTACCAAGCACACCTGCAAAGGTAAGTAGAACAGCAAGGGGGGAATCCACTGTGCCATGTGATTTAGATTAGTTAGAAAGCAGGAAATCTGATGATTCTAGCTAATATAAATCACGCATCACAAATGATTGTCAGAAATACCAATTCGCCTGAACCGGTAGCATTTTTTACTACCAGTTCAGGTGAACTGGTCTGAATCGGTAGCATTTCACCGCTGCATTACAGCTTTCTAGAATTCTTTTCATTATTTCCTTCTCTAAGCCACATCTGAAAGATTTTCTTGTGATTGGGCATGCAAGTATTAACCAGATCAAATCCAGTTTGTTGTTTTGCAATTAGCCATGCTGGATAGCTGCTGCCATTTTAGTGGGCATTTCTGTTGTGTGGCATGAAGACTTTTTAAAAAAAGGTTTTCCAATTAAATATACATTCTGCAGTTACCTTTATATATGACATTAGAAAGCAGAAAATAAAACAAGAGGGTGAAGAAACATATAGTAAGCAACATTAATCTTTTATTGGTACCAAAGATTAGATTGTTTTGTGGTAATTAATTACGTAGGATCAATAAATACTCTTTGTTTACTGCTGTTCTGTGGGTGGATTTAATGGCTAAGTTTGTTTTTTATACGCATGAGAGATCTAAAATATGCCACTTTTTTCCTTTCTTTGAGAAGAAACTACCACAGAGACTGAGCAGTGGACTTTCATTGTTACTTAGTATTGATTACAAAAAGTGCTCTTAGTTTTCCCTCATTAATGCCAAGCAATGAAGCAGTCAGAAAGAAATATTATAAATCTAGTGCTTGAGAACAAAACTACTTCATCGTAACTACAGTGTTATTATGCAGAATTCATTCCAGTGAGATTTTCGAGAAATCTTTGCCTTAATTCAAAACAGGATCAAAATTGAATTTTTTATTTTTTTACAAATCAGTTCCCGATAACACCACAGAGATACTCATGTAGTTTTCTGGTCAACAATGCAAAACAGATTTGTCTTTGTTTTTTGTCCCCCCCCCCCCCCCGTTGCTCTTGTTGTTTTAACTTTCTAGTTGAGCCTACAGCCCTGTTTTTCCCTGGTGATCTCCCATATGTGTATTAACCAGCTCGCTGAGTTTGGATGAAGCTGGAACAATTGCAGTCAACTAGAAAAAAAGTAGAAAAAGAAGGATTTCCTGATGTTAAAAATTTGCTGTTCTTTGATATCTGAGTTTTAATTATCAAAAACCAGAATTCTTGGGCTTTGACAAAGATAAAAATAAGGACAGATGCCTCTCAGGTTCCTCTCTCTCTCTCTCTCTCTCTCTCTCTCTCTCTCTCTCTCTCTCTCTCTCTCTCTCTCTCTCTCTCTCCCTCTCTCCCTCTCTCCCTCTCTCCCTCTCTCTCCCTCTCTCCCTCTCCCTCTCCCTCCCTCCCTCCCTCCCTCCCTCCCCCCTCCCTCTCCCTCCCTCCCTCTTTCTCTCTCTCTCTCCCTCCCTCCCTCCCTCTTTCTATCTCTCTCTCTCTCTCTCTCTCTGTGTCTTTTGTCTTCCCTGATTTGGACCTCCAGTGTCTTGCAATTTTGTAAATAAACTTGAACTCTTCTAATCCAATTTCTTATACACTATGCTTCTTCCAATACATTTTTTTTCTAATTTCAAATGTGAAAGTACATATCTTAGGAAGTGGGAGAGAGAAAGCATCCTTTATCACCACAGGAGCCACATTCAATATTCAAAATCATGTTGTTTGGATTTTTTTAGTGATTTTAAGATCAGGGAGCTATTCTCGAAGATCAAATCCTTCTCTTTAGGAGAACAATGCTTCCAGCAAAGGCCTCCCTCCACCCAACTTCCAATCTTCTCTCAGTACTTTTGAGACTTATTAGCTTCTTCTATTCAATAATGCATTTCATGTGTAAATATTGTGTGGTATGGACATGTGTTTCTTAAGCACTTAAACATTAAGCCATATTCCCTAGTATCACATTACCTTAATAAATGGTTCAGAGAAAAGAAGACATTTAAACCTTTCTGTGAAATGAGGTCATTGCACTGCCTAAGGCTTTCCTGAGTAAGGTGTTAATGAAGATGTTACATCCTTCAGTACCCAACCTGTTATCCTTTCTGTTTCAAAAGAAAAATGCTTGAAAAGAACTGTGGAACTCAGACTTTCCACCAACTAAATAATCAGAAAGTAGAAGAGGTATGGGAATACTGAAGTAAATCTTAGTTTGTTTACAAGGAATTCAGTGTCTTGAGGACCTCTATTTAACTTTCGCCATGTTTGGAAGCTAAGGAAGATCAGATTTGGTTCATAATTGTTCAAGAGACCATGAGGGAATCCTAGTTTTAGGCTAGATTGGGAGATGAAAAATCAACCTTAGCAACTTTAAAGGTTGTTGACTTCAACTCCCAGAATTTCACAGCCAGCATTCTGGGAATGGAAATATATGCATTTTGAAATTGCTAAGATTGAGAAATGCTGGCATACGGTAACAATGGAGGTGCTATCCTATACTTTCCTCAAAACAAAATATCAAGAATATATCCGTAAAATCAGGACAAGCTGGGCCAAACTTGCAGGAAACTACTGTATCTAAGTAATTCAATAAGGTAAATATTAAAATAAGCAATAAAAGGGAGCCAATTTTTCACAATTTCTATGGATCTTACCATAGTTGTCATGCCTGCAAGCCATCTTTTCTTTTTGGACTTCTGGCCTGCCACACTTTCTACTGTGGGAAAATGGGAGGGGGGGGATTACCATATTTTTCGGAGTACAAGACGGACCGGAGTATAAGACACACCAAGATTTAAGAGGCAAATTTAAAAAAAGTTTTTGCAAAAACGGGCCTGTTTTCTCTCCCCCAAAAAGGGCATGAATAGTCTTTAGGAGACTTGTAGAGTGCTCCTGGGGGAGGGAGGGGCACAAAAACAAGCAAAAAAAAAAAAAACCCTGGAAAAATGTGTATCTTATACTCCAAAAACTATGATATATGGAGTTGGGTGATATATAGCCATAACAACATTCTTTTTACAAAGCCAAGGTCACCTTTGTGTCTGCACCTGTCGGATCTGGATGGGAGGAATCTGTCTTCATGACAGTGGAAGATTGGACCATGTGATGAACTTGTGGGTGTTGGGGAAGGATCTTGAACTTTCAACTGGATGGGGAAAACTGGAAGCTTTCAGATTCGGGTTTTCCCAGGTGTGCCAACATAGCTCTTTTAATAAATTGGAACTTTGAGGAATCTCTTGCCTCAGACTCTGATTTTATATTAGATGCTATTTGGAACCCTGACAATAGTTTTAATAGAGTTACAGACTGTAGGAAACTTGTGGCTTGTGTGTGAAGCTCAGACTACTCTATTTAACCAAAGCTTTATCTACTTGTTTGTACCTATTTCATTTGTACATAGATGATATCTCAAGATATTTCCAGTAAGCCAATTTACAGGTGCCCAAAGTCAGATATAAATGTGTCAACCTCTTACTGTATGCTGATGGCATGTTATCTTACTTCCCAGGAGGATAGGAAGTTTGCAGTGCCAATGTAGTTCTTATTGTGAACTTAGCTCCATGAATATTAATAAGCCCAGTCTAAGGTGATTGTCTTCAGGAAGACACACTATTTTCTTCTATTGGAAGGAAGAGATGAATTCAATTTAAATGGAGAGTTGATGGAAAACCAATTTATCACATTAAACTATTCCTATAGCTTGGGTGATCTTTTTAGAATCAGGATCCTAGATTCTATATTTTTGAGTTCATTGAAAGCCATAACTAGTCCTCTAGTTCTCAAATTGCCTTACAAAATCATAGCCATCCTGGAAAGTAACTCTCATTGTTAAAGATTATGATGCAAAAATAGTTCTGATTTTACCATATGGAGAAGAATTATGGTATTTATGAATGCTCCCATTGTCGAATAAAGTCAGTATTCATTTCTAAAATCTATCCTGAGTGTGGGTAAATCCATGCCAACCACTGTGGCTAGGGCAGAGCTATAAATATTTTACTTAGAAATACACTTTTTAATTAAGGTATGTGACAAAAGATTGGAAATCCATTCAGCGGAAGCAGCCAGATTCCTTAAGATTAATTGGTCACACATTTAAACAAATAACAGGTAATATGGTGGATGCCTGTGTTTTGATTTATTTATCAAACTGAAAAAAGTGTATTCAGGTAATTTTTGTAAAGCACTTAATAAGTACAGACCTTTTAAAATATTCCTTCTTTTTAATCTCACTTGATAACTCCTGCAAGACAAATTCTTCCTACCACCATTTCTCAGAATTGTCCTATCACATATAACCCTGTCTCTAAGTTCTTTCTGTTGCTAATAATAACATTTAATATTATTTTCACTTATTAATTTAACAGACTGGTGTCCTAAACTTCGGTACTTTTTATTCCCATTCCTTTAAGAATTTTAACAATATCTCACAATCCATCACGTTGCTGTAAAATGTCAAATGTTCTCATTAGCACTTTTGCTCTGATTCCCACTTATGTGTTCCTTCTTGAGAAGTGCTGAGTTGCCGCAATGAGTGCCTATGCTTACCAACACTCTACAAAGAAGTGTTTGCAAAGAAATGAATGTATAAATTGGCCACACCGCATGCTTATTTTCTGTAGTGCTGAATGGTTTTGTGCTGCATTTGAAAGAGCAGTTTTAAACTCATGGTCTTTTTCCCCCGTATAATTTTAAAAAGAAAAATAAATAAATAAGAACTTGTGTTTGTTCATGCATGTGTGTGAATGTATTATAAACAGCAAAAGGTCACTGGGAGAAAATGTAAATGCCTAAATAAGATGTTGAACATAATATTATGACAGCTGTAGTGCACTGCTGAAACAATTAGAGATTTATGGTTGTTTGTTTCCAAATGTTCCAAGCTATAATTGACAGTTGAAGAGCAAAATTTTGTTTCACTAAGTCACAGAATATAGCACATGCACAAAACCTTTTTTTGCTATACTAGAACAGGTGTATTGGTCCATGTATGCAAAAAGATTGATCTCTCCTCCCAAGTCCTCAGCCATCAACTCTCTGACTTGATTTTATTTGCGTTGCATCTTTTACAATATGGTTCTTCTACCTTTGAAATGTGAGACCAATTTTCATTGTATACAACATGTATACATGCTATATATCATTCAGGTTAAACAACCCAGAATATTCTAAGGATGTACAGGAACAAATATTAGGGCTGCACAAAACTCTGAATGGCTCATTTTTGTTGACAAAAGGTAGAGGTTAGTTAAAAGTTTCCCCTTTCCAGTCATGTCTGACTCTATGGAGACAGTGCTTATTTCTGTTTCTTAGCTGAGGGAGCCAGCATTGTCCGAAGACAATCCCATGGTCATATGACCAGCATCACATTACATTGAGGCCAGAGATGGGTTGCTGCCAGTTTGGCCTGGATCGGCCAAACCAATAGTAGTGGCAGTGGAAAGCTCCACCCACCCTCCTGGAGACTTCTGCATCACACCCATATGGGGGAACACACCCGAACTGGTAGTAAAAAAAAGAGCAACCCACCTCTAATTGAGGCACACAGAATGCTGTTACTTACTACCAAGTGATACCTATTTATCTACTCTCATTTGCATGCTTTTGAATGAGTGGTGCAGAAGCCTAGAGGTGGAGCAATCAGGAGGCTGTGAGTTTGATCCTAGGTAGCAGCAGATACCGTGGATAAATGAGTAAATATTGGCTGCAAACTGCATTGGCAACAGGAAGAGCAATCAGCTCCATTCAGTTGACTTGACTTCACCTTGATGCAAGGGATTATGGGATCATTAAAAGACAAAAAAAGTGCATGCTTTTGAACTGCTAGGTGGCAGGAGTTGGGACAAATAATGGAAGGTCACCCCGTCATATGGTACTTGAGTTTCAAACCCGGACTGTCATCTTTCCAGCTAACAAGCTCAGCAGATTTAACCATTTAACTTGGTTTAAATAATCCTTTGGAATCAAATCCAAGAGTTTAGGAGCAATGAATTTAACACTTGTTTCCAAAGCATGTTAGTTCTTCTGAACCACTTCAGAAATCCAGTAGCTACTTCTGGGATGTTTGAAGACAATAAACACTGCTGCAATTTTAATTGCCTGCATGGTGAATGCTAGGTGAGAGGATGCTCAGTCATTTGATGGATTCTTTGACATTAACCTGAGCCAATATATTTTATCCGAGCTCTTTTTCTACTGTTTTCTGCTCAAACTGTCTTTTTGCTCTTGCTTTCTTTTCACTCCACCTACAAGGACTTGCTTTGTTACAGCTTATTCTGTTTGGGAGCACGAGAGAAAGAAGTCTTTTAAAAATAAAAAGAAGACCTTTTATGGCTTTTGCACTTGCCTTTTTGGTTAGGATCCCATGATTCTCCAAATCTGCAAATTGCTGGCATCCAGTTTTTCTCTATCTAATCCTCTGTTTGTCTCTTTGGGTCTGTCTAATATCAATTCCTTATTCAAGTCACTTTCATTCCTTTCCTCTTTAACTTTACTCACTGTTATCTCTCTCCCCCCCCCCATTTTTTTTGAAAAAAGAAAACTCATCTTCCTCTGTTGCTCAGGGTTGACTGGCTCTGTCTTGGTGAGCGAGTCTGAAAATGTGTTTGGGATAGATTAGATGGGAACAATGCATCCCATTTTCATATCGTAACACTCCATACTTAAATGACAACAATCACACATCTATGAATGTTTAATTGATTAGCTTAATAAACAAATTTAATGCATTAATAAAACTAAGTTAAATTGAACTATGGCAATGGTGGTAATGTGGGTTTGGGAGAGAAGAAAAAAGTATATGAAGTTTGTACATCTTCCATTTTATCCATCTTTTCCCTCCATGTGGCAACTGGTGCAGGAGCTCCTATATCAGATCTCTCTCTCTCTCTCTCTCTCTCTCTCTCTCTCTCTCTCTCTCTCTCTCTCTCTCTCTCTCTCGTTCTCTCTCTCTCTTTCTCTCTCTGTCTCCCTCTGTCTCTCTGTCTCTGTTTCTCTCTGTCTGTCTCTCTCTGTCTGTCTCTCTCTGTCTTTCTGTCTCTCTCTCTCTCCCTCCCTCCTCCCTCCCTCCTCCCTCCCTCTCCCTCTCTGTTATACAGCTGCCCATTTCACAAAAAAGCTCACTCTGAGTGATGTACAAGAAAACTAAAGCAATAAATACCTGAAATCATCATCACTAACAAGTATTAATAACATTGAAAACTATAGAAACTTCTAAAATAAGATTAATAGACAAAGGGAAGATAATACTCATAATATGCAACCTGCATCAAAATATTAGCATCAGCGGAGTCCAAGACAGTAACATGGAATTTCCCCCGGTCCCAGGGCAGCAAATGCTACTAGTTTGCACTGAGGAAGACAAGGGAGCTTCATATTAAATAGGAAGGCAACGCAGAACTGGATGGAGAGTTATTGTAAATAGAAGGGTTATCATAAACTGCTTCCCTCTCAGCAAACCATCTCCTTCAAGACACAGCATTGATGCTCTTCTATTCAGCCTTGCTGTAGTACTGAGGGGGTGGCAAAGGAGGCAGGCTCCATGCCCTCAGGAAAGATATTTGCAAGAAATATGAGAACCAGTTTGGTCTAGTGGATAAGGTACCATGCTAGACAGTGGGAGATCATGAGTTTAAGTCCTGTCTAAGCCATGAAAACCAGCTGGGTGACTTTGGGCCAGTCACTCTCTCTCTTAGCCTAACCTACCTCAAGGGCTTGTGGTTGTGGGGGAAATAAGAGAAGAAATGTATATTAGATATGTTCTCCACCTTGAGTTATTTCTAAAAATAATAACAGCGGGATATAAATAAATAAATATTGCATGGGATCATTTCCAGCACACAGAAGATAATTCTTGGGTTGTTACTTGTAATTAGTATGATTAGTTGGTGCAAGGATGCTATGCATCTGATTGTCTAGGATGAGACAGCATTCCCTTTTTCCTGAGCCTCTACAGGGCTGTCAAACTTGTGGCCAGGAGACTGGATGCGTCATGTGCTGGCCACGCCCACATCCTGTTTAGCAATGGGGGTGGGGGAAGTCATGATACGTCACAGGACAATGCCATGACGATGCAAGTTTGCACCCCTGCTCTACAGGTAGAAACAAAGTTTAAGAACTCCTTCCATGCTACTCTTCCTTTCTTAGCTTTGTGGAACAGACCACCTTATAGTACTGGAGATATATGATGGGCAGAGGACAAAACATTGCCAAGGGAAGTGATTACTAAAAGAATAGGGAGGTGCATAATGAATGTTTCGGTTTGATAGAACATAAAGGGTTTTCTTGTCTGGTGTAACCAGCAGGTTTGTGAATGCCTTCCTGCTCTTACAGTCACATGGTGGCGCTTTCTCTCATTCAGAAACCATTTAAGTTACTACAGGTAGCAGGGCAGTTCAACCTTGGACAGTATCTCTGAATTTTGAACCAGCAGCTAGTGAACACCATGCATCTCCTGCTCTCTTAAGGTATTTGTGGGAAAATGTCAGAGCAGTGATGGCGCACCTTTTTCTTACAGCGTGCCAAAATTGCGCCTGCACACCCACACCAATTCAATCCTCACCACCCACTTGTGCATGTGCTCGCAACCTCCCCTCCATGCATGTGCACACGATGCCTCCCCAGGCTCCGGAGGCTTTCCTGAAGCCTGAAGGAGGGTGAAAATGGTCTCCTCGGCCCTCCGGAAGGGCGGAAATCAGCTGGTGGCCCATGCATGTGCTCCGGAGCTGACAGCTGGAATGCAGCAAACATGGATCTGCATGTCACCTGTGGCACACGTGCCATAGGTTCACCATCACTGTGTTAGAGCATAGAAGATAGACAATTGATGTATAAGATAGAAGATAGACAATTGATTGATGGGTCCTAAACCACTTACAAGTTGAAGATCTATTTTTAAAAGTAAAGCAGACTTGTCATTCCTGGCCCATTGCTTTCAGAAAGAATGAAGCTGGATTCAGTGGCCTGTTCTAATGTTAGCCTTTAGCAAAATTTTATTCTATTCCCAGATTCATTAATTAGTAGCCAGGGTTAGTTCTTTTTCTCTACAAATGTGCATTGCTAAGCAAAGCTTCAGATGAGATGGGAGCAAGGTTAAAGTTGTTTTGAATTGCATTCATTTTCTCGGCTTCTTTAAAAGTGATGAATCAGAAATTCTCACTTTTCTTTCTCTTTTATTCATAGAATAGAACATCTGTACTGATCTTGCCAAGATATGCTAAAAGCCCCACCCTTTTTTAAACTTGTATTATGGATGTCTCTGCTTCTAAAAAATCTATCATCTTTGTTATTTTCAACCCATTCTGCTATGAAACAAATCAACCTCATAGATTTCAGCTTTTCTCCTACTCTGAAACTTGTCTAAATTAATATTTCATTGATGCTCTCCTAACAGATTTATTTAGTGCATATAACAATGCAGAAAAAGCGATTATATTACAGTTAAGCACAAACACAAACTGGCAAAAGTAATGATGGAATCAGTTAAGAGAAGAAATTCAGCAAATCAATTTTTTTACTGGCTCTATCTGGCTTTAATTTTGTAGAAGTAATTTAAATATTATACTCACACCAAAAAGTGGCACAGGAAAACAACCACAGCAGCATCAAACATACAAGCTTCATAGGAACCTATTGAAGGAATTTATTTTGGAGACAAAAGTTGGCTCTGGGATTTCTAGCTTTCTGTGACTTGAAGCCTTGGAACCTAACAAACATTATTTGTAGAACTGAAACAAGCCTGGGGATCGTAATTTTGAAGTAGTTTCTTTCAGTTACTTTTTTTTGCAACCTGAAGGCAAGTGAGACAGGTAAGTCTATGTCCCAAATTAAATGGGATCTCTAGCATTTCATGTGAATTCTCACAAAATGTCTGCCAGGGGGAGAGGATGTCCTCTGCATATAATGGTTGTTGTGACAGTTCTAGTTATCAAAATGCAAACTGGTAAGTTCGGCAGAATAGTCTCTCCCATTTCATTTTATGTCACTTTTGAGCTCCTGACCATACTTCCAGATAAATCACTGTTATAACCATCCCAAATTTTATTTTCTATGACGCCCATGGTGCATTTAGGATCCAGAGGCATTCTCATAACTTACAATGATATTAGAGACTTTGCCTTTGCAGGAAAATAACTTTCTCACTTAATTACTTAAACAAATGTTTAAACGTCAGGTTGAACAGGGAGGTTGCTAACCACCGTATGGGCTGCTATCCCTGTGATAGTTATCCTGGAAAGTAAAACTGTATAGCTTTTGGGATGGCGTTTGAAGGAATGATATTATCACTACTTTTTTTGACTCCACCTTATCTGCATCCGCTGCATATTAATATCTCCAGAGATGTGCTATGCACTTTGTAGTAAGCATAGCTACCTGCCCTTGTGTACATATCCTAGTCGCAATGACTGCTTCTTTTCAACTTTCAGGAAACACCCAATTCTGAATGAACATATCACTTGACTAGGCAGCTCAGCATTGATCTGGGTTTCATGTATGCTTTATAAAATCTCCCTTTGTGGTAGAACAGAGATGGCTAACCTTTTTTGTTGTTGCGTGCCGAAAGCACAAGTGTGCCCACACCCATAATGCAATGTGTGTGTGTGACACCCCCTGCACACCCCTCCCTCTACACATGCACATGTAATTCCTCCTGCACATGCATGTGTGATCCCCCGTATGCATGTGTGATCCCCCCGCATGCGTCTGTGATCCCCCTGCACCCTGTTTTGGGCCTAGCAGGCCACCCTGAAGCCTTCTGGGACCAAAAACTGGCTGCGGGTGGGAGGCACGCACCTCCATGCCCTGTTTTGGGCCTAGCAGGCCTCCCTGAAGTCTCCTGCAACCAAAACCAGGATGTGCCATACCCCTCCATGTTCCCCCCGCTCCCATGCATGTGCATGCATCTCTTGCATGCACCCCGTGCCCGTGCATGCATGGCAGAGACCCGAAAATCAGCTGGCTGGTGGGAGGCACGTGTGCATGTGCAGTACAGCTGAGGTAGGGCAACGGCTCGCATGCTCACAGAGAGGGTTCTGCGTGCCACTGTGGTACACATGCCATAGGTTTGCCATCACAGTGGTAGAATCTCCAGCTAGATTGGAGGGAGGTGTTAAAAGAGGGCAAACCTAGAATTCTTGCTCTGCAGAAAGTGGCACAAACCTGACTTCCTCCAAAAACCTTGAGGCCTTATCTGATCATTCCAAAGGGGATGTATTCAGTCTGGGGAGATTCTTGTAACATAGGTAACAGATAATAAAGTTTCTGCTTGAGACATTCATGAGTGATTCTGGTTGTTTGTACCCAACACCCTTGAACTAACATTCTCAAAAAGTTTTATCCATACCCATGGTTTACAAAAGCCAAGGCATGATGCAATTTATAGTCAATAGGGCGGAGTAATCCGGGCCCTCTAGTCTAGAACTTTCATTCTCACACGTCAAATTAGGTCATTTTACAATGTAAATATATGGAGATGATGGGGCAACATGATTAAGGACCTACTTTTGATTTAGAAGCAGATTACAAATGAACAATAAAGAGCAAGTTGCAGATGTAGCTTCGATCCTATTGGAAAGCTTCTCTGGTCATCTCTTTCCTAATTAACATGGAGCTTCAATTCATAGGAAAGAGCAATGATTTAATTTTGCTCAGGCCTTCTATCCTTTACAACAACTCTGGAAAGAAGAAAATTAATCGATTCATTATATTTTGACCCTCAATAGATTTTTACAAATGCACATAGAGTTGAGTTGGAATTATTTGGAACTGATAAAATGCCTGTATGGGAAATTCTTATGTGTTGGAAAGAATTAATATCTACAGTCATGTTCAGATCAATGTACATATGTCCATAAATGGACCATATATATCCCAAAAGAATCCTGAATTTATGTAATCTATTTTTTATTCTAGATTTCATTGCTATACAATGTATTCTTATCAGAATGACAACACATATTTATAATTGAATAAAGTTGATTCAGCTCAAGCTGAACATTTGCCACCTCAATTATTGAAGATTTTTGAAGTTCAGCACGATATTCATTTGATAAAAGACATATTCCTGGGCCATAAATTGATGGCTAGTAAATCCTACACAGCAAACTACCTAGCTGACCAGTGTGACATTCCAATTTCAGGTTGCTATAAAGAAGAAACCTGGAGTATAGAGAGAATTGCTGCACTAAGAATTAAATCTGTCTGCAGGGCATTCTCGTTGACCAATGATTAGAATGACAGATGCCATTTCTATTCATTGACTATAGCAGCCAGAGGCTCTTAGACATGAACATTTCCAATATTCAACTTTGTGTCAATATCAAGTGATAGGTAATTATTGACCATTAAGTAGAAATGATGCCATGGCATTCTTTTTTTGAGTAAAACTGAGCTGCAAGAAAGAAAGAAAAAAGATCAGTTAAGCTATTTTATTACTGACTGAGCTAGGCACTGTCAGAAAATAAAATAAAGTGAAATGGACAGCTGTTTCATTCTAGAGTCATTATACTGCTTGTTTTTTTATTTTTCCTCCCAGATTCTGTCTTTTTCAATCAGATTTTTCTCTGTGCTCTTTCCATTATCGCTATCTCTATAATCTGAGAGTCAGATTTTCAGTTAGCATTTTAATAACATGATCCATACATCAATTACACCAGAACTCTTGGGTTTTAGCTGGCAGTTTTACTGGAATTCTTGGGATAAATTAGCTCAAATCTGGTTCAGGGATCAGTATGCCACATGCTGAGCTTTCACTTTAATTAAAATGTACTGAATCCTAGGTATAATTACTTCTTTACCTTTTCCCATTAACAGTGGAAAAATGATGGGCTCATTCCCCTCTGACTTTCTCCACTTTCCTCCCCATATTGTTTCACTTTTTTGCATTGTTCTAAGTCTTTTTTTTCCCTCCAGCAACTTAATAAAATGAATTGTGAGTTAGAAACAAATTTGTAATTGCAAAGTTATTGTCACAACAATGCACAGGGAATATCCACCAGGATACAAGGGTGGGTGGTTTTTTTTGTGCTTCTTATTAGTTTAAGAATGTGACAATATTGTGATTACAACTTAGAAATTCTCCAAAATCATGCCATTTTGACACCTGTCTAGGTATGGCAAGGCATTGTTACTTGAGCTGCTCTAATGCTTTTAAAATTATTTAGTGAGAATTGAATGGGCAGTAGGAATTAAAGCATTCTCTTCTTGAGTATATTTGAGTACTTAGTCTCACCAATAGGCTTTGGATTTCCCAATGCTTAGCTTTTTGACCCTGCTTAGCTTTTGAAATCAGCCAGCGTGTGCTGATGAGTTGCCATAATAGACTCCTAGGGACTTCCAATGTACTATGATTTATTGTAATCATATGGTTTATCATATAAATGTGTTAGATAAATAAGTAATGCAGCCATTTTATTTAAATTATCTAAAAGGTATGTAAGTAGTTGAGCAGATCAGTGAGTTAGAAATATAGGGCTGACCATGTGAATGTTGTTTCATGGATGAATTCATAACCCAACAGCTGATAATGACAATGATTTGTTTTAAAAAATAATATTGCTCTCTGTCCCATCTTATACCAAATAAAATCAAAATGCGTCTCTTTTGAGTTTCTTTCTCGGGTTTTTCACTTTTTTAGAATGTCATCTCTCTTAACTCTTCACTTTTAGCTTTCTCCTTCCCAAGGCCAGATCTACATTCTTTTGCAAGGACACAGGTATCCAAAAACTTAATTGATGAGGGCAGAGAGATCTATGGACTTGGAAAAGGTACACTATTGAAGACCTTGGAATAAAAGGTAAAAACAAGGAGATGGTTGTGCAAATATCTTGGGTCTAAGCAATATAATTTAAACAGTGTGTATTTAGAGTCTATAATCAGACATCCTGGGATAATTATCAGAATATGGAAAGTCAGAAAGAAGTGAATAATTAAATAGCAGCAATGATATTAATTGGTGGCTCAATTCTCTCCACATATTCCTCCTCAGAGCTCTAATTACAATAGATTTATTGAATAATTGGAATATTTGCACTTGGCTATGATGGGTACATTAATAGAAAAGGTTTAAATTTGTGTAGCCTTACAGCCACAACAAACATTTCTCAGACTTGCATATACCACACATAGTCTTAGCGTTATTACTGCATGCATGAAATATATACACCAAATTGCTTACTGCTCCTGTGTTGGCAGCATCACTTATGTTGATATTCAATCTTCACCGTTAGTTAAGATATTAAAAAAAAAACCAGCTGCTGGAATATCCCGGGAGATCTAGCTGTAACAAACACATGGGCAAATTGTGTTATTTATAGATTTCTTTAAATTCTGTGGCAAAGTACAGTACGCATTGTGTTAATCACACTTTAAAAAAATGACATGCATAATATTAGCTTTTTCTCCCCAAAAGAAATACTGACTGAGATACTGGTCCTAGTCCTAGTTAATCTTCTGCAGGACTAAATGATTCTGGAATTCACCTCGGGATGGTATTTGCCCCTGAAGGTGTCACTTCCGGTAAAAATCTTGGGTAGTGTATAATCACAAGGGGGAGGATTTTCTGAATGAAATGATATGGATTTCCAATCCATCTTGGGAGTATGTCTTCAGGCAAGCAGAAAAGCAACAACAGCCTGTTAAATGCTTCTGAGGTTACCATCTTTTTACTGTGGAAATGCTCATAGGTATCTATTTGACTATCGTGGGAACAGAATGCTTTATAACATAAGGTCCTTGGTCTATCACAGGGGTGTCAAACTTGTGGCGTCACACAGTGGCAGGTGATGTATTGGGACTTTTCCCCCCCTTCGCTAAATCATGGCTGAATGTGGCCAGCACGTGACGCATCCAGCCAGTGGGTCGGGAATTTGACAGCCCTGGTCTATTAAAACACAACTTTAATTTATACCTTGCAATGCTTTGGATGCATTTCTGAAATGCATGTACAGTATCTGGGTGTGCACAAGATACAAACACAGCACTTGTCAGCAGTTCATTAAACCAGCTACCCCAACTTTCAGGATTATATGGTTTCCATGATGGAATCTGGATATAGATGTGGCTCAGTTAAAATAATGTAACAACTGGTTCTCTGCCCTAATGACCAGCTGGGTGGGTGTGGCTCAGTGGTCATGTGACCTTGTGGGCGTGGCCAACTCAACATCACTCAGGTCGATGGGTGCTTCACCTTAGCTGTTACAATGTAATAAAGGTTAACCTGAGAGGCAGTTTCTGTAAGCAGGGCAATAAAGATTAGGCCAGAATGTTTCTTTCCTGCTTTCCTTACAGGAGTAGCCCTGTGAAGTGGGGAAAAAAACAAAATGAGATTTCTTCCAACAACCGGTTCTCCAAACTGCTTAGAAAGTTAACAACTGGTTCTCCCGAATAGGTGCGAACTGGCTGAATCTTACCACTGATGTGACTGCTCAGGAGCATGGCTACATATTGGGAAATGATTTGTAAACGTACAGCTTGGTTTTTATAAAAAAAAAGTATAAAGTGTGTTGTTTGTTAAAGCAAAATATCTCCATATACAGTAGGCATATCATAGATGCAAACCTAAATTAGATGCCAATTTACTTTCAGAATTGGAACATTCTGGACTAGGAATTGCAATTATTTAACTTGTTTATCAGTTGGATTATTTGTATGTCCTCTATAACTAAGGAGTATCTACCTAGCACTGATCATATTGCCTAGTTTGGTAATGAAATGTCTGCAAAAAAATTGCCAAGCTTGGCACCAAAGACCCCACAGTATCATCAACCATGCAAGGTAACTGTTGCATTGAAGAGATATTGAACCATACACTATAAAACATGTCAGGTTATTTTTTTAACATAATTAGTATGTAAACATTGAATAACTTTTTGTAAATATTAGGAAATGTTTATAAACAATACGATGCAAGTCCCATTATCTTGAACATATGGCTCAGGTATATAAATATGCTTGCATCAGAAACAGTCAGAAGTCCTCTGTTACTGTCAATATTTACACTCACTAAAATGACAAAAATACCTTTTATTTCTTTTCTTGGAACTTCTTAAGAGCAGACAGTGGCAGCTCAGAAATTGTCAGTAGGGCCATTTTCAGCACATCAAGTATGCAACACACACCTGCTCATTAAATAATCAACACAGTGAGATCTCCAATCTGCTGGGTAACAGATGCTACTGCTGCTTAGAATGCAGGCTGCCTGGCAGGTAACATGGATGTAAATGACCCCTATTACTGATAATTTGAGAAATTGGCTTGATTCACATTTTAAGATGAATTACTCCCCCCCCCCTTTTTTTTTTGCTACAAAAAAATAATAATGTATGAACTGGAGTGCAGTCACCATTCAGCTTTTACACCATATCCTGGAGTCAATGTTCAGCTATCCAATTATATTTGAATTGTACTTAGATATTATTTACGCTAGAGGAAGCAGCATGCCTCCAAAAGTCATATACTAAGGAAAATGTATATACAGACCTGAACAAATGTTCACGCAGGCTTTAAAAAGAAAACTGGCAGACTGATAAAGGATAGAATTGTTCCTGGGAAGAAATGGCAAACAGAAGGCACAAAACTAACAGCTCTTTGGAATTCCTCTACCAACGTGGAGAAGCCTTGACATTAACTGCAAATGCTCCAGACAATTGTTTATCATGAGGAGACCGCAAGACAGTAGTCTCTGACTGTAAAAGATTGGCCGAAGGATGAGGCAGGACTCGGTCTGAGGTAACTAACAACCAACTTTAATGAACAACAAGCGAATAAACTATGTACAGCAAAAGGTTCAGCACTTTCCTGCCTGACAGCTATTTATACGGAGCTGTCAGGCAGGACAACCAATCAGCTGTTCCTGACAGCCCGCGCTCAGCCAAGCCGCGTCTTAGCCAATCAGCCGCAGCTTGGCTGTTGCTGGCTGCCAGGACATAACACTCCTTCCCCCCCAGCGAGGACGCAGGCATGAAGGCAGCGCAAGCGTACTCGCTAAGGTAGGCGGGGCGGCGCCGGACCCGCCCTGATCATCTCAGTCCAGGCGGAGTTGTCGGTGGAGGAAGATGTGCCCGTGGAAGCTCCTTCCTGGAGGGAGGGTAGCTCCGGGTGATGTCATCCGGACACGTAGCAGAAGGCGGACTTGCAGGCCCAGGTAGGGCGGGGAGAGGGGGCATGGCCGTAGGAGGCGTAATAGAGCATGGTTGCCGGTAGGCGGCATTTCGGTAGGTGAGGCCTGACTGGGGGAAGGCCTCTCGAAGCTCAAACCCCGGAGGGGCGTGGACGGATGGAGACGGCCATTGGAGAGGCTGCCTGTCGGCAGGCCCTGGGTAGGCAAGGCCTGACTGGAGGAAGGCCTCACTGGGGAAAACCTCTGCCGGTTGCGGTGGAATGGCGGCTGGCTGCGGGTCGGATTGAGTGGAACCCTCAGCTGGGTGGCGGCGCCTTAGTTGATCCACATGGCGCCGCCACTCGGACTCATCGGCAAGGTGGACCCTGTAGGAACAGGGGCTGGTTATTTCCGCAATGGAGGAAGGTACCCACTTAGGATCCCCCGAAAAGTTTCTGGCCCAGACCAGATCCCCCACCCCGAAAGAGCAGGGAGGGGCCCCTAGGTTGTGAGGCTGCTCCCCTGAATAGAGCGGATGCATCCTATCCAGGGGTGTCCTCAGGCACCTGCCCATCAGGAGCTCAGCAGGGCTTTTGTTGTCAATAGGGCAAGGGGTGGAGTGCTGACCTAGCAGGAAAGCTGCCACCCTTGCTGGCCAATCACCCCATTCCATTCTGCCGAGCGCCTCTTTGGCTGAGCAGACGGCACGTTCTGCCCGGCCATTGCAGGCAGGGTGGTACGGGGCGGTGGGCATGTGGTGGATGCCCTGCATGGGCAGGTACTGTTGGAACGCCGTGGAAGCAAATTGTGGTCCGTTGTCGGACACCAGAATGTCCGGCAACCCATGCGTGGCAAACAGGCGTTGCAAAGCCCTGATGGTACTCTCCGCCGTGGTGGATGTCATGAGGACTAGCTCCACCCAGCGGGAGTAGGCATCCATGGCTACCAAGAAGACCTGGCCATGGAAGGGGCCCGCGAAGTCCACGTGGACCCTGGACCAAGGTCCCCTAAGGGTTTCCCATTGCCGCGCGGGAACCACGGGCGGGGCGGGGCGTGACAACTGACAGGGAGAACAGCGGGTCACCCAGGTGGCTATGTCATCGTCCAAGTGGGGCCACCAGACATAGCTGCGCGCCAAAGCCTTCATGCGCGCTATGCCAGGGTGGTCCACGTGGAGACAAGTTAGCACTTGGTGGTGGAGAGGTTGGGGAATGACGACCCTGTCTCCCCACAACAGGCAGCCGCTGTGGATGGCCAGTTCCAGCTGGCGGGCTTTAAATTGATGGAAATCCTCGTGAACCTTGCCCAGGGGCCAGCCCCTCAGGACCCAAGAGACCACCTGGGACAGAATAGGGTCGGCCTTGGTGTGGGTTGCATGTCCAAGGCTGTCAATGGCAGGTCTAAAGAGGCAATGGAGAGGATGGACGTAGAGGGCAACGGGGCGGGGTCAGCGCCCGGCAGGGGGCAGCGGCTAAGGGCATCAGCGTGCCCTAGCTGCTTGCCAGGATGGTACAACAGTGTATAGGAATACGCTGCCAGGAATTCTGTCCAGTGGGTCATCCTAGGGGACAGGATGGGAGGGGTAGGTTGGTCACTGGCCAGAAGTCCAAGGAGAGGCTTGTGGTTAGTATAGAGTGTAAAGTGCTGACTGTAGAGGTAGTCGTGGAATTTTTAAATCCCAGATACCGCAGCCAGAGCCTCCTTGTCAATCTGGCTGTAGTTTCTCTCCGCTGGGGAGAGAGTCCGGGAGTAAAAAGCCACAGGGGCTTCTGAGCCATTTGGGAGGACATGGCTCAGAACCGCTCCCAGACCAACAGGGGAGGTATCACATGCCAGAGTCAGCTTGAACGCATGCACCTCACGGCTGCCCCAGCACCAGGCCACAGATCGGTCAAGCAACCGATGCAGCGGCTCAGCTAGTGATGCCTTATGGGGTAAAAATGGCGCGTAAAAGTTTAAAAGCCCCAGGAACGCCTGAAGCTCCGCCTTGGAGGCAGGTGTGGGGGCATTCCTGATGGCAGCAACCTTGGCAGGGGTAAGGTGGATGCCTTGGGCATCGACCAGGAAGCCCAAGAATTCCACCCTAGGCACAGCAAAAACACATTTGCTGGGCTTCAATTTGAGACCCCGCGCCGCTAAAATGGTCGAGGACCTTCCTTAAGACTTCGATGAGCCCTGAGCGGCTGTTTGCAGCGATCAGGACGTCATCGAAGTATGGACACGCCGAATTGAAGGCAGCGACAACGGAAAGCCCCTCGGTGGGTGACGATAGTTTGTGCAGCCGCCGAATCATCATCCACCGGGAGCTGCTGGTAGGCCTGCGCTATATCCAGTTCAGCGAAAATGCAGCCCTGCCCCAAGGAATGGAGCAGGTGCTGCACTACAGGGACTGGATAGGGGTTTGCCTGAAGGGCAAGGTTGATGGTCGACTTATAGTCAGCGCAGAGACGAATAGACCCGTCGGCCTTGATGGGGACCACAATAGGGGTCTTCCATCTGGAATGGTTGACGGGCTCTATCACGCCCTGCACCAACAATTTGTCTAATTCAGCATCCACCTTAGCCCTTAAGGCAAAAGGCACCCTGCGGGCCTTCAGCCTGATGGGAGCAACCTGGGGGTCTAGATTAAGCAAAATGGGGGTGCCCTTGTATTTCCCCAATTCCCCGCTAAATAGGTCAGCATATGACGCAAGAAGGCTAGCAATGTCAGGGGTGTGTGTGTCAGAGGTAAGGTGAACCCCTTGCAAGGATAGGCCCAAGGCAGGGAACCAGTCTAAGCCCAGGAGGGCTGGAAGGGGATTTTCTACTATATGTGCGGATAAGCGCCCAGTAAAATCCCCGTATCCCACCCTCACTGAGTAACAATCCAGGGTAGGAATTACAGCCCCCTGGTAGTCCCGTAGGGTAGTGTCCGGGGGAGAAAGCTGGCTCTTCTGGATGCCAGGGCAGAGGCGGCTGAAATCAGCGCAGGACAGGAGGGAATGGGATGAGCCGGAGTCGACCTCCATGGTGCAAGGCGACCCCTCAATCAGGACAGAGATCCGGATCCTTGGCGCACCTGCGGCTGTGTTTTAGACCCACTCTGCAGGGGTGGCAGGAGGGTTTTGGTCCACAGCGTAGCAAGCGTCTTGCGGTCTCTGCTGTCAGCGCAGCTGAGAAGTGGCAGGCTGGAACGGCCGGTTGAAGGCTTGCCCACTGCCGCTGGGGCATTGGGGCAGCAGTAAAGTCACCCTGCATACTTGAGCCAGGTGGCCCTTTCTCTGGCAGCGGCGGCAGATGGAAGCCTTAAAAGGGCACTCAGCGCGGGTGTGGTCGCCACCACAACCCAGGCAGGGAGTCGCTGGCTGCCGGGGACGCTGTTGCTGTGGTCGCCTCCTAGGAGTAGAAGCGAGATGGGCCACAAGTTCCTCTTCCTCCTGGTCCATCAAGGTTACCAGGTCATCAATGAGGCAAGTGCGGCCAGGAGGTGGAGGAATCTGCAGGCGGAACATCTCGGCTGTCGACTGTTCAGACAGTTCGGCCGCCCTAGCCTTGGCAATTGCCTCGTTCAAAGTCACCTCAGGCCAGGCTAGGAGGCGCCTCTTGAGGCGAGGGTCCTTCACGCCACAGATGAACTGCTCGACCAGTGAGTCACCCAGGTCGTGGAATTCACAAGGGATGGCTGTGGTGCGCAGAGACTGGAGGAATTGACTCATGGATTCCTCCAGTTTTTGTACACATTGTCTAAATGCGTAGCGCCGGGCGATTTTAGATGGTGTCGGCACATAGTGGTTCCGCAGCTTGGCTATTACCGTCTCCCAGTCCAAAGAGTGGACAGGCAAAGGCGCGGCTAGGGCCCTAGCGGTGTTAAACATTGCCGGCCCGCAGCAACTGAGAAAAAAACTACATTTCTCATCCATGGGGATGTTACGGTTGCCATTGGCAATCAAAAAACATTCAAACCGCTCCTGGAACCCGGCCCACGACTTGCCGGCTGTTCCGAAAGGAGTGAATGGCGGCATTGAAGCCATATTAGAACGGATGGGAAGTATGAGGGAAAAAAAGAAGAGAGAGAGAAAAAAATATTTTTTCCCTATGAGGCAGCTGCTTGTTTAAAGTGGTGTCTTCATGGCCTCAGGATCCCATCCTCGTCGCCAGTGTAAAAGATTGGCTGAAGGATGAGGTAGGACTCGGTCTGAGGTAACTAACAACCAACTTTAATGAACAAGCGAATAAACTATGTACAGCAAAAGGTTCAGCACTTTCCTGCCTGACAGCTATTTATACGGAGCTGTCAGGCAGGACAACCAATCAGCTGTTCCTGACAGCCCGCACTCAGCCAAGCCGCATCTTAGCCAATCAGGCGCGGCTTGGCTATTGCTGGCTGCCAGAACATAACACTGACATGTTTAGAACTCATGAGGGAAATCCAACTTTGCTCAGAATAACAGAGTTGGGAGGGACTGTGGAGGTCTTCTAGTCCAACCCCCTGTTCAAGCAGGAAACCCCATACTATTTCAGACAAATCATTGTCCAATCTCTTTTTAAAAATCTCCAGTATTGCAGCACCCACAATGTCTAAAGGCAAGTTGTTCCATTAATTAATTATTCTATCGGGAAATTTCTCTTTAGTTCTAGGTTGGAAGGAACTCTTCAACCCCCTGCTTAGGCAGGAAACCCTACACCACTTCAGACAAATGGTTATCCAACATCTTCTTAAAAACTTCCAGTGTCGGAGCATTCACAATTTCAGGACGCAAGTTGTTCCATTGATTAATTGTTCTGTCAGGAAATTTCTCCTCAGTTCTAAGTTGATTCTCTCCTTGATTAGTTTCCATCCGTTGCTTCTTGTCCAGCCTTCAGGTGCTTTGGAGAATAGTTTGACCTCCTCATCTTTGTGGTCAGCCCCTTAGATATTGGAACACTGCTATCGTATCACCCCCAGTCTTTCTTTTCATTAAACTAGACATTCCCCTTTCCTACAACCATTCTTCATATGTTTTATCCTCCAGTCTCCTAATCATCTTTGTTGCTCTTCTCTGCACTCTTTCTAGAATCTCAACATTTTTTTTTACATTATGGCTACCTAAATTGGATACAGTATACCAAGTTTGGACTTAACAAGGCATTACAAAGTGGTATTCACACTTCACGTTATCTTGATTCTATTCCTCTATTAATGTAGCCTAGGACTGTGTTGACTTTTTTTTGGCAGTCATAGCACTCAAATGACAGTTGGCACCTTTATGGAAACTATGTTCTCATACTTCCTTTTCTAATCACTTTTGGAAATTTCTTGTTAATTGCCTTTCAGTAATGAGGTGCCTTTGGATCAACACATTTTACAGCACCAGGTGAGTTTCCTTCAATAATTAGCAAAGCAAGTTTTACATAAAAGTTTAAGGACTTTATTTTTTCTTTTAAGATTTTAAGGATAATTAGAATGTTGATCTTGTAAAGTTACGGACTAAAGGTCCAGATGGATTTTCAATAAGATTTTGAAATTAATTATAAGAATCTCTACTATGGGAATTTTTAAAAAATTCTTTAAAAAGACACCATAGTGTGGAATTTTAAAATTTGGAAACTAAAGATTACAATTAAATGAGAAGAACGCTGAAATGTGACTTACTAATACAGAATGGCCAAAATACTTAAGTGTAAAAAGGATATTTGTGAACAAGAAACCCATAAGTTAATTTTAAGAGTGTCTTTAAAAAAATACAATCATGTTTTAAAATGTTATGGAAAAGGAACAAAACTGAACCTGGCATGAAAGTGGATTTTAAAATAACAGGCTACAAGAATGATTTGGGGGTGGGGGATGCTATTCTGACAATGCAAAAAATGTTACTGATGTCTTATGAATTAAATTAATAATGAAAAGTGATATGCAAATGACGGACCTGGATAATTTTCCTACATAGATTTACAGAAGAAGCTTGTTAATGGTTTGTAGAATGTTGTGAGAATGGACAAAGAAAACATGAAAAGTTCCAGCACATTAGTTGAACAAATTAAAGATCAAGATTGGTAAAAGTAAAAGGAAGGAATGTTAGGGTATTTGATACAGACTAAAACAGATAAAAATTATCTTGGTAACCTTTAATGGACTTTTGCTGATTAGGATTGAATCACCTTCTTTTACAATACAATAGCAGAGTTGGAAGGGACCTTGGAGGTCTTCTAGTTGAACCCCCTGCCTAGGCAGGCAACCCTATACAGTTTCAGACAAATGGCTATCCAACATCTTCTTAAAGACTTCCAGTGTTGGGGCATTCACAACTTCTGGAGGCAAGCTGTTCCACTGATTAATTGTTCTAACTGTCAGGAAATTTCTCCTCAGTTCTGAGTTGCTTCTCTCCTTGGTTACTTTCCACCCATTGCTTCTTGTTCTGCCCTCAGGTGCCTTGGAGAATAGTTTGACTCCCTCTTCTTTGTGGCAACCCCTGAGATATTGGAACACTGCTATCATATATCCCCTAGTCCTTCTTTTCATTAAACTAGACATACCCAGTTCCTGCAACCTTTCTTCATGACTTGAAGGATTTGTTTCTATATAAGAGATGGGATATGGGAAGATGAGATCACTCATTAAATTTTAAGACAAGAGAGGTGGTAAGCTTCCATAATTGTTCATACTTGTGATGAAAGGGTTATCATTTATATATTTCATCTCTCTTTTTTTCTTTACTATATTCTGATTTTTTTTCCTGCCCTTTTTATTTCTTTAGATTTTTTTCCAGTTTGTATTCATTTCTATCTTTTTTATTTAGTACTGGTAACAGTACTATAAAAAGGAATGGGATAGAAAAAAAATTTCTGGTAGAAAAAAAATTATACAGTGAAATTTGTAAAGTCTCAAAGATTATGGTTCATCCATAGTACAATACGATTGAAATAATAATTATCTTTATTTCTATTTGATTTGAATCAGTGGAATTAATAATGAATATAATTATGTCTGAAACAGAACAACTATTACACTTAATCTTAGCCAAAAGGCCAAGAAGCAATAACTATTGAGATGCTCTGATGCTCTTGTTTTGAATAATAGCTTGATCAATATTAAAATTTATCACCTTTTTGGTCTAAGCTGAAACCTAATTATAAGATTTCATTGCAGTTTATGTCTGTTCTTTATTTTAACCCCCCTGATTAGGGAACTGCACTTGCTGTTAATGTTTTTTTCTACTACAATGAACATTTGGTAACTTTTACAATTATATTATTTTATTCTGATTAATGGGATTTCACTCATCTGAACATTATATTTTCTCTCCAGTTCATTTACCTTAATGGCAGTTCTTGAACATCATCCCAATCAACTGGTTATTAGTATGCTTTCAGGGGAAAAAAACACTATATGAGTAGAAATTATAAAGTAAACAAATAAATCGTTAACTACATTATCCATTTTTTCCAGTTACAATTTTGTATTTATTCTGAATACAAATGCACAATTCTATAAAATAAAGATACAGTATGACATTCAAAAAATAACCCTACACAGTAATAACAATGAATGCAACATCCTTTCCACTGTGTTGTTTCTCAGAACAATCGTTAGGACAGGTTTTATGAGATGTACTGATGCTCTAGGGGCAACTGAGAGAGATTTGGATCAATCATCACACTATGCCATAATTTGTTTAACCATGATGTTTAATTATATTTAATTAGACCAGTGATCTCCAACCTTTCTGGCTTTGCAGACTGGTGGTGGGGTGAGAGGGGATGTTTCCGTATAAGAGGTGGGCGAGCGCGTGTGTGCACGCAGCTCCATTTGCACAAGGGGCAGGCATAGACACCTGCCATTTGCACAAATGGAGCTGCACGCGCTTGCCCACCCACTGTGCATGCAAGTGGAGCTGCAAGTGTAGGCTCACCTGCCACTTCTGTGGCTTGATTCTGAATGGGCCACGGCTCAGTAATGAGCAGCAGCCCGGGGTTTGGGGATCCCAGAATTAGATTACACAAGCTACAAAGCATGGTTTGCAAATCACAGCAGCTAGGTTTGCATAACACTTAAGCCACAACTAAACAAATTATGTCCTAGCTTGGTTTGTTCTGTGAATTTTCCTGGTGTTAGAGCCAATTCATTTTATTATGACGGCTTCTGTTGGGATGCCCAGACTGATTGATTTTCAGCTCCTCTATTAGTTTACACAAATGTGTGTGTAGGTGGATGGGGAGGAAACCTGCATGAAGATTAATTTTACCATTCATACTGAGTGTTAGGTTTACATTTTCTCTGAAATAATAATGAGTAAGTTGTTGAACAAAGGTTGATCTAAAGCTAATAAACAGAAATTGTTTGTTTTTAATATGACACATACAAACAGTTATTTCTTTCCTAATGATCTGCCACATTCAACAGTTCTTACAGGATATGGAGAAAAAAAATGCCCCAAATTTACTCTGAAGCCTTCATCTTTGCTATAAAAAAATCATATTGGAAGTAAAATAATGATGTCCATGGAGACTGTTGCCTTAAAAATAAAATTTGAAAATAAAGCTGTCATTGTTTCCTAGCAATTTCATAGTGACATCACCAAGTTCCTAAAATATTTTTTCCCCAATTCACATGGCATGGGAGGAGGTGTTGTGCAGTGTGGATCAAAATTAAGGAACCATAATTCTGTATCTTCTATTTTGTCCATTTTGATACCTTACTCCAGTGGTTTTCAACCTTTCCAATGCCATGACCCTTTAATACAGTTCCTCATGTTGTGGTGACCCCCAACCATAAAATTGGTGTCTCGGTTCCTAAGACCATCAAAAATATGTGTTTTCCAATGGTCTTAGGCGACCCCTGTGAAAGGGTCATTCGACCCCCAAAGGGTCCCAACCCACAGGTTGAGAACCACTGCCTTACTCCATTCTTCAGGCAATGGAACTGGAATAAAATTTGTATCTGGATTTTCCCTTTCAAAGATTCAAAGGGTCCTTGTCGGGGGGAAAAAACAGCGGCTTAGTATTATGGCACAGTGTTCACCAACCTTTCTGGCTCTGTGGACCAGCAGCAGTGGTGATGGCTTGGGTGGGGGAGGGAAGAGGGGATGGTTTCTGCAAATGGAGACTTGCATGCTCACATGCTGCTTGTGTGGCATAGTTCCCAACAGGCTGTGACTTGGTCCCAGGCCATGGACTGGGGATTGGCGATCCCTGCTGCAGCATGTATCTAGTATACAAAAGCTGTAAGGTTCAATCTTCTGAGGTGGGAAGTGATGCTAAAAATTGTAATACACTGACCTTGGGCAGTTCATGTTGACCGCTAAGTGCTAGTGAGAAAATAATTGCATCGGGCAGGAGGCAGATTTCTATGCACCTCAACACCATCAATAGCACCCAATCTGCTGCAGCAATATTTGAAAGAATTTTTAATAGCTCCACGATAGAGAACATGCTTTGCATATAAAAGGCATCTAGTTTCCAACTACAGCTGGAAAAACAACAGTCCCAAATGACTTGCCATTCAGTATCTGCAGTTCTGGGAATAGACAGGTCAGAAATCTGATTCAGTATAAAGGTAATGTCTCATGTTTCTACAATGTTGGAGAAATCATGTGTTAAATTCTAATGATTGTGCCTATGATATACTACTGCTATCATCCGAAGATGAGAAGCTAGTTTAAACAATGAAGCCCTATATGGCCTTACAGTCATGAATTTGAACTTTGTGCTAATGTTAGCTTTACACAATGGACAAAGTTTAGCTCTTATTACTAGAAAAAGAAAATGGGTTAAACCAGTTCTAGTGGTTTATGATCAGCTATCCTGGAAAACACAGAATAGGATTGGACTGTTATATTGTAAATTTAAGGCAAAATAAATCTTTTAAGGAAAACCTATGTGACATTCTCTTGGTCAGATATTTGTTGTTTTCTATATCAAGTTCAGAAGCAGTCTCCATGTGGAAAACAAATGTACTTATATTCTTTTCTTTAATCAAAATAGTCCATTTTGCCATTTTAGCCAACTTCATCAACTTCTGCCATTATTCGTAGGAATTGAAGTTCCCTTCCATTTTTGTGCATACAATAGTCTTGCCGCTGTCAACATAACTTTACATACTTTACATACATTGATTATTCTTAATCCGTGGCTAGTTCCCCCCCCCCCCTTATTGCACTTTTATTATCCCTCAGTTTCAACTACTTACCTTGATCTATCTCTCTCTCTCTCTCTCTCTCTCTCTCTCTCTCTCTCTCTCTCTCTCTCTCTCTCTCTCTCTCTCTCTCTCTCTCTCTGCTTTGTTAGCATGATTACTAGCTATTAGAGAAAACTTACAAAAGTAATCATCGAATCATCCAGTTTCAATTCATGTGGATTAATTTATAGATAATTGCAATTAAAGCTAGTAATGTAATGCAGTGCAAGATGAATAAAAATAGGCTCTTTGCTCTTTTCTTAGAGAGACACCAAAGCACTTTTCTTTAGAACAGCAAACAAAATTGTTTTCAGCTTTGAATCTATCTTGTTTGGAAAAGAAGGAACCACAGTGGATCCAATTAAATCTATTCTCAGCTTTAGCTTTAAGTCAGGGAAGAGTTTCGTGTCTTAACCCAAAGGACTTTTAGCCCAAGTAAACAGTTTAATAGCCAATAGCTATAAATGTATTCATGAAAGAAAATCCTGGTGGGAGACAAATGTTTCTCATGCTAAAAATAATACATTGGTCACTAAGTAATATAATAAGCATTCCATTTATTAAATTGAAAATGTTGCTATAAAACCTCATGGCTTTTGTTCTTAATCATTATCTATGAAATTACTTTTTAGTTTTCTATAAAGAAAACTCTTAACAGGTTTCTTTTTAAAAATTCATTTCACAATCATTTATTTTAAGGTCCTGAAATATTGCAACCAATCAATCAGAATAAAGTTGGAAGGGACTTTGGAGGTCTTCTATTTTCCCAAATACAGAGTATGTTCTTTGCTTGACTGTGGCAATACATAGTAGTCATGGCCATACTTAATTATTCTTGAGATATCTCGAATCATTCTAAACTGGGTGATAAACAATTTTAAATAAGTTATTTTTACTCATGAGGAATATACTGCCAATTACATCTGTTGTAAATAATTGCCAATAGCTTTTCCCAATTCTTTAAATTTCACCTCTTCCAGATGTGCTGGGATACAACATTCAGAATGTATTAGGTCTGACAATGCTATTTTGTCCTGATATATGCTGAAATGCATCTATAGTACATATCTACTTTCCTCAATTGATATTTTTAGCTACTCGGTTTACTATACTAATATGCTTATTATCTATGTCTTTAACATTGAAACATTATGCAGGTGTGTTCCAACCCTAGCAACTTCCAAATGTGCAGATCAACTCCTTGAATGACTACAAATGAACACTCTGCAAGTTCAAGTCCACATATAGGTAAGTCCACAATTAGCCCACAATTTTTGTTGCTGAATGAAATATTTGTTACGTGAGTTTGCTCCTTTTTATGACCTTTCTTGCCACAGTTAAGTGAATCACTGCAATTGTTAAATTAGTCAGACTGTTGTTAAGTGAACTGTCTTCCTTGTTGACTTTGTTAATTATCAGAAGGGCACAAAAGGTGTTGACGTGACCCCTGGGGATGGCAACCATCATAAATATGCTTATGTCAGTTGTATCTGTTGCCAAGTATCTGAATTTTGATCATGTGACCATGGTGGATGCTGCAATGGTCAAAACGGGCATAAGTCACTTTTTTCAGATTTGTTGTAATTTTAAATGGTCACTAAACGAACTGTCGTAAGTCAAGGACTATGTGTTCATGGAAGTTGCTGCAGTTGGGATACACTGGGTTGTGCAAGAGCTAAGGATTGGTGGATAAATGGACCCCGTTTGCTTGAAAACTAAAAACAAAACAAAGTGAGAAATTATTCTTGTTTCATAGCATCGTTTCAGTTTTGATTAACTATTTCACAATGCCCTGGAATTCAGTTGACTTTTTAAAAAAAAAATATTAAAAATCAAATATTCTGAAAAGCATTGGAGAAGAAAAGATTCCTCTTGCCTTCATCTCATGGCAACTTTATGCATATTAACATCGACAGGAACTTCAGACTTCAAGAGATGAAAATAATCATTGTTTGGCATTTCTCTTTATGTCTGAGTGAATTACATTCATTCAGTCAGGTTCATATTTTACGTTCCATTTTTCATATCATCTAAGGTTGTGTAATTATGCACCCATTTTTCACTGCAGCATTGTTACATATGCAGACAGTATCCATTTGCCTGGAATTACTGAGGTGAGGAACATGGATACATGTTTAACTTTGAAAATTTTTGTAGTAGGTCCTGGTTATACAAGACTGCTTGTAATAGCCTACTATAATTTTTGCAAGGGAATTTAAACTGAAAGAAAAGTAAAAATGAGCATGGGCTACAGATTATACCAGGGCTGCCAAACTCCTGGCTTGCAGACCAGATGCGACAGACACTGACCATTCCCATGCCCAGTTTAGCGAAAGGGGAAAAAAGTCACATGACAGTGTCACAACCACGTGAGTTTGACACCCCTGGTTTATACTGTATACTATACTGATTATATATTTGATTATAGTATTGCCAGTTGGGTACTTTTCCCAATCAATGGACTAGTTTTGAAGATAAGTTACAGGAAGTATTTAGCATTTGTGGGCTGCATTTTGAGGGAGCTATATATTGTGAATGATAATGGCAAAATGCAAGGGAAAGATACTGATGATGGACTGCATGCTGAGTTGGGTAAACTGGTCTTCTCCCTACTTGCTGCACCAGTAGGCACTAATTTTCCAAATCCAACTTCTCCACTCTCTCCCCCATTTTATTCTCAGTATCCCAAGGATCCTTTGAAAAACTAGAGTGGGCTCATACCTTGCAACCTCCAACATCCCTTTTCTTAGTACTTTGACTTCTCAATTTCTCCTGAACTCTTGGCATCCTGATGCCAAAGCCTCCCACTCCTCCCCCTATTTCTTTCTTGGAGGTTCCTGAAGAAAAAATGGCATGTCCTTGCAAGGAGAGATCCAGCAACATTGGTTAGGGAAGACACAATGGCCTCTCTCACACTCTCCAAGCCTTCCTCTTCAGTTCACAATTTGCACGCCTCCGTTCTGCCACAGAATAACAGAGTTGGAAGGGATCTTAGAGATCTTCTAATCCAAACCCCTGCCCAAGCAGGAAATCATATGCCATTTTACTCACTCACACACAATCTATGTCAATGCCTTGGGGGAGAGATTCATGAAGTACCTGTACTCCAGCACTCAGGCCAAACCAATGTTGGAGGTTTGAGCATAGGAGATTGGAGATCAGTTGAGAAAAATTGGTGTTCGCAGGTTGAGTATTTTTAAGGTTGTGTTGGGCTACAGAAGTGTTGGGCATCTGGCAACATTAGCTTTCAAAGTGAAGAGAATGAACCTGTACAGATTTCAGTTACACTACAGTACCTCATAAGATTAACCTCAGTTTTAGATGAAGTAATGTGACCCTCCATGTGGTAAAAACGGTAG
This sequence comes from Natrix helvetica, assembly GCF_964273705.1. Taxonomy (NCBI): domain Eukaryota; kingdom Metazoa; phylum Chordata; class Lepidosauria; order Squamata; family Natricidae; genus Natrix; species Natrix helvetica. The sequence goes on from NC_138550.1 coordinate 112,124,297, forward strand.
CATGCTAAAGCTATCTTCCATTTCAGAACATTTGTACGTAGCCTCCAAGAAGCTGCAAATAAATAACTGCAATTAGTAATAATCCCCTGTCTTCCCCCACTACATCCCAGTTTAAATCCTACATCAGTCTGATTCCTCTCCGAATGTGATGATGTGAAATGCAGCTCTTGAAAGCTGATGCCTTTAAATAAAATTTATCAGTCAGAAAAAATGCTAGACTCTTTGTGTTTTCACCTAATAAAAGCAAAACGTATTTACTTATTAATGTTGACTGAGGATACTTCTTTTGAAAGTGAAAATGTTGCTTCTTTGGTATTCCTAAACTGAAAGAATTGCATTTTTGGAGTCTTACAAGCCATGTATATTTTTTAAGACGGAGTGGTTTTTAAAAGATGACTTTTTGTAAGCCAGTCTGAAGTCCCAATAATATCCCATTAATTCTAAGTGCTGTACAATACCTTGGTTTAATGCAAAATATCTGTAAATGTGTTCATTTCAAAAATAAAATAAATATCCAGGAAAGATATTTGCTCCTGGAAACATTGCAACTCTTAAGGCAGGGATATGACATGTGGTGTGTGAAGAAATTAGTTTGTTCTCTTATACCTCCCTTGATGCAACCAGAATCCCTGGCCCACCTGCCAAGGCTGGAATATTATTTTTGTAAAAAAAAAAAAGCATGAATCTGGACTTTATTCCTGTACAAAAAAAAACGTACAAACCATTTATGAACACAAAGGTCACAGAAGATGGTTGGGAGCATCCCGGATATTAGTTTTCGTTCTGGAAAATAAGTGATCCCTGATGTCAAATCCACAGTGGCAGCGATTTTCAAAACAAGCATGTTGCTCATAGTCATCATCACTTTGTGATAGCATTTCCCACATGCAGTTACAATTTTGGATGTTTGTCTTCATATTTCGCTTAGGGCCAAGCCTGCTGAAACACCAGACACACCATTGAGAATCTATTTTGTACACTATGCATAGAATAAGAAAGGAAGATGCCTAATCCACGTTGCAGTTCCAGCTTCTTTCCCCTTTACCCGCTAGGGGTCTATCCAAATCTTCTCATAGGTCTCTCAATTTTTCTCCCTCCCTTTTTTTCCCCTGCTTATTTACCTTGTTTTCAATATGCTTTTCAATTTTTTTCCTGGATTTATTATATGGCTTCAAATGGTTTGTTACGAAATGTATCCATCATTCTGTATTTTCCCCTGTTCTATTGTAATAATCATAATTCTCATAATAATGATTTTCATGGGAGTTAATTGACAGTTGGAAACAAGAACACCATGGTTGGTTAGCGAATTGATCATTCCCTGAAAGGCAAAACACTCTAATACCACTTGCTATGTTGTAATTAAGAAAAGAATAGCAATTTTGCTCCTACCAAGATGATTTCAACAACACTTTGTTTTCTTTGAAAATAAAATCCAGATGTATTTTTCATTCAAATTCAAGGAAGATTGTTTATTAAACATAGAAATCCCAGTAAATTTTGGCAGCATGATCGTATTTGCAAATTGCCATTTGTGTCAGGGGAAACTTTTATTTTAGAATAAAGAGAAACAATGGAATTCTTATCCAGGGGAAGACAAGAGGGATTAAAATGTCCAAGATATACGGTAAATTGTGGATAAGGGATGGGAATAGGTAGCTGCTACTTTCTTTTTTAAACCATGATTGCAATTACTGTTGCATGATTGCTATGTCACCTCATTTCTTTCTGAAGAAAAGATAGATGAAATGGTGACAGGATACAGATTGAATCCCCTTCTAACTACTCCTTATGACAGAACCTACATAACATCTTGCTTGCTTCCTTGTGTTAATGCATGATTTGATGCCTTATTATATAGCAGCATTTCCCCCAGTTACTAGATATTATTGGATCTAGGGCAGATGGGAACTTAAGTCAAACTGATTGATTATGTGCTATGAAGTTGGTATTGACTCTTAGCAGCAACATAGATTGATGTTCTCCATCTGTCCCAAATTTGGTTCTTCAAATTTTCCAATGATGTACCCATCTCTTCTGTAACTGAGTCCATCCACATTGTTGCTGGTCATCCTCTTTTTCCTTCTATCAGTTCAACTAGATACAATATATATAAAATTTATGGAAGGACTAGATAGAATAATTTTCTTATGGTGTGGAGGGGAAAACATTGACATACAGGTACATTGCTGTAAATGAAAGTGATATCTAGTGTGAAATGAGAAATGTTTCCAGAAATATGGAATGGAAGTTATTCTTTTTCACCTTTCCCCTGGCAGGTCCCTGACATGATATAAGTAAGAAAGTACCTCCAATATTTTGCTCCCTGGATGAAGGATAAAATGAAGAATTCCCATCCTTGATTACCTTCCTGGCCATTGGTGAGTCATAATGTAAGAGATCAGCAATTCTTGGTTAAAACACCGAGTGCATATAACTGGAAGTAAAATTGTGTTATTACAATTAAAATATGGAATACATTTAAGTAGCAGATCAAAACAGGATAATAGTACATTTAAACATTATTTTAAAATCTGAATTTCACCTTGACTGTGCCCTTTTCTCTTTCTAGTAGACATTATTTTCAGATATTTGCAACACTAATGCAAATGAGACATATGTATATGAGGAGGATTGAGATGTCTTCTGATATTTGCATACTGGCCTAGGAGGCATAATTTATACAGCTGCATGTGTGAATCTTGAATATCTTTATCAAGGTATTTCATATTGTTTGAAATTCTCAAGAGGAAATATGTATTCTTGTGAAAGTATGCTAGTTACATTTGCATTTTGCAACAGAATTAATATTTCCCCTGGGATAATACCAACAACTTACCTTATATATCATAAATCATACATTCAGAGTTCTCTGCTGCATAGCAGAAGAAGTTATAATTACATTACTAGATAGGGTATATTGAAGTAATGTGCTGTCACTTAGGAACAGATTTTGGAAATGAGATAGTGGGATAGTAATCTGTGATGGCCCCAACTGTAGGCAACACATATAAATAGGATTGGTATCTTTGAACACCAAGAGTTAACGTCACAAAAAAAAAATCAATCCTTTTTTGTTCTATCATCATGTTCTAACAGTAGGGGAATTTAAAGTTAGTAGAATTCTCCCTGTTATCTAATATGGAATATTATGCCACATTGGTTCAGTATGTACAGTTCTACCGATTGTCCATTTTCTCTGTGCAGATGCTTCCAGACTCCTCTGTTTCTCAATCCTCTCTCCTATTTTGTGCCAATTCTAAATTTTCTTGATTCATGATTCCTTTTGCCCCATATGCACTAACACATATTATCTTTAGACTTTTGCATAAAAATGTTATTAGACTATCTAGTCCATGGGTGTCAAACTCGATTTCATTCAGGGCTGCATCAGGATTGTGTTTGACCTTGGGGAGCATGGCCAGTGTGGGAATGGTCATCATTTGTGTCGGGAGTGCCTGTGGAGGCCCGAGTACTCTGACAGTGAAAACGGGCTCCCAAGCTCCATTTCAGGCTGCGATAGCCTCCTGCAACCCTCTGCTATCAAAATCAGAGATCTAGAGGGCTGTGTGAGGCCCTGGTGAGCTCTGTTTCAGGTCTCCTGAAACCCTTTGCCTGTGAAAATGGAGCTCGGGAGGGCTGCATGTGGTTTTCTGAGCTCCATTTTCACTAGGAGAGGCACCACAGGCTGTTCCATTGCTGTTTCCAGGATGGGTCCATGGCTAAGCACACCATAGGCCAGATCCAGCCTGCTAACCTTGAGTTTGACACCCCTGATCTAGTCTATCTGGCTTTCTTTACAACCTTACAGTTGAAAGCAATATTTTCAAAGTCCCACTTGTTTGAAAAGATCCTTGCTGAGGTAATAGCTATGCTTGTAAAAACATACCAACATATCTTCTTGTATATTATAAACCATATATTATAAGACATTTTCTGTGTAGGTCAGTTGACTTTGTTTTATTATTTAAAGTCTTGAAGAAGTCCATATAAAATTTACTAAGAAAGCAACCAAGCTACAAATATGACAGAAAACGAGATATAGAAAATTAGAATATAAAGGCAAGGAGATTGTAGTTCTGAAACAAATTCCAAGAAGAGTGAGAGAGAAGAGAAGAGAATATAAATTTTTGACTAAGGTTCTGATTAAAAAAAGTGTTAATTATAGGTGGCTTATACCGGAAGGTCTATTATTTGCATGGCAAGGACAAAGATACAGAATAGACACAATCGATAAGGCAGAAGCCTTGTACGCAGAACACTTCAGAGGAATGGCTGAGAAAACTGGAAAAGAAGAACTATTGGTACAACCACTGGAGGCACCCATAATTGAGATTGAAAAAATAGAAGGTGCTGTAGGTGGAATTGATAAAGATGAAACAAATCTAAAATATATTTGGAGAGAAAAATCCTACAAAAGAACAGTATACTTTTTATTCAAATAGACATTCATTATTTTCCAGAATGGATATGATATGGGCCTCAACGGAACTGATTTGTAACATACAAGAAATTGAGATTGAAACAAGCACCTGGGCAGACCATAATCCAATTACAATCAAATGGAAAGGCCAAAGGACAAGATCTAGATAGACACTAAATAATATCATATTGAAAGAAAAAGACTTTGTACAGAAAATGGAAAAAGAACTGGCCTTTTTCTTTAGAGAAAATACAAAAGAAAATACATCAATGCAGAATCTTTGGGATACAGTGAAGGCTGTTACTAGAGGTCTGATAATAGACTACATAAGGAAGAGAAATTCAAAGAAAAGACAAACACATAAAGCTTTAGAGAACAATTATAAAATACTTGAAAAAGAACTACAAAGTTCTCCACAAAAAAAGATGTTAAAATAAAAATGGATACAATTAAACATAAAATGGATCTACTGGAAAATGAAGAACTGGCACAAAAAATTAGAGGTACTAAACAGAACTACTTTGAAAATGCAAATAAGCCAGGCAGATGGTTGGCATATAAACTGAAAAAAGAGAGAGAAGCAAAGAAAATATTGCAGCTAAGAGATGAGCAAGGACAAATTCAGCATGGGAATGCTGAGAAGAAGAAAATTATACAAGACTACTATACTAAGCTGTATGAACAAGAGAAAATAGAAGAGGGAGGAGTTAAAAAATATTTACAGGATGCTAATCTTCCCCAGATATCAGACTAAACTAGAACAATATTGGAAGGTAAAATAACAATGATGGATCTAATGGAAGCACTTAAAAACAAAATAATGGAAAGGCCCCAGGACCAGATGGATTACCTGTGGAATTCTACAAAACATTTGAAGAATCCTTGTCTCTCCCACTCTTAGAAGTTATGAATGAAGTGATGTCTGAGAGTAGAATACCTAAAGCATGGTCAGAAGCATACATCAGAGGAGACTGATTTAACACAAACCAAGAACTATGGACCAATCTCTTTATTAAATTCAATTATAAGTTATTTGCATCTATATTAGCAGAAAGACTTAAAAAATACCTAAATATTTTTATCCACTCTGATCAAAATGGTTTTTTTTACCAAAGAGACAAATTAAAGACAATATGAGAATGATTTTGAATACTTTGGAGTATTATGAGGTCCATCTCGAAAAATGAATGGATTTGATGTTTCTTGATGCACAGAAGGCTTTCGATAACGGGAATTGGCAATTTATGTTCTTACAATTGGAACAGATGAATTTTGGTAAGAAATTTATTCAAACTATATAAATGGTATATCATAAACAAACTGCAAAGATAATGGTAAATGGACAGACTCTATTGAAATAAAGAGAGGTACGAGACAAGGCTGCCCACTATCACCGTTACTTTTTGTCTTAACATTAGAAGTTTTAAACAGAAAGATTAGAGAAGAAGAAGAAATAAAAGGAATGAAAATTAAAAAAGAAGAATACAAGCTCCAAGCATTTGCAGATGATTTGGTTTTTATCCTTGAAGACCCACTAGAGACAGCACTCAAATTGTTAGAAAGAATAGAGGAGTACTGAAAAATAGCAGGTTTGAAAATAAACAAAGATAAAAGAAAAGATTTTGACAAAGAACATACCATTAAGACAAAAGGAAGAGTTGGTGAAAGTTTTGCATATTTAAGTTACAAACAAGGTTAAATACTTGGGGATATACCTATCAGCTAGATGCAGCACTCTTAGGGAGAACAATTATACTAGACTGAAACAACAAATTGCGGCTGACTTGATGAAATGGGAAAATCTTCAACTATCAATGATAGGAAGAATCTCTACAATTAAAATGAACATCTTACCCAGAATCTTATACTTGTTCCAGACAATCCCAATCAGATTGGGCAAGGACTTTTTTGAAGATCTAAACAAAATAGTTTTGAAGTTTATCTTGCAAGGGAAAAAAGCAAGAATAAAACTCAAATTGCTACAAGATGTTAGAACAAGAGGAGGATTGGGCTTACCTGATGGAGTTATATTATCAAGCAAAAAACCTGATGTGGATTAAGGAGTGGATAACACTAAAAAAAATCTAGATTATTGAATGTAGAGGGTCATGGTTTACTGTTGGGATGGCATGCTTTTTTATGTTATAAGGGAACTAAAGCACATTGTTATTTTAGAAGACATTATATAAGGGAGGCTTTGCTATTAAATTGGGAAAAGGTTAAAAGATTATATTACTTAAAAACTCCAGTCTGGATATCAACCATTGAAGCATTTTCATATCCAATAATATATAAAAAGGAACAAACAGTTAGATATGTTGATATATTGAATGCAGAGGGTGAACTCAAATCTATCCAAGAGTTGAAACAAGAAGGAATAGAAATGAATTGGTATTCAAATGTGCAGATACACTCTAGATACAATGAAGATAGAAAATCAAAAGGTCTTTACAACAAAATGACTGAGATAGACAAAATTTTAACAGGTACTGATGAAAAAGTAATTTAAAAACTATATGGATATTTATTAGAGGTCAAACTACAAGAGGAACAAGTTAAAGAAACTATGATAGCTTGGGGGGAAAATTTTGGACATGGGATTGAGTTAGAGAAATGGCAGAAATTGTGGCCTCAAAATTATAAAATGACAATGTCATCTGCATACAAAGAAAATTTGTATAAGATGTTTTACAGGTGGCATCTACCCCAACGAGAATTGCAAGAATGTTCAAGAATAAATCGGAAAAGTGTTGGAAATGTCATCAGACACCGGGCTCATATTATTAAATGTGGTGGACTTGCACTGAAGCCAAAAGATACTGGACTAAAATTCACATGTGGTTGGAGAAAATGATACACAAACACATAGACCTTAAACCAGAGATTTTTTTTATTGGGAATCATACCAGAAATTTACAATAAAGACTTGAAATATCTGATTGTAAACGTTTTAACAGCAGCTAGAATTGTATTTGCAAAAAACTGGAAAAATGAAACAATACCAAAACAGGAGGAAGTTATTCGAAAGATAATGGAGTATGCTGAAATGAGTAAATTGACATTTGAAATTAGAGAACAAGAAGATGAGCAATTTTATAAGATATGGGATTTGTTTTATCAGTGGCTTGACAAAAAAAAACCTGGAAATGAAAAATGTTTTATTTATGTTTTAATTGAAGGAGATAAGTGATAATACAATCATGTTGTTAAATAGATTAATAACGATACAATGAAAACTGACATATATATGAATTGAATAATTTAGAATATTTTGTTTTAAAATGAAGGATAAGGATAATAATGAATCTTTGTACATTTGATAGATGATTGGTGATATTATGCATAACTCTAAGTAATGATGTATATTATAAAGATATCTTGTTGTTAATAAATAGTTTAATAAGGAAGTAATGAAATATTGGTATATGTATGAAGTGAGTATTTAGAATACTTTATTTAAAAATAAAGGAATAACATTTTTGCTTGAATGTATGATGTACAAGGACAACAATGAACATAAGCATACTTGATGGATGATTGGCGGGATTATGCATAATTGAAAGTTGTGATGTATAAACATAAACAGTTGGTGAATTCTTTTACACTGTAAAAATAATCAGAATGAGATAAGTGATTACATAAAGGTATATTGTTATTAAATAGACAATCAAGGATGCAAGGGAATTAGGTTTGCTGAAAAGAAATAAATATTAACCATAATTGAATATATGATGTATAATGAAAGTGAGGTTCTTAGTTGTATTAGACGGAAATTTTGTGATTGTGTATGTAATTGAAAATATGGGTGCACAAACGCTTGTAATCAAACGACATGCTGTATGTAATGGATGAGAATTTTTTATGTTGTCTTTTATGTTTAAAAATAAAAAAAAATTAAAAAAAGAATTCTTGATTTGTTGAGCATTTGATTATCTCACAAATGCAGAACCATACTATACTATCTTTCTGACATAATCACATTGGGACCTCATTTGAGATTCAACCACACATTTTCTACTCCAGCTCCTAGCTCAACTATTCCAACCTACGAATAATAGCACCTGTCATTTATTAGCTTATCTAGTACCATACTACATTTGCTTCCTGGCCAATCAACCTTATTCTATGCTGAACTACATATCTCTGGTTAACTCTACCATCAGGTTTCTGGATTTGAGTGTGTGACCCATGTTACCATTTTTACTCATTTAGTCCACCTCTTCGTTATTTCTTGGAATGTCTTGTCATAAAATTTATGTCATAAAACTTACGACAAAATTTAGGACCACTACAAAATCTTTTTTAAAGGAAACTTTTCTTCTCAATAATTGCCTTCACTTAGTCTTGAATGATAAATGAATTCCCCTGCAATAACAAATGGAACCTGAATAGTGCTAATATTTCTCCCTGCAAAGTAATCTGGAAATTAGCATATTGTTTTTGTTATAACATAATGAATGCTGTCATTAAAAATGCATCCCTTAAATTTGGAATGAGTTTGAAAATTGGAACACTGCCTCTCAAGAGACTTTTTATAAAATGGAAGCAATGAAATCCTGTCAAAAAGAAGTGATAAGATCCAGGCAGCTTCAAAGTCTTTCATCTTTCCACCAACAGTGTTGAGACTGTATCAAAAGCTCTTGTGTGTTTACGTAACACAATGAATGTCTGTTCAGCTATATGCACATACAATCTCCCAATATTTTTAGCATTTGTATCACGATTGGTTGCCAACATCCTTTGATTAGCCAAATCAACTATGACAGACAGTAGATAGCACAAATAAAGTGATAATAATTTGTGAATAAATAAATTTATAAAGTGAATAATGTTTCTGAATAGTAATGTATGAAACCCAAATTAACATAAGACGTTTTGCTGTCTTTGTGCCAGTCCTAGCATTGGTAGTTTGAGTTATGAATAGCCATGTGTCAGTTACTTATCTATAATATGTACTGATTATCAGGACTAAGGAAGAACAGCATGTTGCCTATGGAAGAATACCTTCTTGTCTAGAGGGAGTTATTTGCTCAGGAGTGGGTCTATTTCCTTTCTACTTGTTATCTATTTTATGCTGCATTTTTAAAGCAAAAGGTCTCCCAAGTTACATTTTAAAACAATAATATGTCGAATAAAATCAAAAGTTATTTAAAACAGCAACAGTAAAAGGATAAATAATAAAGGAGGTATCTATTTATGTAAAAGCAGGTTGGAACGTCCTGGTCTTTAATGTTCCTTTAAATAACCAATTGTAAAATCTGTTGCCAGGGTATGAATGTGACCGCTACCAAAGCCACCAAATCTCTTTTACTGAATGCGATTTGTAAACTAAAACAGCTTTTTACTGACAAGGAGCTCAATGGCTATTTTAGACTGATAGCAGTGATGGGTTGCAGACGGTATGCCCCAGTATGCGTGTACTGGTGCCTGCCGGAAGCAGCAGCCACTGTACCGGAACAGTGCTTTGGAGGGCTCGCCCACCCTGGTTCCTTACCTGCATTTGAAGGAAACGGGTTATCTGCGCAAACACGCGCATCATACGGCACCTGTGATAGGTTCTGCTGAGCAGCTGGAGCATCGCAGGTGGTGGGTGTGCATGCGTGTTCAGTGCATGTGCCCGAGGTGCATGCCCAGCTCCCATTGCATCATATCGGTTGCAACGGGAGCCGAAATCCACTATTGACCAATAGAAGCATGCTCTTAGCTCTGGTCAGAACCTGAGTAGGAACAAGAATTAACAGTCTTGTCTTAAATATGCCAATAGATGCATAAATTGATTTGCTGGGGAGAAAAAAGAGCAAAATAAATGCCTACTCAACAGAGAAGTTGGTAGCACCATGCTCGCTCTAGTTCACTAACAAATAACCCTCTTGATGTCAGTGACTGACAGGCTGGTGTTACAGCTGCATACCAGCCAGAATAAATGTGATTATATTGCACTGACCTACACAAAAAAGTGTGTACCAATTTAAGTAGCTTTACAAATTGCTCTTGGGCTAAGGCCTAACAGACAAAATTAAGTCACAGAACACAGACTCATAGGGCTGGAAGCAGAGGTGATATTCAGCAGGTTCTGACCAGTTCTGGAGAACCAGTAGTGGAAATTTTGAGTAGGTCGGAGAACCTCTGACTGGCCCAACCTCCATCTATTCTCTGTCTCCCAAGTCCCAGCTGATCGGGAGGAAATGGGGATTTTGTAGTAACCTTCCCCTGGACTGGGGTGGGAATGGAAATTTTAGAGTATCCTTCCCCTGCCATACCCACCAATCCATGCCCACCAAGCCATGCCATGCCCACTAAGTCACACCCACAGAACTGGTAGTAAAAATTTTTGAATCCCACCACTGGCTGGAAGGGACCTCAGAAGTCTTCTATCTAACCCCCTGCCCATGACAGAAGCCTCATACTACCTAAGTCAAATGATTGTCCAATGTATTTTTGAAAACCTCCAGTGAGCACCCACAATGCCAGAAGGCAAACTATTCCATTGGTTAATTGTTCTCACTGTCAGAACGTTTCTTACTTCTAGGTTTGGATCTTTTTAAACAAGCTTCCACACCTCACTTGTCCTGCCCTCTGGTGCTTTGGAAAATAAGTCAACCCCTTCTTCTCTGTGACAACCCTTTAATATGTTCCCAGAATCCAGCAAGGTCAGATGGACATTGCAAAGAATGTTATTGCAGTGCACAGGGGTGGTGATGAAGAAAGCATGCTTCCAATGTCTCACAAAATGGCATTGTTTTCAATAGGCCCCGGGGAGTGCCAGTTCTTAAAGAATAGGCAGAAACATTGGGAAAAAAACACTGTCCCATAAATAAGCAGGCTCTGATCCATGAAGGAATTTTTTAATAGATAACAACTAGCATCTTGAATTACACCTGAAAACTGATAGTAGGTGCAGCTCATGACATAGAGACAGCAGATGGGTATACTAAGATAAACCTCAGCAGAGCAATTTGGACTCACTGAAATGTCTAAGGGCCGTAATCTGGAAATTAGCAATGTGAAAAGCACATTGCAATAGTTCAAACGCGAAGTGTTAAGATGCAATAATGACTAGATGGGTTGGTCAGTCCAGAAAAGTGTAAAATTGGTGTACAAGGTATATAAATGTCCTCCTAGCCTTAACTGTCATTGTTTTTCAAACAATACCGTAGCTTTTTGTCCAGGAAGACCCCGAAATTGCATGCCTATTCTGTCTGAGAAAGTGTAATCCAAGGAAAACTAAGGTACAAAATCACCTTGACCGCCAAGTCTTGGAAGGGCAGAGCCAACCCTTTTTCTTCCATATGGAAAAATAAAGCTTTTGGAGCTGTTAGTATGGCTACCTAAATTTTAGAAACAATAGCAATAGCACTTAGATGTATACTGCTTGACAGTGCTTTACAGCCCTCTCTCTAAGCGGCTTACAGAGTCAGCATATTGCCCTCAAAAATCTGGGTCCTCACTTTACTGACCTCAGAAAGACGGAAGGCAGAGTCAACCCTGAGCCACTCAGAATAAAACTCCTGGCAGTGAGCAGCGAGTTAGCCTGCAGCACTGTATTCTAACCAATGTGCCACCACAGCACCAAAGGCAGGCTACTAAACTGAGGAGTTTGGAGCAGAATTGGTGGACAGAATGATATTTATAATTTAGAAATGGTTTACATTAACTGAAGTTAAATCAAGAAACTTTGATTATAAAGTTTTGTTTAAATAAAAGTTTGAAGGCATTGACTTTCTTTTTTCACCCCTCTACTACCTAGTAAAAATACATTTCATACATATTCATTGATTTCTTGGTCAAAAGGTTATGTCTGAGTATAATATAAGCCAAAGAATATCCTGTAGATAAGGTCAGGGGAATTAATGTACTTTTTAAAATCTGGTTGAGCTAAGGAATATTCAAATAATGCCATACCACAAGGGTCTTTAAAAGTAAGGAACGAGGGCGTTTTGATAGAGAATCAGATTCTTTTATTTTACACTTAGAATTAAAATCCAAGCGTTGTGCTGAATATCTAGTGGTATCCCCCAAAGTATTTCAATCTAGGCTAGTCAGTGAATTTTTTTAAATATGTTGTTTGGTTTCTTTGGCTGAACGTGTATTTCACACAGTATTAAAAGATTGCCTTTTAAAAACATTCCAGTGGTTAGGATTATTTCTATTTTCACAGATATAGATGACAAATTTAATTTTCTAGATAACCGATGCCATTTCAAACATTGGACATTTTCCTAAGAATCAGTGAGCAATAAGGTGTTTGGTACTAAAAGCTGTGTTTCACATGATTTGCTAAATCTTATTCTGCAGAAGATTATAGCCACAGTAGAGCTCCTATGGTCATCCAAAAAAAAAAAAAATCAATAAAACTCACAGTATCCCTGCCATTGGCCATGCTAACTGGAATTGCATGGAGATGTTGTTCAGCAATTTCTAAATGGCCCAGATACTCAGTGTAGGATTAAAGTCTGGTCATGCATATGTCAATATACATGGGGAAACCATAACCTCTCCTTTGTTCATAAATTTAACTTGTATGTGGTCTAGCTGTAAGAAGCATTTATAAGAGTGCTATTTACAGTATATGCTAGAAAAGACACTTCGTTGAATTTTCTACTTCAACATGACAGTATGATTGTGGGTACTTATTATATACAATTAATTACAGCAATTAGTGACTTCTCTTTACAATAGCATGTCCCAATTTTCTCAGTGCTAGCTTTCTCACAGGCTGTCTCCTAGGGCTATTTAGAAAACTGCCTAATTCATTGCTAAATTTCCAACTCCCCCTACTTCTTTCCTCTTCTCTCTCCTCATTTTTGACTAAAGCAGAGATAGGAAAGGAGTCTGCTGAATTAGTTTGGAGTGGACTCCATGCCTTTCATCTTGGTTTTTTTTTTTGGGGGGGGGGGGGGGGCTTTACAGCCATCCTTCTGCATAGACATTTTGTGATACATCTCCCTCTGGATTGTCTTTCCAGCCCTTCACCTTCTCTAAAGCCTCCAAGCACACATCTTCATCCAGCTGCCTCTCTCCTTCCTCATCTGGATTTTAGATAGAATACATTTTGGTTCCTTCTGCTAGATCTGTGATGGCGAATCCATGGAACATGTGCCTAAAGTGGCACCCAAAACCATGTCGCCTGGCATGCCTTGCCTTGCCTGTTTGTCTTCCAGGTTTCTGGCGCACATGTGTGCATGATGATGAGCTGTCCGCATGCATGCCAGTGCTGAAAACCAGTGGGCACATGTGCACTGGGCAGTTGATTGTCGGGTGCGTATGTGCACCAGAACCCGGAAGTTTGGTTTCTCTGGACCGCAATCCCTTTGTGCACGTGGCAGTGTCAAAAACTGGTCAGTGCATGTGTGCTGCCCAGCTAATCATTGGGCACGCATGTGCACTAGTTCATCTTTTCTGGAGCATGACCCCAACAAGTGCACATGTGCATGCACGATATTTCTGTGTGATCTTATCAGCACTTGGTTTACCTAACAGAGTGATGGGTTCATCGTCACTCTGCTAGGTAAACTCCCCCTTCAACAATTTCACCCTCTTCTTCCTTCTTGGGTCAGGAATTGAGGACCACACAATCATTTTTTTCCAGCACATTTACAATGATGTTTCTCTCCAGCCAAACTTCCAAAAGACAGATTGCTACTAGACATTGCTAATAGGCAAGACTGTGTTTCTTCCCTTCCTGATTTGTATGATGATTGGATTCATAATTAGTTTAGTGAGGAGAACATAGGAAGCGTGAGATAACATGCATACAAACACACGCACACACACACACTTACACAAACATGCATGCACACGCTTCTCCATCCTTCAGGAGAGGAAACTTGCTAGGATAGTCTTTGGAGAAGCATTTGGGACTTTTCCATTGTTGTCCTTCTGAAACAGTTAATTTAATAATCCTGATCATAGATATCCCCTTGAAAGTTATACCATAGCTCTTCATTTCTGCTCCCCTTGCCACTGTTTTAAGTAATACAATATGATTTGGTAGAGACCTAGGTTTTAAAATATTAATTCCATATTTGAAATGTTTGCTTTTTCCTCTTCATACGGTCAATATTCATCTTCTCTGTGTGCAGTCAATAGCACCCAAAACAGCAAAGGCCGATGCGTTTCCTTCCATCATTACCTGATTTCAACGTTTTTCACAGATGGCAGAAAAAGTACAATGTTCATGATTAGTCACTGGAATTGCCATCCCCCAGATGGAGTTAATGCTCCAGTCATAGATATTTGATCACCTAGAGATTAATTGCAACCCTGGGCTGAATTGAAAGTTACTTTTTAATCTGAGCCTTCTCTGCTGTGTTAATAACGTAGCTAGCATACTTCTTGTCACCTAGAATATATGGCAGGAACATCTCATTTCTCACTTTAACAAATGATGTAACAGTTATCATGATGTATCTCATCTAGGGTGAAGAGTGTGGAATCACTTTTCTGTTTTTTTGGCATGTAGTTTCTTTGGCACCACTCACTGCAGATCATTTCAGTTTCTGAGGGTGAAATAAAATGCAGCAATAAAATCCATATTAGCAACAACCACAAAACCTTTGGCGCAGCCTAAATTGTAATCGCAGTAATGATTTATATATCCCATCTCATCTACTATCCATTACTGCAGGGCTTAATGTATTAGCAGGATCTCTGATAATGTCTTTGATGGTAACTTCTGGCAAGACCGTGTTTGTTAGCTGCTCTTTGCCAAGATCCACTTCCTCAGTGGTTCAATACTGTTTCGCTGCCTTCATGTTTAGTAACATTGCTGCAGAACCTGTATGCCAATGTGATGTCTAAAAGGTTTTTTTCCCTCAAGAAACCAGTAGCATTGTGAACTGGTTTTCTGATAAGCATTCTGAAATGTTATCTAGGAATGACCTTGGGAGACAGAAGGGAGACTCATAGGCAGGACAACGGGCATGTAAAAGTTATTTCAGCCAACAGTAGGTGGGAGGTTCATGGGAAGCGCTTCGGGATCGCATCCTCCCACATACATCCCTGCGGCCAATCCGCTCTCACAGGGAGGGCCTTCTCCAAGTGCCGTCCACTAGGCAATGCCAGCAGGCGGCGCCAAGGAGTAGAGCCTTCTCTGTGATGGGCCCAACCCTCTGGAATGACCTCCCCCCCGACATTAGAACCACCTCGGACTTCCGCTCCTTCCGACAAAAATTGAAGACTCACCTGTTCCGATTAGCTGGCCTGGCATGATTATAAATGTTACACCTATGAACTCCTGGTAGTATATTCTCATCTGGTTATTTTAAGGGTAATGTTTTAGTTTTAATTGTTTTTAGGGCTTTTAGCCTCATATTTATTCTTCTGTACAGTACTCTTAATTTTAACCTCCTCCACATACATACATATATTTATAGTTCTATTTATATTTGTATTTTATCTGCTATTTATTGTGGACTGTACACCGCCCCGAGTCCCTTTTTGGGAGAGGGGGCGGTTTAGAAATGCGAAGAATAAATAAATAAATAAATAAATAAATAAATAAATAAATAAATAAATAAATGGGACCATACTGGAGAGTAAAAGGAAAGAAGAGAAGAAATACTCTCAGCCCTGCAGGATTCAGTTAATGTAACCTTACAATAGTGATAGAGCTAGGAGTTCTGGATGTACTTCTTGTCTGGACTACTTCACAGGGCTATCGCCATGGGAAGGCTTGGTTCTGTAGACTTTGTATTCAATAAAAACATACTCACAATCATGAGTGTTATCAAAGAACTCAGATGTTTTGAAATGATGTGTGCTACCTAACGGATGCTCCTATTTAACCTACCCTATAGAAGATGCCTACTTCCTTCAGTGTTTTGAATGAAAGTCATCATAGCTTTGGGAGGATTACATACTTTGAAATATCAAGCTAGTGTCTGTCTGTATAAGATGGACAGATTTATTTAATTGTCACATTTTTAAACAAATCTGTTCTATTCCCTTTCTGTATATGTTTTTGCTTTAAAGAAGCCAAATTAAAATGTGAACATAAATATGTATTTTTGACTGTATTTTTTTTTTTTGCAATTGATAAATGGCTCCTGTTCTTTTTTTAAAAAAATACTTTTGTTTAAAACGTCTACTGTTATACTTATTTGGTAACGTTTCTTGAATTTTTGAGATGTGCAAAACACAAAGGATAATTGTGCTACTCATTCCCCTAGGAGGTATGGATCAGGTTGGCTTGAACTGAAATTTTGAATGAACTTAACCTTTAAACACTAAGGATATGTAGGTGCCTGTATGTGAATGTGAAACAGTAGTATTTTGGGAAGGAGAGGTTTTTAAATTATTAAAGCATTATATAAGGGTTGCACAAACAAAAATATTTCACAAATTCAAATCAATACATTTTAACATCTTACAAAACAAAGATACATGCACACACATGTACATCACTTAAATTTTCCAGAGTCTGTATATAGCAACAGATTTGACAAAAGACAGATCAAGAGTAATGAGTTAAAGGTCAGAACCATCTTTGAAGTGCTGGGTTTTTTTTTAATGAAAAGAAAAAAAAAACAGAAGAGTTAACTATTACATTTTCACTATCCTTTGCCTTTATTTTCTTTATAAGTAAGTTTTATATTGCAAGGGAATCTAGTCCATATAGCATTGCCAGTAGAATACTAATAATACTCTTTTGATGATGTAGAGGATAAGGAATACTTTTGTAGAATTGGGAGAATCTCATCAGATGAACATAAATGCATCTTTGGGTAAAGTCTGATTTATATCCACTGTTTCAAAACTGTATTATACTAACCTTAGTAAAATGCAGAGGAAGCATGGGCTAATACTGATGTATAACCCATTGGAGTAAGTTGAAGTAAGTCGTGGAGTAAGCCAAAAAAGTAATACTAGAGAGCATGGATGTATGATCAAAATCCTTCCTACATCACATTGCTGTAGAAAAGGATTGGGTCATTCCCTCCATCTTGAGACTTTCTGGTTGTAGTGATAAAATAGAATGGAATAATAAGGAAATCATAACAAGCTGTTCAAGGAAAAACAACATATACTATAAATCTAATTTTAAAAATAGGCTTTTTTCTTTATTGTTGAAGGCTAATTACTATTGGATTTGCCTTAGAACACATGTTATTATTAGAACTATCACAAGATTTCACTAAATGAAATATAATATTAAAAGTTAAATATATTATGTGCTTCACATAATCTAATTGCATTATTTCCATTTAGGTGCATTACTAAACTGTGGGTGATGTCCAGGCTGAACCTGAGAGAGGGGCAAAATGTGTCATCAATCTTGAGTCCCTTTACATCTACAATAGATTAAGTCCAGCCCACTTTGAATTTTATTGACTCTTATCTACCACCAATTTGCTTTGACTGTTAGTAGTTCAGATTCTTGTAGAGAGCTTAAGCTTGAAATAAACTTTTATATTCATTTGAATTCCCTGGATTTCCCAATTTTTCATGTTCGCATAAACTGTATCATAAGTGTATCACTTAAAAACCATGTAATGAGAATAATCTGAGTATGAAAAGTTATCTAAATTCTCAATGTTCCTTTGCAGTTAATTTTCATAGAAAGTTTCTTAGTGTAATCCAAAGGAAGCATAATAAAATAAAATCTACAAAGAATATACCCCTATATACCTTTAAATACATTCTGATGTTGAGGAGATGTTGCATTACAGAATGTATAGAATAAAGAGGGGTTGAAAACAGTGACGTACGGTGAGGTTTATGGCTGGTGAGGCTGGTGATGTCATCAAATGATCATCATGAAGGGAGGATTGTGACAACTTTGATCTTTGTAAGCGTGCAAGCAAAATACCCCAGGATCACGGTGGCGGGGACAGCAACTCCTTTTGCTGCACTGCGGAGAAGAGCCACACTGTACTCCTCAGCGCTAGCCTCAGATCAGCGTGAGCCGCGGTCCCCTTCCTGTTGGCTCAGGAAGGAGGCGAATGGGACTGCGTGTTCAGGGGAAGGGGACCGCGGCTCGTGCTGATCTGAGACTGGCGCTGAGGAGCCTCCTGCACACATGGTCCCATTCCCCTCCTTCCTGAGCCAACATGAAGGGGACCGCGGCTCGCGCTGATCTGAGGCTGGCACTGAGGAGCTTCCTGCACATGTGGTCCCATTCCCCTCCTTCCTGAGCCAACAGGAAGGGGACCGCGGCTCGTGCTGATCTGAGGCTAGCGCTGAGGAGCACAGTGTGGCTCTTCTCCGCAGCACAGCGAAAGGAGTTGCTGTCCCCGCCACCATGATCCAGGGGTATTTTGCTTGCACATGCAAGAAAGAGATGAAAGAGAAATTGGGATTTTTTTTTCTTTTTCTTTTTTCTTTTCATGATGAGAGCGGTGTGGCTCTGCCTCCCCTGCTTCCCCTGACTGCACGTCACTGGTTGAAAAAGTTATATAAGTAGAAATCTATTCACACACATTACATCCTTTATTTTTGATGACTACTTTTAGCTTTTTTGAAGTACATACTTAATTATTTATTATAAAATACAGTATATATAACAGTACTTAAAAAGAGCAAATATCTTTCCCGCATGTTTTATTGATTGTGCCAATCTGTAAATAAATGACTGCTTATGCAAATATATTCCCTTCTCATCCTGAAACACTTGCAATTCAGAACAATGATATGATAAATATACAAATGTTTCCTGAATATCAGCATGTAAGTACTTGAACATTGGAACCACTTATGTGCCATGATGAATTCTCCTGAAGAAAGAGGAATATAACAGTAATAATAATTTTTAATTTTATCAGCCTCATTTTTTTTATTATTGATAGACAAAGGCCCCAAAACCCTACTTCAAATTGCATAGTCTACTCTGTTTAAATGTTAAGAGGGGTGGTTTCAAGTACTGATTTATCAATATATTGTGCCTGCTGACACACATAACCCCTGTTATATGTATCATGGCACAAAGTGAACATGGAATAGAAAATGGAACTGGTGGTTTGAATACTGTTTTTTTTAACAATGCATGTTTATAGTAAATATATAGCAAATGTCAAAGTTTCTGATTCTTCCTTTTGCAATTTAATATTGCCAGTCAACACGTTTAATTCCCCATAAGCTTCTCAAAGATATTATGTTAAGATGTTACTAAAAGAGACATTTTGGGGAAACAATGCTGATGGTTTTCATGATTAGAACATATAACAATCTTATTTAGGAAATGGCTTAATACTCAAAGGTAAAATCTGCGCAGGATTTCTTTTTGTGTAGTCAAGAATGATGTTGTCTTATCTATTTTATTTCCATATTCTTCAAAATTCTCTTATAAGATTAAAAAGGATTAAAGTGATAAAATAAATGCTATTGGGGCTCCTCGTACATTACTATCAATATTATGTATCTCAAAACAATAACATTTGGATTTCTTTTTTTAGTTTTTCAGCTGTTTGAATATAAAAATACATTTACAGGTCTTATGCAAGGTAGAAAATGATTTTTATTAAACTAAAGTTATCTGTACAATTAATTTTAATATTGAAAGCAATGTTGAATATCAAATGTAATACATATATCCAACTGATATAAGGATGAACATCAGGATGTATCTTATAAATTCAAAGGCATTTAACACTGGCATGTGATAGCCCAAAAGTATCCCCTGAAAGTCTTAAAATTATTTCTGTCATTTACTTTGTCAGCTTCCCACTGATTATTTGCAAAGTGGTTATTCCCCCCCCCCCCCTTGGGGGCATCGTTGCTTGGATAATATATAAAATGAGAATTCTTCTGCATGCTAGTTGTCTGAAAATATAACTAACTAACTGCGTTTCTTGTCAGGTAGACCTTAATTGCTCTTCACTGATAAATGGTAAACAAAATAAAAGGGTAATATTTGAAAGTTATCAACGTCTAATTCAGAACCTACTGACATGCAATGATATTTAGAAGGTATTTGGTGTTTTCATGAATATGCTGAGATTCATGAAACTTCCATGTTCTGAAAGTTGAGGACAATGGACTCGTGATAATTTATGATATTTAAAGGTCAAACCACAGATTGATTCATGTTAGGATGCATGACAGCCTGTAACTGTTGACTAAGCTGAAAAAAGCTGAAAAGTGTTGGTCCAGGTTAAGAAATGAGGACAAGCATCTAAAATCCCAAAGCCAGAGGTTAGAGTAGGAGTTGGGGGGGGGGAGATGAATACCTCAGTGGCAAGCCACTTTCACAGTGGTACAAAGTTCATAAATACTTCCATGTAAGCAACAGGCAGCTCAGTGACTCAGTGGACATGATGGCTCAGTGGCTAAGACGCTGAGCTTGTTGATCAGAAGGTTTTGCAGTTTGGCAATTTGAATCCCTAGTCCACATAACAGAGTGAGCTACCATTACTTGTCCCAGCTTCTGCCAACCTAGCAGTTCAAAAGCATGTAAAAATGCAAGTAGAAAAATAGGAACCACCTTTGGTTGGAAGGTAACAGCGTTCTCTGCGTTTAGTCATGATGGCCACATGACCACGGAGACGACTTCAGACAGCATTCGCTCTTTGGCTTTGAAACAAAGATGAGCACTGCCCCCTAGAGTCGGGAATAACTAGCACATATGTGCGAGGGGAACCTTTACCTTTAAGCTACAGGAGTCAAGCTCACTTGAGAATCTTCACATACTTTATTTATTTAAAACACAGAATTAGAAAACAGAAAAAATGGAACAATAATGACAGTGCCTTTCAAAGCTATTTTAAAAAATAATGTTACATATTTCTAGTCAACTGGTCTGAGAGTTATCAAGAGATGTGCGCTTAAAACGACTAGTGATATTTTCAAACCTGCTCACGTTGAAATGAATGTGTTTTATGTCTAGATTCTGAGTGCGATAGTATATGAAATATTGAGAGAAATAATAATGACTTGCAGAACCATAAACCTGTTTTTAATCTGAAATGATAAGAATTCAAATGTCTTATTCTTTTGGCTGAGGAATCTACAGTAAGAGTGGTATCAGAGAACACTATTTAATCCTATCTATATCTAAATGGAAGCTCAGAATTTAATGGGATTTACTCCCAGGTAAATGCACTAGACAATCAATAAATGAATTAGTAAAGCCAAACATAATATGAAGACTCTTTCCTTTCCAGCTTTATGCCCATTTTTCAATGGAATAACAGTTTCTCATTATTGCTGTAGAATTACTATTTCTATTTAATATCCTTTATGTAATATTTCATATAACCTTGATGCTCATAAGGATCTATTGTTCATAAACCTATATGTTTATTATTGTTACAATAATTGATTAAAACAGCTATTATTATTGGTGCTTTTAAGCATCTATTGCCTTGAGATCCAGTGGGCTCTGGGCCTGTTTACCTTTCTAAAGGTATCAGAGACATGACTATGGAGATTTTTCAGTCATCCAGGTCATAGTTGTCCCAAAGGTGCTTTTTCAAAAGGCAACTGGACTTTCTTTGCTTTTCCTTGGAGACATTTCCCTTCTCATCCAAGAAACTTCTAAACTGAACTGAGGAAGCTTCTTGGATGAGAAGCAAAACATCTTCAAGGAAAAACAAAGTCCAGTCGCCTTTTGAAAAAACACTTTTGGGACAACCGTGACTTGGATGACTGAAAATCTCCACAGGTTTGGATAACAAAGACTTGTTTTTCTCCTCAACTTTGAAAAGAAAAAGACTGAATGGCTTGGGTTTTAGGCCCTTCCAAATTTGGGCGTTTCCCCCTCCCCAGCATCTATGTGCTACATACTGTTGTTTTAGGTGTTTTTATACTTTGTTTTATAGTGTGTCTTTTTAATTGATTTGCTACTGTTTGTTAGTGATCTGACAGGCACTCAGCAATTATCCGAAATGGATTAAATAAATAAATAGGTTGATAAGAAATTATGAAAAAAAACTTGTCAGACAAGATAGTTCTGAAAGAACGTAGTTACATAGTTCATAGCATTGACAAGAAATTTAAATGAGAGTAAGTGATCATCATTAAGCAGTATCTGACCTATGAAGTCCTTTAGGTTTACGTTGAACTGCATGTTCAGAATCTTGTTTGTGTATAATACTAACACTTAGAATTAAGTATTACCATCAGTTATGAATGCTGCTGACAACACAAGTGCATCTTTTGTGTTTCACTTACGTATATCTTTATAAGAACTCTGAAACTCAAAAAAACCAATTCTTTCATTTTCTTACATAAAGGAAAGGCTTTTGCATGTTTGTGTATGCATGTGTGCTTGTTTTAAATCAATGCTAGGGATGACTTTTCTTTTTTAAGTCCTTCTGTTCTTCTGTTTGCGATAGAGTCATTTTGCTTGCAGACCATTATTCAGATCAGCCTGCTCAGTAATACCGCAGATTGTTTTCAACTCCTTCCAGAATGATTATGCAGTCACGAAAGGATGAATCATACGAATCCACAAGCATTTGAGTAAGCTGCTAATGCACTGTGGAAGTATATACCACCTACACTCTATCTTTCATTCTATTGATTTAAATTGAATGTGTCTAACTGATGGGAACACAACAGCTGCTGCTGAGAATCAAAAGCAGGAGGATTAAATGAGCTTAACATTATATTAGTTGGTTAAGCATTATTTTTAATTGCCTAATGTTTCTGACTTTTCAGCTCATTGTTATTTGCAGGTAGGGAATTATTGCTTTCCTCCTCTCTTCTTTCAAAATACAATGCAGGTTTGCTGTGGAGACAATTGTCTCATTCTACCTTTAACAGTGTCAAAAGTTAATGTTTGATGGGCGGTACTGGTACCTACCTGGCCTTTTTCAATCTCCTTTGGCAGAGGAGTGGACTCCCCTGAGTTGAACCAAAAGCCATATCAGTTGGGTTGTGTATGTTGGATTCCTTTAGGGGTGTTGGCTGCAAGGAATCGTCTTTATTCCTGTAGACTTACCTCTGTAGTGAGAACTTTACTGGACATTCTTCAGAGGAAGCTTGCCAAGATTGGGTTTGTCACTGCTTTATCATCTGCAGGCAATGATCTGGTTGGTTTTCAGATTGGTAGCATTGGAGATAAGGTTCTAGATACCATTGTTGGAGGCATTTGTGGCAATGGTGATGACTTATTCATTAGATCCATGCCCCTCCTGGTTAGCTAAGGCTGTTGTGGGATAGCCTGTCATTTGATTCTTTCAGCAGTAAAGAGAAGTCTTTAAGATATTGTGTTGTTCCTCCATCTTTTCTGGACATATTGCTTTGCGCCTTTTAAAACCCTACATGATATAAAGCAGGTTACATGAAGGAACACTTCTCCCTGATTACATCTAACTGCCCCATTAGATCTGGCAGAAAGGTCCCATCTTCTAAGGAGTTCCATTTGAGGGGACCTATGAGATGAGCTTTTTCGGTCATGGTATCCGCCATCAGAAAGAAGGGTGATATTAGTCCCAATTTATGGACCTCCAGGAAGTCTCTTAAAACATGATTTGTCCAGCTGGAATGGGGATCCTGTAAAAATACGGAGCTGCAAAATGGCTGTATTGCATGTTCCTATAGTTATATTTATATTTATGTTAGCATATGTTTACTGGTTATTGAAGACTTGTTTAATTGTTTTGTTTCAATGTACAATTCCTAGAATCACATTTGTGAGATTAGTGGCTATATAAATCTGATAAACACTGATACTCAATAGTTTTGCTTGCATTTGTCAATAGAAAATAGAATGTGTGCACATATATTTCCTCATAAAAAGCTATGCAAGCTTTGTCTATATAACGATCCTATTGATTTCTATTATTGAGGTTAACAATCTTAATTGATTACATTTAAATTCATTTTCCTTAATTGATGTGATTGGAGCCTTTCAGGGATCTTAGAAGGAATAGATGATTGGACACAAACAATCATATTTGGCTCCATAATGACATCAGTGAAGTGCACTAAATTCAGCAGAAGATAATGCTTTCTGGATAGTTGATTATAGCTAATTATAAATTGTGGTATCATTTACTAGTCAATTGAAAATATGATAAGCAGTACTGAGTGACATATTCTAGAAAATTCTATCCATTTTTCAATGACCCAGAAAAGAATCTCTCCAAAAATAAATGTTTTGACTCAATTGGATGACATTTTGAAGCACCCACAAAGCTTGTTCCATTATTGGGTGTGTTGCAAACTCTCTTGTAGACAGAGAGGTCGGGAGTTGACTTGTGAATAATAAAAAACAAACACTGGACTCTCCAAAGATGTTGAAACCTGATGTAATTTATTTTTACCAAACTCTTAAGCATTCAGGGTCAGAAGTTGAAAACAAAACAAAAAAAAGATTCTTTGGAGTTCAGAAGTCCAAACCAATAACTCAAAAGTAATTTCATTTAAAAAAAATCAAAGTAAGAAAGAAAATGGGCTCAGCTGCAGCAAATTGAAGCTAGTTATCCGCCTTTTGTACAAATAGACTCAATAGGCATCTGTTGACATAAAGGCAATTGCCTTCTTGGAAGTCTTTGGACCCTTTTCTTCCAATAATGATTTCCAATATGAGGAACCTGCTCTATTCTGTATCTGACAAAATGAGCTGGGTTCCCACTGGACAGCATAGAAGAATGGGAGAATTTATTATAGAGGCCTGGACAAGGGCAATTCCAAGCTCTTCCTTGGGGGTGTCAAACTCATGTCATCATATAGGGTGACGACATTTCACAAACACATAGGGGTGTCATTTTCAAGTGGTCAAGGTGGCATCACGTGATGTATCAAGACTTTCCCACCCTTTTGCTAAACTGGGCGTGGCTAACATGTGACGCAACTGGGAGTTGACAGCTCTGCTCTATAAGCTCCTCTTTGTCATCATCCTGTGACAGTTGCCATCTCCCTCCAAGTTTTTCTCCAACCTCCACACCTGCCCTTTTGCCAAAGCTGCCTTTAAACTTACCCAACTCTGAGTCCGCAGGTCTGCAGTCTGGAACTTTTAAGATATGTTGACTTCAACTCCCAGAAGATCCCAATAAGCACACCTGTTAGGGAATTCCCACTGGTGAATGTTATTGTAGGGCTTATGCTACATTTTTGAATGTTTCTTCTGTCAAAATTTTGTCATTAGTTTCCAGAAACCATTTCAGAATGTCCGTGCAAGCTTCATAAAAAGTAGTTCAGAAGATGTATGTATTCTGGGGCCCTGATGTTTCTCAACCTGATGTTGCCCCAACTCCAGATGGAGAGTAGAAGAGAGATGACTCCTTCCCCTGCCCACTAAACTCCACTTTTCCCTTGAAAACTTACTCTAAATTGTTGGGGACTCTCTGGCACTGTCTTATGTCTACATTTGAAATTTGTGAAGTGCACCAACAAAAATATGTTACAGAGTTTATATTGACTCAGGTTCCATAAATAACAATTGGGCAATTGAAAATCCTCATTAGATTTATGAATTAACTCAAAGGAAATAATGACATCCTGATCATTACCACACTGTACATATTTTAAGGTTTCAATCCTTGAACTGGATTCTATTATTTAGACACATATATTAGTGCATGCCTCCTAATGTTTACCCAGAAGAAAATTCACCCAAGTTCAACAGGATTTGCTCCCAGGTATATAGAGATTTGCATCTTAAATGGGTTAAATTATTACTTTTATAGCAATAATGGGGAATGTTTTTCATGTCAAAAGTAATTACAGTACTTCCTACAGAGTTTACATAATGAGGAAGTTAATTAACAGAAAAAATATTAACTTGCAGAGAATAGCCGGTGGCTCTGAAGTATGAGAGCCAAATACGTAGCTGGATTTTCTGATGTATATATATCTGTGTATAGGTAAATGACAAAGGATTGGAATAGGGGAATGATTTCAGTCTACAATCCCTAAAGTATACAATAGCAGCATACATTTTAGAGATAGTCTGAAAGCGCCCATAAAGCAAAGAAACCTCAGCAAATCTAGCACTACATAAACATTGGGCAACGCTTGAGGAGTTGTGCACCCATTGTTTGAAAAATGCCCCTTTCATGAGAGAACAGAAAATACAGGTGTCAAATTCCCAGAGGGCTGGGGGCAAGTAAAGGATGACATCATCTGTTCCTCCCCTCCATAAATTGTTGGTGGCCTCTACTTATAAGGGACCGACCTGGCAGTAGACATAAGCCCTAAGAATGAGTGCCAGAAACCTCAGCCCTTGGAAACCTCCTAAGCAATGGAAGATTGTCAGTCAAAATACTATGAATGTAAATGAAAATGATTTATTTCCCATATGTAACAGATATATGGTGTATAACTACATTAAATCAGCTTGAGACTCCTTACTTATGACTTCTTTTCATTACCAATGCAAGAGAATGTTTTCTTGCTGGTGAATTGAAAGTTTTGTTTTGCTTTAACTATAAAGTTGAAAATATACTTGCAGCAGTTTTTAGTCTTACATTGCACTACTATTTTAAAAAAGCCAAGGAATAATATCGGTGCCTAAATACTTTTATTTCTCCCTATTCGGTGGTATTGTATTTCTGTTGCAGTTGATTGCTTTCTTCATCTCTCTCTCTCTCTGTCTCTCCCCCTCCCTCCCCCCTCTCTCTTGGGATTCAAATAATTTAACAACTGGTTCGCCCAGAGTCAGGTTGTCTATCATAGGAGGTGTGGCCCATCCCTGTCTTCCAGCTCTGCCGCATACGCAGGATGAGCTTCCTGTGATAGACAACCTGACCCGGAGCAAACTGGTCGTTAAATTACTCTCCTCGCTACCAAAGTGGGTCCTGGGTGCTGTGCTGAACTGCAATGGAGAAATGGGCAAAAGAGCAGCCGGCACGAGAGAAGAAGGAGAAGAAGGGAGAAGAAAGAAGGAAAGCGGCCTTCTCCTTCCCTCCAATAGGCTCCGTTGCCTATTTCTCCATTGCAGTGCAATGCCCAGGATCCACTTTGATAGCGGGTGAGCAGGTGGGTAATTTAACAAGCGGTTCTCCCAAACCAGTGAGAACCGGCTGAATCCTATCTATCTATCTATCTATCTATCTATCTATCTATCTATCTATCTATCTATCTAGCCAATATGTATCTATCCAGTACGTATCTATCTATCTATTTACACACACACACACACACACACACACACACACACACACACACAATATAATAAAATAATAAAAGTAAAATGAAAAACAGAAGTAACTAATTGGTTACATTTTGATAATGAAAGCTTCGTCAGCCAAAAATTGGCTGCCGAACAAAGAAGAGAGGAATTTTGGAATGTGTAACGCGTGCGCAATAAATCACTTTCAGATAAGAACCCTTTTTTTGTTTTATGACCTGCGCAATAAAGCTTTCTTAGTTTAACTCTTGAGTGTCAATTCAGGCAGTTCAGGCCTAGCAAACTTTTTAACATCGTGACACCCCTTCTTTTGCTAGTCTGGGCTGACGTCATCAAATCATCAATTAAGGCACATCTTCTTTCGCAGATACTCGTGTTGATTTGCAGCAAGTGGTTTGTTAAGCATGTCTGCGATCTGATCATGTGTAGAAACATATTGCAATTTAACAAAACCTTGCTTAACTAATTGCTTTGTGTTTTGATAACGAATGTCAATGTGTCTGGACCTAGAACCTGTGAAATGTGACTCGGAAATATAAACAACAGATACATTATCTTCCATCACGGTGATTGGTCGAATCGGACGTGTCCAGATATCTGTGATCAAAGCATCAAACCACGTTAGAGAATTACAAGCATCTGAAACACAAGCATATTCAGCTTCAGTAGATGAACATGAAACAAAACTCTGTTTTCTCACTTGCCAGTAAACAGGACAACCATTTAGGAACATCATGTAACCAGAAGTGCTTTTGCGTGACTTCTTGTCGCTCGCCCAGTCGGAATCGGCAAAACAAATCAACTTTGGTTGATCAGTGTGTGTTGGTTCTAGCAATAACTTCATGTGTTTAGTGTGTTTTAGGTATTTCAACAACTTCTTAATGCATGACCAATGAAATTGTGTTGCCTTACCTACGTGTCGTGATAAAAGATTAACACTAAGTGCGATGTCAGGTCTGGTCCAACTACTAATGTATAATAGTGAACCAATGACTGAACGATAAAGTGTTTGATCCTCGAACTCAGGACTTGGTTCATGTGTTAAGTTGTGAAAATCTGTTTGCATGGGTGTCTTTGTTGTGCTAGCATCTTTCATGTTGCAATGATGTAGAATGTGGTCAATTTTCTCCTCTTGTGAAAGACTAAACCCCTTCTGTGTCTTTTCAATTTGAACACCTAAATAAGTGCTAATGTGTCCTAAAGATTTTAGTGTGAAGTATCTCTGCAAACTTTTAGCAAAAATCTCACTCATTTTCTTATTTGGACCAATATAAACAATATCATCAACATAAACAAGAATTATCTCATATGCATTGTTAGATCTTTTTGTGAACACGCATTCATCAGTTTCGGACTTAATAAAGCCCATTGAATTTAGTTTGTCAGTAAGACATAAATACCACATTAAACCTGACTGTTTCAGACCATAAAGACTTTTGTTCAGGAACCAGGTATCCCCTTCTTGCTTTCGGAATCCTGGAGGGCTTCTCACGTAGATCTCTTCATCTAGGTCTGCATGTAGATAAGCTGTGTCCACATCAAATTGGAAAACTTCTAAACCAAGAATAGTTGCAGTGGTTAAAGCAATTTTTACACTTTCAGTTCTGACTGTTGGTGAGTAAGTGTTTGTGTAGTCCTCAGGATAACGTTGAGCGAAACCCTGAGCTACCAGTCTGGCTTTGTATAAGGACTCACCATTCGGTTTCTTCTTGATTCTGTAGACCCATCGGGTGCCAATGACTTTCTTGTTTGCTGGAGGTTTTGCAGGTGTGAATACATTAAGTTTCTTTAAACTGTCCATTTCATCCTGCATTGCATCATACCACTTGTCTTGTTCTGAATCAGGAAGCTGTTTGATTTGTGTGAATGTCTCTGGAGGAAGAGTAACGTTGCAAATCAAAGGTACTGGTGATTTTGTCAGTTGCCATGAATAACGTTGTGGAGGGATTCCTTTTGTGGCCCTCTTGGAGCGTCTAGGAACAACAGACCAGTCTTCTTCTTCTTCTTCATCATCATCCTCGTCCTCACGTTCGTCGCTAGTATCAGCATCCGCGGCTTGAGAAGACGGAACATCAGGTTGTGAAGAACTGGTAGAAGGAACATCTGCCTGCGAATTATCATCAGGCTGCGTGGCATCTGGAACACCATCTCTAGGAAAATAAACTTCAGGATCATTGGAATGAATCCTGGACCAGTCAATGTCTTCCTCAAAATTAGCAGATTGTGAAATGACAATCACATGTTTAGTATCAATGAATTTGTACCATTTTGAATTATCATCAATACCCATAAATCTTAGTCTCTTTGGTCCTTGAGTTATAGGAGTGTTCACCATAGCATATGAACCAAAAATGTGGAGGTTCTTGAGATTAGGCTTGTAGCCATACAGCATGTAGAAAGGAGTTTGATTGATTACACTGCTCCAAGTACGGTTGACAATGTAATTTGCATATTTGATTGCTTCACCCCAGTATGCGTTACTGAGATTGGCATCTTCTAGAAGACAACGCATCATGGTTTGTAGAACCCCTTGTCTTCTTTCTACGACTCCGTTATGAGCCGGTGTATATGGAGCAGATGTCTGATGAAGAATTCCATTCTTACGCATCCAGTCCTGGAAACGCTGAGACATGAATTCTGCACCACGGTCACTCTGGATTCTGGCGATGCGAACTTGGTATTGTGTAGAAACAAACGCTGCAAAGTCTTTAAAGATCTGAAAGGTCTCAGATTTCTCTCTCATAGGATATACAAATCCATATCTAGAATGATTATCTACAATTGTTAAAAAATACTTTCTGCCACCAAGTGTTGGTGGGAAAGGACCCACTATGTCAGTGTGTACCAAATCAAAAATGCGTGTTGACCGGCGTGTAGCGTGTTTGGGAATTGCAGCCGCCTTGGATTTAGCCTTTTTGCAAACCGCACAATCCAAAAACACCTTACACCCCTTTAGATCCAAACCTTTTGCGAACTCCGGCATCTTTCTAAGAACACGGAAACTGGCATGCCCCAATCTTCTGTGCCACTTGTGAATACACCTGGAATGCAAAGGTTTACCAGTTAGTGAATTCTCAACATTAACAGTTTCATGAGGACCCTCAGGCTTGCTTTGAGCAATCTGTTTCTGTTTTCTTTGTTTGTTGGCTTTAGGAGCCTTTGGCACAGTAACGCTTTCTCTCTCTGGGACAACTCTCTCTGGGTTTGCGTTGTGCCTTTTTGGAGTTTGCATACTTGCCTGTGCTTGCCCTTTAGGCTTTGGCTTTAAGTAATAAACACCACCAATCAGCATGGTTTCAGCAACAATATCACCATCTTTAACTAAGTAACTTGCTTTTTCGAGGTGGTGAACCTGGAACTTTAACTCTCTAGACAAGTGACTTTGACTAAGCAAATTACTGGTTGCTGAAGGTATGTAATAAACATCAGGGATGTGTGTATCGAGCTCTTCAATGTAAACAGTTCCTTTTCCCATAACCTTGCAAGTGTGGTTGGTGAAGGAATACAGTTCTCGATACTCGGGCTCTGGTTCGCCCATCTCTGTGAAAAGTTCCCTTCTGTGGGTAACGTGCACAGCTGCTCCACTATCTAAAGTCCACAAAAGACGTCTGTCGAACTTTGGATCAGGTTGTGGAACGTTGGTTATGGCCAGTGTTGCAAGTGGAGCTTGTGAATCATGCCTTGGACCACGACGACCTTGTCTTCCGCCTCTACCTCTGCCTCTGGAATCTGTTCCTCTGGGCTGGTACGTGGCGGGAGCTGGAACTCGTTGGGGACAATCCCGGGTGTCATGTCCCACACGGTTGCAGGTGTAGCATTTTGGCATCCTTGGAGCGTAGCCTCTTCCTCGGAAGGGACGTCTGGCTGGAGCCTTTGGTGCTGGAGGCCGTTGCAGATGTGGGGTAGCTAACCTGATAGCTTCGTCTTCCACTAAAAGTCTGCAAACGTGGTTAACTGTGCGTTGAGCAATAGGCACGTAGTTAATCTTTGCAACAGCATCTTTCCATTCATAATTCAATGAGTTAATGATGATGCTAATCATTTGGATATCATCGATTACATGGCCATTTTGTCTCAATTCACTTCTCATTCTTTTCAGTTTGGTCAAATGTCCACCAATTCGTTCACCAGGTTTCAACTTCGAACCATGGAACTCAGACATGAGCAAACATGAGGATTCAATTGAAACGGGCCTGTAGCAATCTTCCAAAATAGCCCAAATTTCTTGGGCAGTTGCATCAGGTGGAAAGATACCTTGGATCTCAATTTCCATTGACATGAGTAAAGTCGTGATAGCTCTGTTTTCGAGGTTTCTTATTGCAGGTGTCCAGGGTTGACGGGGAGGATCAAAAACCATGGAATATGTGCCTTCTCTTCGAAGCAAGAGCGCAATTTCACTGACCCAGGCTTTATAATTCTCTCCTGACTCCTTTAATTTGGACTCACCAGTCAAGGGGGTGACTGTGAATACCTGCTGAGGAACAATTTGTTGCTCTGGTTGCAAAGCTGGTTGTTGAACCAGGGGATGCTGGGGTTGCATCATTGGCCTTTGCGTGGCAACATCAAATTGGCTTCCTCGAATTTGCCTCTGGCTTTGCCTTTTTCCATCTAGGGAGAATTCCACACCGCCAGGGGGTATTGAAGACTTAACCTTTGGAGACAAAGTTTTGGCTTCTAAAGGACTCATAGCTAATTCTTTAAAATTCATCACCTTTTGTTGTAATAATTTTTCTCCGCCAGCAGATGGCAGTGCAGCTTCACTTTTTGGCTGCCTCTCCTTTCTATACGTATGCTGAAGTTCAATGGGCTCAAAGGGACCACGTGACCTCGGTGACGTGTACATGTCTCTTTGTTCTAATTGACCAATGAACTCTGTGGGGTGTGTCTTAGGCTGTTGTTTTGAAGAAGACAAGATGGCGTCCTCAGACATTTTGGGAGTGGGGGAGCTTCTTCTACTTCGCCTTATCTCTTCAAAACACACTCTCGCCTCCCTAACATATTTTTCTAAACGTTCTATTTGATATAGATAGCTTTGCATTTCTTGCTCACCATCTGGGGAGATGTTATAAAATCTGCTTTCTGCGTGGGAGGATTTTAACTCTGCCGGCAGTTGCCATTCATCAATCGTTTGATAATCTGCGAGGGTCTGGGAATGGAGTGGCTCTGGCAGAGTGGGAAGTTTTGGCTTGGCCCCCAAAAATTCATAATCTCCTGGAGATATTTTAGAAGGAGGAACCACTGACCTCGTTTCGTGGATGTCGCGTCCTGTAGCTCCTTCTCCCATATTTGGCTCGGCACCTGAAGGAATTTGTTGTTCCTGAAGCACGTTTTGATCTTGCTTCTCTGTGTCCGAGGGAGCCTCCTTGTCAGAGGAAGCTGATCCATCTGTGCTCGCCCCATCTTTCTTTTTCTTTTTTTTCTTTTTCTCCGACATTGCTAATTAGGCTTAGTCGGTTATCTTTAGATAGCATGAAGGGAAAATACAGCCATAAATTGTAACCATCTCAGCTGGTATCATCAAAAGCCAAAACTCTGCTACCAAGTTGTCAACCATCCTCTGCTACCAAGTTGTCAGGGGAAAAAACACCCTGTTAGAGATCGATGAACCGTGGCTGATTCCCTTCTGCATATCTTTTGAGATATTTAGAAAAGAAATACTCTTTAAGAAAATATTCTAATTAATAAACAAACTTTAATAATAAAATAATAAAAGTAAAATGAAAAACAGAAGTAACTAATTGGTTACATTTTGATAATGAAAGCTTCGTCAGCCAAAAATTGGCTGCCGAACAAAGAAGAGAGGAATTTTGGAATGTGTAACGCGTGCGCAATAAATCACTTTCAGATAAGAACCCTTTTTTTGTTTTATGACCTGCGCAATAAAGCTTTCTTAGTTTAACTCTTGAGTGTCAATTCAGGCAGTTCAGGCCTAGCAAACTTTTTAACATCGTGACATATTTGAAGTATATTCAGCACTTAGAATAGAATAGACTGCCTTACTGTCTGACATATGCACAGTCTCTTTTCTACCTTTGCATTATTCTTACATGATTTTTAATGGAAAAGCCATAATACTGGAAAACAAAAAAAAACAAAGGGAATTTTGCTGCACCTGCTAGACGGTTGGATAATGAGAGACCTATTACCTCCGTATTTTTATGTTCCTATGGAAGGCAGCAAAAGTGCCCCACTGAGGTGAACTGCATTCCTAATATGCCTTGAAGTTGCTCATTATGACTCCAAACTTATAGTTGAGACAAAGTGTAGGCCACTTCATACAGGGCTAATGTTTTCCCTTGTTATTTTGTGGATTCTGATGGTAGCATTTTTACCTAAAAAGCGAGGAGAAAAAAACACAAGGGAAGAATCAATGAGACACACAGATTTGCATACAATTTGCATACAGTCATGGGAGTTTCCAAAGACTTGTAGACAAACAAGGTAATATTTCTTCTTCCTTCTCTTCCCAAGGTAGAAATGAAGAATAAATCACCAAATGGGCTAGGGAAAAATGACTGCAGTGAGTACAAGAAATAACGATTTCTTAGAAGCTGCTGAAAGCTTCTAGAATGAATGCTTACATTACAAAATACCCTCAGCTTCACTTGTTCCTGGTGGAAGACATTCTCTATTGTTCTGACTTTGCTGCATGCGATGTACTAAAACTGAAGAGAAAAGCACATTTTCCCATGATGCTGTTTTGAAGAATCCTGATGATGATGCCATTAAAATTTGAATAAAATTCTGAGTACTTTGGCATCAAGATATGTCATGTGCAAAGTTATATTGGGGATTTCATGAATACAAAACTGAAGGAGCATCTCTAACGTATACTTCTGAAGTGCAGGGAATAGAAACTGGTTCAATAATTACAATCAGCAGCAGTTGCCTAATCATGTTCTCCCAATAATTTTTGTTTAGGTTACAATCTAATGGAATTTGGCTATACCATGCCACCTTTGCAGAATAGATGCCACAAATTGTGTTACAGAAATTAGTTGCACATTTAACCATATAATAACAGTTTTGAGGTCTAGTTAGCTGTACAACTTTTGCTTGCATATTCCATGCTAATTTGCTGCTTTTTCTATAACCCTAAAATCAAAGTATAAGAAAATGCAAACCAGCCAAAAGCTGCCTAATACAAAGAATAGATTATACTTGGGAGTATATTGCACATCTTCCTATTGTTTTGGTGCTGTTGCCAAAACAACATATTTGTTTTAACCCTAAAGTATATTATTAAATCATACTGGACAATCTTGCATTTTCTATTTCTATTTCTTATTTATTTCTATGAATTGTTCCCCTTTAGTTTTCTTCACATATGCATATTGTCCCTTTACAGGCAAATCAGAAATGGTTCAGAAAACAATGGCAGATCCGAATGTGTTATTGAAAGAACAGGATATGGTAAAACTGGGGGAAATAGGGATACATACAATGAGAGCCAAATACAAGATAGACAATGTTGAGTTACTGCTGAACATAACTATTAATAAATACAAGCAATTTAAATCTCAAAAGTTATGCTCTGTGTGTGGAATGTGGGTTTGTCCTTGGATGACCAAGTGTCACGGATTCAGATGGATTCTTCTCTGTGCTTCTTCCTTCTCCAAATGCTAAAGGAAATGGAGTCTGGTTTCCCAGCATGCACTTGGTTTGAGAGTGCGGGCTGATGGGTAATGAGGTGGCATCAGTGCCAAACAATATACTTGGCATTTGTCTGTCCAGCCACTAGATGGGACTAGAGAGCAACAACAGTATATAGAAGGTATATGGTGGGACATGACAGTAACTCTTCTCTGTGTCACAAACTAACCCAATGACTATTGTCTATGTGTACTTCTGTACATGTATCCATACATGTACAGTACTTTTATATTACATGTGTATACAAAATATAATATTTAATTTTTGGAAACTGTCAAGGTCCAAACTTGGTTAAAAAAAGGCATAAATAATAAATAACACATGAATGTTGCTATATAATTCTTGCCATGAGACATAAGTATGGCTTCCAGTGAGGTGTCATCAATCTTAAGAGACCCTCTGATACGTCTTTCAATTTCTGTGACATAAATCAGTTCTTCATTGCATGATTTTCTTTTATATAAGTTCCTAAATAGCCACTGTGAAATAACCTAAGTAGATGAATTCTTTCTTTATTACAACAGGGGTCTTGCCCTTCTCGGATGGAGCTGTGGCCTTTAGAAACAGGAACTTAGTAAGACTATCATCAGTCACAGACTATTAATCTTTACTAAGCCTTAAACAGAAACTTCAAAGAGGCTCCAGACTGAAACTTTTACAGCAAATGGATGGTGTTAACACAATTTTAATGACACTGATGCCATGCTGTATTGGTGGCTAAATTTGCTGCTTCTAGAATTATTTTTATATGCATTAATGTCTCAGAATAGGCATTTTTAGAAATAAATTTGACAAGCTGGAATTATATTTGAAGAAGAAGGAAAACAAATATTCTAGAAAGCTTCCCAGGGAGGAAGAGTATAAAGGACTGGAAAAAGAACACTCGTCTGAATTTTACTTCAGATAGTTTGGCGTTTTGGGATTTACCACAACCATCTTGGCTACTCTTTGGTAAGGCCATGTCACCCATTTTTTAATGCCTACAATATGCCATTTAGGCCTGTTCCACTATCAGCCTTTGCAATGTTTCCTTCATGATCTGATAAAGTGAGAATTTGAAAATCCTCACTAACTTTTAAAAAAAAGCAAATTAATTATTTTTGTAACTTGTATTTCTCATTCTTCTCTTCACATACATTCAACATTTCAATAATTACTTCATGGGGATTGAGAATTTCTTTAGGTGACAAGAGTCAGTAATATATACTTGCTTGTTCATGTTGTTTGATAATTTTTTTGAAGACTGGAAGGTTGTATAAATACAAAGGAGACAACAGGACTCCAGAAGGACATTTTTAAGATCTTTATGAATATCTGAAAAGGCATTGGGATCTCTGGTTAAACAGGGCAATCAGTTGCTATGAATTTTTACTTCCCTTTACACTCAATAGGATGACATGACATGCTCTCTTATCAGTAAAACTCATTTAAAGAAACATGAGGTTTCATTATGAGGAAGTAAACATCTTGTGGTATTTCAACAGCAGTTAAATAACTACATTTAAAAGGAAGGAGCAGCTGCAAATTAATTATGGTAGTTATTGAAAAAACAAACACACCCAGGTTATGATTACTAAATAAATAGTAACCTTTAAATCCAATTTGAAATTTGATAAAAGAGCACTTTTTTTAGTTTGATCCAGGCTCTGTAAAATAATATGAAATATTTTTTTACAAGAAGTTGATATGAAACTGGAAGCCTTGAAGTACAGTGACACTTGCTTAAAATTCAGTTGATTGTTTCTCATATTGTCCTCACTGCTGAGACTTCATGGTAATATTTGCCTGTTTAAAAAAAAATTAAAATGTCTAAGATTTTTTTAAAAAAGAAATCTATCTTATTTGTACTTGCTTGATTCAAATAAACTATCATACAGAGAAGCTTCTTAGAAACATAACAACATAGCAACAAATGGTTATTAGTACCATTAGAAAGCAATTCTTTGGCATTTCTAAATACTTTTTATAAAAAATGTTAAATATGATTCTGTTTAGAGTCAAATGATGAAATAAGGAAACAAGAGAAGTCATGCTTGTGACTTAGACCATTTTCCCACTAATGACTTAAGCATTTACAGAGCATCATCAAGTCATCAATGAAGCAATATGAAAGGGATACCTGTACTATATCTTTAAGCTGCTATTGTCTTCTGCTCACACTAGTTTGTCTCCAAGCTAGTCTAAGACAATTCTACCTGGCAACAACTGCAAGATACTGAGACAAGCTATTCATAGCCAACCTATACCCAATTACTTATGTATTTTCTCTATGTTCTGTATCTACAGAGAGTCAGGGGGGGGGAGGGGGAGAGAAAATGAAATTGCATTTTATATACAAAATGAAAGTATTAAAATGCACATACATAAATATTTTTAATGCAAACACACAGATGTACAGGGACATCTCATACATGTAGAGAAGTCTTGCATTTTGCACAGCAATTTCCATAAAAATATAATTGTAAGCCATAAGCAACATTTTCATAAGTCTCAGGTAGTACTGGATCTTCAATCCACTGTGTAACAAGAAATGTAATTTCCCAATGTTGGAGGAAAAATATCTTAACAAGAAGAGAGGCCCAATTAATTTATTTCTGTGATCCAGTCAATTTCCATGTTTTGAAAGAGTATAGATTTTTGGGAAAAACTGTCTTAAATCCAATTAGTAAATGCATTATTAACTAAAAGTTATGTTCTTCAAATAGATTGCAAAAACAAACATTTGTTACTTGCTTGACAATGGATGAAATTAAAGAAGTGGTTTTGAATATGAGTACAAGGACTTGATTGATTTCCTGTGTGGAATAATACAATATATTTGTTGATCTACTAAATGCTAAACTCTATCAACTGTACAATGGCATTTTTCAAAAATGATATTTCTTACAATTTTCCCTACTTTTCTTTTTTTGGAATTCTTAGGAAAAATTTAAATTAAAACATTGATGAAATTGAGATAAACAACCATCTGTCGCTCCAGATATTTTGGAAACTCTAATCCAAGATAATGGGAAAGTAGCTGATTGATTTCCTGTACACTAGATCTTGATTACTTCTTAAGACATTTATGACAATGGTGTGTGTGCACATGTGTGTGGCAATAACACATTTATCATAACCTCTTGATAGGCTCTGAGGAGAAAAAGGAAAAGCATAAAGAACTAAATGCCTAAGTTTTTTTTATTTTCTGAATGAATGATTTCCCCCCCCTCTATGAATATAGCAATAGCACTTAGACTTGTATGCCACTTCATAGTGCTTTACAACTCTCTCTAAGTAGTTTACAGAATCAGCATATTGTCTTAAGATTCTGAGTCCTCATTTTACCAACCTTGGAAGGATGGAAGGCTGAGTCAACTTTGAGCCAGTGAGAATCGAACTGGTGATGGTCAGCAGAATTAGTCTGCAGTACTGCATTCTAACCACTGAGCCACCATGGCTCAAATTTTCTAACAGCCCCTTCACAAGGTAGAAAATAGGATATTTTGACAATATCTGTTTTCTAATCTTCCGTTCTTCTTATCTCATGACTTTTGACCACTCTGAGGAAAAGCAGGGTTTGACACTATATACACTTGTTTACTATTCATTTGCTATTCTTCATTCCATAGGCAAGAGCCCCCAGAACATGATTGGGCATAGATAAATTTGTTAATCGAGCCATCAATCTAGTTTAGTCTCCAGTACTTATTGCATGAAGGGAAATAAGGAATAAATTTTCTCTTTCTGCATGGCATCATGCAGAGTGACAGGTTGCTCTGACAAGAAAAGAATTAAATACACATAGGTTGAAATTGTTGCATTAAAAATGTAAGTTTCAATATGCACCTCCGAATAAATACAGTGTTTTAACTAGGTTATACATGTGCTGCTTCTGCTTCAACATACTTAAATGTAACTAGAATTTCACTTTATTGTCATTCTGAGATTTCATTCTGAGTGTAGATTGTGTCCTTAATATTGTCTGAGAGGCATAATAAAAGCTCTGCACAGACTTCACATTAGCTAAGGTTTATCTACCAAATTCAAACTTTGATTGACAGTCCTTTGTTTGACGGTTATAAGAAAAAACTCTCGATGATTTTTGATTCATAAGCTCCCAAAATACTGCAGGAAAATGCCTATTTAAGATTTTTGTTTAGATTCCTCTGTTTGGTCAAGAATGTGTTGATTTTTAATAGAAAGAAAACCAAAGTTCACAATTGCTTTGAGATTTCACATTTCCGTGGGTAAATTCTGTTTGAATACCACTAGCTGAATGGTGTACTTATCAATTTTAAAATGGTGTTTAATTCAACAAGCCATGGAATCTTCTGCAAATGTTTAACATTGGAACAATGATTTAGAATACTGAATCATGCTGAGTAGCCTGAATCAGATGCAGTAATATATGTTTAGATTTTCTCCCATAGAGATATGTAAGAAATACCTTTCATATCTCTCTTCTAAGACCATAACTACTTATGACTAAGGCAAAATGAACTCAATGGCTCATTCTTCCAAATAAGCTCATGTAGGATTTCATTATTTTAGTTCTTTGATAGATCGTACATTTTCCTCAGAACTTCAAAACTATAAGGAAGGAATATTGAATCACTTAATCTGCTGAAAACTGCACTCTGCTGGCTGTATCCAGGAGCACAGAGAGGTAGAAGGAACCAAAGTCAACTAGATCGGCTAGTCCAACTGCTTCCTCAGTGAAGGATCCACTACTGTATTTCCAACATCTACCCAATCTTCATTGGAAGCTCTTTGAAAAGAAGAATTCACCACTTCATAAAGCAGTCTGTTCCACTGATTATAAATTTACAGTAAGTTTCTTCTGATAGTTAGCCTGACACATCCCTGTTGTAGTTTTAAGTCTACTCCCTCTTCTGTATGTCAAACTTTCAAATATTTGAAGATTACTTATCATATACTTTCTCAATTGTTTTGTTTCTCTTTTAGCCTAAACATACCCCAATCATTTCAACATATGGTTTCCAAGCCCTCTAATATCTTGGCAAGTTTCTCCTGAATTTCTCTAATTTGAAACAAAATGCCAGAGCTGAACACTGCACTCCAGATGGGGTCTGGCCAGGACTGAGTTAAATGGAACAATTGCTTCTGCGATCTGGATTTTATGTCCTGTTAGTGCACTACAAAACAGTATTTCCTTTTTTTAGCAGCTGCGTCGCACAGCTGAAACTTATTTCACTTGAATCCAAGATCCCTTTTGCACATCCTACTGCCAAGTCAGGTCTTTCTCATCTATATTTGTACTTTATGCTTTTCCTACCAATCTGTAGAATTTTCTGACATTTTCAAACTTCATAACTATTGTCCCAACTCCTTCATCAAGTCACCGATAACCACGTTCAGCCACATGAGTCAGGAGAAAACTCTTTGACACTACACTTAATATTTTCTTCCAAATTGGAATGGAACAATTAATTCAGCCAATTCTGAGTGCATTTAATGGTAGTATCATCTAGCATGCATTGTACTGTTTTATAAATGATAATGTCATGAAGCACTCTATTGAAAACTTTGCTGAAGCCCAGGTACAATATATCTATGAATTCCCTTTAACTACAAAACCTTTAAGTTACTATTACTAGCTTATTAAAGGAAATAGTTAGTCTAATGTGATTTATGACAAGTCCATGCAAACTCCTGCTAATTGTAGTAAGTTTATACAATGGCTCACAAATATACTGTACCACGATAATCTGTTTGAATATCTTGCCTAGTACAGATCTCAAGTTGATTGGTGTGCATTTTCATAGATTCTCCTTCTCCTTTTTGAAGAAGGGAATGGCAGTTGCTCTCTTCCAATTTTTTTGGCGACCACTCAAGGACTTCTGCAAGATGACCACAAATGATTTTGAAATCACCTCTTTGTTCCTTTGATATCCTGGGATATAATCCATAAAACCATGTAGATTTGAATTGATTTAAATTTATTAAAATCTCTTTTATCCTCTATCTATTTTCACTGTCACTCATTAGCACTTCACTATTTTCTCCTCAACTGATACTTTATTGGTTTTTCCCACCATCTGAAGTAGTGGAGAGCTAGTAAATTGGGATGGAAGAGTTAAAATAGAGTCCAATCAAGAAAATAGAATAGAGTTTTAAATAATGAATGAAAGTAATAGATATAAGATAGATAATAATTCTGTAAATAAGGCCATGATAGGTAGATTTTCTTTTATACCCAAAGCAATTACTTTGTCTAATAAACTCTCATTTGTGTATATGTTGCTTGGGTCAACACCACCCACGAAACCATGGCAACCTCTCTAAGAAGTGTTTTATATCAATCGACAACTTTTGCTGTTGTTATTTTGATTAAGGTCTTTGTGGCCTTTCTGTTTTTAACTGTTGCAAGCCATCCTGAATAAGTAGAGTATGAGTTTTTAAAAATAAATAAATAAATAAATAAGTTACTGACAACTACACTCTGTAAATAGGGAACAAGACATATTTTTTTAATTTATGATTTCAGAAGGCTCATCTGCACAATTATTTTGTTCCAGCACAGTCGTCATTCTGACCTGTTCCTGAGGACATGATGTCACAGTGCAGATTCAGCATTTTGCTGAAATGAACTGTGACAATCTGCAATTACCCATTTACCACCTTGTCATATAAACACGCACCCAAAGAAACCATCAAGACTTTGCAT
This sequence comes from Natrix helvetica, assembly GCF_964273705.1. Classification (NCBI taxonomy): domain Eukaryota; kingdom Metazoa; phylum Chordata; class Lepidosauria; order Squamata; family Natricidae; genus Natrix; species Natrix helvetica. Next base: position 112,166,057 of record NC_138550.1, read on the forward strand.
TTTTACCCTGACACTAGGATAGAGAAAGAATATCTGGAGTTGGTTATGGACCACCCCAAGGAGATTGGGGTGCTCCCAAGAGGACTGAGGTGCTGGGTTTTGTTTTGGTATTATGGTTTTGTGTATCATGGTTCTGGGTTTTCTTGCTGATGTGAGTCACCCAGTTTTTTTTTTTTAATACAGGCAGTTTTTAGGTTAAGAACAAATTCCATTCCTAACTCTGCCTTTAACTTATGTAAGCAAGTAAGATTGCACTTACAAATGAATTGTCTTACTTACTTATGAATTACTGAAGATGGTAGATTGCATTTACATTCTTTGAGTTGAAAACTGCTGATGCATTTTTTTTCATAAATCACTGAAAATAGCCTTTGTATTTAAAATTCATGCGTTTAGCAGATCATGAAAACACTGCATGGCTTCCATAGTTTGACAGCTCAAGGATGGACAATGTCACTGTTAGTAATAAGCAGTTGTTTCATAAGTATGGGTTATCTTTAAGTCAGACATTCTTAATCTGTGGACTGCCTATATAAATCAAGTCAAGTCAAATCAAATCAAATCCAACCAACCAACCAACCAACCAACCAACCAAACAAACAAACAAACAAACAAACACATGCACATTGTTGTGGACATGTGGATGAGCCCAAGAAGCACCTGGGTAAAAACCAGAGAAGGGACGAGCCAGTTTCACTAATTCATATAAAATTTTCTTTTATCTCAGAAATATAAATTAATTAGATACGTCATTAGTTTTAGAGGCTTTATGCCTTCTCTCATCATTTGTTTTACAATTGTTTTAGAAATAGGAGAGTATACTTTTTTGTGTTATTTTGTTTGGCTCTGAAATAAAGTTGGTTCGAATAAGAAATTATTAATTTTAGTTTAACCTTTTTGGGAGGAGTTTGACTTGGTTGTCATCGAGGATTTGGACAGATTGCGTGGACGACTGCGACCTACCACATGTTTACTGGACCCATGTCCCTCCTGGCTTGTACTGGCATCCTGGGAGGTTACACGCGACTGGCTCCTGGGCCTAGTGAACGCTTCGTTGGGTGAGGGGTCTCTCCCGGCCGCCTTGAAAGAGGCGGTGGTGAGACCCTTCCTCAAGAAGCCTTCCCTGGACCCTACGGAGCTGGCCAATTATCGTCCTGTCTCCAACCTTCCCTTTTTGGCGAAGGTTGTAGAGAGTGTGGTGGCTTCTCAGTTTCCACGACATCTGGAGGAGAATGATTATCTAGACCCGCGCCAGTCTGGCTTTCGCCCTGGGCACAGCACAGAGACGGCCTTGGTCGCGTTGGTAGATGATCTCTGGAGGGCCAGAGATAGGGGCTGTTCCTCTATCCTGGTCCTATTAGACCTCTCGGCAGCTTTTGATACCATCGACCATGGTATCCTGTTGCGCCGACTGGAGGGGTTGGGGGTCCGGGGCACCGTTTTGCGGTGGTTCGGCTCCTACCTCTCTGGCCGGACGCAACGTGTGTTGGCAGGGGAGCAGAGGTCGACCCTATGCCCCCTTACTTGTGGGGTGCCACAGGGGTCGGTCCTCTCGCCACTCCTGTTCAACACATACATGAAGCCGCTGGGTGAGATCATCCGTGGTTTCGGGGTGGGATATCATCTGTACGCTGATGATACTCAGCTGTACATTTCCACCCCGAACGACCCCAACGAGGCCGTCGAAGTGATGTCCCGGTATGTGGAAGCCGTACGGATCTGGATGGATGACAACCGACTCAGGCTCAACCCTTCCAAGACGGAGTGGCTGTGGGTTCCGGCTCCCCGGTTCAACCAGATAATTCCATCTCTGGCCATTGGGGGCATTCAACTCACCCCCGTAGAGTGGGCGCGCAATTTGGGCGTCCTCCTGGATGCCCGGCTGTCCATGTATGAACATGTGACAGCCGTGGCCAGGGGGGCGTTCCACCAGGTTCGTCTGGTGCGCCAATTGCGCCCCCTATTGGACCGGGACGCCCTACGCACAGTCACCCATGTGCTGGTGACGTCTCGCCTGACTACTGTAACGCTCTCTACATGGGGCTTCCCTTGAAATGCACTCGGAGACTGCAGTTGGTCCAGAATGCGGCCACGCGGGTGATTATGGGGAGTACCAAGTACTCCCATGTGACACCTCTCCTGCGCGAGCTGCACTGGCTTCCTGTGGTTTATCGACTGCGTTTCAAGGTCTTGATTACGATCTTTAAAGCGCTCCATGGCTCAGGACCTAGTTACCTGCGGGATCGTATTCTGCCCCATACATCCCTACGACCCATCCGCTCGCACAGAGAGGGACTTCTCCAGGTGCCGTCCACCAGACAGTGCCATGGGGCGGCGCCTAGGAGCAGAGCCTTCTCTGTGGCGGGCCCAGCCCTGTGGAATGACCTCCCCCCGGATATTAGGACCACTACTGACCTCCGCTCCTTCCGTGTCAAGCTCAAGACCCACCTTTTCCAAATAGCTGGCCTGGCTCAACCATAACTTCGTATCGCTCCTGATGGGTTTTTTAATTTAGTAATTTTATTTAAGGGGATTTTAAATTGTGTTTTTAATTGCCTTTCACTTATAAGTCAACTCTCCTCCATGCACATATGTATATGTCTCTGTTCTTTTTGTATATATGTTTGTCTTATGTGTATTTTTATTTGTTTTGATTGTACGCCGCCCCGAGTCCTTCGGGAGAGGGTTGCGGCTAATCAAATAAAAATTATTATTATTATTATTATTAGGAAAGTTTAGAGGCAAAGAAATTCTGTTCTTATCAGCTATTCAATGTTTAGGCCTGGATTAGCTAAAGCAAATGAAAACTAATTATAATTACATGGTAGAATTGATTTTTGTCCCTAAAGGTTATAAAGCAATATACTGAAATGGCAAGATGGGGGAAAAAGAGCGCTATGAGAATAAGAACTAAAAAGCAGACTGATGTAATGTCACCTTGCATTCACAAACATCTTAGGTATAGCCATTCCTCTGTTTCAAGCTGGGCACCTCATTATTCCTTCCTATCCAGGTAGAAAATATGTTGTTCTTATGGAAACTGCAGGCAGTCCTCCGAGAATACAGTGAGAAGCAAAAAGCTGAGTTCCTAAACTAAGAAATAAAGTTCCCGAAGCCCTGAAAATGTGGGGAAATCAACAAGAAACTAAGGAAAAGTTTAGAAAAGGGACATTAGCTTCAGGCAACAGGTCATGCTAAAAAAAATAGGTAACACGTTTGGCTGGAACTATTGTGTGTAATTGCTTTTGTTTGGATTGTGTGTTTAATATATTGTCTCTGGTGTATATTTTCCCATGCGAATTGTATTATTGTGGGGTTTTTGTGCTTATAGACCAACACATTTCATCTCAAAAGATTCTTTTGAGGTGCTGTCTGCTATGTTTTATGCCTTCCACTACTGATAATTTTACATAAAACTATTCAGAGATAAGATGGAATGTTTATTCTCTTTCCTTTTTGCAAAATAAAGATTGATGCTATTTATCTCTTGCAGTGGTAGGTTTCAAAAAATTTTGGAACCTCTTCTGTAGTACGGCCTGCTTTGTGGGAGTGGCTTGCTACCCATGTGACCAGGTGGGAGTGGCTTGCTGCACATGTGACCGGGTGGGAGTGGCTTGCCACCCTTCTGACTGGGTGGGAGTGGCTTGTCGCCCATGTGACCGGGTGGGAGTGGCTTGCTGCCCATGTGACCAGGTTGAATGGCCAAGACGATGTCACTAAATTCTTTGCCCGAATGGTTAAACTACAATAAGATTAAAATAAGTACACAAAATAATAAAAGAGCTACTTACAGAAGGAAGATGACTGTCCTTGTCAGTCTTCAGTATCACTGACTCCAATGAATGGCCTGCACAAAGAAGAGACACAGAAATGAACTCTACCATTGCATGCACTGCATTAGGATGAAACAAGCAAAACAATAAAGACAGCTACTTACAGAGGGAAGATTACTGCCTTGCCGGGTCTTTTGCACCACCACCTCACCACCTTGCTCCATTAACCTGCACAAAGAAGAGACACAGAAAGGAAGACTTTAATTGCATGCACTGCATTAGGATGAAACAAGCACACAAAATAATAGAAAAGGAAGGTCACTGTCCTTTTGTGTGTTGAAGTCACCCACTGACCACCTTGCTCCAATGCATGGCCTGCAAAAAGAGATACAGAAACTTTAATTGCTTGCACTATTATATTAAGGATGAAACAAGCACACAGCAATAAAACAGCTACTTACATAGGAAAGATAACTGTCCTAGCGGTCATACTCTGTTGCCTCTTCATCCTGTTAAATAATACTAACTACAGAAGAAATAAAACAATATTGGACTCAATTGTGGTTGTAAGCTGAGGACTATACTACAGGTAACAGAAGGGACCTCTGTTTTCACCCAAAAATGATCAGTCTTTTCAGGAAGGATGTCCCCCAACAACAGGAAAGACATAGTCTTTCATCCAAGAAGTTAGATCAAGAATGAATGTCATAGGTAGATTCACAAAGCAATACAGATTTCTTTTTCTGAAATTTAGTTCTCAGTTCAAAAAACAAACCCAGAAATATGTGAATTAGGTTCAATACTTAGGTTGGTCCAAGTAGCTATTCAAGAGTTAGTGGTTAGAAGCAATGGTAAAGCAAGATATGGATTTAAAACCAGAAATATTTTGTTGGCTATTTGAAAGGGAATACAATACATATTTAATTTTACACATGTTAGCAGCTGCTGGAATTGTGTTTGCATAACAGTGGAAAAACAGAGATATGAAAATGAATAAATATTAGAATGTGCAGTAATAAATAAATTGACAATTAAAATCAAGAAGACTTTGAATACTTTTTCATGTGGTATTTGTTTTAGCAATTGCTAACTAACAGAAACAGAAATTAGAAATCTAAAAGTATGAAAGAAAACACCAATTATGTAAGGACATGTCACTAAAATGTATAAGGAAATATTATTAGTACTTGATCATTATTAATGTGTAGATAACTGTGGGACATTACACACCCACAAACTATGACAGTGCCAGGAAAACATCAAAAAATAATAATTTCCCCCCAAAAGACTGCAGATGAAATCAGTTTTTTCCCTAACCCTAAGGACAGGAAAGACAAAGTCACTAGAATAAAAACCATCAAGGCATTGTGGGAAATTATAAAGGACAGTTCCAGGAAGCTCACAGAACCATCAACCACCTCAGAATTACCTAAACAACTAGGTATCACACAGAAACACACAAAATCTGGAAAATCTGCCTTGCATCAACCTGGGCTGCCCATAGAAAAGCAGCCACTTTGAGACACATCAACCATGCACCAACCTGCACACTTAAAAGCAACATATTGCATCATAAATAAACCATTTGCAAAAAGGAATAACATTTTTTGTAATAAACATATTCTACAAACAATAAATAAATAAAATTTCCCTAAAATAATTTTAAAAATATATTCTTTAAATAATAAAAAAGTCCTTAAAAACCATTAAAAATATTCTATACACAATAAATTACAATAAAACAATTTTAAAATATTCTATCCACAATACTTTTAAATTTATTGAGTATAGAATATTTTAAATGGTTTATTTTAATTTATTGTTGATAGAATATTTTTTTAAATAGTCTAACACAATTTTAAAAAAGATTCCACACACAATAATTTAAAATGAAACCATTTCAAAGTATTCCACACAATAATTTAAAACGAAACCATTAAAAATTTTCCATACACAATAAATTACAATAAAACCATTTAAAAATATTCTATACACAATACATTTAAAAGTATTGAGTATAGAATTTTTTAAAATGGTTTATTTTAATTTATTTTTGATAGAATCTTTTTTTAAATAGTCCAAGACAATTTAAAAAAGAATCTACACACAAAAAATTGAAATAAACCATTTTTAAAAATTCTATACTCAATACTTTTAAATAAAACAATGAAAAAATTCTATACACAATAAATAAAATATTCTTTAAAAAAACATTAAAAGCATAAAAGAAAAAAAAACCTGGGTCACTTACCAGCAGGCAGAATCAGCAGTTCTCCAATGCGATGGATGCAGCAGGGAGCAGGCAGGCGACGAGGCAGCAGGTAAGGTGGACTGAAGGGACAAGGGACAACCAGGTCAGCTACGCCCGTCGCCTGGCAAGCTTAGCCAGCCAGGCGAGGCTGGAGAAGGGGGGGAACATGGGCGGGTAGCAAGAAACCCCCTTTGGGCCACGCGGCATACTCCAGCTCACAGCTTTCACGAGGCAAGGCCTGAAGGCCTTCCCTTGCGAAAGCCGTGATCTGGCATAAGCTAGCCTGCTGCCGCCCCTGCTGCTGCCCCTGCTGCATGCCAGCTCACCCCCTGCTGCTGCTGCATGCCAGCTCACCCCCTGCTGCTACCGCCACCTGCCACCTTCTTTCAGCCACGCGGCGAAAGCCGTGAGCTGGCATAAGCTAGCCTGCTGCCGCTGCTGCCATCGCCGCCGCACCTCAGCTAGCCCCCCACTGCTGCCACCGCCGCCCACCTCCTTTTGGGCACGCGGCGTACTCCAGCTCGCTGCTTTTGCGAGGCAAGGCCTGAAGGCTAGCCTGACACCACTGCCACCACCACCGCCACATGCCAGCTCATCCCCTGCTGCTGCCGCATGCCAGCTCGCCCCCTACTGCCACCACCGCCACCCACCTCCATTCGGCCACGCAGCATATGCCAGCTCACGGCTTTCGCAACCTGATGTAAGCTAACCTCCCGCCGCCCCAGCCGCCCCTCCTTGTGCTTAGTTTACCTGAGGGAAGCAGCAAGCTGCTGGAAGGTGAAGTGAAACAAAATGAAATGAAGGAAGTACCCGCTGCACTTTTAAATGGGTGTTAGAACTGGGCAGGTTGACTCCAGCCTGTTCACTGATTGGCTGGATTCTAGCCAATCAGTGATCAGCAGGCTAGGGTAGTTTAGTGTGGACGGGTGGGGGAGCAAGCGAGCTGCGACGGAACGGGCAAGGCGAGCGAGCGACATGTCCGGGGCAGGCATTCCGGAACTTACTTCCAGGTCCACCAGTGGAACCTGCTTATGGGTCCACCGGTGGAACCTCTTCTAACCAGTTTGGTAGATTTGAAGAACCGGTTCTACCGAACCAGTGCAAACCAGTAGGAAGCCACCTCTGATCTCTTGTAAGATTTGTTCAGCTCTTTACATCACAGGAAGAGTAGAGGAAGTTGCTAATTTCTTTAGCTATGTGATTCAATGTGATTAGGACCAGGAAGAAGTTCCATAGATTTTATTTCATTTACCACTTTCTTTCCTCTTTTTTTAATTATTAAAGTTTTAGGAGTTAGAGGAAAAACATAACCAGAGATGTTTCCTGAAAATAAGATAGTGGTTATTCTCTTTTCCTTGGACCTGGCGCAGTGTGTGTATGTGTGTGTGTGTGTGTGTGTGTGTGTGTGTGTGTGTGTGTGTTGGCTAAGTGAGTAGTTTATGAATTGTATGTGTACAAGGTTGACTAGGAAGATATTTTTAATCATTAAAGAGTAAAAGTTCATACATTACTCATGAATTATATTTTTAAAGTCCACTGAAAACTTCTGAGAACAAAGCACATTTCTTTTAACAAAATCAATCTACCTGCAACCCATATTTTAAGGTGTTACTACTGTATTTCTCAACCTTGGCAACTTGAAGACTTGTGGAATTCAACTCCCAGGATTCCCCAGCCAGCAGAGCAAAAGCAACATGGCAGACCAGTTTGTATTGTTTTAAAAAAGAAAAAGACTAATATGATTGTTAATCCTAAGAAAATATATTGGATCTTATGGAAATCCATACAACTTATAACAAGAACTAGTACGTTACTGTTGGATGTTAAAACCCACCCCTCCCCTAGAAAAATGAAATATTTTAGGATATACTAAAAAGGCAGAATATTTCCCCTAAAAGAGAAGTAGAAACCAGAGAAACATGTTTTTAGGCAGGAAACCAACTCACTCTTAATAGTCCCCCCACCTTTGTCAATGGGCCATTAAGGCCTGAGCCAGCTCATCTACACATAAAAGACATAATAGGACCCATTCTAGCAACAGAAACTCACCATGTGACTCCTGGGAAGAAGCAATGCTCAACCAAACTTGGACTCAAAACACAGCCTACAGTATTGCCCCTGCATGGCACCATAGGAGTCTGACAACCAATCAGAATACAAGCTCAAGTTCAAAGCCCAGAGAGGGCATAAAACCAGTGACTTTCAGCATCTCTGCCCTTTTCTGTTCAGGAGCTCAAGCCATGTGGTCCTGTCCACCATTAAACATCTTTCCAAGCAGTCTCCATGTTTCCAGTGTCTTTTTCCCCACTTGGAACTCAATCCAACATTTCTTCCAACATTACATTCATATGATAGAAGGGGTTTTCTTTCTTGGCCTTTTATATATTTATAAACATTTTTTGTTAAACACAATATTATTTTATTCAGTACCAAACTGTGTCCAGAGATTGGAGCAATTAACTGAATACTATCAGGTAAGAGAGGGCCTAAACGGTCTGAACTAATTGCACCATAGAATGATAAAGACAAAGCCTTATTTTGCATAAAGCTCTGGCATTTAGACTCTGGTGTTTGGATTGGTGCAAACTGCCCAGCATGGATTTACAAGGCTGTCAAAATGTATTATTCTTAACCCTAGAGTTATCAAGACCTATTATTTTTGAATAGCCTTGACAGCTTTGGAAATGAAAAGGAAAACAACAGTAGGAGGGGGAAATTATTGTATGGGAATATGTGGGCATGTGTGATTTTCCCACCAGCGATACTAAAAATGCTAATCAGAGCAACTGTAAAAAAGCTATTACCAAGAACATTTGCATTGGCATATTTTTCACCCCACATCTGACAAGTAGGATCACATATATTTTAAAGTGGTTATATTTTTTTTTTAAAAAAAATCTTCCTAAATAACATAGCAATAAAATAATGTATACACCCGAGCATAGAAATTGTGGCACGTGCTGGCAATGCTAGATCTTCACTCAATAATACAAGTTCCTAAATGATGGATAAGATCATTTTTAGATACTCTCAAGATCAGTTATACTGTAGATCGCTGTCATGTCTACTTGAGGAGCTAGTGAAGATGAAAAAACAGGATTGATGACTACAGTACAAATGATGGAAGACTTATCAATTGTTTTGATTTTTTTTATTCTGTAGTTCTTTCAGTAGCAAAGAACTACCACTGCTGAATGTGTTCAGTCACTTGAAGAGATTTTTTTCCCCCACACAAAAATACTATGGGATATGGATTGCAATGAAAGAGCCAGAATCCCACTATAAACAATGCACATTATATTTTGTAAAATAATTTTTTATATCCTTGCTGGATACCATTACTTATTTATTAAATAGGAGCAGAGTGGCCTAGGAGTTAAGATGTTGGGCTTGTCAACAGAAAGATCGACAATCTGAAACCCATGTACCACATGACGGGCTAAACTTCCATTCCTGTTCCATGTTCTGCCAACTTAGCAGTTTGAAAGTAAATGCAAATAGATAAATAGGCAACACTTTAGTGGCAAGTTAACTGTGTTCTGGGTGCTTCAGCATGTAGTCATGCTGGCCACATGACCATGGAAGTGTCTTTGGACAACACTGGCTCCCTCAGCTAAGAAACAGAGTTGAGCTCCACCCCCTAGAGTCAGACATGACTGAACAGGAGACACTTTTACCTTCTTATTTATTAAATTTATATGTTGCTCATCTCTATACCAAGGGACTCTGGGTGACTTACAATACCATAAATAACAGAATAAAACAATTGCAGTATTAAAACATTATTTTGAGAGGAGAAATGTAGGCAGTCCCAGTGAAACTTAACTATGTTTGAAATACACACACACACACACACACACACACACACACAATATACATTAGAGGTGGTATTCAGCAGGTTCTGACCAGTTCTGGAAAAGCAGTAGAAGAAATTTTGAGTAGTTCAGAGAACCAGTAAATACCACTTCTGATTGGCCCCGCCCCTATCTATTCTTTGCCTCCCGAGTTCCAGCTGAACAGGAGAAAATGGGGATTTTGCAGTATCCCTCCTTGGGAGGTGTGGGAATGTAGATTTTACAATATCCTTCCCTTACCACGCCCACCAAGCCATGCTCACAGAACTGGTAGTAAAAAAAAATTGAATCCCATCACTGGTATACATACAGTATATACATCTCTATCAAGACTCACCAAGTATTCTCAAGCTTCTTGCCTCTTTGGAATTGTAAAAAAGAGGCAAACCCAGGTTAAATATCTAGATCTTAACAATGACCAATATCTCTTTGGTGAACTCTTCACTGTTTAAATAAAAAGTAGTCATAAAACGTTTGGTAAAGTATCAAAAAGTATTTCCGTGTCTGGATAATGCAGTGGTGTTGACCTCTGAATGAAAGCCAATTCTGGATGATACTAAAAATGAAGATTATTTTTCAGCTCTAGATCTGATAATTTTCCAAACATTTAATATAGGTTAGTTCCATGTGGCATACTCCACCATTTGTTTTTGAAGGGGCAAAAATAATGAAAATTTCTATTTCTTCCAACAGGAACAGACTTCATTAATTGCTTTTCTGGATCCAAATCAATGAGATTTTAAATACATGGGTTTATGAGCTAAACATTTGTATTCCCAACCTTAACAGAGTGCATGCAAAACTTCAAAGGCTATAAAGATACTGATTGTAAGGAATACATTAAGTCTCTTTCTGTGATCATTACAGCCATCTTTTCACTCCTTATGAGATTTTTGTCAATCAAGTCAGACAGCCTCAAGAAGCAGAAGCTCCTCTTAAAACAGTTGCTATCACAGCACAGAGTTGTCTTGATGCTTATTAACAGAATCATTTGGCTGAGTAATTTTTCAGTGTTAAATATATTTACCCAGTTGTATTTGTTGTACATATGGACATTTTGAGTGATTTTTTTAAAAAAGGGTTCAGTTATTCTTAATTGTTCAAATGTATTGATTCCTTTAACTTCTGTTAAAGTTATCTGTGATTGTCACTGAAAAGGTTCTCACCGAAGACTAATCATGCCTTATCTAAGATGAATATTTTTTACCCTTTTGATCAAAATTGATCCCTTGAAAAGATGTGTTGCTTTCCCCCCCTGATTTTCAGAAATGTAAAGAAAAAAAGATGAAGCATTAAAAGGAATGTGCAGTGCAATCCTGATGCATCTATTAAGAAACAACTCATACAATGAGACTAAGTCTCATTAGAGTACATAAGTCTTCATTATCTTAAAGCCTTGAAAAAATAATCTTATCAAAGTAACAGAAATCATAGTGCATATTCCAAAAGCATTGCTCTAAAAGATCTATCATTTTAAAAGGTCTTAAAAGTCCTTATCTGTGGGTTAGTAAAGAGGAAATATAAATGAATGGATCTCAGGAGGAAGACATTCAAAATTATAGATGTGTAACAGTCAACTCTACCAATCAGTACAGAGAATAAAAATGAGTTTTCATCTCCAAATGTTCTTTTGGGTTCTCCAAATTATTTAACTTATTCAATTTAGATAGCTGCCCATCTCACAATTCCTAAGTAACGTAAAATAGCAAAATGAGTAAAAACATATGCCATGAAAAACAAATAAAACAACCCACACAGCAGCCAGGAATAATAAAGCAGCCATTAAAATAGCCCAGGAGAGGGATTCTGACATATATGTGGGTTCCCAGGCTCATGGAGTAGAACTGGGTTTTAAGGTCTTAAGAAAGGCCAGCAGGATCAGGGCCAATTTGATCTTCAAAGAAATGATATATGAGAGAGCAGATGCCATGGCAGAAAATGGCGCCCTTCGGGTCCCTGTCTGTCTTGGGTTGATGGTGAATTGGATTAGACAGGTAGAAACAACTGAAAGATAATCCCACAAGTAAAGCTTATTTTTATATCTTTGTAGTCCTTGTGTTCCTAAGGAGACAATCAGGATGTCTTAACCTAATTAAGAATAAATGTAGATATATATGTTTGAATGTTATTCAGATTACATGGTATTTCCTTGTAACTAAAGCTACACCTATACGTGAGAGAAACCAAGAATTATAAACTGTCTGGAGTCTTCCTTTTTTTTTCTTTCTGTCTCTTGCAATACTCTTGTAAAGGTGCAATCTTCATATAAATAATTTTAAAATGCAATTTTTTTAAAAAAATAAGTGGTTATTATGAGAAATTCATATTATAATACTTTCTGCTCAGACAGCTTTGGCTCCTGAAGCACGAAACAAGAGGACTGATTATAACCCCTTCTTCAGAACTTCATTATTAGTTTAACTGTATGATACTCAAGATAAAGGAGAAATGGGATGTTCTCTGATTAGTCCTAATGTAACAAAGTACTAAATGTGATGTAAAATAAAGAGCAGTATTAACCAATCTACTTTTAAGGAATATTACATTCATTGAATGTCTATGGAGATTTCTCAGTCATCCAGGTCATGGGTGTCTCAAAGGTGCTTTTTCAAGAGGCAACTGGACTTTCTGGTTTTTCTTTGAAGATGTTTCGCTTCTCATCCAAGAATGGATGCTTCTTGAGTGAGAAACAAAATGTCTTCAAAGAAATCCAGAAAGTCCAGTTGCCTCTTGAAAAAGCACCTTCGGGACCTTTCAATCGCTGAAACAGCCAATAGGTATTGCAAAATAACAACTTTTTGATTTATTATTCCCTTTGAATTAAATCAGGAGATGGGTCCAGCAATGTCTAACTCCTTTTGATTCCCTTGAAAAACCTGGCCTCTTGGAGTCCACATGCTCCAAGTAGTAAATTTGATTATGAGCCACAGTGGCCCAGTGGTTAGAGTGCAGTACTGCAGGCTACTTCTGCTGACTGCCAGCTGCCTGTAACTTGGCAGTTCAAATCAATTTCACCAGACTCAAGGTTGACTCAGCTTTCCCTCATTCCGAGGTGGATAAAATGTGGACCCAGATTGTTGGGGGAAATATGCTGACTCTGCAAACCACTTAGAGAGGGCTGTAAAGCACTATAAAGTGGTATATAAGTCTAAGTGCTATTGATTCTTGTTTCCCACAATGACCTGAAAGATGTGACTGTTCTGTTACTGTGCCTAGGTTTTGGACCAGCATTCCCTACCCCCAACATGAATCCATATGGTCTCAGTCCTGCTATCCTTTAGGAAGACCTTAAAAATGATAATGCATGAACCTCCTAAAATGCTGTGTGTGCTTTGAGTCTGTCTTCTCAAGAATATTTTTTTTTAAAAATGTAGTTTTTTAAAAATTATTTTTTTAATCCCACTTGTAAATTGATTACTTAGCAAATTGGCATTCTTAGAAATTGAACAATGTAGCATAATGTATTACTCGGGCATAATCTATCTGCAAACTTATAGTGCTGATGTAACACACACGCACACCCACACGCACACACAGAGAGCGAGAGAGTGAGAGTGAGAGCTATATATACAGTATAAATCAGAAAATAACATCTTTTTTCCCCAAATACTTGCACTCTGAGGAAAAGTGTATGTAAGGTTTTTTTTGTTTTGTTTTTTACAAAAGAAGGATCTTTTTATATATTCTTGCTCAAATGCTTGTTTTCGCTGTTCAAAACACTGATCAGCTGACATTGTTGCTTATAAACAGGGTGGAAAGTGCATCCTTTCCAATTCTGAGAGCAAAATTGCTTTAATGTTGAAATATTGGTCTTTTTTCCTTATCCCTTTCAGGGTCAAGGTCTGTGATCCTTAACGGTTTGAAACTACATTGCTTTTCTATAGCTATGGTTATCTTTACTTCTGGAATTGAAAACTGGATATATTGGTGCTATGAAGCCATGAAAAGTAGTCATAGATCTATCTTCCCCCCACCCCCCAAGCTTCAAATAATTTTGTTGCTCTTTCATTTTGACTATGACACACTAGGGATTTTCTTTATCTTCTAAGAAAGTGAGGCTCTGACTTCAAAGCAATGGTTATTACCTTGACTCACAAAATCAATTAGGATTTTACTTTTCCCTTGTCACCATATTCCTTGCACACAATGGAGCATGGTCAATTCTCCAATTGTCACCTCTTAATTATTACTCACCATTCATTGCAAGCTTTGAATCTTTAGCTCTTCAGAAACTGTACATTATTTGGCCATTTCAGAGATAATTAAGTTCTTCTCCAGTCTTCATTAAGAGCTTTTTTTTTAAAATCATCTCTAAGGTGTCTACCTTCCTTCCTTCCTTCCTTCCTTCCTTCCTTCCTGCCTGCCTGCCTGCCTGCCTGCCTGCCTGCCTGCCTGCCTGCCTGCCTTTTACAGTAAATTACTTTTTTCCTTATTCATTGTGGGTGTTGGAAACACTCATATCAAAAATGTTGTACATATTACAGAAACAAAAGTCTTGTCCTCTTTAACATTTATTTCTTAGATTTTCACAATATGGAATCTTCATCTACAAATATGATGCTGTACCATATGCTCATCAATATTCTATCTTGTTAGTACTTTGGAGCAATATTCATAAAAGCCCTGGATGATTTTGTAATTTTTATTTTCAGTCTTGTTCCCACTCTTCTATGTCTAATAAAAGGGGAAATGATGCAAAATAAGTTTTAAACTAAGGACATTTAAGTACTACATGACTAAGAAAAAAATGGATGAGCTATGAAGAATATTGAAGCCATCATTTATTACAGAAGACTTTGGAGAGGCTGAAAACCACAAGAAAACTAAGAGAAAAATATTGATGGTTTGTGTGTGTATGTGTGTGTGTGTGGGGGGGTGATGGGTCCAGTTCAGTGGTGGGATTCAAAAATTTTTACTACTCGCTCTGTGGGCATAGGCTTGGTGGGCGTGGTGTGACTTGGTGGCATGGCTTGATGGCCATGGGAGGGGAAGGATACCATAAAATCTCCATTTCCTCTCCACTCCAGGGAAAAGATACTGTAAAATCTCAATTCCTCCTCCACTCCAGGGGAAGGTTACTGCAAAATTTATTTTTTAAAGCAGAAATATAAATGAATGCTTGTGGCACCAGTATATTACTTGAATTGCATACAAGCAAAATGAAATATTTTTAAAAGGTTATAATTTTAATAAACTGTCTGTTCTATGAATTTTAGTAAAACATCAATATACAAATAATGTTTCTCTGCCTACTTTTCATACAGCTATTCCTGGAATTCAGCTGAATAATTCTGTGCACTAGTTTGGTAATTACAAAGTCATAAAAACAAGAAGATACACAATATATCTATTCACATTATATTATATCACACTAATCTGACAAATTAGGGGAAATGCTCGAATACACGTAGTTTCTCTACAATGAGAATTTCTTATATTTTGTTTTTTAGGTATTTAAAACATGAGAACATTTTGGAACCCCATTTCCCCCCTTACCTTTCTTTCCAACATTTTTTAGCTGCTGAGAAGTTCTAAAGCATGAACAGTAATTTTATGGTATTAGTTGGAGAAGGAATTTTTAGAGAATCCTATCCTGCATTTCCTTGTGAATAAATGTCATGTAGAATCCACACAATGGTTTTGCTACCAAAGATGAATGGCAATGGAGCACAAAGTGTGTGTAAACCAGGTAATCCCCATAAGAAATCTATCCTGCAATGACTTCACATATATTATGAAGACCCATAGCATTCAGGCAAATCTAGCAACGCATGCCCTTTTAGGGCACTTTTTGCAATCACTGAAATGGCACAAACAGAAATGGATTCACAGGTGTCACCTCTACTCTCATAGTCTTTGCAAAATGTCCCTCTTACTTCTGGACTGAACTTCTGCTGCAGGTAGTTCCTGAATGCATTTATCCATGCATCATCAGAATGTTTGAACAGCTAAGGAATTTGTGTACCTAGAGTTGCAAAACTTTGAATTTATACCCTGTTTCTCCAAAAATAAGACCCGGATAATAAGCCCAATCGGACTTTTGAGTGCATGTGCTAAAATAAGTCATCCCCCAAAAATAAGCCCTCACCAAAAACACTGCAACCCAGCAGGAGCCATGGCGTGACCATGCTCGCCACCTCCTGCACCTCAAAAATAAGACCTCTCCGAAAATAAGGCCAAGTGCTTATTCCGGGGGTTAAAAGAAAATAAGACCTTGTCCTATTTTCTGGGAAACACATTATATACAGGAAAGCTGAACCTGATTACTGTAATTTTAATTTTTACTAAAGGTAAAGGCAAGGTTTCCCCAACCAGTTGTGGCTTACTCTAGGCAGTAGTGCTCATCTCCATTTCCTACCCAAGGGAGCCAGTGTTGTCCAAAGATGCTTCTGTGGTCATGTGGCAGCATGACTACGTGCTGAAGAGCATGGAACATTTTACCTTCCCAACAAAGTGATACCTATCTATTGATTTGCATGCTTTCAAAATGCTAGGTTGGCAGGAGCTGCTGTAAGAACGGGAACCTGCCCCATCATGTGGTGCTTGGGTCTCAAACTGCCAATTTTCCAGTTGACAAGCCCAGGGTCTTAACCACTAGGCCACGGCACCCACGTTAATCCTTATTAAATATGTTTACTTGATTTTTTCTCTTAAAAATTCTAAAGAAGGAAAAATACAATCCTATTCTAATTTATAGGCTTAAATAACAGTGACTGGTTGTCTGTTTATATCTCCCTTCTTCTTGCACTTACATGTTCTTCACATGATGCAAAATGTGGTTAGTTTTTCTTTATTAAAGGCTTATTTGCGCTGCCTGGTTTTGCTATTACCAGAATGGGCAAAGAATTGATTTGGAAGGACACAAGCAGATAGCATCCTCTTTTTCCCCACTCACAGTCAAAACAACATCAGGACATGTTTTGTTCTAAATAGTAAGAAACTGTAATTTCTCCATATATAGAAAAATGTGCGCCCACCCACCAGCTATTAAAGAAACTATGACTACTACCAGCTATGTGCAGCATGACAATGGTAAAAGGCGAACAAAGACTATCAAATCTGAAACATCACAGTTTCTTGCCATTGTCTAATTGGTACTTTTTTCTGTGCAAAATTGAACAAAAGACATTTATAAGACTACACATCTTTAAAACATAATTTTTTAAAGAAAAAAAAAACCCTGTTCTGGAAGTCTGATTAGAATAGTGGTGGGCAACAATGGCCCCTTTACAACCTGTGGACTTCAACTCCCGGAATTCCTGGGCATGAATGACTCCTGAATTCTGGGAGTTGAAGTCCACAGGTTGCAAAGACGCTATACTTATCCAACCCTTGACTAGAACAGTCCTTGATTTTTATGTTTCCTCTACTAAAATCAGTAAATGCCTTAACCATTATTGGAGCCAGATTGCTTGTGGCTTTAATTAGCGTTGCTTTTACTGTAATGAGTTCTCAGGCTAGATATAACAAAGTGTATTGCGTTTGATGATTTCTATTGCTGTTATTTAGTTTCAGAAATTTGACATTAGTTTGAAGTGCAAGCTGTATTTCCATGAGAGATCCAAGAAAGAATTAGAGACCAAATAAACATAAAAGTTACTTTTAGCCCAAGTTCTTGGCAGATTGTGATCCTTTGATGGTGCTTGGCCCTTTCCCCCATTTGTCTACAAATCCCAGACTGCAAACATATACTGTGAGAATGACTGTTGTTAAAGAATCCTAACAGATCTTTTTCTTAAAAAGAAAAAAAAACAATAAAAGCACAAACCATTTGGGTCTAGAAAATTCTGAATCCGATAAAATATTAGGGACTTGGCAGCCAGCCTAAATCAGGCCGAGTTTTCAAAGACTCCCAAAATAACTGAAACGTGGGACTCATGCGGATTTCAGGGGCGATGCTGTTTCAGAGAGCAGACATGTTTCCAAGTCCCAAGTAAAGACAGCATTTAACTGAATGGGTCTGGAGCAAACGTATTGAGTAGTATGGGCAGAAACTAAAGGAAAATGGCAGTCCCTATGATAATCCAGTCTGTTCCATGTGAGGCATTATTGGCACCTTTAGTTGCTCCTGGAAGCAAGGGAGAGAAGGAAACTGGATACAAATTATACAGAATTGTTGAGCCCAGCTATGGCTACTTGAAGAAGTGAGGGGGGGGGGGGAACGACACCACTGCTTACTTTAAGTCAGCTCCCATCAGAGAAGCTGAAAGTACAAAATGGACATAACTAAACATCACTTCTTGGGGAGCCTTTACAACCCAGGAAAAGCATGGATCTAAATAAACAGGCAAGCACACAGTTTGAAGAGTCTGTTCTTACCCCTGGGATAAGCTGGATCTTCAAGTTTACTTCTGATGCAGATACACACACACAGATTTTTTTCCAGGAGTTCAAGATGATTCTTCCCACAACAATCTAATACCTGACCCAAAGGTTACTCAGTGAGCTTTGTTCTGTCCTGGCAGCCAGCAACAGCCAGGCTAGCAACAGCCAAGTCACGTCTGATTGGCTAAGACGCGACTTGGCTGAGGGCGGGCTGTCAAGGACAGCTGATTGGTTTGCTTGCCTGACAGCTCCATATAAATAGCTGTCAGGCAAGGCTAAGCTATCCTTTTGCTGTAAATAGTTGGTTGTTAAGTTAATAAAGCTGTTCAGTTCTCCTCAGATCGAGTCCTGCCCCCTTCTTGTGGCCAATCCACAATACTGGTGACAAAGATGGGATTCTGAGGCCACTCTGACACCACTGACATTACTAGCAACCAGCGCGATCTCCACCGGACGGAATTCCGCCGTTCTCTGCTCAGACCGGCGATGTCCTCCTATCGGCTATGGCATCTCTGCTGCCTTTCGCTCCCTACGGGACAGCCGGCGAATCGTGGGCCCCTTCCATGGCCAGGTTTTCCTGGTTGCCGTGGATGCATACTCCCGTTGGGTGGAGATTGTCCTTATGACGTCCACCACAGCGGAGAGCAGTATTCGGGCATTGCAACGCTTGTTTGCCACTCACGGGTTGCCGGACATTATAGTGTCCGACAACGGGCTGCAATTCGCATCCACGGCATTCCAGCAGTACCTGGCCATGCAGGGCATCCGCCACGCGCCCACCGCCCCCTATCACCCTGCCTGCAATGGCCGGGCAGAACGAGCTGTCCGCTCGGCCAAAGAGGCTCTTGGCAGGTTGGATCGGGGCGATTGGCCGGCAAGGGTGACGGCTTACCTGCTAAGCCAGCACTCCACCCCTTGCCCCAGTGACAACAAAAGCCCCGCTGAGCTGCTGATGGGTCGTCGCCTGCGGACACCCCTGGATAGAATGCACCCACTCTATTCAGGGGAGCAGCCTTGCAACCTGGGGGCCCCTCCCCGTTCGTTTGGGGCGGGGGAACTGGTATGGGCGAGAAATTTTTCGGGGGACCCTAAATGGGCGCCGGCTGTGGTCGTGGAAGTAACTGGTCCCTGTTCCTACAGGGTCCTCCTTTCCGATGGATCCGAGTGGCGGCGCCACGTGGATCAGCTAAGGCGCCGCCATCCAACCAAGGGTCCTCTCCACCCTGACCCGCAACCAGCTGATGTTCCACCACAACCAGCAGAGGTGGTTCTTAATGAGGCCTTTCCACAGTCAGGCCTCGCCTACTCAGGGCCCGCGGACGGGCTGCCCTTCCAATGGCCGTCTCAATCTGCGCATGCTCATCCAAGTTCAGAACTCTCCCAGGCCTTTCCCCAGTCAGGCCTCACCTGCCAAGACGCCGCCTACCGGCAACCGTGCTCTACTCCGCCTTCCTCGGCCGCGCCCCCTCGCCCTGGCCTACCTGAGACTGTTGTTCCTTCCTCTGTGCCGGGCCTGGTTCTCAGTTCTCCTCAGATCGAGTCCTGCCTCCTTCTTGTGGCCAATCCACAATAAGCTTACTGTCTGATCAGCACTCTTGCTGGTACATTTGGTACTACTTGAAGTTTTAAGACTACATTAAGACTCCTACTGGCAGTCAGATGGCTGAAATGCCTTGCTTTATGTAGTGTTATGGTGACATCAGTAAATGAATAAATGGAGTGAAGCAAAGTAGGAAAATAGCAGTTGGAATAACACTTATATACTGCTTCATGGTGTTTTACAGTCCTCTCTAAATCGTTTACAGAGTCAACATATTGCCTCCAACAATCTGGGTCCTCGTTTTACTGATCTCAGAAGGATGGAAAGCTGAGTCAACCTGGAGCCAATCAGGATAAAACTGCTGACAGTCAGCAAAATTAGCCTGCAATACTGCATTCTAACTACTGTGCTACCACTGTGCCACCATAAAGACAATGAAATGATATAAAATGATCTATGGGAAACAGGAGGAGAGTGGGATGCAGGGATGTTCACAGCAAAGCTCTTTGATGCACATAAACAAAAAGGCAGAGTTTCAATGGAACCATTGTGGCTGCCATCTTCATTTTTTAAAAAACTCATAATCTGTAAACATCATGAAGGGATAATTAGAGGATTAAAAGAATATCTTCCATTAAATCCAGGCTTCATAAAGAATGACACAGAATTAGTGATCCGTTGCCAACACAGTGAGCTGTTTTACATATAGAAAGTATGGTGCCACATAGTAAGTTAAATATAAAGTCTACCTTCCTTTGCCTCTGTGCTATCTACTTCCCTCCCATTTAAACCTTGCTGAAAGATCAGTATTTCTGTTTCTTAAATTTCATTTCTTCTTAGTCACCTATTCTTTTTTGTTTTCTATCATTTTCCGTAAACCTTTTCATGACTTTTGCTCTTCAATCTTACATTAGTGACAAAAGATCAAAGTATTCCATAATGCGCCATAATGAAATTGGCATGAATGAGTAGCAGCTTAAGTGCAGGAGCTTAACATTTTGTATAAGCTGAAACTTCAAAGCTTTTAGAAGCACCTTTTAGAAGAGTTTGCAGAGTGTTGACAATTGTCTCCTGTTTCTTTGTTGAAAATATCTCTTCACTTACTCTGTAGATCATTTAGAAGTAGTAAAATGCTGAATAGAAAGCACATAGCTATACTTCAAATATATATTTGGAACAAATTGTTCTTTTAACAAAAAGACATGCTTGATCTTCTTTCCATTATTTAATGTTCAGAATTGGACATAGCTTTTCTGATCCGAGCTACATGATACAAATTTCCTCAAGTTTGATTGTCCTGTTTTGTTATTAAAGAGCCAAGATTACAAAAAAGAATTTCCTGATTTATCATTTCTTAACTTTAATGAGGTAAGTATGAAATGAAATCACCTTGATTTTTGGAATGACCATAGAGGGCAAAAACAATGACTATATGGATACAATACACCACATTAATAAACAATTTGAAATCAACAGCACAAAACAATTCATGGTTTTGAAGTGAGAGCATGGTATGTCTGTTATTACTTTCACAATACAAAAAAATATAACTTTGAGATTGGTATGTAAACTGGAAGGTTTTTTCAAACGTGTTATCTTGTTTTTTCAATAGGTAAATCATATTGTATACATTTTGCAAGAAATAAATCACTGCCTTCTATTCAGAAGTGTTTTCTCTCTCTAAATGTTTTCTTCTATAGCAGCTTCTTGGTCCTCCATTGCTTTTGACCTGTGGACCAACCTAAACAAGTGGTTCTGTTGCAGTGGTGGGTTTAAAAATTTTTTAGAACCTCTTCTGTAGGTATGGCCTGCTTTGTGGGGGTGGCTTGTCAGCAATGTGACCGGGTGGGAGTGGCTTGCCAGCCATGTGACCAGGTGGGAGTGGCTTGCCAGCCATGTGACCAGGTGGGAGTGGCTTGCCAGCCATGTGACCAGGTGGGAGTGGCTTGGCAGTCATGTGACTGGGTGGGCATGGCCAACTTGTAAAATGTGGTGAAACTCACTGAACAACACTCTTGCCTAGCAACCAAAATGTTGGCTCAGAAACTCTGGCATTTGAAGCACGCAAGTTTTAAAGTTGTCAAATTACAAGACCCTTGCACTCCTAACCCTTTAGAAAAAAAACCAGGGGTGTTCAAACTTGACAGCTTTAAGACTTGTGGACTTCAACTCCAAGAATTCCTCCTCTCACTCTTCATCTTGATGATGTGCGGACGGGCAGGAGGAGGGAGCTGGAACCGGTTCTAAACGGCACTGTAGATTTGTGGAACCTCTTCTATAGAAGAGGTTAGAACTGGCAGGAACCACCCTGCTCTGTTGTGTTATCTATGTTTAAGGATAGGAAAGTGATATTGTCAACAAAACCTGGACAATGAAAGAAGGAATGCATTCTGCATAGGTGCCAATGAGGGTCATACACAAAATAAAGAAAAAAGAAAAAATCTGCTTTTATTTCAAGCAATTCAAATAGATTTTTACATTCAACTGGAAATAGGACCTAGGGATTCTACTGTTTACTACACTGTCATAAGTCATAAAAAGGTCAACTATCCTTATTCTCTTTGTTGGATTGCTTGGATCCTATTTTTGTCTTTTTGACAATTAGAAGGGACAGGTTAGATATAAGTGGGAAGGATTAGAATGTTGAGATTGCTAAATCTCCCTATCAACAAGATTTTCATCCTTGTTTTCGAATGTTAAAAGCTGTCTTTAAAACAGATTTCTTTTAGAGAACAGTCACACATAGCAAAGCGTGTATACCACTGTCATTGGTGTAGAGAAACTGGTGTAAAATGCAAAACAACCTAGTAGGGACTTTTGTTATTCTGTTTGAACTAGGGAAAATTTCAGGGAAGCATCTCAGAGTCTTATCTTGTATTTATTCTGCATTTTGCTGGTGAACTATTTCTCTTCATTTACTATTCATAATAGATATTTGCTTGCTTTTTCTTAAACACTTAGGTCTGTTTTCATTTCTATCATTTATGCATTGGTTCTGTGCCAAATTCTTGCCGGGTCTTTTAAAAAATTAATGTAGCAAACATTTGCCAATTCCTCTTCCTCCTCTTTTATATACTACGAAGGCTCTGCTCAGATTTGCTTGAGGCAGTAACCCACTAAGGATTTTGATTTTTCTGTTCATTTAAGGAGAAACAGCAATAGCACAGCAATCACCAGAAATGACCGAAGTGACCTTTCAAAGTATGAGTCAAAGTAAACATAAGTAAAATCCCATATTAGGGATTATGTAATGGGGTAAGACCTTATTTTTATACCCTGTGGCATTTGATGATACTGGACCAGCAGTCTTTTCCATGATGACCTGCACTCTGTTATGAAGAAAGGGCCTTTGGCAAGGCTGTAATGAGAATTGTTATCGTTATCTAGCAAACAAAATTGCTTGGAATTGCATATTGATTGGGCTAGTCTGTTTAAGATGACTGAAGTACAATTATATTTTATTTTATTTATAGAATAGAATAGAATAACAGAGTTGGAAGGGACCATGGAGGTCTTCTAGTCCAACCCGCTACTTAGACAGGAAACCCTACACCATTTCAGACAATTGCTTATCCAACATCTTCTTAAAGGTTTCCAGTGTTGGAGCATTCACAACTTCTGGATGCAAGTTGTTCCAAGGATTAATTGTTCTAACTGTCAGGAAATTTCTCCTTAGTTATAAGTTTATCTCCTTGATTAGTTTCCACCCATTGCTTCTTGTTCTGCCTTCAGGTGCCTTGGAGAATAGTTTGACTCCCTCTTCTTTGTGGCAACCCCTGAGATATTGGAACACTGCTATCATGTCATCCCTAGTCCTTCTTTTCATCAGACTAGACATACCCACTTCCAGCAACCGTTCTTTATATGTTTTAGCCTCCAGCCCCCTAATCATCTTTGTTGTTCTTCTCTGCACTCTTTCTAGAGTCTCAATATCTTTTTTTTTTACATCATAGTGACCAAAACTGAATGCAGTATTCCCAAATGTATACTTACCAAGGCATTATAAAGTGGTATTAATATTTCACGAGATTTTGATTCTATCTCTCTGTATTTTATCAGATTTAGAGACTGTGCTCATCTCCTCCATAGAGTGATTATGGGCAATGTACAATTAAAAACAAAAAAATATATATTGTCCCAATAGGAGCCAGTTCAAAAAGGAATTGACTAATTAAAGTTAAAAAGATGGGAGAGGGTCTTCACAGTGTAATCACCTAAGGTTGGGTACTCCTCTGGTTGCCCCAAATAAGTCAGCAGAGCCAGGTCTTCAGATACTTCTGAACAGCCAGGAAGCAGAGACTCACCTCAGCAATGGAGGGATAATATTCCCAATGTAGCACTTTTGTTTAGGATGGTAGCACTTCTTCCTGACTCTCAAGGTCATTCTCATAACCCATTACTATGAAGTAGTGCTTCCCAGATGGAATTGATGCACAAATTGTGTACTTTAACAGACTAACAAGTTCTACTTGATGAGAAGTTGATAGGGGTGGTCAGGAAGGTGTGCGCACAAATCCATCTTGGGCACCAATTCTGTCGATTCTTACATTAGGGGTCCAACACAGAGTCACCCATACTTATTTCAATTTAGGTGCTTCTCAACTTCAAACCAGCTGTGGAAGGTTCACAATATAATAAGCAATAAAAATGCCTTACTCACCAATACCTTACAGGGTATGCTCTTCCACAGAGCAATGCAACAACCAACAAGGCATATGCCATGATGCAATCCTGCAACTTACATTAAATTCTTAAACACAAACATATGTGTTGTTATTTTGATATAAGCTTTCATGTGCTGGAGCATGAATGAGGCTCTGCATAAATCCCATATTGTTATTGAAACGTGCCAGATGTCTGTTCTTGAGTTAAAATTTATATATTTGAAAGGTAAACAGGAGACATAATAACATAGAACATATACTTTCATCCATGGAAATAACTTGAAGCAAAGATAAAGAGAAAATTAAACTTAATCTGAGCATATTTTTGTGGTTATTTTTCCTCTCTTTGAAAATAACATCATTCTGCATTACGCTGGTATGTAATTCAAAGAATTAGTTTACAGTCAATTTGTTGATATAGAATCCTGAAGTTTAGTTCTTTTTTTTTCAATACAGTCCCAATAAAATTAAATTTAACTTGAAATGCAATGACAAATCTATCAATCTTTGGTAGGACCGAATTGTAGATAATATTCATGTTCATATCTATATCTATATCTATATCTATATCTATATCTATATCTATATCTATATCTATATCTATATCTATATCTATATCTATATCTATCTATCTATCTATCTATCTATCTATCTATCTATCTATCTATCTACCTACCTACCTACCTACCTACCTACCTACCTACCTACCTACATACATACATACATACATACATACAATCACAATACTAAAAGTTATACTGTTATCAATATAGACAACACCAGAATCTGTTTCATTCACATCATCAAATATTCAAGATAAGTGTTGCAGTCTGCATTGTTGGCAAACACTATGGTATTTTCTCTTCCTACATAAAAAAATAAAAATAATTGCAGGCAGCTGGGGATATAATTTACAGAAAGCCTATTCAGTTGTTCTCTTCATAACTTTCTCCTTAATCAAATGCTGCATATTTACACATCCACTTGTGATGTTCCATGAAACTTGTAATTATAATCTATTAAAATGAAGTGCTGTAAAATGAAAACTTCGCCTGCTGAGATAAGAGCTGATTTGCCTCAAAATCAGCCAGGGCCATATAAGTAATGAGATTTCCAGGTAGTGAGTTGAATTATTTTTAGAGAGCCTTGGTGGAAATGGAATTAGTCAGAACTGGAGAAGGAACATTGAGATTAGTCAGAAAAGGTCTGCTGCAATCCTATCAAATAATTTTTTAAGATTTGACAACTGTGGCAAAAGCCATACTCCACACTTTTGTTTTAAGTAGAACCAGCTGAGAAACATAGTAGCTAAACCCATTTATCTGCCACCAGTATCTTTACTCTTTAAGTGCATAAGTGTGATCAGGCCAAGCTGTGCGATTGGGATCCAAATTCCAAAATGTTATAGGTACAGGGACAAAGTAGTGAATGTCATAAGAACAAAAATAAATGTGAATTTAATTGCAATAAATTAAAGAATTAAAGCAACTTGCCCTATATATGTAATAGCATTTTCACATTTAACCACAATAAAAATCGCAATTTCTTGGTGATTTTTGAAGAAATCATGGGGGGAACACTCAAATAACTCTTAGGTTTTGAACATTAGGCCAGTCAGTTGATTGGATAAGTGAATGTGACTTATGTTAGTCCAGGCATCATCTTTACTTATGCAATGACTGCATTCTCTCTCTCTTCCTCTCCCTCTCCCTCCCTCCCTCCTCTCTCTGTCCCTCTTCCCGTCCCAACCTTTCTCTGGTGTGGCAGACAGAGAGCAATAGACCTTGGAGTTCAGTGGCTAAAGAAGGAAGTCTCTGTCCTTTGCCCACTTGAAAGGAAGTTCAGGGAAAGTGGACTGGGGTCTTAACGACATCAAATTTACTGGTTTTCACTTACTTTTAGCATATTTAAGGGAGGCTGGATCAGGCAGGACCAGGCAGGACCAGGGATGGATCAGGGCTTCACCTCTTTGACTAATAGGTTTTCTCCTTTCTGTTTTCCATAATACATTGCATTCTGTACATTGCATTGCATTCTGTATTATGTGT
Organism: Natrix helvetica; assembly: GCF_964273705.1. Taxonomy (NCBI): domain Eukaryota; kingdom Metazoa; phylum Chordata; class Lepidosauria; order Squamata; family Natricidae; genus Natrix; species Natrix helvetica. The sequence goes on from NC_138550.1 coordinate 112,192,512, forward strand.
AATACTGATATCACAAATTTGAGGTCATTGTTGGAATTGGAAACATTGGGACAGATCCACAGTGAAGAGATTCTGGAACAGGTCAGTGGTTGAAAGGAGAAAGCAGGCACTCAGCCATGCTGAAATTAGGTAGAAGATTTCTTTCCTCCACTCAAACACATCATTTGAGCCTTCATGACTGACCATTATCCTTACACTAATGCTGTATTTAATGTTGATGGGCTTTTGATTCAAGTATGTTTAAAATTAATAACAAGACAGAAAAGCACTCTGATCTGAAGCCAGAGTGCAGTCTGAAACTATCCTTGTTTTCTTGAGCCAGGGTTGTTAAATATAGTTATGTTTTTAATAGCATAGGAAAATATTTTTATGGAAGGCTGCCTCCTCACCTTTCCATTTTAGTTGCAGAATCTTTCAGTCCTTTATCTTTTAAAACTTTTAAGACCTGAAAATCAATCTATTTACCTACTTATCCATTTTGATGGACCACCTGTGAGTCGATATAACCGTACTAAAAGAATGAAATAGGTAAAATTTCTTTACATTCTACCGATCTCATTTAAAAAGTTGCTACAGAATAAATGAGCAAGAAAGACAAAGCATATTTCACTCTCTCTCAAGGGTTAGAAAAGTTAGCCTGTTAAATCCTGTACTTGTCTACTTAGAAGCTATCTACGCTGAGTGAATGCAAAAGAATTGAATTATATGTAAGCGTAAGTAGGAATGTAGCTTAATATCAGGGCTGAGATAGAAGCAGCTGTCACAAAGCTTAGAGAGGCTGGTCCAAGCTATGAGGATGAGCAGTAAATAATGTCCTACTCCAACAAAGTAAAGACATATATAGCCAATACAGGTCATGTTATTTTTATGTTTGAAGTAGAAACTCAGATAGATTTCTTTCTTTCTCCCAGGCAATAAAAATGCAACTACCATATAAAAAAAAATCTAACAGTTGTTCTGTAACTGCATGAACCTCAAATCAGACGTTCAAAGCCATTCTTTACTTAACTGAATGGCAGGGCCAGCCATAATCTAAGAAAACAAGCATAGACTTGTTGAAACAAACAAACAATAATCAAATAAAATAGAAACACATCCAAACCAAGAAAACCATTTTGGTCTCACAAATAATCCCAAGCAAAATTGGGAAGTTTTTATAATCTTCCCCAACCAGGAGAGTATAAGAATAGCCAGAATAAGCTGGCATGTATATCATGCTCCTGGCTTCACTTGATTTTATATTCTAAAAATGATTATTTTGATAAATGAGTGGGTGATTTCTTTCATTTCACTTGTCACTTATTCATTTATTATTACCCCCTCCAGGACCCATGTTATAAAAGCATCCATAACACCCTCTCAAAATTCCAGATGTTCTCAGTACAATCCCTGAGATGCACAGTCCAACATGTAGTCAATAGTTCAGATATATAGCAGCAATAAAGAACATTTAAGAAATCTGTTTCTATCTCCTGTAGTTCCTAACAGGAAGACAGAGAAGTTTATGTTCATGATAGCATTTTAACTTGGGCTTTCAAAAATCACTGTTACTTGAATCAGATGCTTAATTGATAAGGATGATTAATCCTTAATTAATGGAATCAAGTTCCAGTGGAGGTAGTGGGTCAATCATCTATAACTGAGTTAAAAAATGCTTGGGATAAACACATGCTTATCATCTGACAATAAATAATAAACAAACAAACAATAAATGAACAAAACTAAATATAATAACTTAAAATAATAAATAAATGAAATAAAAATAAAACAAAAACAAGTAAACAAAAAAAACTCAAAGGGTTTTCTGCAATCAGTGTCTATTTCTACTATCAGTTTTCTATGTTTTTCTCTTTCTAGGTTAATATTTCTAGATCTGGATTGTCCAAATGGATACAGCGGTGACATTCTACCATTGCTTTTTCAAATTAGAAAAGGAAGAATTACAAATTGTACAGATTTTTTTGTACATACAAAAAGTAATTTTCTAACCCACTTTCATGTGTAAACCCTATTTGTTTAGGTGTTATAATATATACATACATACGTACGTACGTACATACCAGGGGTGGGTTGCTCCCGGCGTTGTTGCTGGTTTGCTTCAGGCACACTGTGTGTGTGTGCCAGATGTGTGCTGTGCATGTGCACGCAGTTGAGTTTAAATTGTTCTGCAAATGCATAGAACATGAAAAAATGATTAAAAACCAAGTTGGCAGCAGTGACCAGGGAACTGGTTCAGGGGCGTGGCCAGCTGGCCGTCCCTACCGGTTTGGCGACCCAGTCCCAATTTCCACTACTGGTTTCTCCAAACCGGTGTGAACCGGTAGCAACCCACCTCTGATACATACATACATACATACATACATACATACATACATACATACATGTATGCATGCCACCATGATTAGAGTGTTTAGAGTGCAGTACTGCAGGCTACTTCTGCTGCCTGCTAGCTGTATATGTATACACATATGCAATTTGGCATTTCAAATCTCACCAGGTTCAAGGTTGACTCAGCCTTCCATCCTTCCGAGATGGGTAAAATAAAGACCCAAATTTTGGGGGCAATATGCTGATTCTGTAAAACTGCTGTAAAGCACTGTAAAGTGGTTTAGTCTAAATGGTATTGCTATACATAGTATGTGTATGTATGTATGTATATGCATACATGTTTATTTATATGTGTATACATATACATATAAAACACACATCTACACACATGCATATGCAGGCACAGTGGCACTTCAAAACTCTGTAAACACATAGCTCTGTGCTATTTTACCAATAGGAGCACTGACTAATACCAGATGTGACCATATGCATCCCATGGTAAATTTCCATAAAATAAATGTTTATTTTCATGCAAATTTTTGTCCCATATTTATTGTAATTTGTCAAAAATACAATGACAGGACAGGGATGATAGGCAAGTTAATGCGCTTATGCACGCCCCCTGTACGGACCTCTTAAGTATGATGTGAGGTCCACGGAAGTCAATTTGTGACTAAAACTATGAAAATGTGTAGCTGAGATTAGATATACTTCACTGTATGCCTAGTAAGTATAGATTTCAGTTGATCCATTGCTAGTTAGGAATAAGCCTTTGTTAGAATATATTTTTGAAAAGCTTATTATAAGGAAAACTGATAAATTAAAGAAAAAATCCAAAGGAAAAGAAACTGCAGATTCCGTATCTATTTATTTATATCCATGAAAACAAACTTGATTGCCTTTTTTAAGGACAGAAAAATTCTCAATATGCTTCTTTGCATGATTGAGAATTGGCTTTCTTTCCTTTACCAGCCTTTCATATTCAGATTAGTAAAGTTACTTTCCTTCTCTTTTACAAATTTGTTAGGCAAATATTCTGTTCGTTGAGAAGGATTGATGGTTTTATAGAGGAAAGCTGCCAATCACCCTGATCTGAATGAATGGTCCCCATTGTAATTGTGCTTAGATTCATTTATACTCATCTTATCAGAACAATTTTTTACTTTCCATTTTAAAGGGAGCAATCATTTGCCCATATTGGCTTTTTGTGCTGCAGAGATTTGAGGCAGAAACAGCTAGAAATACAAAGGCCTTGAGACATTTATTTTGAAGGCTGAGTGACTCAGTAGGGAAAAAGGAATGACTTTTTTTTCCCACTCCTGTGACTATCCTTAAAAGTACCAAAAAAACGAAAGAAAAGGTTTGATTGCAGTCTTCTCTCTTCAGTGGCATACAATATTTGCATCACAAATGAGGGTTAACATTTAGAACTGTTTAGCTTATCTCAGGGCCTTGCACGTTCAAGTCATGCAATAGGGCTGTGCAGTTCTTTAATTTTGATTCCAAAGCACATAGGTGTGTAAATGTAGTCTCTGTCTGGAATTCCATAAAGCAACTGTAGGAAGGGAAATCCATCTGGTTCAGTTCCAGGCTGGGAGAAAGACGCATGGAGGCTGATTGAAAGTTTCTGTTTATTGGTGAAAAGAACCAACACACACACACACAGACACACACACACACACACAACATGCAGTTCTGAGTCATCTGACCGATTGGTTTAATTTTACATGGACTTTTATACAGTTTTTACAGAATTTTGTAATCTGGAGGCGTGTTTTGTGTGTTTTTATTATTTGATTAGTTTTACTTGTTTTGCAAAGGCTAATGATGGGTCTTAATTATTACTTCCTTAGTCCTAATCTTGTCAGGCATGTGTCATTGATCTTATCCTGTTATCCATTGCCTCTAGCCCAGGGGTGTCAAACTCAGGTTGTCACAGTGGCCGATCACATCATGTATCGGGACTTTTCCCTTTCGCTAAACGGAGTGTGGCCAGTGCGTGATGCATCCAGTCCGCGGGCCAGGCGTTTGATAGCCCTGCTCCAGCCTGCCTTTCTTAACAGACTGGTATTATTTCCACTTTTCTTAATCAATGCAGTTAAAATCATTCCTGTCTTGGGGGAGATCAAAACTAGATCAGAATTGACATCACTAGGAGTACAAGTAGAATGGTGGTCTTATTTACAGATACAATCAAGGTATGCACAGGATAGGAAGAAGGAAGGTATTGCCAAAGACTACACAATATTAGATAAACTTTTGATACAGACAGAAAACAGACTGATCAAAGTGCTGTATAGATTTTTGTTGGAATATAAGCTAGAGGAGGAACATGTCAAAGAAACCATGGTCGCCTGGGCGAAAAATTTCGGTTACAATGTGGAATTGGCTAAGTGGGAAAACTTTAGATACTTAATCAGAAACTAACATTGGCTACGGCGTATAAAGAAAATCTTTATAAGATGTTCTACAGATGGCATCTCCCCCAGCACGGCTTTCCAAAATGTTCAAAAATCTGGCCCCAAACTGTTGGAAGTGTAAAAAAAACACCCGGCACTTTCTATCATATGTGGTGGATGTGCAATGAGGCAAAAAAATATTGGAAAATGATTCAATCGTGATCAGAACAAATGGTGGGAGAACAAATTATGTTTAAACCAGAAACTTTTCTCCTAGGCATAATACCGGAGGGGTTTAAGAAAGACACACTTTATCTAATTATACATATACTAACTGCAGCGCGCATAACCTATGCACAGTATTGGAAAAAAGAAAATACACCATCAGAGCTAGATATAATCAGAAAAGTGTTGGCCTGTGCAGAAGCAGATAGGCTCACTCTTGAACTTAAAAATAAAGGGGAATCAGAATATTTTGAAGTATGGAATATATTTTATGATTGGTATAAGACAAGATGACAAGACTGGAACAAATTGTATATATTGTGATTGGACAGAAGGATAGACAATGTATTAAATAGATTAATTGTTAATGGTTGAAACTAGCTGTATATAATGTGAATGTATGGTCACTTCGACTCCACGGTATTGCATTGTTTTAAATGTAAAAATAATAAAAATATATTTTTTAAAAAAATCATTCCTGTCTTTTCTTAATCCCATCTTAATTCCTAAAGATGTTTGTGAATAGATTGGCCCAGTCTTTCTTAAAGGGCCCAAAATATCTTCTTGGGGCTATTGAGACTGAGTCTGCTTTCTGTCTTTAAGAGCATGTTTCTCGATTTCTCCATTTGAGGAAATATATTCTGCTTTTAATATTTCCAAAAATATTTCATTCTTCTGAGGAGGGGACTTCCCACACAACTGTATCATTTCCCAGAATTCCATGGCAGACTCAGAGGGCAGCCAAGTGATTACAAAACAACATGGTTGCTTTCAGCAGTTGCAGATTCTTTGAAAACCCTTTTTTGGAACTGAATCAAAAACGTTGCACAACTCTTAATTTTCATTTGTAATTATTTACTCATTTGTTTGACTTATATCCAAGCTTTTCATCCCCAAATCCAAGACAGTTTACATGAAGTTTTCATTTCATTTTATATGCATAAAAATTTCTGTGAGGTAAAGAGAATGATTGGTCTAAAACAGGGGTGTCAAACTCATGTTGTCATGGCAGTGTCAAATGACTTATCGGGACTTTCCCCCCCTTTGCTAAACTGGGTGTGGGGGTGGTCAGCCTGTGATGCATCTGATCTTCGGGCTGGGAGTTTGACAGCCCTGGTCTAAAATTTCCAAGTTAGTTTCCACGTCTGTGGATAAACCTAAACCTGGGCCTTGCCATTTCCAGTCTGATTCCTTAGCCATTGTTATCAGAGTCAAGGTATGGAGGAAAAGGGATACTTCTAACAAAAATGAAAGCTTTAAAAACACTAGTAGAATAAATACATATGTCTAATCATCTTGCCTATCTGCTTTTACTATTGTAACTGGCTCCTGCTTGGACTCCCAATGTGCAGACTTTTTTTCCTAAAAAAAATAATAATAAGTAAAACTAATGCTTGCATTCAGAGTGAAAATTCTAAAAAATAAATGTGATTTCACAATTTTTCAAAGCTAGCTAAAAGACGTGATGTTCTCTGGACAACAGAACTGCTGTTTATCCATCCTTCTTATATCTACTTGCATTTGATTTTTGAGGACTGGTTCTCCTAGGAAGTAATCTGTTTGGGAGTTGCCAGCCTAAAATGAGCAGAGCAAGAGTGAAAAGTGGGTGATTTCTTTCCGATATGTCTTTTTTCTCCCCCTAGTTTTCTTTTTCTTTGGCTCCATTTTTTTTTCTCTGTCACATACAGGCTAGAGAGAAAGGGACAGATTTTTCTAATCAGAGTCCTGCGAGCATTGTAGAGACATTTCAAAATTAGGCGTATAAAATTAGTTCAAGTGCTGCATTTGGCCTTGGGTCCTTTACCATCCTTTGCTTGCCTGCTTCTAATCTTGACAAGAAGACAAATCAAGACCTTTTAAATCTTTTTTTTTTTTTACAATTCACAGGAAGTCTTTCTTACTTGCATACCAAATATACAGGGTTGCCAAAATTATTTTTAAGAAAATCAAAGAAAGAGCAAAGACCGATGAAATTTTATATGCTCTTACATATGGGCAAGCCCAGCCACACTAAATGAGATTTCTCTGTAGGCAAGGATTATCGAACTGGTGGAAATTACAGAAAAGTAAAATATTACATTTCTGCTCCTTAATTTTTTAATCGTATATGTGTACGTGTGTGTGTGTGTGTGTGTGTGTGTGTGTGTGTCGATGTGTCTCTTTGTGTGTTTGTATGTATGTAATGATCAGCCAAATCTGGGACCTGAAACCTGTAAAACTCTGACAAGACATAGTGGTTATGGGTTTTGGGGTCACTCAAGAGCAGAGATTTTCCATCTTTAGTTCTGGATGTGGTTGCTCTTCTATAAATGAACTACTGCACAATTTGGGGTCTTCCTAGATCCCAACAACTCATCAAGGGCTAGCAGTTTTGACCGAAAGGGGTTTGTCCAGTTTAGTCTGGGAATTCCTGGAACAGGATTCCCTTTGCATACTCAAAACTTCTTAATTCTCTGATGTTTTCACTATTGCAGAACATTGTCCAAGAGACTGTTCATAAAGACCACTGGGAAGCTGTAACTGGTATACAATTGCAATTATAGAAGCAGTTGTGAGACTCTTTTAGTATACCAGTGGGAAACCTGTGCTGCATAAGCTATGCTGGTTACTGGTGAGCTTTGGAATGCAATCAAACATGTTGGTTGTGATCTATAAAGTCCTTCCCCTCCCCTCAGGGACCACATTTCTTACATTGTTTCTTTAAGATCTACCAAAATGGGCATGTTTTGGGTCCCATCTTTGAAATAATATCAATTAATGAGTCCCAGAAAGCATGCCTTCCCTGTTGGTGGTATCTCCCCTAAGGAATGGTATACCTCTAAAGTTGCATTGTCTTGACTCTTCCATCATTTAAAGGAGGGTCTTGAAGATCTAGCTCTTTTCCCAGGCCTTGGGAAAAGAAGTGGTCTTGGTTGTCTTGTTCTTTTGGGTTCTTTACTAACATTATCAGGTTGCTCCATCTTATTGGGAATGTTTAGTTGCTTTTAGTGTTAGATGTACAGAGTCAATAGAAATGTCGCTCTAAAAATCTATTAAAGAAACAAACTTCCATCTGCATTATAGCTAATGAGCTTAATGAGCATAGTAGAAGCATGAAATTCATTCTGTGAGCCTTCTATATTCCAGATTATTGGATCAAAAAACAGAAGGACCAGAGACCTTTGTCAAATACAGATGGAAATAAGAAAAAGGAAGATTTGGCAAGGACACTCAGATCAAGCAATAGTGAAACAATTGTAATTTTTACTGAAATGACAGTGACAATTAGATTTCGACCCTTATTTAGATTTAGCTGGCGTGGATTTAGGCTAGTTGTGACATTCATGGCAGCTGCTTAATTATTGGTGGCTCAGAGATCAGCAGTGACTCATCTTCCTAAATGCATTTCCCATTGTGAAATATGCCATGCCTAATTTGTAAGGAAAGTGTTCAGCCTATTCCATTGGCATTTACATTATATTACTTAATTAGCTATCTAACAGCTTATTGCAAAAGGTGCAGTTGTTAAGGCCTAAACATTAAATAAACATATTTTTTTAAAATAAAACATATGATTAAAGCCCAAGGTCCTACAACCTTGAGAAGTTGTTAGGGAATCAGACTATATTGAATTGGCTGCTTTTAAACTACTTTTGTTTAAAAAATGAAACTTTAATTTGAAGGATATGAATCACTGACATCAACAGAGAAGTGAAGGTCAAATATTAGCTGAAATATATAACACATTATATCACATTCATACTTACTAGGCCTTCTCAGGAATATGTATGGTGTGGAAAATTAGCAATTAACCAAATGGATAAAAACTATAAATGACCAGCTTTCTTTAATAGCTGTATTTTCAAATAAAAATTACCAATTGAAAATGGTAATGTCAATTCATCTAGTGTCTGAGTAAGAAAATAATTCCCTAGTCCATGGGTGTCAAACTCACTGTGTCCTACTGGTGTCACGTGATGTTTCATGATGTATTCCTCATTTGTGAGCTGTAGTGGGGCTGTTTGTGATGCATCCGGCCCACGGGCCACCACTTTGACCCCCTACTGTGCTCTTCTTGGGACCATTATCCCCAGAATTCTCAGTTGGGTTGGTAAGCCTGAAGCTGATCAACAAAAATGTTTGGTGAGCTTATGTTCCACAAGAACAATAGTTCTCAAGCTTGCCAACTTAAATATTTGTGGACTTCAACTTCCCGAATCCCTCAGCCAACATGGTGGCTGGAGAATTCTGGGAATTGATGTCCACACATCTTCAAGCTGCCAAACTTGAGAAACTGTTCTACAGGATCAGCAGATGTCACCAGTTGCAAATTTTGCTTTTAACTAAGATAATGATGCTTCTACTGTCTCATTCTCCTCAGAAAGATTGAATTCTCTAATCTGCCATGTAATGTTCAGACAAGAAAAAACAAGCAAGGGAAGAGTATTACAATTCACAAATGTGCATATGTTTTCTAATGCATCTAAAGCTAAGCTAATCACTACAGCTGGATAACTATACATGTTGGTTACTTATACTGCATGGACAATAGTTCTCTGTTAATTAAAAAAATCTAAATTTTAAATATGGCTAGAAAATTAGTAAGGGCAGAGAAAGCCTAGAGAATAGGCCCAAGCAGCTGCTGTTTTTGAGTTTTGACAAAGTATCTGGGTTTATTGATCATACAGATTTCTAATTATTATACTTCTCTCTGATGTTTAGTATCATTCAAAAGGCAATTTATCTTTCTCTAATTCCAAATTAAGAAGTTCTTGCAGATGTTGAATTATAGTAAAGCTTTGGAAGAAAGATCAGAAATGTCTAGAATTTTGATTACTATTTTTTATATACAGAGGTTTGACGAAACAAACACATCTAGACTTTAAGTGTGATTGCACATTGTTTTCCAGTTGCTTTTCATATCAGTGACTAAACCAGAAAAGCTGTAGACAAGTGCTCAGTTTTTAATAAACCCAAACTTTGTTTGAAATAGCTACAAAAATGCTCTCATAGGTTTTTTTTTTACCACACATTCAGCAGGAAGCTAGAAACTGTATGCATTATAACCTAACCGAAACATAAACCACTGAACCAGTGACGTGCAGTCAGGTGAGGCAAGTGAGGCATAGCCTCACCACTCTCATCATGAAAAAAAAAAGTTAAAGGAAAAAGCTGAGCTAGTTGCTGCCTCACCGTGGATGACTCTGCTTAACCTCACTGGTGCTCTCCCTCCCCAAGTGTAGTGACTTCCTCCCCAGGCCCCCATTCATTTCTCTCTCACACACACACAGCTGGATAAAACTATATAAAAATCTAGCCCAGCTTCACTGATTACAAGTTTGAAAAGGCAACGTGACTCCACCTGCAATCAAACTACACTTGGGGAGGGAGAGCACAAGCAAGCACTGAGGAGACCACAGGAGGAGGCAGGAAGCCAGGCAAAGAGCCATGCTATAGTACACACACTTCCCCCCAGCCTCTTTCTTTTGGAAGGCTCAGATCGGCTCCCCTCCGGCTTCTCTGCCTCTGCTCTCACCCCAGCCTGCCAGCAGGAGGTGGTGGGTGGGCTTTATTGTGTTCCAGGCATTTCCCACCCAGACAGCAAGCTGCATTTGCAATGGTGGAGGTGTTTGGGAAAGGCAGCAGGGGAATGGGGTGGTGGTGGCGGCAGAGGAGCTGCTTTCAAGCCACTGGAAAAGATATCCAATACAACTTTTGTGTGTGTGGGGGTTTGTTTGAGAGTGAGTGAGAGAGGGAAGGGGTAGGAGAGATAGTCCAATCCAACTTCTGTGTGTGTGTGTGTGTGTGTGTGCGTGTGTGTGTGTGTGTGTGTGTGTTTGAGAGAGGGGGAGGAAGGGAGAGAGGGAGGAAGGAGGGGAAGGAGAAGAAAAAGAAAAAGAAAGAAGGAGCAAAGGAGAAAAACAAATGCTGTCGCTTTAAATTGGAATTGAGCATGCCTGGCTGTGGAATTCTGGGAGTTGAAGTCCACAAGTCTAAAAATATTTGAAACTCAGCACTGTGTCAGTGCCTCACCAGTCATAAAGCTCACCGCACATCACTGCACTGAACCATAGATAGTAGGTCAAAACTCAAAATAATTGTGCTATTGTTAAAGGGTATTGTGACTAATCCCAAAGAAAATGAACATTTTAATGTTTTGCAGATGGATTGTGAAATTGTAAATAATATCTGAGATAAATTGCAGCTCTAGTGCCTTTTTTTTAAGCATGAGAAGAGATTTGGAAATGAAATAGCTGGGAGGAAGATTTAAACTTTTCAACCCATGTGTAAATGATATTAATCTGTATGATTCACAATAAAAGGATCTGTGTCCCTTGAATGTTAGACTGTACAAGATGGCTGTGATTTACCTGGATTTTCTGAAGACAATATGATCCATAATAATAATAAATAATAAATTTAAATTTATTAGCCGCTCCCTTTCCAGACAGGACTCGGGGCGGCGTACAATGGAGTATAAAACATAAAACATGTACACAAACACATAAACCTACATATATACAGGACATAACATGCACGGAGGAGGTAACAAATTACATCACATTGGACAATTAAAAGTCACCATTAAAATACCCCAATTGTAAAAACACAATTTAAAATTTAAAAAATTTAAAAGAACTGTCAGGAGGAATAAGAAAAATTTACGGTTGAGCCAGGCCAGATAATTGAAAGAGGTGGGTCTTCAACTGTACACGGAAGGAGCGGAGATCGGAAGTAGACCTGATGTCACGGGGGAGGTCATTCCATAGGGCTGGGCCCATCACAGAGAAGGCTCTGCTCCTGGGTGTCGCCCCCGACACTGTTTGGCGGACGGCACCTGAAGAAGTCCCTCTCTGTGTGAGCGGATTGGTCGTAGGGATGTATGGGGCAGGATGCGATCCTGCATGTAACTAGGTCCTGTGCCATGAAGCGCTTTAAAGATCATAATCAAAACCTTGAAACGCACTCGATAGACTACAGGAAGCCAGTGCAGCTCGCGCAGGAGAGGTGTTACAGGGGAGTATCTCGTCCTCCCCATAATCACCCGCGCGGCCGCGTTCTGGACCAACTGCAGTCTCCGAGTGCATCTCAAGGGAAGCCCCATGTAGAGAGCATTGCAGTAGTCCAGGCGAGACGTCACTAGCGCATGGGTGACTGTGCGTAGGGCATCCCGGTCCAATAAGGGGTGCAATTGGCGCATCAGGCGAACCTGATGGAACGCCCCCCTTGCCACGGCTGTTACATGGTCATCCATGGACAGCCGGGCATCTAGGAGGACGCCCAAATTGCGCACCTGTTCCATGGGGGCCAGTTGCACGCCCCCAATGGCCAGGGATGGAAGCAACTGGTTGAACCGGGAGGCCGGAAGCCACAGCCACTCCGTCTTGGAAGGGTTGAGTTTTAGTCGGTTGTCATCCATCCAGACCCATACGGCCTCCAAACACCGGGACATCATTTCGACGGCCTCGTTGGGGTGGTTCGGGGTGGAAATGTATAGCTGAGTATCATCAGCATACAGATGATATCCCACCCCAAAACCACGGATGATCTTGCCCAGCGGTTTCATGTAAGTGTTGAACAGGAGAGGCGAGAGCACCGACCCCTGAGGCACCCCACATGTGAGTGGCCTCCGGGTCGATCTCTGCTCCCCTGCCAACACACGTTGCGTCCGGTCAGAGAGGTAGGAGCCAAACCACTGTAAAACGGTGCCCCTGACTCCCAGCCCCTCTAGCCGGTGCAACAGGATACCATGGTCGATGGTATCGAACGCCGCCGAGAGATCTAATAGGACCAGGATAGAGGAACAGCCCCTATCTCTGGCCCTCCAGAGATCATCAACCAATGCGACCAAGGCCGTCTCCGTGCTGTGCCCGGGTTGGAAGCCGGACTGGCGCGGGTCTAGATAATCATTCTCCTCCAGGTGACGTGGGAACTGTTGTGCTACCACACTCTCTACAACCTTCGCTAAAAAAGGAAGGTTGGAGACTGGACGATAATTGACTATGTCCATTGGGTCCAGGGAAGGCTTCTTGAGCAGGGGCCTCACCACCGCCTCTTTCAAGGCGGTCGGTAGAAGCCCCTCGCCCAACGAGGCGTTCACTAGGCCCAGGAGCCAGTCGCGTGTAACCTCCCAGGATGCCAGTACAAGCCAGGAGGGACACGGGTCCAATAAACATGTGGTAGGTCACGGACGTCCACGCAACCTGTCCAAATCCTCGATGGCAACCGAGTCAAACTCCTCCCAAAGCGGTCCCTCAAGACTTGCTGCGGGCGTCTCAGCTGGGCTACTGAAAGGGGCCCATCCCTTCCGGATTTGAGCGACTTTGTCCTGTAGATATTCCCCAAACTCCTCTGCTCTGCCCTGTAAAGGGGCTTCCCGCGGTCTCTCAAACAAGAGAGAGCGAGTTACCCGAAACAGGGCGGCAGGGCGGCTATCTGCAGACGCAATAAGAGCGGCACAATATTGACGTTTGGCCACTCTTAATGCCACAAGGTACCTCCTCAAATAGGCTCGTACCTGTGCTCGGTCAAATTCGGAACGGGAGGATCTCCAACGACTCTCTAGGCGTCTCTTGTGGCGTTTCATCACCCTTAGCTCCTCGGTGAACCAAGGGGCCAGGGTGGTTCATCGCCACAGGAGAGGCCGCAAAGGCGCCACCCGGTCTAGGGCCCCGGTAGTCGCACTATTCCATGCGTCTACCAGGTCCTCCACCCGGGGGCGGGTCAGGTCCACAGGAGGTGGCCCAAGCTCCGTCTGGAACCTATCTGGTTCCATCAGGCGCTTGGGGCGGAACCATCTAATACCTTCCGGTTCCGCCTCTTTGAGGATGTTTGATGTTGTGGAGGAACTCAGGGGTTGCCACAAAGAAGAGGGAGTCAAACTGTTCAATCAGGTGAATGAAGGCACACTCAGGCTTCAGAGTAACAAACAGTTCTTTATTAGCACAAGTCAACTGTGTACAATCCAGCGAAGGTTCAGTCTGACAGCAGTGCTTTTATAGGGAGCTGTCAGACCCCTCGACCAATCAGATTGAACCTCTGTTCCCGTGGTCCTTGATGTAAACCATTACCAATGTTTCTGGTATCTAACACCCCTCCCCTCTTAGATGGGCTCAACCGACTTGTGATGTAGTCACTCAGGTAGGCGGGCTTTCTGGTGGCTTGCCCAGACCTGCGCAGTTCAGTTGGTGGGTATTCTTCAGTCAGGTCAGATGGACCTGTTGTCTCCGTGGCTTTGCCTGGTAAAGCTCCTGGAACTTCTCACAGGCCGTGGCTGGAGTTTCTGGAGCCAGTTTGCTCAGAACTCATTGCAGGTCTGCAACAATTACATATAAGTGCCCCGGTACCTTTGGGATTGAGTTATCTGTGGAAGGAAAGAATTTGTGCTCCTTTTGTGTAGGGCTTTGGCTAACTCATGCAGGAGTTACCTCTGGTTCCCTAAGATTGGAGTTGGAGATGCAGCCATGGAGTTGGTCAATGTGCCGTCTCCAATTTTAACCATCCTCGCGCTCTAAAAGGTAAGAGAGAAGTCCGGTGATGCCTATTACTGTGGCAGGAATCCAAAGAGTTTCCCCAGCATAGTTGTGGGCATAAACTTGATCCCCTATGCTAAAGTTTCTTATTTTGTCAGTCAAATCTGGGGGCGATGCAGCAGAGTAGTTTGGGTGTAACCGGTCTAAGTGGGACCTTAGCCGGTGACCCATTAGAAGCTCGGAAGGGCTTTTACCAATGGTAGCACTTGCTGTGATGTGCTGCATGAGGAGGAATTGATCAACCCGTGTTTGGTAATCTCCCGGGCCCATCCTGGATAGGGCTTATTTTGCAGATCTCACCATTCTCTCCGCCTGACTATTGGAAGCAGATGGAATGGAGTGACCAGGGCATGTCTGATTCCCTGCACTGCTAAGTAGGTCTCGAACTGCATAGCCATAAATTGGGGCCTGTTGTCAAAGACCAAGACATCGGGCGGGCCGTGAGTGGAGAAAAGTCTCCGTAGTACCTTGATTACCGCTTCTGCCATGGTAGCGGTCATGAGGACTACTTCTAGCCATTTCGAGTAGTCATCCACAACTACCATGAAAGTCTGGCCATGAACTGGGCCAGTGAAATCTATGTGCATTCTAGACCATGGTGCTTGAGGTTGCTCCCACTCCTTAGCGGGCGCCTCTGGGGGAGCTGGTCTGGACTCCTGGCACGGTGTGCAGGTAGCCACCCATTCTTCTATCTCCCTGTCCATGTTAGGCCACCACACATAACTCCTGGCCAAAGATTTCATCCTGACAATTCCAGGATGCCCTATGTGCAAGGCTTCTAATACTGCAATGCACAGTTTGGGTGGAACAACAACGCGGTCCCCCCACAGTAAACAACCATTTATTACTGACAGTTCATCACGTTTGCAGTAAAATATTTTAAATTCAGACCCCACAGGCCCCTTGGGCCACCCCCTCCACACCCAGTTCAAAACCTGTCAGAATGTAGAATCTTTTGCTGAGTGGCGGGCGACGTCACAAGACAAGAGAGAACCAGCCTCAAGACAGTCAATGAGGGGGACTGGCTTCTTGGAGGTAGGGTCTGCAAGCAGTTCAGGCAGTGTGCATCGACTCAAGGCGTCGGCATACCGCAAGGTAGAGCCAGGTCGATGGATGAGGCGATAACTATAGGCCACGAGGAAGATGGTCATTTGACCTCCTGCAGCACTTTGCCAGCCAAAATGGGACATGCAGGGGCTGCATGTGGCCCCCCTACACTCTGTTTTGGATAGCAAATTGATGCAGAAAGCCTTCTAGGCTGGAAATGGGCTGCATGGCAGCCATGTGTTCTCCCCTGCACTACTTTTTGGCTGCCAGAGGCAGAGGGGTCCTTTGCTATTTCCAGGCCAGCCCCATGGGCCAGATTTAAGCACCCCATGGGCCAGATTCAGCCCCCCGGTCTTGAGTTGACACCACTGGTCTAAGTGGAGTCTAAGGGCTGTCTAGATAACACTCTAGATCTACAGCTACATGTTTGTTTTATTTATTCAAGCTTTCTCTTCTATTTTGTATTCATATTGACTAGCCTGTCCTTTCTGTCTTTATTCCAAGTTCACTTTATTTATCGGGTTATGCTATGCGATTATGCACTGACTCAGCACAACTCCTGAAGTCAGAGTGAAATGACCTGATTGGAATGCACAGCTCTAATCTGCTCTGGCCAGATTCACAATCCCCAGGGTAGCTCTGCTTCCAATCTGTAGTTCAGAAACTCAGCCATGCTCCAAAGAGGAATATTTTAAAATATGATGGTTGCTCTAATGAGACGTCTTGCTGCCAGAAAAAGGTAGGAGGTGTAGTAAGTTCTGCAGCTAAGAGATTTGTCCTCTAATCAAATTGAACCTTATGATCATGCTATACAGTTTCTTCTAGTAAAATCTTTTTTTTTTTAAATGGGCTTGCGGGAACTCAAAATAGATTCCTTCCTTTAATTATTTGCTCCTTTTATCCTTTCCCTTCTCTTCAGGAGAACAGGAAGCATGAATGTATTTTTATAAGAAAAATAGATGAATTAATCTCTTATAATTCTGGTGACCATTAACTTCCCAACGTGACTTCCATCATTTACAGGGAGTCCTCAATTTACAACTATTAAATGACAGTTCAAAGTTATAATAGAGAAAGTGACTTATGACCTGTCATTGAAGTTATAACCATTGTAGTACCCTTGCGTTAATGTGATTGCAATTTGCACACTTGTCAACTGACCCACATTTACCAAGGTTGCATCATCTTGCAGTCATACGATCAGGATTGTCACATTCCCAGCCAGTTTCCAATGATCAAGGTCAATTGGGGAAGCCGAATGTGTTTAACAAATGTGTGATTCATTTAACAACCATGTATTTTGCTTAAAAGGCACAATAAAAATGGTTGTAAAAATTGGGCCCCGTCATGTGATAACTCTACTTAACAACTTCATCATTTAGTGACCGAAATTCTGATCTTGGTTTTGAGCATATGTTGAAGACTACTTGCATAGGAGATTGTAACATTGGCTATTGTTCCTTTTTTTGCCTGCCAAAAAGTTTTTGGCTCCCTGTGAGTTAAGTCATTGCAACAATAATACAATAGCAGAGTTGGAAGTCTTCTAGTCCAACCCCCTGCCTAGGCAGGAAATCCTATACCGTTTCAGACAAATGGCTATCCAACATCTTCTTAAAGACTTCCAGTGTTGGGGCATAACAGGAATATCTTCACATGTGTTTGTCATGGTCCCATCAGAGCCTGGATAGGAGGAGGAAATATACTAAAGGTTAGGGTCTCTATGAATTTGTATTGCAAAATCAAGTGCGCAAAAGAATTTGTAGTGCATAAGTATTCTTAGGAGGGCACTTATTTTTTTGAGCTTGACCTATCTATGCTTACAGTGAAAATATGTGAAAAATTCCTTTGGGGATGGGCTATCCATTTACAGTTAGAGTTAGGTCTCTATGAATTTGGAGAGCAAAAGAGACATCGCCAATGGATACATTTATTTTATTTATTTATTAGAATTTGTCAAACAAAAATAAGAGCAAGAATAAAAGAATAAAAATACAGTGACAGGAATGATAGGCACATTAGTGCACTTATGCACACCTTCTCTGCTAACCACTTAAGTTTGTTGTAAGGTCCATGGAAGTCAATTTGTGACTGAAACTGAAAATTTGTAGTTGAAACAACTGATTCAGGTGGAGCATTCCAGACTTTGACAACTCTATGTCAAAGTAGAGTTGACCTGCTGTTAAGGTTCTGACAGATGCCTTAATTAACTCAAGTCTCCAGCCACGTTTCAAAATAAAACCAGTTGTTTATTAGGAGAGACGTGTCGGCATCTACTCAGTGTGAGGTCAACTCTACTGTATGTAAGTTATGGCTGAACTTTGCCCCTGTTTCCCTCCTCCCCTCAGTCTATGTCATAAATTACATTATTTAACGAGGCACTCCAGCAAGCTGTAGAATTCCACACCTCACTAGCCTATTGTGGCAATCTGAGATCCGACCCTGGAAGAAGGTATCTGTGGAAGGTGCTCCCCCTTTCCGCCCAAGGCAACTCGAGAGCAGACTGGAAGTATTTTGCGAGTTGACACTCTAGTACAGAAATCATATTTTTTGCAGTTAAGTTTAGAATGATTTACACTGAGTTTAAGCGGTTGTAAGCACGCATATTATTGCGATTAAAGCAAAAAAAGTCATTTACAGGTAAAACATTACTATGCATAATTTTGTATGCAATACCTAGGTCTGACTGGAAGCGACAAAGTTCCAAGTTATCCAAACTGATAATTTCAAGCCTAGTAGCATAGGGAATTCTATTGTGTACAGAAGAGTGCAAGATTTTTCTCGTGAAATACTTCTGAACCCGCTCAATTGTTCTGATGTCAGATATATGGTGGGGATTACAAACAGTTGAAAAATACTCTAAGATTGGTCTAGCATAAGTTTTATAAGCTCTAGTTAGTAATATAATGTTTCCAGAAAAAAGGTGCAAAATTAAATTTACAACTCTTAAGGCTTTTTTAGCAACTGCTGTTACAGTAAAATTTGGAGCATAGGTTGTCAGAGATAAGTACACCTAGGTGCTTGACAAAGTGAGGGTCATCAGTTAGTTCAATGCCACCTAGCTTATACTTGACAGTCTGATTAAGTTTACCAATATGTAAGACAGAGCATTTATTGATTGAATTTGAAGTTGCCAAATAGATGACCATTCAGACACATAGACAAGATCATTTTGCAAAAGAACAAAATTATCTGTAATATTACATAATTTTACATCATCCGCAAAAAGGACCCAATTGCTCTTAAGTTGATCACATAAATCGTAGAGCAAGAAAAGTGTGGGACCTAAGCCGCTGCCTTGCAGAACACCACTGTTTACTGATGCAGGATTAAACAGCAAAGTTCTCTATTTTGACTTTCTGCAGTCTATTACACAGGAAGGCAGAAATCCACTTGTGCAAAAGACCAAAAATGCCGTGAGAGTTTAATTTCAACAGCAGTTCATCATGTACTACTGTATCAAAAGCCTTATAAAAACCATGTAAATTGCATCAACATCTTTGCCTTGATCAAGACATGTAGTCCAGATATTTTTACAGTGCAGAAGTAGATTACAGGACAAGTTTTTCCTAGGGCCAAATTGTTTGTTGGATAGCAAGTTGTCTCTAAGTGGTGAACAATGGATGATTCCATAGCTTTGCATGTAACACAACGCAAAGAGATTGGTCTATAATTTTCGACTGAACAAGGCTCACCCTTTTTAAAAATTGGTATAACTATAGCTGATGACCGTAGGTCAGGCAGAGAACTAGTTCAAAACAATACTTTGAAAATTGTGCACAAAGGTTCACCTAGGACGGTAGCAAGCTTTTTGAAGAAAAAACAAAACATATAAACCATCTGGTCCTGTGGATAGTGATGGTTTTAGATTACATAATGCTAATACAACATTATCTACTGTAAATTTAATATTCAGCAATTTGCTACAAGTATTTGTGGTTCGACTTGAGAATGAGGGACTGCAACCATTGTTATCCACAAAAAATGAACTAAAAAAATGAATTGAACTAAACATAACACATCAGTATCCTAAGTAGGGTGTTGACCCTTTTAGCATTACTTATCTATGATTTCTGGAAATATACATGGGAAAATATCATTGGAGAGCAAGTCTATGTAGAGTTAGGTTTAGGTCTTCATGAATTCAGAGGCAAAAATTGACAGCACCATTGGATTTGTGCCAGTTTTGTACGCTTAGGAAATCTCTTACTTTTCAAACTTGTCTTATTTATGTTTCATGTTAAAATACATGGTTAGATCCAATTGGAGGCAAATCCATTTAGGTGTAGGTTTAGATCTCCATGAATTCAAGCAGCAAAAGGGAGATCACCAAGAGATCTGCATAGCATTGGTATGCTTAGGAGGACACTAACATTTCAAGCCTGCCTTATCTACCTTTCTTGGAAAAAATACATGGAATATCCCTTAAGGGAGCAACTCAATTTGGGATTAGGGTTACATCGCTATCAATTCTGAGAGAAAAATGGATATCGTCTATAGATTTGTGATGCATTCATAAGCTTTGGGGAGCACTGACCTTTCGATCCTACCTTTTACAGTTTTTCTGGGGGGAAAAACATGGGAAAATCACATTGTAGGGAAATCAATTTAGGGTTAAATCAGCATCACACTGTTGGGTTACAAGTGTCATACACGTGTTAAAGAGAGGATTTTGTATTTTGAAAATTTAATGCTCTTTTTGTCATTTATCTCTTTTTTCATAATTCCTTTTTGGAAATGGCTCCACTGGGGTTCATCTTATAAAACATATGGCTGTATAAAGGTTTAAAGATAATCTTCATTTTGAAGTTGTTCATGAAGTGATATAAGCCACTCCTTTTAAAGAGGAAACGAAGCTATTATTTTGTAACCTTTCATATCATTTCTGGGAATTATTTCAATTCATCCAGTAGCTGGAAGACGTTGCTGTAATGTGCTAAAACACATGTAGAATACAGGTAGTCCTAAACCACAATTGAGCCAAAAATTTATGTTGTTAAGTGAAAAATTTGTTAAGTGAATTCTCCATTTTATGACTTTTCCCCCCAAATTAGGTGAATCTGTTTTCCCCATTGACTTTGCTTGCCAAATGTCCCAAAGGGAATTACAGGGATACTGCAACTGTCATAAATGTGAATAAGTTGTCAAACACCCAAATCTAAATCATGTGACCATGGGGATTCTGCAATTTTCATAAGTGTGAAAATGGTCATAAGTCACTTTTTTCAATGCCATTGTAACTTTGAACAGTCACTAAATGAACTGTTGTACATCAAGGACTACCTGTACTCCTCTGATTACTGGATGTTCTTAGAGACAATATTATAAGTCAGTGATGGCTCACCTTTTCCGGGCCATGTGCCCAAAGAGCAATGCGCATGCAGCCCCATACCTGTGCTCCACCCCCACACATGCACCCAAGATGCCCTGCATGCCCCTCACACATGCGCACTCCAGCTCTGCCCATGTGCGTGCCCCCCACATGCACCTCTCTCCTCCTCCCACGCATGAGACCCAAAGACCAGTTGGCTTGTGGGAGATGCACACACAAGTGCAGCGAGCTGAACTGGGGCAACGACTTCCATGCCCACAGAGAAGGTGCTGCATGCCATTATGGTTATATGTCATTGTTTTACCTCATCTAACAAAACACAGCCTCTAAAACACAGGGCATTAAAAAAAATGTAAGGCTGCAACTGTCTTCACTATTATTTAGAAGCAAGATCATGTCTTGATAGATCTACTTAGCAATATAAGCTTACCAAGATTTATTCTTAGTTTATTTATCACCTCCCTTCCCGATTCCTCATCTCTGCACATAAAAGACATTTATAAAAAGAGATGAAAAGTGCGATTTCTTATTATTCCCACTGTGTATAGGTTGCCATTAATGCTACAGAAGAGCAACATATTTGTGGTTCAACAACTAAAACTGATTCAAAGGAGGAAGTTCATTTCTTTGTGTAAAATTTATATACCATTTCAGTCTGAATGGCTCAATTTTT
Organism: Natrix helvetica; assembly: GCF_964273705.1. Lineage (NCBI taxonomy): Eukaryota > Metazoa > Chordata > Lepidosauria > Squamata > Natricidae > Natrix > Natrix helvetica. The sequence goes on from NC_138550.1 coordinate 112,214,025, forward strand.
TATTTTTAATACAGATTCCAATGAAAAACAGTATTCTCTTTCTTCCAGTCTTTTTGTCTTCATATACAAAAACAGTGCTCCAAGATATCTTTGAGGTCTAGGCAGTTAGAAAAAAAAAGATCTGATTTTCCATAATTATCATATGTTTTAGTTCCAGATCATTTTCAGGCTCATTCCGTGTAGAAGGATGTTATTTTGGGATTTTTTTAAAAGAAGGAATATAATTGAAAAAGAAAAAAAAAATATAGGGGAAAAAAGTAGGAAAATATATATTTTCTGGATAACTGCAAAGTGGGAAACCCATAGAGTCCATCTCCCTATCTCATTAGAATGTAGCACAGTTTTATGCAACCCTGTGAAACTTGCTCACACGATATGAGCACCGTGGGAGCCTTTGCAATATAAATTGATTATATAGCCATACAGATATGAACCTACTGTATGTCCCTATATTTCAGAGAGTGAGACATTTTATGATCTTGGCTGTTCAGAGACCATTAAATGCTGACATGAAAAAAGCAGGCATAAGGGAGAAAAAGCAGTACATTCAAATATATGAATTTGCATATACTCTATTACTTTTTATGGCACCTCCACAGTGCAAATAAGCTTATATTTCCTTGCATTTTCTATTGGGCTGAACCCTTGCACTCTATTCTAAGTGAGCTTCTGTATTTCCCACACATCGTGAAGATTATTACGGATATTGAACAGTTACGGATTCCTTTGCATGCTATCCAGCTTTGAGAAGTTAGAAAAGCAAGTTACGCTGGCTGTAACTCGACAGAAGACAGCACAGAACCCTGGGGTGGGAACCGAGGCGTTTAGAGATAAAATGGAAACTGCACTTACGATGCTTAAAAGTCCTTGGATGACAAATGTAGAAGCCAACTGGAGTGAAAGTCAAAGCTCATTTTCTTAATGGGGCGGTGCATATGCATCAGCTTTGTCATAATATGACCGTAGTGATTTTGGGGACCGGTGCTGCTGAATACTATAGTTGATCTGCTTTTGGTTTCATGCTGTTCCGTTTGGCATTCTTGGTTCCCCAATTGCTGAACCTGCCAGGTGTGAAATGAATACAGTATTTGTGCTGTTTCACCTACATGTGTGTCAGATTGATTTGTCCTTTGCTTCTTTCTCTACATATACTGTATTTATCATGGCATGGCTTTTATTGCATTGATTCCCTGTATGTGGGTTGAGGAATGAAATGGTGGCAAACTGGCTGTTTTTGACCTGCCAGTCTTTGCATTTTCTGATAATAGTAGGAAGGAAGCAAAAGTAATAGACTGGGGGGCAGTTTGTACAGCATGTTTCAAGTCTTCAGAGCATGCCTGATCTTCGGAAGCCAGGTTAAAGCCAGGAGAAAAAATTGGTTGCTTTAAGCTACCTGGCAAGGTTGTGTCTGAGGAGAGAAATTGAATCAGGACTTTCTCATTATAATTTACTGCTGTTCATCCAATGCTGCATAAGCTTTTCTTACATTTACTGGGATACTTCCAATTCATAGCTGCAGGAAAAAACACCAGTAATCATGTGGAGAAAATGTTGTTTCTAATAAAAATCTTCATGAAGACCTTTCCTCCAGTCAATATATTGTATTTTTCTAAAAAAACAACAACAAAAAGACAACCTTGCACAGCTCCAGGGCACTTCTACCATCTTTAAATCAGTAGAGCTCTAGTAAGAAGATATTTTGATCGCTCACTCTATTCTGCTTGACTCCTGAAAAGTTGATTAACAGCATTAATTATTACCTATCCAGGTGGCGGTTGCTTTGTAGGGCACAGTTTAGAATAGTAATGGCTAATCGTTTCATTGCTGCATGCTGAAAGCGCGTGCGTGCACCCATAGTGCAATGCACATGTGATCTCCCCGCATGCCCTGTGCATGTATGTGTGACCCCCCTGCATGTACCTTGACCCCTGCACATGTGTGCATGCCCCCCGCATATGCCCTGCTCCCATGCATGTGTGTCAGAGACCCAAAAACAAGCTGGCTGGCAAGAGGCATGCGCGCATGCACAGTGGAGGTAAACTGGGGAGACAGCTCACATGCCCACAGGGAGGGCTTTGAGTGCCACCTATGGCACGCGTGCCATAGGTTTGCCATCATGGGTTTAGAATAATGGAGGGTATCAATTAGGTAAGCATTCAGAAACACAATTAGAATAAATGGAAACAACGGCACACAAACCCATGTGTGAGTACATGCAATCTATATAAATAAAAATGTAATGTTTGTTTGTTCAAAATCTCAACTCTCCGAAAGTTCTTCACCGATTGCTTTGAAATTTTGACACAACGTTGCATTCGAATACGTGCATGTTTTTATATATGTATATTATATAGATGTCACACCTGTGACAGGTAAAAACATGCTTTTTTGAAAACCAGCGCCATCTGCTGGACGTAAAAGCAACACACTCTATACTAAATATTTCATGATTCCATTTTAATGTTTCCGATTGCATTGTTATATTGATTTTTCATACATTTCCATTAATTTTCATTTTGATTTAATTATTTCGTGTGAAATAATTCACACGGGCCCTGGTTACACTTATTAATTGCACATCTAATTGCCACTCATTAATATCGAATGCCACTTTCTCATATGTCCCTCTGACTCACTGCTTTTCTAGATTAGGTTTACATGAATAAGCAAATATCTCTGATGAAAATCAGTACAATTTTTCCAATAAAATACAGAAAGGAATTTGTATCTGACATAAAGGCATTGTTCTAATATTTGTGTGTGTCCCTGGGTTTTTAGCACAATCTGCCCCAGTGAAAGTGCAGAAGAGCTCCATCCGTTCAGACATGGCATATATCTCGTAGTCCAGATCAAATATCCTGCCAGGTTCATTCTGAAATGCAAATCTAGCTCAACTCTTCCCCTCTCCCTTAAATTGAATGGCCTATCAGGTGGCAGTAGATAGGGCGTTGGTACTTACCCGATACGCCTCTTCTCATAGTGGGGGAGAAGTATCCAGGATGGGTTAACCTTGTCCTCTCATTGATTGGACTGAGTCAGATAAGCTCTTTGGGCCACGCCCTGGTCACCAGGTACCACCCAGTTATCGGCAAAGAGCCTTATCCGACTCGCTGTGTCATCCACTCCAGACTTTATCTTAGTTTCAACCTTTATTTATTTCTTCAATAGAACAGCTCAACCATCAAACATAACGCTCATGTTACATAACCATATCAGGGAGGGGCTGGATACTCTTCCCCCACTATGAGAAGAGGCGTGTCAGGTAAGTACCAATGCCCTTTCTACATAGTGAGAGGAGGAGTATCCAGGATGGGAAGTACCAAAGCTTACACGTCCCTAGGGAGGGTTACCCATGTTAAGAGCTCACACAAACCTTATGCCTGGTAAGGTGTCACCTCTGCCCTGTGCACAGCCAGCAACACCCTATGCCCGAATGAAGCCTCTGCAGAGGCAAAGGAGTTCAGTTTGTAGTTCCCCACGAATGGTGAGGGGGAAGGCTACGTAGCTGCCCTACAGATCTCAGTCAATGAAGCCTGAGTGGCCCATGCCGTAGAGGTGGTCGCAGTTTGTGTGGAATGCGCTGTAATAGAGCTCAGTGTTTGCAGACCCCATGCTTGGTAGGAAGTAACAATACAGGCATTCAGTCATATGTGCAATCAAATATTCCTAAGCTAATGCTTGAGCAAAATGGCATTTATGATCAAATAATGCAAACTGTCAATAATGGGGTTGGAGAAATCTTCTTCTTAGATGCGCCAGGAGGAACTGGTAAAATGTTCCTAATTACATTGATTCTGGCAGCAATTCGATCCCAAAATGACATAGCCTTAGCTCTTGCATCATCGGGAATAGCTGCAACATTGCTACCAGGTGGAAGAACTGCTCATTCCGCTTTGAAATTGCCATTGAACATGCAATTCATTGAAACTCCCATGTGCAACATTTTCAAAGCATCCGGCATGGGAAAAGTATTGCAGAAATGCAAACTTATTGTTTGGGATGAATGCACAATGGCGCACATAAAATCGCTCGAGCCTCTTGATCGATCATTGCAAGATTTACAAGGAAACATCAGACCATTTGGGAACGCATTAATATTGCTTGCAGGAGATTTCAGGCAAACATTACCTGTAATTCCTCAATTGACACCAGCGGAGGAAATAAATGCTTGCCTGAAATACTCTACTTTGTGGCGACACGTAAAGACATTAAAATTAACTACAAATATGCATGTCCAGCTGCAAAATGATCAATCAGTTGAGATATTCTCACATCAATTGCTGGAAATTGGGAACGGAAAAGTGCCGGTTGATCTGACCTCAGGACGAATTTCATTGCCTCATAACTTCTCCAATTTAGTGACATCAAAAGAAGAATTGGTTGAAAAAGTATTTCCCCATATTCAAACCAATTATAAGAATCACAATTGGCTGAGTGAACGAGCTATTCCTGCGGCCAAAAACAAAGACGTCCACAAACTTAACAATATTATTCAGTCTAACATCAAAGTGAGGAAGTCACATACAAGTCTGTCGACACTGTTGTGGAAGCAGATGAAGCAGTTACTAATCCAACATAATTTTTGAATTCACTTGATCTGCCAGGGATGCCACCGCACGTACTGCAATTGAAAATTGGAGTGCCAATTATCATGCTGCGAAATATCAACCAGCCAAAGCTTTGCAATGTCACGCGGCTTGCAGTAAAAAAAATTAATGGCCAACGTCGTAGAAGCAACAATCTTGACAGGACCTTTCAAAGCTGAAGATGTCCTCATTCCTCGCATTCCTATGATTCCAACAGATATGCCATTTCAATTTAAGAGATTGCAATTCCCAATTCGATTGGCATTTGCAATCACCATCAATAAAGCTCAGGGCCAATCTTTAGAATTGTGCGGTTTAGATGTAGACATGGATTGTTTCTCACATGGACAATTATATGTTGCATGTTCTAGAGTCAGCAAACAGGACAATCTCTATATCTGCACACACAATGAAACAACAAAAATATTGTATATCCACAAGCATTGTGAAATTATATATACATATATACATACATACCTACATACATACATACAAACATACATACATACACACACACACATACATATGGGAACTGGCACCAGCCCTGTTGCTCGATTGCCCTTGCCGTCCCGTCGCAACTCGCTTGCTCCCCCGCCTGTCTGCACTAAACTAGGCTAGCCCAGCCTGTCGCTCACTGATTGGCTGGAGTCCAGCGAATCAGTGAGCGGGCTGGAGGCGACCCATTTAAAAGCATGGCGCCAACAGCCAACATTCCTCTTTTGAAAAGAATCTTTCTCTTTTGGAGACTTCTCTTTTCGTTCCCGAGCAGTCTTGCATCACGCTTGCTGACCGGGTCCTCCATTTCAAAACTCCCTTCCCTTTGCCTTCCAGGAGCTTGCTGCTTCCCTCAGGTAAGCAACTCAGTGTGAGGGGGGGCAGCGGGACTCGGGAGGCTAGATTAGCCAGCTTATGAAAGCCACGGGCTGGCGTAGGCCACACGGTCAAAGGCGGGTGGGTGGCGGTGGCCTAGCTTTCGTGAGGGAAGGCCTTCAGGTGACTTCCCTAGCGAAAGCCGCGGACTGGTCTACGCCATGCGGCCGAAGGCGGGTGGGTGAGCGGGCGGTGATGGCGTACTCCACGCGACCAAAGGCGGGCAGGCGGAGGCCACAGCGGCGTATGCCACGAAGGCGGGTGGGCGGCGGCGGTGGTAGCAGCAGCAGCAACCTAACTTTCATGAGGGAAGCTCAATCCCTCCAAGACTGAGTGGTTGTGGTTTCCGTCATCCCGATTTGTACATCTTGTTCCATCTTTGACGATAGGGGGAGAAATTTTAGCCCCCTCAGAGAAGGCTCGCAATCTGGGAGTCCTCCTGGATACGCGGCTTAGTTTAGAAGAACACCTGACGGCCGTGACCAGGGGGGCCTTTTACCAAGTTCGCCTGGTATGTCAGTTGCGCCCCTTCCTGGATCGGGATGCTCTGTGCACAGTCACTCATGCCCTCGTCCTTTCTTGCCTGGACTACTGCAATGCTCTCTACATGGGGCTGCCCTTGAAGAGCACCCGGAGGCTTCAGCTGGTCCAGAATGCGGCCGCGCGGGTTGTCATGGGGGTACCTAGGTGCTCCCATGTTACACCCCTTTTAGGCAGCCTGCACTGGTTGCCGGTTGTTTTCCGGGTGCGATTCAAGGTATTAATTATGACCTTTAAAGCGCTCCATGGCTTAGGCCCAGGGTACCTGCGAGACCACCTACTGCCACCAGTAGCCTCCCACCGTCCAGTACGATCCTACAGAGTTGGCCTCCTCAGGCTGCCGTCGGCCAGACAGTGTCGGCTGGTGACCCCCAGGGGGAGAGCCTTCTCTGTGGGAGTGCCTTCCCTCTGGAATGAGCTTCGCATAATCCCTGACCTCCGGTCCTTCCGACGCACCCTAAAAAGTTGGCTTTTCCAGCAAGCTGGCCTGGCCTGTTAATTTTAACTCATTTTTTAAATGTATTGTCCTATAAATTGGGTTTGTTTTTTGGATATGTATTTAATTTCTTTTTAACTTTTGGGATGTGTGTTTTTTAATGTTGTACACCGCCCTGAGTACTTTGGGAGAAGGACGGCATATAAATCCAATAAAACAAATAAACAAACAAACAAAGCCGCGAGCTCATGTATGCCACATGGCCAAAAGCCCCCCCCCTTCTCCAGCCTCGCCTGGCTAGCTAAACCTGCCAGGTGACCTGCTTAGTGACAACCCTGGCCTTGTCCCTCCAGTCCAGTGTCTTACCTGTCCTGCTGCCTCTCTACCTGCCTGCTCCCTGTTGCATCCATCCATCGCATCGGAGTCGGATCCATCACATTAGAGTGCTGTTGATTCTGCCTCCTGGTAAGTAACCTGGTTTTTTTTTCTTTTATTTTTTTAATGTATTTTAAAATGATATTTTATTTATTGTGCATAGAATTTTTTAAAATAGTTTTACTTAAAAGTATTGAGTATAGAATATTTTAAAATGGTTAACTTCAATTTATTGTGTGTGGATTCTTTTTTTAAATTGTCTTAAACTATTAAAAAAAATTCTATCCAGAATAAATTAAAATAAACCATTTTCAAATATTCTATACTCAATACTTTAAAATGTATTGTGTATAGAATTGTTTTAAATTGTTTTATTGTAATTTATTGTGTATGGAATATTTTTTATGGTTTCATTTTTAATTATTGTGTGTGGAATAGTTTGAAATGGTTACAGTATAAATCATTGCTGGTGAAATAAAGGTTACAGTATGGTACAATACCTTAAAATAGTTACAGTATAAATTATTGCTGGTGGAATACTTAACAATGGTTTTTAAGGATTTTTTTAATTTATAGAATATCTTTTTTTTTAAATTATTTTTTGGGAAATTTTATTTTTTAATTGTTTATAAAATATATTTACTACAAGAAATGTTATTCCTTTTTGCAAATGTTTTCTTTGTGATGCAATCTGTTGCTTTTAAGTGTTCAGACCAGGTTTATGTGTCTCAAAGTGGCTGCTTTTCTATGGGCAGGCCAGGTTGGTGCAAGGCAGCTTTGCCAGATTTTGTGTTTCACCCTCGTTGTTTAGGTAATTCTGAGGTGGTTGAAGGTTCTGTGAGCTTCCTGGCACTGTCCTTTATAATTTCCCACAATGTCTTGATGGTTTTTATTCCAGTGGCTTTGTCTTGCCTGTCCTTAGGGTTAGGAAAAAAAAAACTGGTTTCATTTGCAGTCTTTTTTTTGGGGGGGGGGGCTTATTTTTGGGTGTTTTCCTGGTACTATCATAGTTTGTGTGGGTGTAGGTGTGTAATGTCCCTCAGTTATCTACACATTAATAATGATCTAATAATATTTCCTTATACATTTTAGGGACCCTTCCTTACATAATTGGTGTTTTCTTTCATACTTTTGGATTTCTAATTTCTGTTTCCGTTAGTTAGCAATTGCTAAAACAAATCCCACGTGAAAAAGTATTCAAAGCCTTCTTGATTTTAATTGTCAATTTATTTATTCCTGCACATTGAATATTTATTCATTTTCATATCTCTGTTTTTCCACTGTTGTGCAAACACAATCCAGCAGCTGCTAACATGTGTAAAATTAAATATATATTGTGGTGTGCAGAAGACCGGCAAGCCAGTGATCCCTCCTCTGTAAGTAGCTGTCTTTATTGCTGGGTGTGGTGTGGTCTGTGCTGTGTTCATCCTTGAGATAGTGAAGTGCAAGCAATTAAGGTCTTGCTTTCTGTGTCTCTCCTTTGTGCAGGTTGTTGGAGCAAGGTGGTGAGGTGGTGTTGCAGAAGACGCAAAAAAGGAGAGTAATTTTCCTTTTCTATTATTTTGTGTGCTGGTTTCATCCCAATGCAGTGCATGCAATGAAAGAGTTCCTTTCTATGTCTCTTCTTTGTGCAGCCCATTCATTGGAGTCCGTGATACTGAAGACTGGCAAGAACAGTCATCTTCCTTCTGTAAGTAGCTCTTTTATAGTTTTTGTACTTATTTTAATCTTATTGTAGTTCATCCATTGGAGCAAAGAATTCAGTGACATCGTCTTGGCAACTCCCCCCCAGTCACATGGCCGGCAAGCCACTCCCACCAGGTCACATGGCCGGCAAGCCACTCCCACCAGGTCACATGGCCGGCAAGCCACTCCCACAAAGGAGGGCACACTCACAGAGTAGGTTCCAAAAAAAAATTGAAACCCACCACTGATACACACACACACACACAAATATGTATGTATGTATGTATATATATATATATATATATATGTATGTATGTATGTATGTATGTATGTATGTATGTATGTATGCATGTATGTATGTATATATGTGTGTGTGTGTGTGTGTGTGTGTGTGTACACACACACAGAGCCAGGGAAGTACAATGAAATAACTTTTTTCTACTGCAGGCTTTTAAGAAGAGCTTGGACAACCATTTGTCTGAAATAGTATAGGGTTTCCTGCTTCAGCAGGGGATTGGATTAGAAGACCTCCATGGTCCCTCCAACTCTGTTATTCTATTATTCTGATTGAGTGTATTTTAGATATCTGCTGAAGACCTGCTCAAGCTTACTTGATGCAAATCTTAATATCTTGGTATGAACTTCTCTTCTCCCATTTCTTCCAGCTTTTAATAGAATACTGTATGTTCTTTATATAATTTTTTATCCTGGTTTATCTTAATGGAATATCATGGGCAATATTTTAAGATGCCTTGATCTAAAAATAGACTAAAGAAAATAATCCTCATGAAAGCAAAATGGAAGTGGCACTGGTCTTCACTAGCAGGCAGAGCCCAGGTTTTTGAAAAGTAACCCAGTGTCTGTCTTTCATTGTAAGCCCAGAAGAGGTAAATGTCGCTGGCCTATTAATATTCAGTATTTGGCTTTTGTAGCAGGCAAATGTAAGATTACTCTCTTGCCCATCCGTGATCTCGAGAGTGAGAAAAATGAGAAACCCATAAAGCAATTTCTTCATTTATTTCACAATCTCTTTTTAAGGCTTGGTGAATATCCCCATGTTTTGAAACATTAATATGAGGTGGCTTTCTCATTAGCCCCTGTTAATTCTAAAACCATAGGAAATGTTTAAAAACCATACACCCACACATACACATAACATGGTTATAAAAAAAATACTTTTGGAAATATGCAAATCACAGCAAATCCTATTTTGCAGTGACATTCAGTGGGTATTTTGCACATAAGAGAAGTTCTTAGAGTATTACTGGAGGGGAAGGGAAGCCTTGTTACAAGCATCTTTCAGCAATACATTTGCATAAGTTTTGGAATGAAGTCTTAAAAAGAATCCAACATATATGTAGATTTTTCACATAGGCTGCTTTAGTTCTTGTGCTAAAATTTAGTTATCTGCAGGTATAGACACTTTATACTGAATTTGCTTTTGTGCAGCAGGTACTTAAATTGGGATGTCACTTCAAATAGTTCACAAATGGATAAAATTAAACAGGCTGTTAAATGCCTTCTGAGTCTAATAGGAATATAAATTTTAATTCATTTTGAGTTGTATTATGCCTTCTAGTCTCTTAGAAGTAGACATTGGGATGAATTATTTGTTACATTCTGTAACAATGTGCAATTTTTGAAAGAAATTTTATAACAAGTTGTGACAACGGTCTGAATGAAACATTCTTTTGAAGCTCCAGTCCCACAAGTGGACTTAAGACCAATAGACTGGCTCTCCGATTTACAAGACAGCTGGAGAATGACGCTCAAATATAAAACCCCAATTGTTATTATCATATGCAAAATGAAGTGATATATTTGTTCTTTTGAAGCTATTTTGTAGAGCAACACAGCTGTCTCGTGTTTAAGATGAAGAACTCTTTTTTTTAATTTCTATTTCTTTTTTCAGCTTCTTAATCTTTCCGCAATGTATTCCGTCAGTTGCAAAAAGGCTTATAGTGGCCCTATGCATGCATGGAAGATTTTGCAGCTAGTAGCTGATACAACTCTCAGAGTAAGGTTGCCAAGCATCTCATTGAAGAAAATAGTATGGCCTCTTTGCCTCAAAATGGCATTGCTTTTGTGGTGCAAGGGGTTTTGTTGAGGCAACCAATTTTGAGCTCTCCTTATTTTAGCAATTACTACTACCTCGGAGAGCTACTTTGGTGTAATGACTAAAGCATCAAGCCAGTGGTGGGTTCCAGATCCCATTGCAACCGGAACAGTGCAACGGGGCCCGGCGTCCCCCACATGTACTCACGCAGCATACATGCACATGTGCACATGCATCCTTACCTCTGCAACACCTCTGTGATGCTCCAGCTGCTTGGCGGAGTGTTGTGTAGGCACCGTATGCTCCGTGCGCGTGTGCAGAAGTGCCAAAGAGCTCAAATACAGGTAAGGAGCTCAGGTGGGCAAGTGGGCCCTCCAAAGCACCATACCAGAATGGTACCAGGTGCTCCCAGCAGGCATTAGTATGCCCATACTGGGGTGTACCGCTTGCAACCCACCACTGCATCAAGCTGAAAACCGGGAAACCATGAATTCTAGCTCCTCTTAGACCCAAAGCCAGCTGGGTTTTCTTGCACTAGTCACTTTCTCTCAGCCCTAGGAAGAAGACAATGGCAAACCACGTCTGAAAGATGTTGCCAAAAAATTGCAGGGACTAGTTCAGGCAATGCCAGAATATCAAATACAACAATATGGGGTAAAAAATATACACTGTCTGAACCTTCTGTATGCATCAACTTACTTTGTAATTTTAAGTGTTGCTGTATGTTATGTGGGATAGGTTTTACAGGAAATGTAATTAAAGCTGACTTTTTTTTTCTAGACACCTATGTTCTAAACTCAATGAATTTCCAGATACCATAAATTTAGATTGCATCTGATAGGTTTCATGTTAAAGCAATCTCATTATATAAGTGGAGCATGGGGCTTAGCTTATGCAGCACTGCAGATCTGAAGGCAGCTGTAGCACCTGAATGCTGGATCAGAGCAGGAAATGCAAGCCAGTGCGGGCAAATTTGCAACAGCATGCGACAACTTCGGCCTACTTATCAACATAAAAAAACCAAAGTGATGTATCAGCCAACTCCAAAATCCCAACACCAAGAGCCCACCAAGTGCAGTGATAATTTACATTGAGGTAAACTGCAGAATCGCCAAGGCAAGCTCTGCATTTGGCAGATTACTGACCAACGTGTGGGACCGGCATGGAATAAGCCTTGCTACAAAACTGAATGTCTACTGAGCAGTAGTGCTAATTACCCTGATGTATGCTAGTGACACTTGGACTGTATACAGGAAGCACACTAGGCAATTGAACCACTTCTACATGATCTGCCTCCATAGAATACTGAGGATCTAGTTTCATGACAAGGTGCCAGACACAGAAGTCATCCCCAGAGCAGGCCTGCCATCAGTTCACACCCTGCTGATGAAAACCCAGACACGCTGGGCAGGTCATGTTGCAAGGATGCCAGACCATCACATCCCTAAACAGCTGCTCTAGGGTGAGCTGTCTCAAGGAAAGTGATCACATGAGGGACAAAGGAAGTGATATAAAGACACATTGAAAGCCTCCTTCAAGTCCCTGGAAATTGACACCACGTCCTGGGAAACCTGGCACAAGATCGATCAACACGGCGCACACTGATCCACCAAGGCTGCCGGACATCTGAGGACAGAAGAACAACCATTGCACAAGAGAAGCAAGCACTCTGCAAAACCAGAGTTGCAAATGCTGCAACAACATGTGGCAAAACACTTCATGCCCTTATAGACCTTACCAGCCACCTGCGGACACATCGTGGACAGCCCACAACCTGATAGATGTCAAGCTCCTCTTTGAACACGATGGACAAACATCATCATAACATTAAGATTTTGTCTGATAGGTTTCATGTTAAAGCAATCTCATTATATAAATGGAGCATGGGCTTAGCCCAACAATGGCGAACCTTTTTTGGCTCGTGTGCCATAAGTGGGGGGAGCACAGGGGGATCATGTGCTGGTGTGCCTCACCCATAATGCAATGCATGAACCCCCAGTGTGCATGCGCACACTACATGCGCGACCCTCCATTTTTACATGCTTTTTTCACCCTCCCCAGGCTCCAGAGGTTTTATAGGAGCCTGGGGAGGGCAAAAACAGCCTCCCCCGTCCCCCTGGACACCCTCTGGAGGCACCAGGGAAGCTTCCAGATGGTCCCTGAAGCCTTCAGAGTGCTCAAAATGACCCTCAGGAAGTCCGGTTTGCTCGGAGGGTCATTTTAAGCGTTCGTTTTGAGCCTACGGACGGTCCCTGAAGCCTTCGGAGCACTCAAAATGATCCTCCGAGCAAAGAGGAAATGACTTCCGGTTTGCTCAGAGGGTCGTTTTGAGCGCTCCGAAGGCGTCAGGGAAGCTCATGAAGCCTCCGGAGGGCATCCGGGGGGGCAGGGGAGGCTCTTTTCACCCTCCCCAGGCTTCTATAAAGTCTCTGGAGCCTGGGGAGGGCAAAAAGGCTTTAAAAAGGGTAAACTCAGCTGGCCAGCGCGCACATGCGTGCTGGCCAGCTGACAGGGCAGCGCCTCGCGTGCCCTGACAAATGGCTCCGTGTGCCACCTGTGGCACGCATGCCATAGGTTTGCCATCACTGGCTTAGCCTGTGCAGCGCTGCAGATTTGAAGGCCGTTGTAGCAGGGAGAGGCACATCTGGTTCAAAGGGTTGTAGGCAGATGCTAGATGCATGACCTGTAACTTCAAAGCACCTTTTTGTCTTCAAATGTGATGTGCTGCACAGCCTTATTAGATCTGTTTAAATTTTCATTTGATGCTGTTTTTATGGACTTTCATCATTCCACATTAGAAGCATCTTAGTACCCTTATCATCGGGTAACCTCCCATGAGATCAGTAATGGTATATAATATAAGCAAGTACAATGATTTATGAAAAAGAATATTTTTTAAAAAATCTACAGTCCCATCTCTCCCATATATTCTTTCTAACATTACCCCCCTCTGGTGCTGGCTCAAGGTTATAGGGTGTTCCTAGGTCCAGCTGAGCAATGGAACTCATTCCCATTCCTACCGATGCAAAATTTCACAATTTTAGAATAGTTTTTGTTTTGGAAAGTTGAAGCACCTCAAGCTTTGGCAACCTAGGCCAGTTCTTGCTCACCCTTATATACACAACACAACATATGTTCTACTGAAATTTATTGAAAATGCTAGATGGAATTAGGACTGGTTTCAGTTTTAGCCTTAGATGGGCCTGGTTCCCTTTAGCATTTTCAATAAATTTCAATAAAACACACATTGTGCTGTATCTATTCTGGGACTCTGCTGAGATTCAGAAGGATGGTTTGATGGATCTTTCACCAAAGTATCCCTTTTTCAAATGTTTGAACAGAATCCTCAGATCATTTTGGGGCATTGAATCATATCAGATGCCTTAAAATAGATTCCAAAGTGATTTGGAGTTTGTGCAAGCTAAATGGTCCTTTCTGGTTTTGCAGAATCTCACACATTTGTATAGCTTTTTTCTCTACACGCACATAGCTGACAATGGAATTTAGCGATATTGACATGACTTTCCTGTGAATGAGTTTTATCACTTCCAGACTTATGGTTTGTTTGTTTGAATCTCATTCTTCTTCTAGAATTTCATTTGGAGGAAAGAAAATAAAGAAATAGTTAGAAGTATGTTAACATTTTAAAACATCTTTTTTAATTTTTGTTTTCTTGAATGACTCTTTGTTATTGTCAGCCATTCAGTCATATCTGACCCTCAAACACTCTATGGCTCAGCATTCTCCATGCCCCTCTGTCTTTCACTGCTTCCTACAGATCCCTCATGGTCATCACAGTGTCAAGTTTTATAGTATCTAGCCAGCAGGTACTAGGACACAGATGTTAAACTTGAGCACATCACATGACATATTGAGACGTATTGCAATGTTTTTTGCCTTTACGGAGCCAGGGTGTGTGTGACCTTCACATGACGCATCCAGCCTATGGGCCATCAGTTTAACAACCCTGTACTAGAGGATCCCCTTTTCCTTTTTCCACTTCTAGCATGATTGTCTTTTTGAGTGAGTCAGCTTGCATGATATGACCCAACAGCTTCTGTTTGGCAATCTTAGCTTCAAGTGATATCCTTGATGAAGTTCTGTCTAGGACTTCTTTTGTTTATTATTTTTGCAGTCCAGGAGATGTGTAATAGTCGCCTCCAATACCACAGTTCAAAGGCATCCACCCTTCCTCCTATCTGATAGCAGTGTTCCAATACCTCAGGGGTTGCCACAAATAAGGAATGAAGCTATTCTCCAAAGCACCTGGGGGTAGGGCGAGAGGCAATGGGTGGAAGCTAATCAAGGAGAGAAGCAACCTAGAACTGAGGAGAAATTTCCTGACAAAACAATTAATCTGTGGAACATTTTGCCTCTAGAAGTTGTGAATGCTCCAAAACTGGAAGTTTTTAAGTAGGGATTGGACAATCATTTGCCTGAAATGTATAGGGTTTCCTGCCTGAGCAAGGGGTTGGACTAGAGGACCTCCAAGTTCCCTTCTAACTCTGTTATTCTGAATAGTCATCTAAGGGTCAGTTTCAAAGGAAAAATCAAGGAAGTCCAGTTGCCTTTTGAAAAAGCACTTTTGCAACAAACGCTCAAGGACGATATTCTTGTTCTGATCAAACACTGTAATAAACAGATTGCTAATTATGATTGAACATGGAGGAAAAATTGTGGCTTTTGTTAAAAATACCAACCAAGCTTTTCAAGTTTTTATTAAACATTATTGCTCTAAAGTATTTTATACATAATCAAAAATATGGAAAAAATGGTAATAGCTCTTTTGCCTTCCTACCACCCCCCCATAATTGATCCTGAATTAAGGGCAAATACAATTAATAATAAAGCTTTGGAGTATGTTCTTGTTAATTTCTGTAATTTAGCTGACATGTATGCAATCTCACTTATGCAGTAACATGAAATTTGATGGATATAGTGATTGCAAATCATGTCTCCCCTGAAATCTACAAATTAATCCGAACAGTGCCTTGTGAATTTCATTTTTGAAACTTACTTATCAATATATTTTGCTTCTCTTTTGGTGTTCATGCATTTCTTTTTTTGTTTTGTTTATTCCTTCAGGTGTGCCATACAAAGTTTAATGAATTGAGCACCAAAAGCTGCAATAATCCTAATAAAAAAAATCTTTTTGATTAGGAATAAATTCTGTTCTGGAGTTCACTGAAATCCTTTCCTTTGTAAATGCTGTGCGGTTCCTTTTAGTTGGCTGTAATTACAATAATTGATAGGGAAAAAGAGAGAGAGAGAAAAAGAGAAAAATCTTTAATCCTAAACTTAATAGTAAGTGGCCAAGAACCACTTACTGGCAATTTTGCAATACGGCAATATAAATGACATTTCTTTGACTTGCATAATAACAATAAAAGTTGAATAATAACAGTGTATCATGAGGCTTTTTAAATAAGAATGGGTGAATGGCTGCTAAATTGAAAGAGAACATTTTCCTGTCAGGTGTAGAATTGTAAATTGTTTCAGAACCTTCCAATAGGTGAATACTGCCTTTGGTCTGTCAAATGATTCTCTGCTCTTTTGCTGAAATAACACAAGCCTGTGAAATTAAGCTGTTTTCTTTTGTTTACAGACATTAGATTGGGCCATTTCAAGGTTGCTTCCAGAATCATGACAGTATAATGTTGTCACTTCTTGACACAATTCATTTTGTTTTGAAGTCAGAACAAGATACTTTCTTCTAACCTTGAAAGATGTATCAGATACTTTATTTTCAAGCATTTGATGAAGCATTTGAGATGAAAATGTTTAAATCTGAAGCGTTTTGTACAGCCTAATGTTGATGCAAAAATGTAAATGAAGAACATATTCAGGCCATACTAAACTTCCCTCTCTTTACTTTTATTTTAACATTATATTAACATTTTGTGACAATTTTAATCCAGTAAGGAGTTTTATATGCAGCTACATCTGTTGTTATTTTTTACATTTACTATTGTATTGCAAATATTACTTTTCTATCTTTATCAATGAACCACTGCAGTTCCATCGTTTTGTTACATCAAAAGCTAAACTGTTGGTTTTAGTAACTCCCTTCTGTACTTCTCATCCACAACCAGGTCACTTTAGACCCAATTTATAGGAACATGGTTATGTGAACAAATGTGCAAAATATCTCGGATATGCTCTATAGAGCATTCCCAAGTTTCTGATTCAATGGTCTGTGTATGTGTAAGTTGATACATATTTATGAGTATGATGCCAAATATTTCAATCCTATCTAACAAGAGTAGCATTTTCAAACTTGAAATTGAAAAAAAAGAGTTAAGATCTCCTATTTGTTTATATAGATGAGAAACAGAAGTATTTTGGAGAAGCAGGTTCTTTATTTCACAGCTTGAGGCATTGCTCAAAGTATAGAAAATAAGCAAATACCAACCAATTTATCTTTCTACCAGGAAGTAAGAGGTTAATCTGGTATCTGACTGAGGCAGTAGAATATATTTCCTTCACGAATGCAGCAGTCCTAAAGCCAGTAATATATTGGATACTGATTTTTTTTTTTAAAAAAATGATAATACAATACAATACAATACAATACAATACAATACAATAGTAGAGTTGGAAGGGACCTTGGAGGTCTTCTAGTCCAACCCCCTGCCTAGGAAGGAAACCCTATACCGTTTCAGACAGATGGCTATCCAACATCTTCTTAAAGACTTCCAGTGTTGGGGCATTCACAACTTCTGGAGGCAAGCTGTTCCATTGATTAATTGTTCTGTCAGGAAATTTCTCCTCAGTTCTAAGTTGCTGATCTAACAGAAGATGAGTGATTTTTTTTTTTTGCATAGATATATGTAATAATTGTTGGAGAGCAAGGGCACAAGACAAATATGATCCTGATTTGTGAAACAAATATGGCCAGTGTTGTATCATATAAACAGATTGAGCTATCTTTTTTTTTTTTTTTGGTTTGGAGGAAATTTCAGGGTTTTTTTGTTTCTAAAGTTTGTACAAAGAGTTTTATGTCTAAGTTTTAATAGCTCCAACAAAAAAGAGGGTCAGAATTTTGGGGACTTCTTTGAAATTCAATATTACAGATACTCAGGCATATTTTACAATTAATGGCACCTAAAAATGTGAACATGTTCTATGATCATAATGTGATATGCAGACTTATTTTACACCCTTGAAAAATCAGTGTATTGTATCAAATATTCAAACTTGATTATTGTTTATGATGCAGCTTTATGATTTGTTATTTTTATAATGTGATGGTGATCATAGAATGGTGTTTACACCAATGGAATAAAAAACAGAGACCGTTATGAATTCAGAAAGCCTGACAGGGGTTCATCTCAAAGTGCAATCCGATATAAGTTTTAAATCCCGATTTAAGGATTTCAGCCTTTGCCTTTTTCCTTTATTTCAGAAGGCAACCAGTGCAA
This sequence comes from Natrix helvetica, assembly GCF_964273705.1. Taxonomy (NCBI): domain Eukaryota; kingdom Metazoa; phylum Chordata; class Lepidosauria; order Squamata; family Natricidae; genus Natrix; species Natrix helvetica. Next base: position 112,231,995 of record NC_138550.1, read on the forward strand.
GGGGCAACCAATCGTAGAAGAAGAGAGATACAAAATACAAAATTATGGTAAGAAAACAAAATGGAGATCTACATTTTTCTAGAGATGTACTGTGCAATAAGTAGGGAATATTGAACATCTAACTGACAAAGTATAACAATTTGCTGAGATTGTTGTTTACTGAAAGGTATTATGTATACATATAAACCCTGAAATGTTATAAACTAGTTATCATTCTTCGACTTAGACATATTTTCACAAGATTTGATTACATGCCACTGAAGAAATCCATTCATATTTAACTGTATGTTTTCGAAAAGGTGTAAGCCAAATTTTAGTGTGATTGCCTTCGGACAAGAGCTTTAGCCCCACACTTGTGGATGTATTGCACCCTATCATTTTCCTTAACAACAGAGAGTCTGAGATACAAACATAGTAGCATCATTTTGTGGAGAAATACAGTGATATTCATTTCTTGTTGACGTTTGCTAGCACCATATATTTCTTTCAGTATGTATGTATGTATGTATGCATGTGTTTATGTGTTTGTGTGTTTGTCTGTGTGTTTGTCTGTTTGTGTGTTTGTTTATGTGTTTGTTCATGTGTTTGTTTATTTATTTAATATAGCTGCCCGTCTTGCAAACAAACAAGAAATTCTGGGCAGAGTACAACAAACAAATCAATAAATAGCTAAACCCATTAATAATTTAATAACTTAATGGTTAATGGAGCCATCCCACTAAGTTACCTGTTCCCTGGGATCCTCACACCCGCTGGCATAACCAGATCTTGAGAGACATTTGGAAGCTCAGAAAAGATGCACCCATCCTCAAGGAACAAGAAGATTCCACAACAAGAATCTTCCAAGTCCTGCTGCCTAGGCTCCACTGCATATCACTCCCTAGATGATGGAAAATGGAACATTTCCACTCTGGTGCGATGAGCAGATGACATTGAGGAGAAGCAGTCCCTCAAATAAAATAAAAAATAAAGCCCCAGGCTATGTGTCACTTTGAGGTTCAACACCTGTACTTGGAATTGAACCTGGAAACAAGCTGGTAACCGATTCATCTTACATAGTAGCACATATAACTGCTCATGCCTCTGCATTTTGCACCAGCTGAAGTTTCAAGGGCGAGCCTCATGTATAACAACAGTCCAGCTGATAGAGGATCAGGGCATGAGTGACCATGGTTAGGGCCCCTTGATATAGTAGCATGTGCACCTGGCATACAATATGAAATGATCAGACTCAAACCAAGAATGACACATGGTGATTCTTCCAAGCTGAGTTTTTTTTATTGTTTCACACCTATAGACAAAATGTTGCCAGACTGAGCACTCTACTATCTGCAGCTAAAACATATTATGTGTCCTATTAGGGAGGGGCTGTCTTCACTCTCTTTCTCTCACATATAATATTTGGACTGAGTTGCTTCTTATTCCTTGGAAGGCATCTCCTCCTCACAAGACTCCCCCTCATTACTACATTGCATGACACCGGCAGAAAAAGTTGAAAATGAAGCATAAGGATGGAAATGCAGTAAGCACAGCCCTTATTAGGAGCTCAAGATTAATCCCCAGCCAACACTGGATCCACAGAAGTGACCAATGCCAGGTCCACAACAGAGGCAACTAATATCAAATTCAAAAAGTAGTGGGCATAAGTCCATTCTTATGGGACCACCCTCCAGCCACCTGATGATGGCCAGTCACAATCCAACTGTCCTATCATAGTTATCACCTACTCATAAAATGTGATACCACTTGTTCATTTGTTCACTCAAACCATTTCCTCAATCTCTCCTGAAATCTCCAGCCTCTTTCAGCCCACTCTTTCACCTCAAGAGCCTACCAGGACATCCAGCTCACAGTAGCTTCCAACGGAGAAGCACACACAGGTTTTAGTAGCTTTCTTCAATCTGCTCAACTCATGCTGATTTTACTGCTGCTGAGCCATATACCAGTAATAATAGCACTGACAGCAGTGCTGAAAGTGGAATTTCTGGGAGTGACCCAATGTTACTCACTTTTTAATTTACCATCCCAGTTCCCATTTGTGTAGCACAGCACTTACACTACTTGAATCAGTAGACTTACTGTCTGTCTTAGTATGTGAATGCAGACCTATCACTACTATAGATATGGAATCTACCAGGAAGAGTCAAAGTAAGTATTTATTTACCTGATTCCTCCTCCAGTTGGAATCTCACTTGGAGCAGAATCTTCAATAACATTTTCATGCAGCAATAATTTTCTTCTTAGACTCCTAACTGAACTTTAAAGTTTAAACAGAATATGGAATTCTGTCCCCTACTTAAGAATGACCCTTGACCTGACAATGTGACTAACTTATCCAGTAATCGATAGCAACTGTGTATCTTTATTGACTGCTTTCCTATCATGATATCATTTTCATTCTAGGCCATACAAAAGATTTAGCTTGCCTTGAGAGCTACCTAAACAGAATGTGTGAAATACATTTAAGTAAACTCAGTTTTGCCCCTTTGTGTTCAAACTTTAAAGTAAAAGCTCACATTTGACTTCTCCTGCTCCTCCTCTTAAATTAAAAAAATGGCTGAGGTATTTTTTTTCCAACAAAAGAAAGTCTCAAAATGGAGCTACTGTTTACCAGATTGCTTCGTGACATATCAGACAAATGTATTTGCAATGATTATTGTGAAGAAATACTGAACCTCAAAGCCTATTCAGTCATGTATTGCTTTTCTTTTTTTCACAGCTTCACTTTGATCTTAAAGTCACGATTTATGATTGATGTCAATCATTATTCACAGCACATTTCTGGTAATGATTTCATTATAGCTCCAAAGCATTATCTCCTATTTTGATCTGACAATACTAGAATCAGGAATAAATCCCATTTGATGCATATGATTAATTGTCATAAATTGATACTTACCACATTCAATCTATATTCTCAACTGATTGGTTTCTCATGAGGCTTAATTTTTTGCATCTAAGGCAAAATTAAAAGAACAATAATAAGTCTAATGATATTTTAATTAATACTTTTATTATGTTTGTTTTTTAAAAAATATATATAACCATAATTTTATTTTGTTGTGTTGTCCAACCTGGCCATCCTTGTGAAATGGATAGACAGCTAAAAATAAATAAATTTACAAAATCTCATTTTTATGCTGTCATAAAATTTTAGCAGAGTCAAATATAGTAGAAATTTGTTTTTTTCCTACCCCAAACTTTTTATTTATTTTATACTATATTTAGAAAACGGTGTTGAAATTTTTATTTTAATATAACTTGTGTAATAGAGATTTGTGTTGATTTGATTTCTCATAGTGTCTTACAATATAGTTACAATTCCTATATTTATTATGAATTATGATTCCTTTAAAGTTATAATTATGTTTCTTCAAGATTTTCTGTTAGTACTGTTTTTCTGTTTTTCTTCCACATTTATGGATTTTTAGAAGACTTCACTATTAAAAGGAGAAAATGCTGAATTAGCTGTTTTGTCTAATTTGTGGAATGAAGAGCAAGTTGAATTGACCTACCAAAAAGACAACTATGCCTTATAAGGATTTTTATGATCAGTGAAGAAGAAGGTCTGATTATATCATTTTAATACAAATATAAATTGCAACCATTAATAGAACCTGAGTAGTTGTTTCTCTTTCTTTTTCACTCTGGTCAGCTATTTCTAAATGCTGTATCTGAAAAGATGAATCAGATCTGATGATAGGTGCAGTGGCCAAAGTGGGAATATTAACAGCTATTGGACATTAAATGGAAGGAAGTTGCATTTTTTTAAAGAGGCTCTAGTAGTGAATTCCTGTACTGGTTGGAACATAAGATTCTTAACATTGTTTCCAACTCTTTCATTCTTTGAAGCTATAGTAAATGAATGTGATGAGATTCTCAAAGCAATTGTCCTGAACATGGTTCTATTTGTCCTGGAAAGTTTGATTCTACAGTGAAGAGTAATTACTTCTATCTTATCCAGCTTTCTTGTTCATCTTTGACATATTTTTTTTTCTGACAGTTCTTTGGAAACTTTCAATATATTTTTCTTAATTGAACCTTTGCATATCATAAAGTTAAAATGAAATTCATTACCATCATATGTAATAGATTTAAGATGGAAATGGACAGATTCATTTCCCTCTTAAATCTATCCCATATGATGGCAATGAATTTCAGTTTAACTATGTTAATGTAAAGTTCAATTAGTTCAACTAGTAAGCTACTACATGAATTGCAAACAATATAAAACATGTCCAACATTTGGTTGTGAGATTCTTGAATGCAGCTGGTTGACTACTGGTTGATATAGAATTCTGGATTATATGGGCCATTGCTCTGATTAAGCAAAATGATTTTCAAGGTCTTATGGGCTTATGAAAGGCAATGAAAGACCGAATATATAATGTCCCTAGTATAAATTATTACTTCTTCTTCATTATTTTCAGGTTTGATGATCCCAGAACACCTTCCCCAAATCTCTTCTTACACAATTGAAACTAGAACATCCAATGCTACCAGGATACTTGATCATTATAATATAGTGACTTCTCTCTGACCACACTTTAAGAAAAGTGGGCTTTACTGTAGTGTCAGAGAAGATTGGCACTGATTTGCACCTACTATCATTTGGATCCAAATTTGGATAGGTGTTCCAGTTCAGCATTTAATAAGCTTAGTGGACATTTCTGAATTGATCATTTGAACTTCCAAGTTATAAAGTTTACTGCTATCACAATCAACAGCTGTGGGTTTTTTTAAAAAAAAAATCTTCCTAATAATATCTAAATCAGGAATTTGGAGAAATGTAATGCTTTCCTGGATACCTTTTTTAAAGGAAAATATAAACATTCAATCTTAGATAAAATGGAACAGGAAGAATGATCTTTTTCAAACATATATCAGATGAAAAGCTGTTTGCTTTCTAAATATTCAGAGGTATTTTTTTTCTAACACAAAGGAACTAATTTTGTGAAACCACCAGTTTTAAGTGTATGGTTATAGACAAAATGTTATGCTTTATCTCCAAGGACAGTCTATCCTGATCCGCGTTGATTTTGTTTTTTTTTTAAAAAGTAGTTCTCCCTATTTGATGCTTATCTCCACAAATCAGCGTTATTTTAGTATGAACACCCACACTCATATCTCTAAAGAACTGTATAAAAGAACACTTTCAATTATTGCCATGGCCAAAAAAATAGGAAATTTAAATTGATAACAACAGCACAAGAGAGTGGAATAAAATGACATTTAAAGGAAGCTAACATAATGCATGCTTTTGTTCCAGAGAATAGTCTGGTAACAGCAATTATTGTAGCTTTTGCCACTGGCAGTGTGTGAATTATGAAATACTCATGCATCTGAGTTCTTTAGTTTTGTGTCCGTATTTATTAGCTCTGTTGGCCATCATGTCTACTGCATTTTAACTTACAATTTAAATACACTTAGTCTTTTGTGGTTTTTCCTTAGAATGAATGTACTCATATATGTAGAGATACAGGATTTACTCACAGAGAAACACAGAAATCTCCCTGTGCAAAATCAAATCATTGATACCTATATTAACTACAGTTATATTGGGCAATTGATCTCCAGAGTTCAAATACAAGGGGGGAGTCAGAGAGACAAAGAGGACTAAGGTAGTGGCTGTCAGGCCTGTAGTTATGTTTCTTTTAGGATCTTTGTTTTTTTTTAATTTTATTGTTTTAATTAGACAGAAAACACACACAAAAAACACTCTTCAATACATCTTCCAGCAAGCATGTCGATTGGTTACAATTAAATTCCGTGCATTACTACAATCATTCTTTATATTTCATTCAAATTGAATTGTACATTTTAAATCAAAAATCTTTATACCGTCAATATACCAACATTCTCATTTAACTATATTTGTTTGAAAGTACTTTTATCTAGAATCATTCCTATTTATATTATAATAAATGTCATAATGGGTTAATTGCCAACGAATAAACATTTTAAAACCGACAACATTCTATAAGAGCTACCACATTCTACTTATTTATCACCTAGAATTAACTAATATTTTATTTTTATTTTTATTATTGTTTTTTTTTCCATTCAATTATGGTTTATTTGGGTTTCTTATTTTACTCATAACTATTATTTTTGGATTTTGTTACATTCCTTCATTGATTCTTGTTTCTTTCCTCCATCCACCTATACCATTTATCCCATATCTGATAGAATTCTGATTCTTCTTTTCCATGGATTTCTTTAGTTAGTTTGTCCATTTCAGCACAGTCCATAACCTTTCTTATTATTTCATCTTCACTTGGAGTTAGCTTGTTTTTCCATTTCTGGGCATAGGCAATCCTTGCCGCCGTTATTATATGTAGTATTAAATACTGGAAAGATCTTTTAGGATCTTTGGCCTGCCACACTTTCTTATAATTTCCTATGTGTTTCATTAGTGTAGCAGTTGGGAGGGGGGAATAGAAAGGAGTAGAATTGTGGAATGTATTGTTGTCATTCTTTTATAGAAGCTCAAGGTCATCTTTTGTCTTTGCACCTCGACACCTGACCAGAAGCAGAGGGGTGTAGATGCCAGCATGGAAGATGATGATTGGAACATGTGATGGATTATGGGGTGTGGGGATAGATCATGAACTTTCAACTGGGTGGAATTCCAGGAAGAACATTAGAGTTGGAATTCCATAGACGTGCTAACTTGCCTGTATGAATAAATTGGAACTTTAAGGATGATTCTGCCTTGGTCTCTGATTGATTTCATGCATGGCATTTAGAATGCTGACATTATTCCAACTCTCCCTTTAAAATGAAAGAGCTAGCACCCCCCCTCGCCCGGGGGGGTGGGGACTGATAATGGGGGGTGCTGAATTCCCAACGCTGACCAGGACAGCATAAAATATCAGCGAAGAATTATGAGAAAGCTTTTGGAGATAAGAAGCTGAGAAAAAAGCTCTCTGTATACTTCAAAGGCAAAGGAATCGGCTTCAAGATTTATTGCATCTGGCAAGAGGATTGAGGGGGCTGGAAAAGACTTTTCTACACCCGATAAGAAGATGAAAGGAATGGAGATTCAAGCCATCCCCACGCAGTCATCTCTGATGGGCTTCCCAGACCATCTCGGACAACTAAATGTGAGTGCATGCTCCCCCTCCTTCCCCCCAGCTTGGAAGCAAGGCTTGGAAAAAAACCCTGGAGTGGAGGTTTTGACTCCTTCCAGACAGCAATAAATGAAATGGCTTATTACCCTGCAACTGAGTGGGAGACAGATTCCCTATCAAAATGGGAATTTCAACCCAGCCAGCAAGAAGGGATTTGGCCAGCATCTTTCACTTGCCAGCCACAAATTGTGCTGCAACCAGTGAATGAAGCACCACCAGATTGGGCTTTCTTCCCAGAGTATGGATGGATAAGATGCTACTAGGCAACTCCTTTGCCATCAACATGGGAAAATGCTCCAAGCCAGCAGAGGGCACCTACTTGGCCCATAACTCATCCAAGCCAGCAGGAGCATCCTTGGCACATAACACCCCCTAGCCAGCCATCATTGGTTAAGCTACAACCTGTGAAGCAGGCAACCCCGGGATGGGTCTTAACCCCAGGTCATGGATGGAAGGAATGCCAGTGGGCACCTGCCCTCCCTCAGCAGATGGCACCATGGCAGAAAATTGGGCAGTGGCCAACCGAGGGATTGACCTCCCCACCGGTTACAGTCGCACCTGCGATGCCCCCAAAGGTTCTTACCCCACCTTCCTACAGAGAAGCGATCTCCACCATGGAAAAAGGGTTTACCAAGGGGGAAGCTGCAAGTTGGAGAGCAAGCCAATGTGATGAGGAGGTTCTGAAGTTTAGAGATGTAACCAGGTTCCGTTCCTCAGGGGGGCCAATAAAATGTCACCATTGTTGTCAACTTGGCCACAGAGCATCAGAGTGCTTGGCTCCAGCCCCAATGCCACAAACATGTGCACCAACCACCACGGCAGTAAAGAGAGGGCCCCAGATGCCACCACAGAAGAGTCATCTGGGCCAACAACCTCTGGAAGAGGATCCCCAACTTAAGGTGATGAAGTGTCCTACCAAGGGGGAGGCCTTGGAAGAGGAAAAGGGCAAACAATCTCCGGAGGAGGATCCCCAACTTAAGGCAACAAAGAGTCCAACTAAGGGGGAGGCCTCGGAGGGGGAAAAGCCCAAATGACCTCTGGAAGAGGATCCCCAACTTAAGGTGACAGTCCTACCAAGGGGGAGGCCTCGGAGGAGGAAGTTGCTGAAGAACAAACGTGTGTACTAATCACCACGGTGGTAAAGAGAGGGCCCCAGATGCCACCACAAAAGAGTCATCTGGGCCACCAACCTCTCGAAGAGGATCCCCAACTACAGGTGACAAAGAGTCCTACCAAGGGGGAGGCCACGGAGGAGGAAAAGGGCCAGCCATGTATGATTGAATCCAAGAGCCCAGAACCTGCAGCAGAAAGCCCTAACCAACCATGGGAAGAGGTCACAATGGACTTCATCATGGAACTCCCAGACAGCAATGGGAATAAAGTAATTTGGACAGTTATTGATTTGGTTTCTAAGCAGACACACCTCATTGCTTGCTAAGGATTGCCATCCGCAAACGAATTAGCAAAAATGTTTGTGAAACACATTTATTGCCTGCATGGAGTACCCAAGAGGATCATTTCAGACCGTGTAGTCCAGTTCACAGCCAAGTTCTGGAGAGAGGTCCTGAGATCCATTGGGTCCACACAAGAACTGAGCTTAGAGGTTCATCCCAGCATGAACTGCGCAGCAGAGAGAGCCAATGCGGTGGTGGAACAATAAATCCGGTCTTTTGTGGACTATCAACAAGACAACTGGTTGGACTTGCTACCCTTCGCCGAAGTGGCATACAACGATGCGGTCCACAGCAGCACAGGATTAGCGGGTTTCCAGATTACCAGTGGCATGGAAATTGTTACCATACCTGAGCTGCCGAGAGAACCACCCTCCTCCATGCCTTTGAATGAATGGATGGACACGCTAAAGAAAGGATGGGAGAATATGAAGAAGGCTCTAGCAATTGCGGCAGAAGCCTACACGAATCAAGCTGATCAACATCGCTCACACCAAAACCCCTTCCTTTTGGGGGACAAAGTTTTTGTGTCTACCAAATACATAAGATTAGGAATGCCTAGTAAGGAATTGGGTCCAAAATTTCTAGGTCCATTCCAAATAGTGAAGATAGTTAACCCAGTTACATTTCAACTCAGTCTACCCAGAAGTATAGGGAAAATTGACCCAGAATTTCATTGTAGCTTGTTGAAAGCAGTATTTGGGTCTAACATAAGAGCATCTACCCAAGCTCACTCTCCTCCTGTAGTGATAGAAGGGGAAACACAATCTGAGGTGGAAAAAATTGTAGACTCCAGGCTGAATAGGGGTCACTTACAGTACTTAGTGCGTTGGAAGGGTTACCCTTGGTCTGAAACTACTTGGGTAAACAGTGGGAACCTAAAAGTGGAGAAGTTAGTAAAGCAATTTCATGAGAAGTTTCCCGATAAGTCAAATGGTCCCCTTGGAGGGAGGAGAGGTGATTAATTTTGTTATGTTAACTTTTATGTTATTCTCTTTTCAGGAAACATTTTTCTTCTGAGGAGAGGCCGCCTGTCAGGCCTGTAGTTATGTTTCTTTTAGGTTCTTTGGCCTGCCACACTTTCTTATAATTTCCTATGTGTTTCATTAGTGTAGCAGTTGGGAGGGGGGAATAGAAAGGAGTAGAATTGTGGAATGTATTGTTGTCATTCTTTTATAGAAGCTCAAGGTCATCTTTTGTCTCCGGACCTCAACACCTGACCGGAAGCAGAGGGGTGTAGATGCCAGCATGGAAGATGATGATTGGAACATGTGATGGATTATGGGGTGTGGGGATAGATCATGAACTTTCAACTGGGTGGAATTCCAGGAAGAATATTAGAGTTGGAATTCCATAGGCATGCTAACTTGCCTGTATGAATAAATTGGAACTTTAAAGATGATTCTGCCTTGGTCTCTGACTGATTTCATGCATGGCATTTAGAACGCCGACATTGGCCCTTTAACTCCATTTCATTTGGACTTTCCTGAGGCTGGTGATTTGAGTTGCTGGCTACGAGGGGGGAGTCAGAGAGACAAAGAGGAGTAAGGTAGTGGCCCTTTAACTCCATTTCATTTGAACTTTCCTGAGGCTGATGACTGGAGCTGCTGGCTACGAGGGGGGAGTCAGAGAGACAAAGAATCATATATCTATAAACCAAAATAACAATAATACATTCTGAATTAGTGCACTTGAGATTGTGATTTTATTTTATTTCAAAATGACCAGCTTAGTTTAATGTAATAGCTGTTTTGCACCTGTCTTTCGCAGTACTCTTTTCGAATTTGGATATCCATTTATAAACAAATTTCTAGTCTACATAGACAGATTACCTATCTAGAATCTCTAATCTGTGCTCTCCAAGCAGAAATTAGGTGTCCAATTTGGCCATTCCACTCTAGGGAGATGCCACACTATCAGCCCCCTCTAGCGCAAAGTTCCTGCAGGAGAAGAGCAGTTTGGACAACTGTGGGATCTGGCATGGTCAGAGCTGTGAACCATAAACACAAAGCTTTTGCTGTGACCCAGCATAACATATATAGTACCCTTGCTAACCTTAATAGGGACACTAAAGAGACAGGTCAACATAGTTGTGATAACAATGATTCAAATAAGCAGGGGATCATGGTCCAAAATGAAGACCTTTCTTTGGAAAGGTGAAATGGGGACCTATGTATCACACATCAGTTGCACAACAAGAGCAAGGTATGCAAAAAGAGAAGTCACTTTCTGGTTGGTGAATCAATCATAAGGGATGTAAATTTAGGAAAGGATATGGAAGTTTTAAAAGAGGTCGGGTAATCTGCCAGATGCTACTGCCAGCAGAGACAAGAGGCGTATTCTTAAGACAGTCAAGAATGCAAGTAAGGACTATGATGTTGATGCTATCATACATCTTGGCACAAATGATCTGTCCCCAAAAGATGTACTTTCTGTGCAGAATGATTTCCAGAACTTGGGGTATGAACTTAGTAGTATAGGTTGTAGGCTTATCTTTTCAGAGGTTTTACCAGTATATAAGGAACAAAAAGGGAAGGGCCAGTGTGTAGCAGAGTTTAATGTGTGGCTAAAGGAGTGGTGTAAAATGGAAGGCTTTGGTTTTATTAGTCATGATGTCTGCAGCTGGTCCAATGAAAAACTGTACAAAAGAGATGGGTTACACCCATCTAAGAAAGGGACTGAGTTACTTGGCATTAAATTCACAGATTTTCTGGATAAACATTTAAACTGAACAGCGGGGATAGATAATAAATTGATACAGAACATTTCTGTCCCCAGTAATCTAAAATTCATAGGGTTATCAGTGCATGTAACATAGATGTTTGTGCAGGTAAGATTATCACTCCTGCTGTCAAGCAAAACCAAGCATTTTATAGTGAGTGCCATACCATGTGCACAAATCATACAAGTGGCAAGAAAATAGGGGCAGTCAGACATAACACAGGTTATGTAGACAGTAAACACAGGGACAATCAAAATGGAATCAAATGTCTATACACCAATGCACAAAGTTTGAGGAATAAACAGGATGAATTAGAAATTCAAGTAAATGAGGGCAGATACGATATTGTTGCCATTACAGAAAATTGGTGGGATGAAACGGACAAATGGAACATACAGCTAGAAGGACTTAAATTATTTAAAAGAAATGGACCAAATAAAAGAGGAGGTGGAGTTGCACTATATATAAGAAATAACTACATCTCTACAGAAGTAGAGCACAACAATAATGAGAACTATCTTGAATGTATTTGGGTCAATATTAAAGGTTGAGGGGGGAAATGACATTGCCATAGGTCGATATTACAGGCCACCCAACCAAGCAGAGGAAGTAGATGAACTTTTTGCTAGTCAGCTAACTAAGGTATGTAGGAAGCACACCACAAAAGTAATGGGAGATTTTAACTACCCTGATATCAACTGGGAAACAAACGCTGCACCAAGTGGAAGATCCAACAGGTTCCTAACAAACCTAGCAGACAACTTTGTTTCCCAAAAAGTAGAGAAGGGAACAAGCCATATTAGACTTAATTCTCACTAACAGAGAGGAAATGATAAAAGGTGTTGAAGCCACAGGAACCCTGGGGGCAAGTGACCATGCAATATTGGAATTCAACATTATGCAAACACAAGTAGTAGAACAAAGTCAAACTAGAGTCTTGGATTTTAAGAGAGCTAATTTCAATAAACTTAGAGAGAGCTTGGGAAGAATTCAATGGAGAATCCTCAAGGGTAAAACAACTTAAGAAGCTTGGGAAATTTTGAAAAATGAGATTACAAAAGCCCAGTCTAGCAGAATACCAATGAAGAAGAAAAATAACAGCTCCCAAAAGAAACCAGCATAGCTACATAAAGAACTCTATTGGGAAATTTTGAAAAATGAGATTACAAAAGCCCAGTCTCGCACAATACCAACGAAGAAGAAAAATAACAGCTCCCAAAAGAAACCAGCATGGCTACATAAAGAACTTTCTGATAAATTGAAAGACAAAAAAGAGAAGTATAAAAAATGGAAAGAGGGTGACATATCTAAAGCAGAATATCAGCAAATAACCCAAGCCTGAAAGATGAAGTGAGGAAAGCTAAGGCTCACAATGAAGTAAGGCTTGCCACAAAGTAGAAAATGAGAAAAAAGCTGCTACCAACATGTTAAAAACAAGAAAAAAGTTAAGAAAACAATTGGTCCATTGCTGGGAGAGAGTGACAAGAAGGTGACAAGCAACAGGTAGAAAGCAGAACTATTTAACTCATGTTTTGCATCTGTCTTTACACAAAGGGATAAAACAGTCCAACCTATCAAAAACAGCACCACAAAAATCAGATTAGGAACACAAGTTGAAATAGGGAAGAAAATGGTAAATGAGCACCTGTCTACCCTAGACAAATTCAAATAACCAGGACCGGATGGATTACACCCCAGCATTCTGAAGGAACTGGCAGATGAGATCTCAGAACCACTGAACTATATATTTCAGAGATCCTGGAGCACTGGGGAACTGCCAGAGGACTGGAAAAGAGCTGATGTGGTTCCCATCTTCAAAAAAAAAATAGATCCAGGAAACTACACACCTATCAGCCTGACCTCAATACCAGGAAAAATTCTGGAAAAGATAATCAAGCAACGAATTAGTGACACCTAGAAGTAAACAAAGTAATAGCCAAAAGCCAACATGGGTTTGTCAAAAACAGATCATGCCAGACTAATCTTACTGCATTCTTTGTCAAAGTGACAAAATTAGTGGACCAGAGGAATGCCATCGATATAGTTTACTTGGACTTCAGTAAGGCATTTGACAAGGTAGATCTTGTCAAATGCCTTACTGAATAATCTACTACTAGATAAAGTAGAAGAATGTAGGTTAGACAGCATCATCACCAAATGGATTCGTAACTGGCTGACCAACCGCACTCAATGTGTAGTCCTCAATGGAACTGCATCTACATGGAGGGAAGTATGCAGTGGAGTACCCCAAGACAGTACTCTTCAACACCTTCATCCATGATTTGGATCAGGGAATAAATGGGGAACTCATCAAATTTGCAGATGACATCAAGCTGACAGGAATAGCCAACACTCCAGAAGATAGACTTAAGATACAGAAGGATCTTGACAAACTTGAACATGGGGCACTATCTAATAAAATGAAATTCAATGGTGAAAAGAGTAAGGTTCTACATTTAGGCAAGAAAAACGAAATGCACATGTACAGTATATGTGGTACCTTGCTCAATAGTAGTAACTGTGAGAGGGATCTTGGAGTCCTAGTGGACAACCATTTAAATATGAGCCAACAGTGTGCAGCAGCTGCCAAAAAAGCCAACACAGTTCTAGGCTACATAAAGAGGGATAGAATCAAGATCATGTGAAGTGTTAATACACTTTATAATGCCTTGGTAAGGCCACACTTGAAATACTGCATTCAGTTCTGGTCACCACGGTGTAGAAAAGTTGTGGAGACTCTAGAAAGAGTGTAGAGAAGAGCAACAAAGATGATTAGGGGACTGGAGACTAAAACACATGAAGAATGGTTGTGGGAACTGGCTATGTCTAGTTTAATGAAAAGAAGGACTAGGGGAGACATGATGACAGTGTTCCAATATCTCAGGGGTTGCCTCAAAGAAGAGGGAGTCAACCTATTCTTCAAGGCACCTGAGGGTAGAACAAGAAGCAATGGGTGGAAACTAATCAAGGAGAGAAGCAACTTAGAACTGAGGAGAAACTTCCTGACTGTTAGAACAATTAATCAGTGGAACAGCTTGCCTCCAGAAGTTGTGAATGCCCCAACACTGGAAGTCTTTAAGAAGATGTTGGATAGCCATTTGTCTGAAATGGTATAGGGTTTCCTGCCTAGGCAGGGGGTTGCACTAGAAGACCTCCAAGGTCCCTTCCAACTCTGCTATTGTATTGTATTGTAAATATAAAGTAAACCATCCTCTTCTGCAATTGGAAATCTAGTTATGCAGTACAGTGCAACTAATAGCAAAGTTTATACTTACTGTGACAATGTTGATTTGTCAAAATGTGCATTGTGACAATCCACATCCTGTCACATTTCATCCTGGCACCAGAGCTAAATTAGAAAGTCAAGTGTTTTGCATTGTGATGCACCTTTTATCATTTCTTCCTTTGCTTCCGCAGTGGACATTTATGGAAAGTACTTATTTGCAACACCTTAAAACTAAAACTATTTTTTTCCATTGTGTGGCTGGGTGCAGCATTCCTTCCAACTCTGCTATTGTATTGTATTGAACAGAAATCTTTCTCAGCTTCCCTAGACATACCATGATACAAACTAGACCACTTCTGGTAGAAACCAGGCTTCTACTACTGATCTTCTTCTGTATAATAATCCCTTTATTATATAGTTCCTGTTACCTCCCTTGTTAGTCCATGTGTCAATTTTGCTTGTCTGATCCCCAGATTATTATGCTCTATAAATTCTATTAGACTAAAGTTACTGAATAAAGTCAACAAATTTCCCTTCAAGGGAAACACAGAATTGCGAGAAGATTGAAATGGTATTGTTGAAACTTGGCTGTCAAACATAATGGCAGTAATCCCACAGCCCACATTTTGGAGCCTCTCAGACCTCAGTAGGACACATAAATGAAGAATGACTTTCAACTGTGCAATTTTTCATGATTTATATTCAAATAAGAAGCAAAATGGGTCACTTAATCGTCTGCGAGACTAAATATGCTAATTGTGTTTTTTCAGTCCCTCTCAACTCTATCCCTCTCCGAAGCTTTTAACTTTCATGGTATAATTTAAGAGATTTTTTTTAAAGTATAATTCTGCTCAAAACCTATCCTAACCAAGCCAAAAACAAAGATGAACTCAATAACTCATTATCTTTTAATATCATTTTCCCCTTCACCATCTGATAGCGTTCCCAACATAATCCAAATAAATTGTAATTAAAAAGAAGTCAACAAAGGAATGCAATCCCCTCTTGAATTTCTCTCTCTCTCTCTCTCAAATTTTCCTAAATTGAATGTGACAAAATGGTCACCTTCAATTTAGACCCTGACTTTAAGCATTTACTGGGATTAAAATTAATTCAAATAACTACAGCTCATTTCAATGGAATGTATACAAATCAAACGTCCAGATCAGAATAAATTAGGATTTTGATTACTAAGTATAGGCATCTGATTTAATATTAACCATAATTGTAAAAAAAATGTTTTTCCTCCATACTTTATGCATATTTATAATTCTGAAGATGCTTTCTGAAATATTGATGTTATCATTGGTGTTATTGTGATTATAGTGACGAAGCATCATTTTAAAAATTAAAAATCTCCCTCTCCATCTATATTCAATACTTCTTTTGGTGAATAATATTATTCCAAGTTGCATATAAATGTTGAATCATAAAAATAGTATGGAAGAAATTCATAATTAGCAATCTCCATGGACACTTTTATTCTATCCTGTAATAATTATGCATATTCATATATTCCGATGAATACACACCTTATTGTTATTATTCCTGCGGTTTTGAAAAAAACCCTATTAATATATAATATAAGAAGTAACATATTATACAGATAGTCCCTAATTTGCAACCATTTGTTTAGAAATAGCCTTTTAAAAAGTGACTTTTGACCGGTCCTTGCATTTAAAACCATTGAGGCATTTCCAGTCATGTGATCTGATCAAAATTTTGTTGCTTGGTAATCACCATATATTTATTATGATTGCAGGGTCATGTGATCCCTATTTGCAAGCTTCCCAGATGGATTATGGCATTAATGGAGGAAGCCAGACTCATTTAGCAACCAGATGATTCATTTAACAGTTGCAATGATTTAATTCACAAGCATGGCATAAGCATGTCATAAAATTGTATACTACTCACTTAACCTCTTTGCTTAGCAATGGAAATTCTGTTCCAAGTTGTGGTTGTAACTTGAGGGCTAACACTTAAGGACAGTGGTTATCAAAATTTTCTTCACTATGGATCCCCTTTAAATACCTTTTGTAGTCACCAACCAAGACTTAACTCAATATTTAAATCATAACTTTTCTTCAAGTCTTCATGGACCCCCTGCAATGACATCACCCTAGGACAGCGATGGCGAACCTTTTTTGGCTCGCGCGCCACAAGTGGAGGCAGCGCAGGGGGGTCGTGTGTGTGTGTGCCGCACCCGTAATGCAATGCGTGACCCCCAGTGCGCATGCGCGCACAAAAGGTGCTTCCCCCCATTTTTACATGCTTTTTTCACCCTCCCCAGGCTTCAGAGGCTTTATAGGAGCCTGGGGAGGGCGAAAGGTGCCTCCTCACCCCCACCCCCGAAGGCCCTCCGGAGGCTTCAGGGATCATCCGGAGGCTTCCCTGAAGCCTTCGGAACGCTTAAAACTACCTTCCGTGCAAACCGGACGTCACTCCATGCAAACCGGAAGTCACTTCCGGTTTGCTCGGATGGTCGTTTTGAGCGCTCCAAAGGCTTCAGGGACCGTCTGGAGGCTTCCCTGACACATTTGGAGCGCTCAAAACAACTCTCCGAGGAAACCGGAAGTCACTTCCAGTTTGCTCGGAGGGTCGTTTTGAGCACTCTGATGGCTTTAGGGACCGTCCGGAGGCTTCCCTGAAGCCTTTGGAGCACTTAAAACGACCTCCTATAAAGCCTCTGGAGCCTGGGGAGGGCAAAAAATGGCTTTTAAAAATGGTGAACTCAGCTGGCTAGCACGTGCATGCGCACTGGCCAGCTGACAGGGTAGCGCCTCGCGTGCCCTTACAAATGGCTCCGCGTGCCACCTGTGGCATGCGTGCCATAGGTTCGCCATCACTGCCCTAGGATCTGCAGACCACAGATTGAGAACCACTGCTTAGGATGTTTTAAAACAGAACAAACTAAACAAAACAGTTATTTGTGTGCATTTATATATGTGAAGGGTTGAATTCCTGCTGACTTACACCAGTCAGATTGGAAGAATAGTGATTAGATGATCCCACAGAGAGACCTTAGGAGGGGGAATATTTCCACCTCCAAAGCAGAAAAGTATGAACTATATGATCTTCTGCCTACTGTAGTTGATGAACCTGACAATGAGATCTTTCAGGGAATTGTTTTGAGTCAATGAATCATCTTTGGCACATCCTATAGATCTTTGGGCTCACTCCTGATGATATACAATATCTAATTTTCCATATTCTCCATAGTTTATCCAAGTTAGTTGTGTTAGGGAGAAAAGACAGATGACTTTAAAAATGTAATTTGTCTTCCATAATCCAATTCGTTTCCAACTTTGTGGTTTTTTCAGGGTAGGTCAAAAAAGATAGAACTTCCACTATCATAGGATTTGTTGCAGCAGCTTCCAAAGAATTGTAGATTTTCGTGTTAATATTAAATCCACATCTAATCAAGTCAGCACAGCGTTCATTTTGGTTTGAGGGCAAACATTAAGATTCCCAAATATTGTATTTTCGACAAAAGTTTATTTGATTTTCATTAACCAAAGACTATGAAATTTTCCCTTTGGCAAGATCCGTTTTATGTTATCACCCTCTTTTCTTCAATATATTAATGTCATAACAAGAGACACAGTGTGCAAACAGTTGCAGGAAGCAGGATCTGTTAAGGTTTAAGATAATCAATTCCAAGGACCATTAGTATCAGACTGTATCATTGTTTAAGGATCCTCCACATATTTCAACATTTCTCTAAAGGAGGTAACTTTAGAAAAATAGATCTATACAGTGGTACATTGTCATTAATAACCAAAGCTTCTTTTCAATAGCACCTTCCTGACATGGATATTCAAAATCCCTTCATTAAGCACAAAGGAACAATTTGTTCTCTGGTCTAATGAAAATCTAATCTGTTATCACTTAATTCTGGTTTTTGAAGCAGCATTTTAAAATAACTTTTCATTAACTGGAATGCCTTTTCTCCCTTAGGTTAAAATGTATTTGTCCTATTCTGACACATAGTATTTCTTGTTTCTTAGAAGATAACAATAATCTTTTGTGCGGCAGTCTTATGATAATTAATGGTGCCTGTCAGTCAGAAAAAGAAAGAAGACAAAATGAGCGCTGTAAAATAAAATCCTAGTGTCATTTATTTCTTGAGTTAATATTAATTTAAATTGCACTCTCCTCTCCTTAAACATAAGGGCTCCTATCTTGAAAACTCTCCTGACAGGTGAAGTTAAAATCTTATTGGAATAACGTTAGGGCAAATAAATCAAACTCAGCTTGTTAAAATACTACAACTTTTTTAAAACCTCCAATAAGGTAAAACTCAATATCAAAACATAGAAACAGCATTAAAGAAAAATATCCTAATGGTCCCACTCAACTCTTGTTCAAAAGGGCCTTAAAAATCTGGCTCTTTGCCCAGGGCTTTTGATGAGGGAGACTTTTTGCTTTGTTTCTTGTTCAGTCTACTAGTTTTGTCATATTTTATTTTTTGTACTGGTTATTATTTCATTTCTGTACTTTTAGTTGTTACGAGCAACCCAGAATCATTGGGAGTTGGGTAGCATACAAACTTTATAACTAAAAGATAAACATTAAAGAAAAAATAATAAAAGAAGCATTCAATTTACATTTATTACCCTGGTAATGCAGATTAAGATAACAATGATAATGATGGTGAATGGAGAGGGGAAAGCTTCATTATTTGGGGAAAGGTAACTTCTCTAAAGGGCATACAGTACTGACAAAGGATATCATGGGAAGTGGTGTGAAGGCATCCATGTGTGCAAATGAAAGGAAAGGCACAAGAACCGGTTTAAAGATTTTCATTCACTGTCAGATCACAGTTCTTCACATGAATGTTTCTCCAGCTTCAATTTTTATACTAGCTGTGTTCTCAGCTCACACACATAATCTATAAGATGCCTTATCTCAAAAGCCTGAACTTGATATTTCTGGTGCTTCCCCCCTACCACAATCTTGAAATCTGACAGGTTCGTCCTATCCTATACCTCACTTCCAGAAGGGGCATTCCAGAGGAGCTAGAGACATGGAATCAGGCAGTAGATCTGTTGGTTGGTATTCACTCACACCACGGGTGTCAAACTCAAACCATCACGTTGCTGTCATGTGATGTTTCACAATGTTTTTCCCATTCATGGAGCCAGCATGTGATCTATCCAGCCCAGTTTGACACTCATGATTTACACCAACAAAAAATGTGTCAGGGCTCAAGTAAATAGCTATAGATAGATTCTTCTTTATTTCTGTAATTGAAGGCCCTTTTTCCCCACAATGTTCATTTATATGTTCCTATCAAGGAAGATGTATCACTACTTTGCCATAACAATAAAACTTCAGGACATGGGGAGAAAAACAATAGGACACATTTTCTTCTTCTTTTGGAATAGGCGATTAGACATGAATTAGACATCTTGGATCATGACTCTCAATTTACATCCAGGTTCTGGAAAGCCCTCTTTCGCTTGCTAAATAGTCGTACTCATTTGTCATTGTTTCATCATTTACAACTGAATACATAATCAGAGAAGATTAATGTGATGCTGGAGTAATTTTTGCATTGTTACTTTTCCCACCAACAGGACAATTGGCCTGATTTGTTGTTATTTGCAGAATTTGCATATAACAACTCTCTGCATTTTTTAGTGGCATGTCTCCTTTTCAAGCAGTTTATGTTGATAATCTTGGCTGTTGAAAAGTCCTGCCTCTATGGTTCCATGAACCTCTGATTTTGGATAATTTTGGAAAGAGACAAGTGGTATAGCACTATTTAAATGAACTGCTAGATTTAGCCAAGGCTACATAGAAATGTGCAGTCAAGAAAGTTTGTTCTGGGCATTTGTTGTAGTTTTCCGCTGAATTTTTTCCATCCTTCCATTCATCCAAGAAACCAGACTTGAAGTTTATCAGCTCTTTCACTGTCATAGACCAGTTCAACCTGTGATTGTCTGTTTGCAACCATCCACCTCAATGAAAGTATGGACAGTGTTTTGCCATTCTCTTCTTGTTAAGGAGGGCCTTCCTTATCCTTTATATTCATCACGTTCCCTTCACTTACTGGTTCTCATCATTGGCATCCTTCAGTCTCAAAAGTCTATGGTATTGTGCTCTGGAAAGAGGTCCTAAAACAGCATCTGGTGTGGCTAAAAAGGCCAATTCAATAGTGGCAATCCTTTCCAGGATTGAGGGCAGATACATTCTGTCCCCTGCCAAGCCCCCAGATTTTGCTGGCTCTGGGACTGCCTCTCTGCCCCAGCCCACTGAACAAGTGTCTTTGCTGCAGTCATCACCTATTAGAATAAATTCCACAACTTTTTCTATCTGTTCATCCATCAATTTCCATGGAAAAGTCTCTGGTTTCAAATGTGTATTAAACTTTAAGATCCTCCGAATAGTGTATGTATTTGTATTCAGTGGCTCTTGCTGGGCAGTTGGGGATTGTGCACATATTCCAATTTCATGTAAATTTTCCATCTCAGACTTGTGCATTGAGCTTGGAAAGCTGCCTGGCCAATCTATGGGTGATTTTGATGGGGGAGTTTGTCTTGTGACAGAATGAGGGTTTGACTCAGAAATGGGAGGGAAATATTAAACCATTACTGAAAAATGTCAAATTCAGATTTGTGTGATTGAGTGTGAGAAAGAAACTCAAAAGAATTCACCTTCATTAGGTTGGATATAAGCTGTCAAAAGGCTTTTTAAATTTCTGTTATAATATCCTTATCCCAGTATTTTTCAAAGCTCCTGACAATTTCTGTTTTCTGATTTTGCCTTCCTCAAAGGGCAGATGAAAAGTGACAGGATTTTTTTCAAATAGGAAACAGCATCACAACTCTGTACGTTCTAATTCTATAAGTTTCAGGACTAATATTTAATCTTGAAAATACATTATTTCTGTCATTGTTCATCCCAGGTAAACATTAAATAGATCACTTCAAACTCATTGTATATCAGAATGGTGGAAACATCCAGCTTAAAATATTGGTGCTGCAGACAAATGTGCTGACAATATTAGATCATGAGAAACTCTGGCTACTTACACCTATGATTCAGCAGCTGTTGTACAATCATGATAAATCGGTAAAACACTATCTACTATTTTACCCCATATATCTTCTTGATTGCATTGAAGCTTGGCTACCAGCTTCAATGTCTTGGTTCAAATATATAATACTCTGCCTTGCTGGTGAACAGATAACTGTAATGAAGATAAATCATGGCTCTTTCTAGCAAATGCCTTTTCATTGACATTTACTGAACTTGCATCCAAAACCTATCTGCACCCAAAATCTACTTCTTTTCCTTTTTCAGAAAGGAAGTAGAAAAATATTTAATGTGGAAAGTATGCTGTAGCTATTGTGTATATAGATTATTTCAAAAAGATACAATGGAAAATGTGGAGGTGTGGATTTTGTAGAAATGGTGACTGTTTTCTCTGGTTGTTTAAATCAACAGTTTCTTTTCCTGCATCACATGACAGCTGGAAAGAGCAGTCATGTTGTTGGGAGAAATGTCCTTCTGGGTTCGGCTCCAAGTGGGGAAAAAGACACTGGAGACATGGAGGCTGCTTGGAAAGATGGTTTAATGGTGGACAGGACCACATGGCTTGAGCCCTGAACAGAAAAGGTGATCACATGCTTCAATGTTGGTGGAGAAGAAGAGAAGGGAAGAGAAGGGCTGAAGAAGGGCTTGCAGGGATTTTTATAATCTGTTCGGCCCCACCTATCTGTTTCCTGTTCCTGTGTAACAAATGTATTCTGATTGGTTGCCAGGCTCCCATGGGCCCGTGCAAGGGCAACCCTCTAGGCTGCTGAGTTTTGAATCCAGGTTTGATTGAGTTCAGATGCCATGTGGTCAGTTGAGTAAAGGCTTATATTATCATGCCTTCATTGTCACTGCCAGAACTCTACACCCATCCGCCTGGAGCTGAAGAGGAGAAATCTTTATTATGTAAAGTGGACTAGCTTGGCCTTCTTAATGGCCCATTGATAAAGTGGGGATGGGCTGGAAGCCGCAGAAATTATCCAGGAAAATATAATATTCTGCCTTATCAATATTTCCTAGGATATTTCATTTTTCTGGGAGAGGGCTAGGTGATAACTTCCTACAATCCCTCCTTTTTTTTTTCAAAACATGTGAGTGGAACGCACATGTTTTTGACAAAAGATAAAATTGGTCAGATCAGGGAAACTTAATTTTTCTGATGGAAAGGCATTGAAAGAGACAGCAGAAGGATCCCTTCAGTTGGCTCCCAGAGAGCTTTCAACCATGAAGGTCTTAGCAACCAGGGCACAATTTCTGGAAAGAAATTTACAATACCCAATTTACCATGCCAATTAATATCAGATATCACTTTCTGTGAGCTTCCAGATTACAAGCAAGCAGAAGTCCAAAAAAAACCCTTCACTGCCATGGTTCTGCCTTTTAAAGAAGTACAGGCTGCCCATTTCCAAGGGATTTCTTTAACTTGCCCTGGCTCCTATTTTAGTGAGGCCAAATTGAGTTTAGCTAGTGTGCAATACAAGCTATTTAGTATTTTTTTTAAAGTTACACACAATGAGCCCAGGGACTCCTATCAGAGACCACCAGTGCAACATGTCCTGCTTTACTGGGCAACTGGGCAGCAGCATTTTTTTTTAATTGAGTCACAGGGTTTGAGTTTTGAAGATCCTTTCTGCTACTCTTCAAGTGGGGGAATTGCCTGAGGGGAACTGACCCTCCCCCATGGGATTAAAAGGGAGATATCACTGTTTAGGCTTTTGTGCAAAGACAAAAATCAACCTAGGAAATGCTTTGTAGAGTTGGGTCAAGGAGATAGTTTCAATCTAGTTCTGAATGGGGCCTCTCTCTCTCCCTCTCTCTCTCTTGTGTGTGTGTGTGTGTGTGTGTGTGTGTGTGTGTGTGTGTGTGTCTGCTTCAAAATACAGAAAATACAGATATTTTGGATAAATTTCCCTCCCACCAGCCAGAAATCTAAGGTGTTCAGATCTTGCTGTGCCAGCCACTCTCAAATACAATTCTTACATGAGTACATTAAACTGATTACAATATAAATGAGGCAAGGAAGAAAGCATAATAAATTTCTGTGAATGAAACAGAGAAAGAAAACTTTATCAAATTCCACCCTCCCCATAATCTTTTCAGCTGTCTTCTGGGAATTGAAAAGAGTCTTTTGGTCTTTACTTCTTCATCTCCTTCAGGGTTCTGCTGGATGGTACTAGGCTTGGCTTGCTGGTAAGAGTGGTCAGTCAGTCTTGGCAGTCTGTCCCAGGCTTGGCTAATTTTTTTCTCCTCATGTCAGGTTTTATCAGGAGGCAATCACCAGCAGCAAATTGGAGAGTTATGGTTTGAGCTAGCAGTCCTTTGTTTCTGAGGTAAAAAAAAAGAGGAGAGGCCAAGAATTCAGTTCTTTACAGACATATCTTTAGTCTCATGTTGTGGAATCTCACCCATTCTGTCCAAGTGTGGAAATCCAAACATTATTTCAGGAGGCAGACGATGTAAATTTCATGGAACATGGCATTCCCACTGCCTGTATGATTGAAACACTTTTGCAGTAAGATGAGTAAATTTCCAAGAGGGACAACAACTTGTGTTGCAAACAAACAAACAAATAAAATATCATAGGGTAGAGCACCTTGACTCATAAACATTTAAAAATGCACAGGTGTAAAAGAGGGAGGTAAGAAGAACAGCTTTAAAAAATTGCAATTAAAAAAAGGTACTTTGAGTCAACACTCCAAAATATCAAATTCCATTCAGATGGAAGCAAATTCTCATTAAGTATGTTAAAACATTTACAAATGTAAGCAAAATATCTCAAAATCATTCCTTTTTATAGGTTTAATTAAGCATTTTAAACCTCAAAAATTTCCAGAAGAAAAAAAAAATCAAAATTGTATTCAGAGCAAAGAAATGTAACTGCATAATTGTTATATGCAGATAAAAGATCACAATAGTGAAAGGTAAGCGGGAGCAGATCACCCATTTACTCCAAATTTCTCAAAAGAGAGAGGGGGGGGAAAGTGGTTAAAGTGAGGAGAAAAAATTTCAGCCTTTAATGACCCAAAAGGAAGGAGGGAAAGAAGGAGGGGGGGAATGCCCAGAGGCATTCACAGGTATCACTGGGGCGTTTCATACACACACTCATGGTAAAAATGAGCAGACACTCATTCTCCCCGCCTTTCCTACTTCCCTCCAAAGAATGACCCAGAAGGAAGATTTGGGGGGGGGGGGGAATTCACACAGGCAATCACGTGGATCTCTGGATCCATTCACTTATCACTCCCTGGGGCATGGGGGACACATACTCACATTCATACTGCAATCAGACCTTCATGCTTGCTCATGCCAAACAATCATAGGTATTTCAGGAAGCTTTTTTTTTCACAAGCCACCAAGCTTCATTTTCTTTTATTAGAGGATCTCACCCTCCCTTCAGGTTTGGAAATGATAACACACATGCATACACACACATACCATTAAACAACCTTGTAACTGACTGCTTCTTTATATGAAAGGGAATCAAACTACATTCATACCAACTTTACCATCAACATACTCACATTTGCACTGCAATCATTAATTTCACATACAAAAATCCCATTTCATTCTTTCTTCATGCAAAGCAGTTATTACAATTATTTCAGGGAGCTGTACATAAGCCAATGAGCTCCATTTTCTATTACTAAAGGATCTCAACTTCCCTCCAGGTCTGGAAATGATCACACACACAAACATATATGCACAAATACCATGGAACAACACTTTCAGGCCTGGGGGAGATGCACACCTAGATGCACACCTAAGAATTTCTTAACAGACATTACATCAAATTAATCAAGTCCAATTACCTAGGTCTTCCATTCAGACAGGTTTTACCTTATTACCTGCTAAATCTCTTATTTTTGCTTGAAGTTACCACCATTGTTCTATCTCCTTAAGCACTAGATAGTTAATGCCTGTCTCTGCCCTGGTGTGTTCGTTTCTAATTTGGACCTGCCAGCTGTGCTGGCTAATTTTTAAAGATCCAAATTCTATCTTGATATCCCAGCATGCGCTGGCATTTTTAAATATCAAGATGTATAGAAACAATGTACAGAGATGTTTGTCCACACATTGTTTGCATTCAGCCAGGGTTCTAGGTTGGCGCTCCCAGCAGACGCTGGCATATTTTTAAAGATCCAAACCCTATCTTGATCTCCCAGCAATTTCTGGCATAGTTTTAAAGACCAAGATGTATGGAGACTTTCATTAACACATCGTTTGCATCTGGGTGGGGCCCTTTATTCATCTGATGGTGGCCAGAAAATCAGCAAATTTGTTGACAAAATCTAAATCAAAACTGCCTTCTGGAGGCCAGGTTTTTACTTTAGGACTAATAGAGTAGGTTGGTCAGAAAAATGTGCAGAGGGTTTTTACTCAGGTTGAAGGCAAACCTTTAGTAGGAATTTCCTTCATTTCATACATGCACACACAAGGCAACACTCTCCTCCTCCCCCCAAAGGGAAAAAAAAATCTATACTCACCTGAAGAGTACAATCTTCTAGGGCTGAAAGACATGAGAACAAGGTTCCCTCCCCCCACAGAAAAGGCATTGTTGGAGGATTAGAGGTAAGGGAGGGGCGTGGGGGGGAGATAGCTTGCAGGCAGAGTTTGAAAAATAAAACCATCAGTTACTCAGCAGATAAACAGATAAATATTATGGGGATATCACAGATGAGAAATGGGGTCTGGATTCACATGCTTCAGGAAAGAAATGGACAGGTAAAATCATTTAGACAAACAATAAATGCAAGGATGAAACTTTTCTTGCAAACATTTCCTGGGTTGTTACTTTAAGGTATAGGCAAGGAAGGAAGGAAAAAAAAATATCTTTATTCTGTTTCTGCTGGCCAAAACAGACACAAAGTAAAGACTCCTCCCAGTTTCAGTTAGTTTTTCTAGGCCCAACAAACTGAGCAAAGGCAATTTCTGCCAGTTTACTCCTTTCTTTCTTTGAACACTTTAAACAAAATCATTCCCGCCATGAATCTCAGTTAAATTGGGGAAGGCACAAATCTTAACAAACAAAAACCACGTGGTTGCATAGAAGACAGAGAAAGAGACAGACAAGAGAAAAAAGAAACATTTCAACATTTCCCTTTTCTTTTAAGTACCTTTATGTAGCCAAATTAGTTTTCCTGTGTCATCTTTCAGCAAAGCCCATTTCTCACACAATTTCCTTGCTCTCAGCCAAAATCTTGGCATCTAAGGAAATCTCTGAGGGCACTTCTGGCCACCCACGAGCTAACGCTTCCCATGACCCTTTACATGCAGGGCTCACTTTGGCCTAGCCGGGTGCCACCCGCCGTAAGTTTTCGGAAATAAAAAAATTCCGGGAAGGACTTCGATTCCCTCAACGAAGTATTCGGCCCCTTTCCTCGTAGGGAATTCTGCTAAGGTTTTCCAGATCCAAAAAGGTGATCTGGGGAGGACCTCTGCCCCTCTGCAGTTAGTACTAGCACCTCCTTCTCTCTTTACACACAATGGGCCTTTGCTTTTTTCACAGGACAAAAGCAACAACAACAGCAAAATTCATTCACTTTTCCATCCATTTTCACACACACTCTCCTTTCCCTAACAGAAGGTCCGTGCTCTGGCCTGACCCTAATACTTTCCAGGCTCTCTTGGTAAAACACACAGAGGAACCAGGATCCAGCTGTGATTGGGAGAAAGATTTCATCACTCACACACATGCAGGCATACACACATTTCCACGCTTTGCCATGCTTTAACATTAAATTTTAGAGAATTAAAATTTAGAGGTACTCACCTTCTTTCCAGGCAGCCTTTGAGCTCAAACTCAAAACCCCTTTAAAGCCTAGATCCAAATGGTTAAGGCCAAGATAAAGTCCACCCACAGACTCAATGGGGTCTGTGCCGGCATGGGAGGCTTACCTGGGCCATATACATTTGTTAGGCTAGCTTGGAGTCCCATCTGTGGGTCGCCAATTGTTGGGAGAAATGTCCTTCTGGGTTCGGCTCCAAGTGGGGAAAAAGACACTGGAGACATGGAGGCTGCTTGGAAAGATGGTTTAATGGTGGACAGGACCACATGGCTTGAGCCCTGAACAGAAAAGGTGATCACATGCTTCAATGTTGGTGGAGAAGAAGAGAAGGGAAGAGAAGGGCTGAAGAAGGGCTTGCAGGGATTTTTATAATCTGTTCGGCCCCACCTATCTGTTTCCTGTTCCTGTGTAACAAATGTATTCTGATTGGTTGCCAGGCTCCCATGGGCCCGTGCAAGGGCAACCCTCTAGGCTGCTGAGTTTTGAATCCAGGTTTGATTGAGTTCAGATGCCATGTGGTCAGTTGAGTAAAGGCTTATATTATCATGCCTTCATTGTCACTGCCAGAACTCTACACCCATCCGCCTGGAGCTGAAGAGGAGAAATCTTTATTATGTAAAGTGGACTAGCTTGGCCTTCTTAATGGCCCATTGATAAAGTGGGGATGGGCTGGAAGCCGCAGAAATTATCCAGGAAAATATAATATTCTGCCTTATCAATATTTCCTAGGATATTTCATTTTTCTGGGAGAGGGCTAGGTGATAACTTCCTACAATGTAATCACAGAAAAAGATGTAGTTGCTTTAATGAGGTACAGGCTGGTGCACGCTTAATGTTATCCTCTCAAGAAGACCAGGCAAGAAACACAAAATAAGCTAATCAATTTTATTATAAGGCTACAGAATCTTGCAAGTCTGAAACTACAAATCTCCCAAGGTCTGTGTTTACTGATTAATTAGAGCAGATTCTTTTCTAAGCCTCTTTCTCTGTCTATTACTCAGTTGTAGCTCCTCCCTCTTTTATCTAATTTTTCCCTATGCAGCATCTCTTTTCTTTATTTACCTTATCTTCCAAGGTAATTCTCACATACATGCACTCAGCTACTATTTGAAATCCCATCCCAAACACTGCACTAATGAACATATTAATGACACAGAAAAACCCATTTGAATTGGAGGAAGAATGGTATATATCAAAGAATCACAAGGAGCTTCAGTAGCTCAGTAGCTTAATGATGCTGGAAATGGTCTTTGCTCCAGTGTTTTGAATCCTGGTACTGTGTAGCAGGGTGAACTCCAGTCATTCGACTAAGCTTCTGTCCTTCTAGCAGTTTGAAAACATGCTCTATGAGAGTACATAAATAGATACGACCTCAATGGGGAATTGAGATGGTGCAATTTATTGACATATGTCAAGGTGTTCTGCCTAAAAGGACACAGAAGGGGACTATTCATCTTATATATTGTGCAGTAAACATCTATTAATGTTCCAAATTAATAATTAATAAAATCCATATACTCCTAAATAATCTTTTGATCTGTCAAGAGTTTTTTTTATTGTTAAACAATCACGCACAATTATATTGAAGTTTGTTCTTCCTATCTGTACAATAACAATGTGGATTGACAATTTTAATCATGTAACCTTGGTAATTGTTAAGTTTATACAAAAAGTTGCATAGTAACAGTTACACACGGATTCTTAGTTTTACATTATGCGATTTAGACTGTAGTTATATTAGACAAAGCATTCCATTCAGCATTCATGTTCCATATTAGAACAAGATGGCTTTCCCTTACAAAGTAGATTCTTCTGAAACACAGCACTTCTACAAATTACCATGTTAGAATTCTAAAATTAGGAGTCTGATGATGGAAGAGGCAGTCGCTGGATTATTCCTCAGTATTATTACTTGCATTAGTTATAGTAGCAGATAGTTTGAATCTGGAGATAATTTCAAATTCTTTATTTTTAAAAGCCTGAAGCAGATTTGAATCAACACAAAGATGCCAGATTCAAACTGCAATGATACAAAAATGATTAAATATGCAGTGTCTCAATGTGAACCACAGCCTTTTAATTACTAGTGTTTGGATGTCAAAAACAAGTATTTAGGTCATCTGGTTTGCATCATGACATACTGTATGTTTTGTCACTTGTCAACTCCCTAACCCTATTCCCCTGCATGTCTGCAGGCCAGAACATCTGAATCACTATCTTGGAAAAAAGAAAAACAGATAGCTGCTTGCTTGTTTGTTTGTTTGCTTGCTTGCTTGCTGTTGGGCATAAGTCACTAGGAACAAGAGTTGAGTTCAAAACACTAAAAGTTTATTACATGCTAGCTTTATACAGAAATCTGATCTCCTATTGGCACTAGATAAGGATCAACAGATTCATGGAGAGGGGGGAAGACTTGGGTCTCTTGTGGCTGCACAGTGATTCCAATCTGATGACATGTTTAATCCCACTCTCATGCTCATCTTGCTTATCTCCCCTTCCTTCCTTCCTTCCTTCCTTCCTTCCTTCCTTCCTTCCTTCCTTCCTTCCTTCCTTTCTTTCTTTCTTTCTCTCCCCTCCCACCTTCTCTCTCTCTCTCTCTCTCTCTCTCTCTCTCTCTTAGAAATAGCACTGCCATTTATAGTGATCCCATTCATCAACTCCAGAATTAAAGAAGGGATTTTTGAAATCTAAATTACAGATTATCTGGAAGATTTCCCTAGGTTATATGAAATTAAATGAAATTCAATGGTGAAAAGAGTAAGGTTCTACATTTAGGCAACAAAAATGAAATGCACAGGTACAGTATAGGTGGCACCTTGCTGAATAGTAGTAACTGTGAAAGGGATGTTGGAGTCCTAATGGACAACCATTTAAATATGAGCCAGCAGTGTGCAGCATCTGCCAAAAAAGCCAACACAGTCCTAGGCTGCATCACCAGAGGGATAGAATCAAGATCACGTGAAGTGTTAATACCACTTTATCATGCCTTGGTAAGGCCACACTTGGAATACTGCATTCAGTTCTGGTCGCCACGATGTAGAAAAGATGTGGAGACTCTAGAAAGAGTGCAGAGAAGAGCAACAAAGATTATTAGGGGACTGGAGACTAAAACATATGAAGAACAGTTGCAGGAACTAGGTATGTTTAGCTTAAGAGAAAGAAGGACTAGGGGAGACATGATAGCAGTGTTCCAATATCTCAGGGGTATTGCCACAAAGAAAAGAGAGTCAAACTATTTTCCAAGACACCCGAGGGTAGAACAAGAAGCAATGGGTGGAAACTAATTAAGGAGAGAAGCAATTGAGAACTGAGGAGAAACTTCCTGACTGTTAGAACAATTAATCAGTGGAACAGCTTGCCTCCAGAAGTTGTGAATGCCCCAACACTGGAAGTTTTTAAGAAGATGTTGGATAGCCATTTGTCTGAAATGGTATAGGGTTTCCTGCCTAGGCAGGGGGTTGCACTAGAAGACCTCCAAGGTCCCTTCCAACTCTGCTATTGTATTGTAAATATAAAGTAAATCATCCTCTTCTGCAATTGGAAATCTAGTTATGCAGCACAGTGCAACTAATAGCAAAGTTTATACTATATATACAAAGTTTATACACACACACACACACACACACACACACACACACATACTATATAAATGTGCATTGTGACAAACCACATCCTGTCACATTTCATCCTGGCACCAGAGCTAAATTAGAAAGTCAAGTGGTTTGCATTGTGATGCACCTTTTATCATTTGTTCCTTTGCTTCCACAGTGGACATTTATGGAAAGTACTTATTGGCAACATCTTAAAACTAAAACCATTTTTTCCATTGTGTGGCTGCAGCATTTCTGAAACTTATATTGCTGATAAAACCAATTTTCATCCAGTTTTTTCAACAGCAGACTAGGGGTAGGGAATCAAAAAATTAAAATCTGTTTCTCAAGATAGAGTGCTATTATTCTAATGCTAATTGCGAACTGAAAAATGTCTGCTCCGATTGAGATAAAGCACCCATCAGCTGACACATATGACACCAGAATTGTTTGCAATGGCTTTGAAGTCATAACAGACCATTTAAATATGTCTTCATCTGATGACTGAAGAAAATAAAATGCAAAAATTTCTGTGGAGAAAAATAAGACATCAGTCTTATGAACAGCATCATTAACTCAACCAATGTACTTCCCTGTAAACCTCTAAATCTGAAAAGTTTAAGTTCAATCTTTGCAATCCAGCCAGAACTATAAAGAAATTTGACAGATTTCCCAACCCCATTAAGACATGGACTATAGATTGCCAGAAATATATATATATCCTTTTTCCTCATGGCATTTCTAGAAAGATCTGAAAAAATGTGTGTCCAAATACTTCTTCGGTAACCGAATACTTTGGCAGATATATTTTGCCTCTTCACTATAATAATGTGTCCAAACATTTCCTAGCTTAGATACCATGACATTAAACAGAGGCTGGTTTGCTTTCATTTGGCTTCCTGAAGTGACCAGGTCTTAGCCTCAATGGCCCTTCTCAACTCAGGAAAATGCATAGAATGCATCTCCTCTCTCTCTCCCTTCCCCTCTCCCCTCCCTCTCCATCCATTCAGATCACAGTTCCCCAACCTTTGTGACTTTGTGGACTGGTGGGAGTGGGGATGGTTCTATGAGAGTGGCAGGCAAGCGTGTATGCACTCAGGTCCATTTGTGTGAGTGGCAGGCTCATGCAAATGGAATGCACATACATGCAGTTTCCTGCTGTTTTTGTAAGTGGAAATAATGTGCATATGTGTGTATGCACTTGCCCATCACTTCTGCGGTCCAGTTCCGAATGGCTCAAGGCCCAGACGTGGGCCGTGGCCTAGGGATTGAGAACCCCTGATCTAGATATCACTATTATCTCTGTATCAAGTACAATATATTGTGTGTGTGTGTGTGTGTGTGTGTGTGTGTGAGAGAGAGAGAGAGAGAGAGAGAGAGAGAGAGAGAGAGAGAGAGAGAGAGAGAGAGAGAGAGAGAGAGAGAGAGAGAGAGAGAGAGAGAGAGAGAGAGAGTCTTCTAGTAATCTAGTTGGTCTTGATTCCTGGTGAGCACCTGGAGAAGTCCCCTTTTCTTGGCAAGGTGTTTTGAAAGTGCTTTGTCATTGCATTCTTTCTAGGGCTGAGAGAGAGAGAGAGAGAGACTGGCCCAGCTGGTTTTGTGCCTAAAGCAGGACATTATTTTCCATTTTATGGCCTGAGGCCTTAACCACTTCACCAAAATAGCCCACATCTATAGATCTATAGATCTATATCTATATCTACATTATCTATATCTTTATATATCTACATATACATAAGTCATCTGTATTGAGTAATCATTTTGCACTACTTGTATGCAGATATTATACGTACAGTGAGAAACAAGGATGAAATTCCAGGCCACTCCCAATTGCCACTTCTCCATTAATCCTACCCATCACCATATAATTTCAATTGCCATGCAATGTGGGCATACAAGATGACTGGTGGGGGGAAAAGACCCTCCCCATTACTTTTGTACATAGAACTATCCAATAAGTGGGCAATTCATTAAATTTTCAAGCATGTGCTTTCTTTTTATAATAAACATAATAGCAATCAGTAGCTCAAGGATTTATGACAAGTGAAGAGATAGTGTTCGCAAACTGATTCACTGGAAAGTGCTCTTTATAAAATGTTTTACCACAAAATAATGGACTGTAGGTCCACACAAATGAAAGTAAAGGATATGTTGATAGACAAGTAAGCATTCAAATAACAGCCATGGTTACAACAGTAAATGTTTTGTTAACTTGACATTCTAGTGATCTTTAAAGCCAGTTATTCTGACATTAAATAAATTGTGGCTGCTAACTATAACTTTAAAACATCACAGATCTGCAGGTACCATCTATTTAAAACTTATTAAGCTTAATTAATATTTTAACTCAACCACTATTGATTTTTTTAAAGTATGTTAAAATGCTCTTTGCAAGTAACCTTAAATTATGGCAAAGATGCATTTTAAATAATTCATAGGGAGTTTTTTCCCCACAGTGAGGCACACAAAAGTAATCAACTATGTATTTCTATGAAAAGACATTGGAGAATACCAAAGTGGCAGAAAGAAGATAATTGGAGGGTGTCAACTAGCATACAAATTCTTTTATGCACACATATAGAACTTCTGTAAAATAAAATCTCAGTTTTATTCCCTAGATTGTCCTTTCCTTTAATAAGGTAGTATGCCCTTTTCAAGAGATAGTCATAATTCTTGACTACTGTTCTCTTTCTTCTTTTGAGTCAGCCTTTTTACTACTTTACAAAGCTATAGGCAGGAACATGTATTATTTTTGTCCTATGCTGCGAGCCTGCTGATACTATTAAAATAATATACTGTTTTATGGAGTAGCAGTTCACTTTCTTGGGTTGTTTTGACCACATTCTTTTCTGTCATATAACCTATGAAATCTTATTGATTAGATTTGTACAGAAATGCCACATTTTATGAGAAGTGAAGTGGCTAAGGCTAGAAACTGGGAGACTGTGAATTCTATTCCTACCTTAGGCATTAAACCAGCTGAATGGCCGTGTGCCAGTCACTCTTTCTTGGCCTTAGGAAGGAAGCAATGGCCAACTACTTCTGAAATTTTGCCAAAAAAACTTCAGGGATTCATCTAGGTTAGGGCTGTCAAACTCCCAGGCTGCGAGCTGGATGCACTGGCCACGCATGTGTCCAGTTTAGTGAAGGGGAAATATTCCTGATATGTCACATGACGCTGCCAGGATGATATGAGTTTGAAACCCCTGATCTAAGTAGTCACCAACAATTCTTGACAGCATGAACATGCAAACTTAGCTTTAATTTATATCAAAGCAGATGTTGCAGATGTTGACCTGTTGAGGTCTTCCTCTATAGCAGTGGTTCTCAACCTTCCCAATGCCGCAACCCTTTAATACAGTTCCTCATGTTGTGGTGACCCCCAACCATAAAATTGGTGTCTCGCTTCCTAAGACCATTAAAAATATCTGTTTTCCAATAGTCTTAGATGACCCCTGTGAAAGGGTCATTCAATCTCCAAAGGAGTCCCGACCCACAGGTTGAGAACCACTGCTCTATAGCTTTCATCTCTTCAGGCATATCTTGCAGAAAGCATGAAAAGGATCAGCTGAAGTTCCTTGAGTGCTAGATACCTGGGTTAAATGATCAATTAAATTTCCTACAACATCTTGGGATCGTACTAAATTGGATGCATAAAAAGAATGATGCTTGTAATGCTGGACAAGGAAACATATGGCAGGGGAAATAATTTATATTATTCTCCTTATATTTTATTTCACCATTGGAGTAGGGCAACTGGACTTAAGTCTAAAAGAGGAAATATTGAGTTACAAAAGTCTCTATCATGAAATTCCAGGTTTAGTTTGAATTAGAACATCCATGTAAACGTGCTTACCTGGAAGTGAACATTTAGATGAAGTTTCTGTTGTTGAAAGGCAGAGGTTTGTATGAAAGTGGGTAGCCTCACAAACTTGGTCTTCTAAACTTTGAATTTATCATGATGTAATGAAAATAACATGATATATGTATACAATAACATGTAATGAAAAGGGATGCAGTGGCTCAGTAGCTAAGATGCTGAGCTTGTTGATCAGAAAGGTCGACAGTTCGGTGGTTCAAATTCTTAGTGCTGCATAACAGAGTGAGCTCCCATTACTTGTCCCAGCTTCGGCCAACCTAGCAGTTTGAAAACATGTAAAAATGCAAGCAGAAAAATAGGAGCCACCTTTGGTGAGAAGGTAACAGTGTTCCCTGCACCTTTGGCATTTAGTCATGCTGGCAACATGACCATGGATATTTCTTTGGACAGCACTGGCTCTTCAGCTTTGAAACGGAGATGAGCATCGTCCCCTAGAGTCAGGAACGACTAGCACATATGTGCAAGGGGAACCTTAACCTTTACCTTTTAATGAAAATATGTTGCTTTTTAAAATTCAAGTTACCCAAGGGAGATTCAAATGTCATGTGAACAAAGGGTTGCATTTGCCTTGGAAATACATTTGCACTATTACAGAGAAAGAATAAAGCAACCACTGGTTATTTTGAGTGAATTAATTGTTTAATGCTAATGGATTTATCTGATATAATCTCTTCCATGTGGTTATTTTATTTTACAGTTATTTATAAAAATATTCTTGGATATTTTGACTCATGATCAGAAGGATTTTTATCTAATCATATTGTAATTATATTCTGCCTTTATTAAGGCTATAGAATTTTAAAACAGCATATTGAGAAAATAGTTAAGTCATATTCTTTCAATGAAAACTTTCTCCATATTACCCATCAACAATTAAATCATTTTGAATTTTCACTCACTTTAGATTTTTTTTTAATTGCTCCTCTCCACTTTCCCCTTTATGAATGTATATGTTACCTTTAATAATTGTGCTATGAATTCCAAATGATTTTAAGCCACAATTTGAAGCTTTTGGAATGTGAATTGTGAAGGACTTAAATACATGTGGAGGTAAAATTGAAAAAGGGCTCAGCAGCCAATTCAAATGAAATCTGAATCACTTTCAAAATTCAAATGCACTTGCTTTGTTTTATTTTTCTTGGATTCTTGTTATCTGAAAAGCTATCTAAGTAATGCTGTTTTTCTTCAATAAACTATGCATTAGAATTGAACTTTTTTTCCTCTCTTTGCAGGTGAATTACTTTTGGATTTTCATTACTTGAGATCAATGGTCTTTAAATTTTGTTTTACTTTTTTGCTGAATCTTTTTTTTTTTTTTGCAAGAGTGTGTGGCTATCCATAATAATAAAAAGGTATTTTCAGCTTTCCAAAGCATTGTAAAAACCTTATCTCTTTGCTATAAGGAATTAGCATAGTGACAAAAGACAGATTAGGCATACAATAGCTTTTCATTGTTACTGTGTTAAAGCAGCTACTTGTTCCTTGAATGAGTAGTTCACATATTTGAAGTTGCAGCAAGATAGAAAAGGGTAGCACTAAAGCAAAGCATTTTATGTTAGTTCTTAGAAAGTCTTTTAATATTATTTTAGTGAATATATGTAAATATGTCAATTGCCTCCCTTGGGAAATATTAGATTTGAGGTGACTTTTAGTCTCTGAATAAAGTGTGGAAGTTGATTCATTTATGAAAATCACCATTCAATGAAGCAATCATGGAATGTCTATGGAGATTCTCAGTCATCCAGGTCACGACTGTCTTAAAAGTGGTAGATGCCTCTTGAAAAAAGCACCTTTGGGACAGTCATGGAATGGCTTTGGAACTCATGGATAGACTTCCTCAACTGTAAATTCTATTATGTTCACCGATTAATTGCCTAGCCAAGTCATGGCCAGCTTCATCCTGGATACAGATCTTTAATGTGACTTATGTAAATCAGTGGGCCTGTTTTTAGAACCTTCCCATCCAAATCTGTAACAAATCATATCCCTTTTCAGAGCTTTCTGAGAATAGTAAGAAAGAGATATGGCCATTTCTAGGCAGATGGAGAGTGGGGAAAGGTAGACTTGAATTTCTCTACCAAAACAATCCTGATTTTGGCCCTGTTGTAAATGAAGAAGCTGTCAATCTTCCAGAAGATGTTATAAAGGCTAAGCTCACAGTTTGACTTAAGAGGAACAAGTCTTCAGTTTGCTGCCAAATTCAGGCAATATGAACTCGTAAGTGCGAGTCAATTCTATACTCCAATGAGTTTAAAGAAGTCTCTTGAAAACTCTGATTAGAATCTATCACAGCTCTAGGGAAAAATATAGAACAACTTGCTTTACTGAGAGCTTTACTGGGTCATTTATTGACATACATTGATTATGTAGCCATGCTTTAATGCTCTATTTGCCCCGGCATCAGTTTAGCAAAGCTTTGTGCGGTAACCTTGCTTATCTTTGCTGATGACATGAAAACTATTCAGAGCATAAGGAAGATAGGTTGTAGATTAGTGGGCATTTTTGCCTCCAGTTTCCTGAAAGAATGAGAAACGTATGTGTTAGAAGTAAAAATATATATTTTATTCCCAATGTTTCCTCTCTATCTTGACTTGCCAGCCAACACTGAAACAACTAAAGAATAATTATTTTTTGATCCATGGCTTCTCCTCCCTTTTGATAGAGAGAGGAATATATTCGGTAATACATTTTTAAACATGCTTTACTTTTCAACTTATTTTCTTTTTCTTTTTTAATTGAGGAAGCTCTCAAAGTTGCTTACAAAAATATTATATCCAG
This sequence comes from Natrix helvetica, assembly GCF_964273705.1. NCBI lineage: Eukaryota > Metazoa > Chordata > Lepidosauria > Squamata > Natricidae > Natrix > Natrix helvetica. Next base: position 112,269,605 of record NC_138550.1, read on the forward strand.
CCAGAATAAGTTTACTATTGGAACACAATGAACAACAGGGTGATCATATGGAATTTTTCAGGTAGCATTCCTGATTTAAGCTAAAGTCTGATTTTATATAGTTAAGATCTTCCCAAAGAGCTCCAAGGAAAGAAAACAGAGAAGCTAGACATTTTCTCATCCCATAGTGGAAACAATAAAAAAAAAAAAACCTCTCCTCCTCCTCCCTCTCCTCTTTCCACTTTTTGCTTTCTTCTTCTACTTTGGATGTTGAGGGAGATTCAAAGTTGTTCTTCTGGTGGCCTCAATCATTGTTGTTGGATTCTGTTGTAGTGTGCCTTTCATGTCTCTCCATCTTCTTCTGGATCTACCTTGTGTTCTTTGACCTTCTCCTTGTTTTGTATATTCGTGGTACAGTATGGACTCAAAGCATTTATTTTGAATTAACCTGAATGAAACTTTTGTTGTTCTTTTGTTATTGTCCATGTAGGTTCAAAATGAAGAGGCAGGGAGAAAGCCCTTAAGGTAATGTATCAAATATCATGTAGAGCAGGGGTGTCAAATTGGTGGCCTGTGGGCCAGATGCATCATGTGTAGGCCACGTCCATCCCAGCTCCGCAAAGATAAAAAGCATGATAGGTCAACATCATTTGACACAAACAATTTGACACCCGTGATGTAGAGCATCACATTATAACAAACTCAGCAAACTAAAAAAAAATAATAAAATGAGATAAGGAGCATTTCATTTTCAAAGCATGCAAAATGTTATCAGCTTCCATATGTACAAAGCTCTGTCAGCAAAGAGAAAATAATTTTGATGTGAGAAAGGAAACCATCTCATTGGTGACTTTGCTGTCCCAAATGTAGACATGTGAGATAGTTAACAAAGAGGAAAAACAAACACATGCTTTGTGGATATTCACTGTGAAAATTTTAGGTTTTCTTTTCTTTCTCCCCTTGTTGTCTTGTCCAAAGATCCTTTAATTGCATGGATCCTTGGGGGGGGGGATTCCTACAAATTGAATCCCATCAGATTGATGGGAAATGGAAAATGGATAGGAAAAGAAAAGGGGTAGGAAAACATAATGTTTTATTACCGCACCTCAGGTGTCTCTCTCAAATTAAAGAATAGAAGGGCAACTTGAAAATTTACAGCTTCAGCTTATATTTACTGCTTTTCTAGACTCTATTTCTTAATAGCAAATCTTTGTGGTGTTAGATTTAATATCACATTTATAAAGATAGCAAAGGAGCCATATTTCTCATTTAAAACAAAGCATATAAATATGACTAATCATAAAAAAGATTTAATAGCGTTATGGAAAAAGTTAACTTCATTCTTGCTTTTTACATGTCTTCTGTTATTTTAGGGTCCAACTGCAAATGAGATGAATATAATATTTATACCACCAGGTCTGCTTTGCATCAAATAAGAAATCAAAGTTTTTTTTTAAAGCATTCACTGCAAGTGTTCAACTAGGTAATTTGGAAGTATTTTGAAAATCCAGCTATTCATATTTCTTAATTACAACTATATCCTTTGCATTGGAATCAACCAAGAGTCTTTGACAAATCTTTCTTTTAAAAGAAAACCACCCCGAACCACCCCAATGAGGCCGTCGAAATGATGTCCCGGTGTTTGGAGGCCGTACGGGTCTGGATGGATGGCAACCGACTAAAACTCAACCCTTCCAAGACGGAGTGGCTGTGGCTTCCGGGCCCCCGGTTCAACCAGGTGCTTCCATCTCTGGCCATTGGGGGCGTGCAACTAGCCCCCATGGAACAGGTGCGCAATTTGGGCGTCCTCCTAGATGCCCGGCTGTCCATGGATGACCATGTAACAGCCGTGGCAAGGGGGGCGTTCCATCAGGTCCGCCTGATGCGCCAATTGCGCCCCTTATTGGACCCGGATGCCCTACGCACAGTCACCCATGCACTAGTGACGTCTCACCTGGACTACTGCAATGCTCTCTACATGGGGCTTCCCTTGAGATGCACTCGGAGACTACAGTTGGTCCAGAACGCGGCCGCGCGGGTGATTATGGGGAGGACTAGATACTCCCCTGTAACACCTCTCCTGCGAGAGCTGCACTGGCTTCCTGTGGTCTACCGAGTGCGTTTCAAGGTTTTGATTATGATCTTTAAAGCGCTTCATGGCACAGGACCTAGTTACATGCAGGATCGCATGCTGCCCCACACATCCCTACGACTAATTCGCTCACACAGAGAGGGACTTCTCCGGGTGCCGTCCGCCAAACAGTGTCGGGGGGCGACACCCAGGAGCAGAGCCTTCTCTGTGATGGGCCCAGCCCTGTGGAATGACCTCCCCCGTGACATCAGGATTATTTCCGATCTCCGCTCCTTCCGTGTACAGTTGAAGACCCACCTCTTTCAATTATCTGGCCTGGCTCAACCGTAATTTTTTCGTATTCCTCCTGACTGTCTTTTTTAAATTTTAAATTTTTACTGCATATTGGGTTTTTATTATTGGGGTATGTTAATGGTTTTAATTGTCTAAATGTTGTAATCTATTACCTCCTCCGTGCATGTATGTCTTTGTATATATGTATGTTTATGTGTTTGTACACACGTGTTATGTTTTATATGTCCTAGTGTATGCCGCCCCGAGTCCTGCCTGGAAAGGGAGCAGCTAATAAATTCAAATTTTATTTTTATTATTATTATTATTATTATTATTATTATTATTATTATTATTATTATTATTATTATTATTATTATTATTATTATTATTATTATATATAAATACAGCCAACTGACTATCATGGTTTAGATAAATCATTTCCATAAGCCTTTCTCAGCCTAGACCTTCCAGAAATATTGAACTAACATTCCCAGAATTCCTAGTCATTATGAAAATTGCCAGCTCAGTATATTTGAAGAAAACAAAAGTTGAAACTTGAACTTCCTTGAATGATGACTCAGAATATGGAATAACTTCTTGATTTTGGAAACTTGGGACTAACATTGAGGATGAAATATTTCCTAATGGAAATACTTCATCAACCAATGAAATGGCTTGCATTTAGAAGTTGTGGATGTTCCATCACTGGAGACTTTCAAAAAGTGACTGGACAACCATGTGTCTGATATGGTATAAGATCTCCAGCTTGAGCAGGGGGTTGGACTAGAAGACCTTCAAGGTCCCTTGCAGCTCTTTTATTCTATGTTCTATCTCAATAAGCAACTTCTCAGGAATTGGTCGTACAGCTCCTAAGGCACAGTACAGGTTGTTTTTGTTTTTTTAGTGTATGGTGTACATTGCCAGGAAAGTCTACAATGTTTTTGCTACAGAGTAGTTCTGGAAGCGTAAGATTGCTAGCTCATTTATTCATGCCTGCATGATATCAACAGTGCAGCACGGGGAGCAAATTAACTTTGCATCAGCTACCAGTTTTCAGGGAATGTTGGTTTATCTGGGCTTTCTTCTGACAACCATGCCTCACATGTAGACAGGAATGCTGCTAGTACATTTTGCTGATATCAGCAGAGGGCATCCAGATGTGGTATTCAGCAGGTTCTGACCAGTTCTGGAGAACCGGTAGTGGACATTTTGAATAGTTCAGAGAACTGGTAAATGCCACCTCTGACTGGCCCTGTCTCCATATATTCTTTGCCTCCCGAGTCCCAGCTGATCAGGAGGGAATGGGGATTTTGCAGTAACCTTCCCATGGAGTGGGGAGGGAATGGGGATTTTACAGTATCCTTCCCCTGCCAGGCCCACCAAGCCACACTCACCAAGTCAGGCCATGCCCACCAAGCCATACCAATCAAGCTGGTGTAAAACATTTTGAATCCTACCACTGAGGGCATCACTAATCAGATTGAATCCAAGATGGAAAGTTTGTGCCTCCTTGTAAGCTACTCAATGTATAGGAAGGATGAAAGGGACAGAAGCTTAGGATATGAATGAGGAAATTGTTCCCTTCTAAATGTTGGACAGCAACTCATAAAATATTTGGCCTTAACTTCTGCTTCCAGGAAAGATGGTAGTCTGAATCAATATAGCATGCAAAAGACCAGTAATACCGTGTTTCCCCGAAAATAAGGCAAGGTCTTATTTTCTTTTGACCCCCCGAAATAAGCACTTGGCCTTATTTTCAGGGAAGTCTTAATATTTTTGAGGTGCAGGAGGCGGTGAGTGCAGTCACCTCATGGCTGCTGCTGTGTTGCAAATTTTTTTGGAAGGGCTTATTTTAGTGCATGCGCTCAAAAGCCCGACTGGGCTTATTGTCCAGGGAGGTCTTATTTTAGGGGAAACGGGGTAATATTGGTAGATCTTAATCTGTGCTTTAAGAAAGACACAAAAAGATAAGAAGAGATAAGTAAATATGAATGACATAAAACTATGCCCCCCCCCCAAAAAAAAGTATGGGATGACCAAATAACAAGTTATGACATCTATTCCAAGGGGTCTACTTAAGAAGAATGGGGGGAGGGGGGAATGAATGATGCAGGCATTCACAAAATGTTGGCAATTGCAAATAGGTCCAGATATTGCTATTGAAGGAAATGCAGTTTGATATTATGAGGGAAACTTTTAACATGAAAAATAAGTTATTATTAGTTTACGCATAACAAACATAACTCCTTTAACATTTGAATATGTTTTCAGGACATTTTCCTATGATTTCCTTTCACTAAAAAGTTATATTAAAAAGTTCCAAACTATCTGGAGTAAGGCTTCATAGTTGGTTCTTATTCACAGACTGCTAAGCCGAGCATTTAGCAATCAGTGACATATTTTGGAAATTTTTATAGATTTTTAAAACCATTTTATAGATAAATATATTCCTACAGAAGTTGTGAATGCCCCAACACTGGAAGTCTTAAAGAAGATGTTGGATAGTCATTTGTCTGAAACAGTATAGGGTTTCCAGCCTAGGCAGGGGATTGGACTAGAAGATCTCCAAGGTCCCTTCCAACTCTACTGTTGTATTGTATTGTATTGTAATGTATTGTAATGTATTGTATTGTATTGTATTGTATTGTATTGTATTGTATTGTATTGTATTGTATTGTATTGTATTGTATTGTATTATACTACCAGGTAATAGGCAAACATATAGAGGTATTTAGTTAACCATATGTTCATGAACATCTAAATCAGGTTTTAATGTTAGAGATTTACCTCAGTTTGATTCTTAGAAGGCTTTGGTTTTTAAAAAAGTACCTTAATTTCTGCAATGTTACCTTTGAATATTTCCACTTTTTAGATATAAGACTCTTTCAAGGAACTTCCTGTACAGGTAGTGCTTGACTTATAATCCTTTAACCATTCAAACTTAATACGGTTTTGAAAAGAAGTGGCATAACTGGTCCTCACATTTACACACAGCACCCCTGGGGTTATATAATTAAAGTTCAGGTTTGTATTTACAATGGCTGCAGCATCCCAAGATCACATGATCACCATTTATGATCACATGATTAACCCTAACCCTAACCCTAACCCTAACTTTCCCATTGGACTTCTGACAAACCAAGTCAGTGGACGAAGCCAGATTCATTTAACAACTGCATGATTCACTTATCAACTGAGGCAAAAAAAGTCGATAAAATCAGACACAACTCATTTTATGACTGCGTCACCAGCCACAGAAGTTTAGAAATTGTGATGTTAAGTCAATGACTACTATAGTTCCATTCTTTTGTTTTACTGGCTTTCTTTCATTTCATTTTTTTCATTCTCATAACCTAGCTTAAAAACCTAGCCATTTTATGTTATCTCTTTGCAACACATGCTCAAAACATGTCAGTTTATTCTAGGTATTAGTGCCTCAAGGAAGTGTTCAGTCTTTAGTCTAGAAATGATTGAGTGGTTCTTCTGTCCATCCAGAGTGCTTTAGTAACTATCGTCAGATCAATAAAGCATCTCATCTTTCTTTCTCAATAGACCAATTTGTACAGTTATACTTTATTTTTTCTAATAAAAGCAATCTCTCTCTCTCTCTCTCTCTCTCTTGCTTCTCCTCCCCCCCTCTCTCTCCCTCTCTCATTTTCTGTTTCTCTTTGTCTGTCTCGTCTGTCTGTCAGTCTGTCTATGTATCTATCTCTCTTTCATCTCTCTCTCTCTCTCTTCTCTCACACACATATTGTTTTACACAACTGTTATAACATACGGTATATCTATATTTCTCCAAATCAAAGATGCAATGAATACATAATTTTCTGTTCCTATGCTTTTTTCCCTCAACATTTAGCTGTCTAAATCCGCTATCTTATTTTTCCTCCCATGTTTATATTCTAATGTTAATTCTGTTTAAATAACTGCATCTGCTTTATCAGCAGTTTCATATTTCAGGGTAACAGATGGGAAATAAATGATATATTGAAATTCTTTGATAAATATTGTGTGCTATCAACTCATTGCAAATTTATTTCCAAATCCACACAACTACCAAATGGATTTTGATTAGCTTGCTCTGCAGTGTTTCCCATTTGTTTGAAAAATGTAGCAGTACTGATTAGGCTGTACTTTTCTGAGGGCAGTAAGTCTCTGGAACAATTTAGTCTGCTCATTTGAAATGCAACCCTTTTTTTCCATAAGGTTAATGCAGCACTACTGGCCTTTTGCTGATTACCTGAAAACTATTCATTTTTTAGTCCTGATACCTGGCCCGTTTCATGCTTTTTTCTTGCATTAGCTAAAACACCTTCCATTTGCTCTAATTAAACAGATTAGCAATGTAAATAGCACAACTAATTATCTCTAATGGCATCATTTTGTCTTTGAACTTATTAGTAGAGACTCAAATATCAAGAGCAAAGCACTAGAAAACAAGAAAAGCAAAGACTAATAACTGTACTCCCTAGTATAAAACTAATAGTAGTTACTTATTTTGTTATTTGGTAAGCTCTGGGGACTCTCAAATGCAGGTTTGACCTTGAGGTTGTCCCTTCATGAGCTAGTTGACAAACAAAAACCAATATTTAGTCAAATATGCTTATAATTTTAATGTTTTCTTGAAATAAAAACTCAGCTGAGAATTATTTTGCTAAAGTAAAGATAAAGGTTCCCCTGCAAATGCGTACTATCATTTCTGGCTCTAGGGGTGGTGCTCATCTCCATTTCTAAGTCGAAGAGCCAGTGTTGTCCGAAGAAGTCTCTGTGGTCATGTGGCTGGCATGACTCAACGCTAAAGGCACGCAAATCACTGTTATCTTCCCACCAAAGTGGTCCCTATTATTTTACTTGCATTTTTTACATGCTTTCGAACTGCTAGGTTGGCAGAAACTGGGACAAGTAATGGGAGCTCACTCCATTATGCGGCGCTAGGGATTTGAACCACTGAACTGCCAAACTTCTGATCGACAAGCTCAGTGTCTTAGCCACTGAGCCACCACATCCCTGCAAAAGTAAAGAGAATATCCACTCAACTCCTGCTATACCCCTGCCTCATCATGGCAGGGGGAGTTCCTTGGAAGGATGGAGAACACTGGGACTGTAAATCAAGAATATATACTCCCAGCTGTGTCAGCCAAAAGGTGAAGATCATTCTAGCTCCCCAGCTAAAGCAAGCAAATGTGTATATCAAGCTACAGTAATGAAAGAAGATACTGGAGGGGTATGGTCCTTTTAGTGAAAATAACAAATGAACCATGGGCAAAAGCATCATAGTGCATGGAAGAAGGCAATGTAGCCCACTCTTGAATTTCATCAAGAAAACTTCATGTGTACAGATAGTCCTCGACATACAAGAGCATTTAGTGACAATTCAAAGTTACAAAAGCACTGAAAAAAGTGACCTATGACCATTTTTCAAACTTACTGTATGACTTTTATAGCAGCCCCATGATCATGTGATCAAAATTCAGGTGCGTGGCAACGGACTCAGATTTATGATGGTTGCAGTTCTCTGGATCATGGGATCACCTTTTGCAACCTTTTGACAAGCAATATCAATGGGAAAGTCAGGTTCACTTAACAACTTGTGACTAACTCATCAACTACATTGATTCATGTAGTGGCAATAAAATGGTGCAAAATTCATTTAATAAATATCTCACTTAGCAATGGAAATTTTGGGCTTCATTGTGGTCATAAGCCAAGGACTAACTGTATTGTTAAAATAAAGTGTTTGAGGCCTTATGAAGAGGCTGTCTCAGGCTGGATGGTACTCAATGTCTACTAAGGAAGTGCTGAAAATGTTTCAAAGTATTAATGTCTTCTAGATGGATAGTTACTACATGGAATTTCCTCATAGAAGAAAAGGAAAACAGGGTCCTATAATCACAGTGTAAGCTGTTTTTCTTTTGTTGATTAGTGTGAAATCACAACACACATACAAAATGGGCAAACCTTGTTGCACAAATATGCAGTCTTGCTTTGGTTGTTTGCTCCCCCCGCTCTCGCCCCCCAGATAGCTCTGGATATATAATCAATATATCAGTGTAATAATAAAAGAACAACAACAATATCATCTCATCCCTGAATGCCTGGTTTAATAGCCAGGTTTTCATCAGTTTGCTAAACATTAACAACGAAGTACTGAATTACCTTCCATTAAATGGGGGTGTGAATTGAATTCCACAAGATGGAAGAGCCAGCAAAGAATACTTGTTTTTCAATTCCCTGTACTTCACGGGAGCAGGGACTTATAGCATTTAGACTTATATACCGCTTCACAGTGCTTTACAGCCCTCTCTAAGAGTTTACAGAGTCAACGTATTGTCCCCAACAATCTGGGTCCTCATGCATGGTGTTATAGCAGTGGTTCTCAACCTGTGGATCAGGACCCCTTTGGGGGTCAAATGACCCTTTCACAGGGGTCGCCTAAGACCATCTGAAAACACATATTTTTGATGGTCTTAGGAACCGAGACACCAATTTTATGGTTGGGGATCACTACAACATGAGGAACTGTATTAAAGGGTTGCGGCATTGGGAAGGTTGAGAACCACTGTGTTATAGCATAGTGTTTATACTGGAACATCTTTAACAGAGATTTTACTTAGAATAAGCAGTCCCACAGATATCCAGCCTGGATTGAAAGGGAAAAACAATAAAGTGATAACCGTGTGGAAATGATGATATTTTCATAAGTGTGAAGTATAAAGAAGAAAAGGCAATGTATGACTCAGTATATTCATGTGGCAAAGGCAAAGATGGTTTTCAAAGATAGAATGTTATTAAGAGGCATAATGACTGAAGTAGGTGTAAGGTAGTTCTAAGTTTTATTGTAGTTAGATTTCTCTCTCCCCACTCCATCCCTTATCTCCTGTCTTTCATTTCTTATAATTTCTTAGTATTCTCTCATGCATTTACTGCAAAAGGGAAGATATTACAAAGAGTAGAGTTTGTGAGGGAGTGAAGTTAGGGTTGGTGTACTGTATGTAATTGGGAAGGATAGCTGTAGCCAGGCAGCTTTCCAATCCATTTCCCTCATACATGTCAACCCTGAAGCTGGCCTGACCTGAGGCCATTTTGAGACTTCAGTGCTGGCCCACTGGAGAAGAGAGACAGGGAGGGGGGAATAGAGATAGTTGGGTTGTTGTAGTCAAAACAAAACTCTTTCTCTTGGGAACCAAGGACGTTCCTGCAGGTGCTTGGAAGGAGGTGACTGGAGTCACCTACAACTGGACAGTATCCTGATTGGACCACGTGACTGTTTGGAGAAAGTGAAAAACTTTTACTTTTAATTAGGTGAAAACTGCAGGATTACTCAGAGCCAGTTTTCACCACCCTGTGCCAATATGACATATTACACTTATTCTTTTAATAAGGATAATGTGATCTACCCTGCCTCAGAGTTTTGTTTGCTATGGGTATATTACTTGGAACCGTGACAATACATTTATTTATTCATTCACAAACATCCAAGCCATCATTCCAGCTGCTAAACCACACCCACTCTGGTTCTCAGCTTGCAAAAGCAAAAGCTAAGACTGGAAAGAAATATAGGAGGAAAGGAGATAGAAAATGGCAGGCAGACAAGGAAGTGGAGGTGACATCTGGAGATTGGCAGCTGTTTCAAGCAGGCAAGTCAGGACCATAAGCTATGGTCAGAAGCATATCTTGATGGGACTGCTGCTTAATGGGACAGCTGCTTAATAATTGCCAGGAGGTTAGTAGGAGGAACAACCACACTGAAATAGCACCTCATCTCAACTAGTATAAACACTTGGGGAAGGATGGGAAGGTTGCATGCCACTTTACAGACTAATCAAGTTTTGCTTAAACTAAGTATTGAAGCAAAATCCCCCAATCTTTCTGGCTTTGTGGACCTGCAGGGGGGCAAAAGAGATTGGATGGTTCTGTGTGAGCAGTAGGCAAGCACTCACACGTGTGCAGCTCCATTTGCACAAGCAGTGGTGAAAGTCTTTCGTGGCCCAGGTTTGAATGATTCAAGACCCAGTAGTGGGCCATAGGCGTGGAGTTGGGGAATCCCGTATTAAAGGAATCCAACCACTATTTGCATGTTGGCGTCAAGCCTGGATAAATGGAGAGGGTTGAAATAAGACCTGAAAACCTACCTTAAAAAATCCTTAGCAAGAAAACTTTATGGAAAAGCCCTTATATTCAACAAGCTATTGGGGAAGAGCAAGGACCTGCAGTAAATAGTCAAAACAATGATGGTGTGCCTCGGAAAAATTCCACAGAAATCCCAGCTGCTAATGCAACCATTTGTGAAAGGGCCTGTGCTGTATGAAGACACATTGCGTAGCAATGTAGAATGTCCTAGGAATGACCCAGAATGAATTGGACATAATCAAATAGGAGATGGACACATTGAAAATTGATCTCCTTGGAATCAATGCCTATCCAGTCTGAGAAATTTGCTATCTTTTCTTAACATAACAGCAGGAAAATGAATGGAATGGCATTTAGTTCATGCAAGAAATTTGCCCAAGCAGTGGAAAGCTTCTCAATGGCTAATGATCTTATTATGACCATCCAAATTTGTGCCAAGTCCTTCAAAATCACTGTTGTCCAAGGCTATGCCCCAACAAGTAGTGCAATGGAGCTTGAAATAGAGGGTTTCTATTCCAGCACTGAAAACATTCTGAAGGAAATGTCCAAAAAAGACATCATGCACACACTGGGTGATTTAAATGCAAATATTTATAATCCAACAGAAACAAGCATCACTGGCAGCTTTGAACTTGCAGACAGATGGCTGCAATTACTCATTACTCATTCCTTACCCCTTTGCTTGGCATTAAGAAGTATTGTTCTGCTTGCCTCTGTATGCATCTAGACATGGGGCTTGGAAGTTGCACCTCATTATCAGACTGCTCTATAGTTGAACAGGAGATGTCTATGGCTGATCAACCTCAATTGAATTCTGTCTTATTGATTCCTAAGGCTGACAATCCTGAAGCATAGACTGAGCTAGAGCAATATTGTCAGATTCAAGGTCAGAGTCAGATTCTGAATCTGAAGAGGTCATGTACTTGGGATCATTTTGAAGATCTATGGCGGATTATGAAAAATCTCAAGAATGCCAAAAGAACATCAATGTTTTCTTTGATAATTGCAAGAAAGCCATGTGTCAACCAGGACAATGCGGAGAGCTTGAGAAGACCTGGATGCCAAATATCTGGTCAAGTCACTGCAGTCACTGAGCACCAATCAGGAAGCCACTGTGCAAAATAACATGGGGACATTGATTGGTTCAAAATAGAAAAAGAGAGCAACAAAGCTGCATTCTTTCATCTTTGTTATTCAGCCTGTATGCTGTCTCCTGAAGTGATCACGAGGAAGCTGAGACTTCAATTTTCAATATGCTGATGGCACAATTCTCCTTTCATAAACCAAGGAAGATCTGAAATACTAAGTAAAGAAGAAAGTGAGAACATTGGTCTCCTCTTGAACACCAAAAAGATCAAGCCCATGTCCACTATGAGGAATAAAATGTCAAAATAACAGTTGATGGTGAAGAAACCATGAGTGCAAGAATTCTTTTTCCTAGGATCACAGACTGATTAGTGAATGCAGAAATAAAACATTGAATCACAGTGGATCATACAGCAATTATAAGTGTGAACTGAGTATGGAAAAGCAAAGGATAGCAGCCTGACAGCTAAATGCAGATTGTTCCAAGCTAACATGTTTTCCACAGCTACCCTCGGTTGTGAAATTTGGACCATAAAAAAAACTATACAGGAGGAAAATCAACTTGTTCAAGCTGTGGTGTTGGAGAAGTATCCTGTGAATTCCTTGGACAGCCAACAAATTCTGGGACCTGTAAACCCAGACATCTAGCTGGAAGGCAAATCTGCATTACTCATTTTGGCCACATCATGTGGTGAAACTCACTAGAAAAGGCACTTATGCTCAGAATGGTCAGCAATAAAAGGAAACCACGCTGCAAAAAAAAAAAAAAATGGCTAGACACCATCAAAGCAAATATTACCCAGAGCAGAAAACAAATGAAAGAAGCCACACAAGATCAGAAAATGTGAAGAGACTTGGATCATTACACAACTGACAATTACTTCCACCATAGGGACATCATCTCCACCTCCTTTGTACTCCTCAAAATGTAGTACATTCTTGTTGTACAGATAATCATCATCCTCATTTCTAGAACATGAATGAATGAACATGCTAGGGCAGTGGTGGGCAACCTTTTTTTTTCAACTGAGCCAAATCTCGCCAAAACCACGATTGAAATTTATTTTGATCCGAAAATACATAGGATGGTGCACTGTTATTTATCTGTGGATGACGCACTGTTATTTATATGTGGAAGACGCACTGGTATTTATCTGTGGGTGACACACTCTTATGGGGGATCTGTGGATGACGCACTGGTATCTGTGGATGACGCATATATGGCATCTTATGTGTGTGTAAATAGTATTATAAAGTTAGTGGGGCTCATCATGGATATTTTAAGCAGGGTTCTCCACCTTGATGGATACACCCAAACAGTAGGCAAGAAGTAAAAGTAATAAAACAGGCATGCACACATTGCACTGGCTCTGCAGTCAAGTTGAATAACAGTAAAAAATGACAACATAAAATGAAATAAAAATCAAGATACAACTAAAAAAGTACATATAAAAGTATGTGAAAACACACTCAAATAGTCCTCACTGGTACTGTTATATATTGACCTCAGAACCTGGCCACTAACTTATTTTGCTGGCTCCTAGATTATGATATTCTGCAATTTTATGTCCACACCCCCCTTTTTATGTCAATTTTATGTCCACATCAACCCTTTTTATGTCAATCCCACAATGTCACATTTCTCCCCTCATGTCACATTTCTGCCCTTCCATGTCACATTTCACCCCCTCATGTCACATTTCACCCCCTCATGTCACATTTCTGCCCCTCGTGTCACATTTCACCCCCTCATGTCACATTTCTGCCCCTCGTGTCACATTTCTGCCCCTCGTGTCACATTTCACCCCCTCATGTCACATTTCTCCCCCGTCATGTCACATTCCCCCCCCCTCCATGATGGCCATGGAAATGGAAAAGAAGGAAAGGAAAAAGGAAAGGAAATGGGAAAGTAGAAAGGAAAGGATGAAGAAGGGAGGGAAAGGGAAGGGAAAAGAAAAAAGAAGGGAAAAGAGAAACAAAAGGAAAAGAGAAAGGAAAGGAGAAAGGAAAGGAAATGGCAAAGAAGGAAAGGAAAGGAAAGGAAAAAGGAAAGGAAATGGGAAAGAAGAAAGGAAAGTAAAGTCACTTCCGGGTTGCTCGGAGGGTGGTTTTAAGCACTCCAAAGGCATCAGGGACCGTCCGAGGCTTCCCTGATGCCTTCGGAGCACTTAAAACGACCCTCCGAGCAACCCAGAAGTCACTTCCAGTTTGCTCGGAGGGTGGTTTTAAGCACTCCGAAGGTTTCAGGGAAGCCTCTGGACAGTCCCTGAAGCCTCCGGAGGGCCTCCGGGGGGTCGGGGGAGGCTCTTTTCACCCTCCCCAGGCTCCTATAAAGCCCCTGGAGCATGGGGAGGGCAAAAAAACATGTAAAAATGGGGGGAGGGTCGCGCGTTTTGCGCACATGCGCACTGGGGGGGTCGCGCATTGCATTATGGGTGCGGCATGCCCACACATGACCCCACCTGGGCTCCCCCCACTTGTGGCACGCGAGCCAAAAAAGGTTCGCCATCACTGACCTAGAGTTTCCCCAAATCATATAGAACAAAGTTCACATTCACCTTGAAAGTATAAAAGTTGCCGTGGAATAACAATAAAACAGTTTTTTTTTAAAAAAAGAATAGTGATACTTCAAAAGACACTTGAATAATGCATTGGAATAAGTTTGGATCACGTCAGAACATTTCAAGTGTCTCAATCCAATGTTAAATCTGATCCGATGGGTTATAGAAAGGAAAGTAGAATATATAAATTAGTTAGGATTTGACATTTGCTTCCTGAATCCAATTATTGAGATTTAATTTGCCATTGCTGGATGATCAAAATCAAAATAACAATGTTAACTTGAGTAAATTGTGAATATTGTAAGCATTTTAATCAGATTTATATTTAGCAGATTGCTTCTCTTGACAGTAAATTACCAATAATGGGATTGTTTAACCTTCTAAGTGATTATAAATATTTTTCATTGTTTTCTAAATTGTGGACACTTTTATCAGCTTAATTTGAAATAATAGATAGAATTTGTTACGGAGATTTCCTAGGAAATGTTGTTAGCAATTAAGGAACATAGCGTAATGGTTGTACATGTTCAACTATAAGTTCTACCTGAATTACTTTCATGAGCACAGATCCCTTACATGGTATGATTAGCTTGCAAGAGACAATGTGTTAGTTAATTAAGCATAAACATTTTGTTGCATGTTTAATATCTGAAACTATCATCAGGTAATTATCTAAGATTTGCCCTTACAGCAGCATTATATCACTGTAATTTCATGGCTTTCTTGACCTCTACAGTATATAAACCAGTAGAAAGAGACCAGCTCATTATTTTTGTTTTAAATAATTTCTTATTTTGGAATATTTCTCATCATCATTTTCTCCTTTTTAAAGTATTGTGACAGTATCATCTAGTTAATGCAAATTAACTACATTGCAGCAACTGTTGCCTATTATTAACTACTGTTATTTAACTAATGTTAACTCACTCTGAACAAATAACAATTGCTATTACACGAAACAAATGCAAAAATATTATTTTTATCAATCTGTTTTGATTGGTGCCCCTTTCAATTTCAACAGCTACTTCAGTGGGTATCACATTGAAACTGAATTTCATTGATAAGCTTGATGCATTCCTTCCTATTTATTCTTAGCTTTCTGTTTAAGGCATGGACAAGAGAAATGATGGGCTTTGTAAACTCTGGTCATAAAATGATGCGTAAATGATGATAATGATGATGAAGATGAGTTGTATATTGAATACAATCAAGACAAAACTGAAATGTTAGTGATGTTTGCTTATTGCTATTTCTAAAATTACATATTCTTCTTTACTGAAACATTACTTTTATATGTATCAACATTAATTTGTAATCTATTTTTCCGTAACTGTCTTAAAACCTACTTGTTTCATTAAATGAACAATTGTCTGGTTCCTCTGATTAGCCTCAAGGGTTCTATGAAATCTGCTTTCTCCACTAATTAATATGAATATGAACAGACGTTTGTTCACTAATAGAGTTATTGCATATTTCACTTTAATATTAACCAATATAGTTCATGGGATTATCCTCAAGCAAGTAGAGTTTTTCAGATAACATTTGAACATTTTTCTGATGAATATTCTATTAATGAACATATTTACGGTATTATTCTTAGTCAAGAACTACATTGTCCATTTTTGATAAACCTAGCACTATTTTTGGGTGTGTGTGTGTGTAAGGAATGGACAAAAGCTTTTGTGAATGTATGCCATTTACATGTCCTTCAAACCATCACCTCCCATCTTCCATTAACATTCCTGTTATTTTCCTATTTTCTGTAGTTTTGTTTCATTACGTAAAAGTAATAGCATTAGTATACCAGCAATTTATTCATCCTTTTTTTATCTCATGGGTAAAGAATTATTATAATGATTAAAGGACACTTTAATGGGATCAAATATACTTCAAATATTCTGAGATCATACTTATTTTTGCTGTGCCTGTTATAAACCAGTTAATAAATTCTCCAAGATAAAGATATGATGCACCTTTTAGGTTTTTAAACTCTATTTTAAATTTCTGGCTGCTTAAAACTGTATTTATACTCAAGCAGTGTGCAATGTGTACATAATATAGATATATGCACTAATAAATATAAATTAAAGAGTTACCTCTTCCTGAAACCTAGTTCAGGTCTTCCTTCCCATTCTGGGTCCTACAAAGAGAGTCAGTGGCACAGATTGACTTTCATATGATTATAACATTTGTCTTTGCCATTCTTGTCTAGTGTAGGATTTATCTTTCTACGTACAGAACTCAGAACATGTCATTTTTAATACTTCATTCATAGTAAAACTCTTAAAACACTCCTTTAATTGTAAAATCCCATCTGTGTACAAAAGAGTGGAAAGCATGCATTTATTTCCTTTGTTTTCTAAAGTTATGAGTTAAATTCTTCCATATTCCACTGAAAGTATAGATTAAATAAAACTCAAAAACACATTCGGTCATGTGACATTTCATGAGAGATTTGTTTAGAAAATTTTGGTGTTGCTATCTACTTTATAATTTGTGTGGGAAGACTGGGGATAAAGGAAGCAGAAGTACAGATTCTTTATTCCTATCTCTTCTTCAGTGATGACTTGCAAGTACTGGAAGATAATTCTCAATTTACTTTTTAAGTATTCAAAAGTATTAACTTGTAAATCATGGTAGATTGAAGGTTGTAATCAAAATCCTCTGCTAGCAGTCCTCTTCTTCTAGATGCTAGTAAAAACCTTTGTGTAGACTTGTAAGACTGATTTATCTCCTCCTTCTTCTCTTCCTCCTTCTCCTCCTCCTACTCTCTCTCTGTCTCTCTCTCTCCCTCCCTCTCTCTCTCTCTCTTCCTCCCCACTCACTCTTCTTACCACTCTAAGCATCATTTATTTATGGGAGGATGAACACAAAGACATACAAATCATAAGAACAAATAACTGTGATTGGGCACCTATCAATTATCAAAGTTCTCAAATGCTAATATTGCTAAATTATGTTTGGCTGAGTGTGGTTACCATACTTTTTCAGATCTTGAACTAAAACTGAAAGAAGGTGGAGGATATACAGAAATGAGGAAGATATGGCTTGTGTCCACATCTCCTAATCTTCTTCAATGTGAATGTTTAATTTTTACTCTTCCTCCCAAATGCTGTGTCTCATAAGAAGAATGGATGGATGAAATATAAAGGAAAAAGATGAATAGCTTACTTTAAAAAAACCAGTATATTGGCAATAAGCGAGCAGCACAAAACATGCTATTTTCATGATGTATTAGTAGTTGCATTTGAAACAGGTCTACATTATATATTACAATAATGTTATATATTTATGTGCACAATAACATGTTCTTATATTGAAAACTAAGATTCTCAAACACATTTTCCAGCTAAGGTCCCCAAAATGATAAATAATAATAAATTTATATACTAATAAATAATAATAAATTTGATATTTGGAGGTGTCACTTCTTTTATGACCCATGAGATATCAACATGACTTTTATTTTTTTTTCCAAAAAGTTATCCTGTTATTTAAAAATTAAAAATGGAAATCTTGCATTTTCAAAGTGAAATATTAACTTCAGCATAATTTATATTTTAAACATGGAGTTCTTGTGAAAATTTGAGAGGGTTTGGAAAAGGGGCAAATCTGAAAGGGATTCATAAGGATATTTTTAAAATTCTTAATATTTATAACAGTTAAATGATAAAAAATAAAAGACAAAAGACAAGTTTTAGAAAAATAAAATCTAGAGGACAGTTTTTCGAAATGAAAGACCATCCTTTATAATAAAGAATATATGTTCACTCTAGTTGTGAGCCACATGACAACTTACACTGAATCAATTTGAAAGTTCCCTAATATCATCTCTTATTCCTTTCCACTGGGTGCTTCATTGTACAGTTTTCCTTTGCTCTTTTTCTGGCAGAGTAGTCAAATTTCAGAACATGGTAAACTGATGAAATCATCTTTATTGCCAATAAAGCCATTAGAGCAGTGGTGTGATTCAAAAATTTTACTACTGGTTCTGTGGTCATGGCTTGGTTGGCATGGCATGGCTTGGTGTGGCAGGGGAAGGATATTATAAAATCTCCATTCCCTCCCCACTCCAGGGGAAGGTTACTGAAAAATCCCCATTCCCGCCCAATCAGCTGGGACTCGGGAGGCAGAAAATAGATGGGGGCGGGGCCAGTCAGAGGTGGCATTTACCGGTTCTCCGAAGTACTCAAAATTTCTGCTACTGGTTCTCCAGAACTGGTCAGAACCTGCTGAATACCACCTCTGCATTAGAGGCCATATGAGCTCATATGTTATCTAGAACTGTGGATAACTCAGTTATCTTTTTAATTGTCCAATTAAATGGACAATTAAAAAGATAACTGAGTTATCCTACCACAGTTTATCCAATTAGTACAATTTTCATGTATATACTGTATAACACACTGGGACAACACCAATCACATGGGGTGGGATTGTCCACACTCTAACCTAAAAATTGTTGGATGCTTAACAGTTCAGTATGTTGTGAGAACACAGCCATTGTTTGTGAATACAAAGCAGCTATCTTGGAAACTGGAATATTTCTCTTTTCAGATCAAACTTCAGATTTGTGAGGAGAGGAAGAAAATCTCCCTGTTGCCTAGGTAACTGCATTTCTTTGCCCTCAGCTCAGTTTGCTTTGTTGCCTTTGCCATACCAATTAAGAATAAATGTGAAGGATGGTCTTAATTGCCCTTCACCGATCTCAAGTAGCCAAATTGGATTCCTCCTTAGATGAGAGCTGATTGGCTAGGATGTTAAAGAACAAAGTGTGATTTAAACATGCACACAAACATTCGCTCATACACAAAGAAGGAAGTTGCAGGAGATTGCTGTACACAGAAGGGAACTGCAGCAAAAGAAAAATAAGAATGTGGTTAATAATTGGTAGATATAGGGAACATTTTATATCCCTAAAAAAATTTTTTATGTGTTCAAAGAATCAGTGATAATCTATTCTGTCTAGATCAAACTCAAACTGCCTATTTAGAACTGATCCATGGAGCTGGCCTGGAAACAGTGAAGGACTGGTCCATGGTGCCTCTGCCGGAGAAAATGGAGTTTAGGAGGGCTTTGTGTGACCCTCCGGGCTCCATTTTTGGCTGTTATGGCCTCCTGCCATGGGTAACCTCCCCGAGCTCCATTTTCACTGGTAGAGGGCTGAAGGAGGCCATCATGGTCAAAAACAGAGCCACACCCAGCCTCCCCAGTCTCTGTTTTTGCTGGCAGAGGAGTGCAGGAGGCTGTCACAGTCAAATACGAAGCCCAAGTGGCTCAAGTGATGTTGACCTGGCCACACCTACCTTCCCCCCCCCAAGGTCAAACACAACCCTGATGGGGCCCTCAATGAAATCACGTTTGACACCCCTGATCTAGATTAAGCATTTGGATCCCATAACATGGTAGCTAGGGATTCCTAAAGACTGTAATTAAGTTTCCATTTTCCTAATTTCAATTCACATGGAAATTATCTATCATCTATCTATCTATCTATCTATCTATCTATCTATCTATCTATCTATCTATCTATCTATCTATCTATCTATCATCTATCTATCTATCTATCTATCTATCTATCATCTATCTATCTATCTATCATCATCTATCTATCTATCTATCTATCTATCTATCTATCTATCTATCTATCTATCTATCTTCTATCTACCTATCTGTCTCCTATCTCACCAAGACATCATCCCCTCCATCCATTTTACAAGTACCCATTTTGCATATTTTGTTTCATTGTAGGGAAATTAATCTCTTTGGAAACTTTATACCAAATATCCTTCAATAAACTGTATATAAGTCTCTATGTTCGCTGCAATGGATGCTAAAAGCATGTTCCTACAAACTTCAGAAAAAAAGATGGTTTGGCTATTGTTTGTGTGTGGCTTAGATGGAAGAAAAGGACTGGCTGATTATAGTATCCTCACACACTCTGGAAATATTTATGGAGAAGTAAGCCCCCATAAACCTTAACCAAATATGCATTGAATGCATTATCTGATGCCAGTGGCACTGTATCCTTTTAAGCCTTTTTACTTGAGCTCATGATTCAGATTATACCAGGTCATGGAGAAAAATCACTAGAGCAGAAGATATGAAAGGACATTCTGATTATCTTTGAAATACTGTAGCAACATATTCTTTCAATGTAAGAGATGATTCATAAAATTGTAATTTCATAGGTTTGTCAAATCTGGAAATACAAGTTAAAGAAGAATCCTCAAAAGATGGTTTGTCAACCTCTGCTTAAATACTTTCCAGGAGATAATCAACCCTCTCACTAATAGTTCCACTTATTTAAATTTTCTTTACATTTAGGAAGCAACATTCAATCAGAATCTGCCTTCTTGTAACTTAAGTCTACTGTTTCCTGTTATTCGATCTAGGTCTAGGAAGATAACAAACAGCTCTTGATATTCTTTTGTGCGATACTCTCCCTTCTTTTTCAAGTACTTGAAAAGGGCTTTCATATCCCCTGCTCCAGTTTTCTCAAGGCTAAATATGTCAAGTTCCTAAGTCTTTTTTTAAGGCTTAGTTTTCAGTCCCCTGATCAATTGTTTTGCTCTTGTCTGCATCTGTTCCAATTTGTTGTAGATTTTCCTACCATCGGGTCCCAGAATTGGATAAAGTACTCAATGTTGGTTCTGATTTATATAGACTGTAGTTGAATCTTTATTTCCATTCATTTACAAATTACATTAATGCAGCCTAAATTTGATTTTGATTTTGTAGCAGCTATGATGGCTTATTTTCTTCCATTCCTTTGTTTCCGACTGGGTTTTTTTTCTCTGCCATCTCTTATTTCTTTGCTTTGTGTTCCTTTAAAAAATGCTAAAAAAACTACAAATGTATAAACTTCTCAAGACTCTGTGAGTTGGATAGTATATAAATTTAACACATGGATATTGGTGTTATTATTATTTTCAATTAATTATAAATCACACTTAATGAAAATGTTCAAAAATACCGGTCCTAGTGTTGATATGGAGTACATTAAAATCTATGGGATTTCTTTTAAGCAATAAGAAAATATTTATAGATGTCTTGTTATAGACAGAATTGGGTAAACCTTACCAATATTTTAGAATGCAAAGAAGTACTTGTTATTATTTCTATTATAGAAAGATGGATATGTGGCTTTAGCTAGACTTCCTTATTTCAGTTTTGGTTTGGTTTGAATGACAATCAGTCTGGATTGTTTCCTATAATTTATGAAAAAAAAAGGGTTGCCATCACTCACTGTTACTTTTCTATGTATCTTTGCTTAATATGGAGAAACATAAAATAGACTATATGTAAAAGTCTCCGTTCTAAAGTTCTGATTTCTTTCATTGGAATCTCATTTCGGATTCACCACTCATCTTGATCTCATGCCCAATTCCTCAAATGTACATGTTATTACAGAATTCAT
This sequence comes from Natrix helvetica, assembly GCF_964273705.1. Classification (NCBI taxonomy): domain Eukaryota; kingdom Metazoa; phylum Chordata; class Lepidosauria; order Squamata; family Natricidae; genus Natrix; species Natrix helvetica. The sequence goes on from NC_138550.1 coordinate 112,291,146, forward strand.
AACAGAATAACAGAGTTGGAAGGGACCTTGGAGGTCTTCTAGCCAACCCCCTGCTTAGGCAGGAAAACCTATACAACTTCAGACAATTGGTTATCCAACATCTTCTTAAAAACTACCAGTGTTGGAGCATTCAGAACTTCTGGAGGCAAGCTGTTCCACTGATTAATTGTTCTAAATGTCAGGAAATTTCTCCTCAGTTCTAAGTTGCTTCTCTCTTTGATTAGTTTCTACCCATTGCTTATTGTCCTACCATCCGGTGCTTTGGAGAATAGCTTGACTTCCCCTTTTTGGCAGCCCCTGAGATATTGGAATACCAATATCATGTCACCCTAGTCCTTCTTTTCATTAAACTAGGCATACCCAGTTCCTGCAACCATTCTTCATATCTTTTAGCCTCAAGTCCCCTAATCATCTTTGTTGCTCGTCTCTGCAATATTTCTTGAGTCTCAACATCTTTTTTACATCGTCGCGACCAAAACTGAATGCAGTATTCTAAGTGTGGCCTTACCAAGATATTAACACTTCACGTGATCTTGATTCTATCCCTCTGTTTATGCAGCCTAGAACTGTGTTGGCTTTTTTGGCAGCTGATACACACTGCTAGCTCATATTTAAATGGTTGTCCACTAGGACTCCAAGATCCCTCTCACAGTTACTACTATTGAGCAAGGTACCACCTATACCGTACCTGTGCATTTCGTTTTTCTTGCCTACTTTTTTCACCATTGTAATTCATTTTCTTAGATAGTGCCCAGTGTTCAAGTCTGTCAAGATTAAAAGCAATTTAGTACACAACTTCTATAGGAAACTGGTCTTTTGAGGGGAGGGAAGTACATCTTGCTTTGGTTTTTTTTCTTGTTTTTTTTTTCTTAAACATTTTATAGAAAATACATAAACAAGAAAGAAGAAAAATGAAAAAAGGAAGTATAAAGTACATTGCAAAAGGGTTGACATATATCATAGAAGTTAAAGTTTTTCACTAGTTTATTAATTGACTGAAAATGACTCAGTATATCACAGTATATCATTTAAAAATGACATATCACGGTGACTTCCGGTTCCGGCGGCCAACGGCGATGAGCAAACCTTGCTTGCCCCCTGCTTCTCCGGTGGACTTCCCACTCCTTGGGGGGCACAGGACGCCCCGTAGAGGCATCCTGCCGAAGGGGCGGCACCGCGGGGGATCCCTGGATCGGCGGTGGCTGGCGGGAGGTCCCCCACCTCGCTCCAGGCACCGGGGAGCATGATGGGGAGACGCTCCGGCGTCTTCGCTGTGATGCCGTGCGGAGATAAAGAAAGCTGAAGGAAGCGGCGGCGGTGCGGTGAGGCATAGACTTCCTCCATTCCCATTACTAACTTTAAAACCTGTCAGTTGTGTAAACTTTACTTTTCGGCTTGATTTGGAGAGGCGCAGCTGGAGGGAGGGGGATTTCCCCCCCCTCGGACAAGCGGCTGGAAACAAGCGTGCTCTCAGCCCCAAGGGAAGGAGGAGGGGGAGAGCCAAACCAAGGATGTCACACCCTTACTAAGTGGATTTCTGGACTTAAACTCATAATATAATGAAGATCTGGAAGCTTTGGAAACTTTGAACTTTTGAACTTTGAAAACTTTATTTGTTGCCTCTAAACCCGAAGCTGGCAGGGCAAGATGGCACACTTCCATTGTCTTTATGAAATCTGAAATCTGACTCCACCTTTAAAACTTCAGGCTTCCGGTCTTTGTCTCCGTGCTACTCAGACAAATCTATTGTGGATTGCTGTTTTTTGAACTCCCTGGAGTGGAAATTTGGCTCTATTGCCAGGGCCAGTGGAAACAAAAGCTCTCTTCTGTCTGAACCTTCTGTCTCTTGGACTCTCCTGGCTGTTCTACCCTCCTGACTGATCCTCCTCTATACTGACTGGACTCTTTACTTTATAAACAATGTCATCTAAAAGACCACCCACTGGAAAGCCAGGCTTTGCTGCCTCTGCCCCGGCATCTGCAACCTTCAGTCCTAGTACACAATCAACGATAACAGCCTTAAAGCAACCTAAATCTACGGAGCTGGAGTTTTATCAAATGTTTCAGCAAATTCTACAGGGACAAGAGGAAATAAAGAGACAACTGAAGGAGATGAAAGAAGAAATTAAAGAGAACCAGGATAAAATTAATAAGAACTCACAGAGACTGGATCTTCTGGAGGGCGGGGCGGCTGAGATGAGGGAGGGGATAGAGGGGGTGCAGAAGGGAAACAAAGAACTTGACACCCAACAAATGAAAATAGAGTTTGAGAGAATGTCTTTTTATCTTAGATTTCAAAATGTGATGGAGACAGATGATGAAAATATAAGGGACATCATGACAAACATTTTGGCTGAGTATATCCAGAAGGAGAAACAACAGATGGGGTGGGAAATAGACCTGGCTTATAGAGTGAACTCAGCTTATGCTAGAACACACAATGTTCCCAGGGAGGTACACATTAAATTTCTTAGGAAAACCACAAGAGATGAAATTCTGAATGCACAAAGGGGGCAAGCCTTGATATACAAAGATAAGGAGATAACCATTCTGAAACAGATCCCCAAGAAAGTAAGGGAAAAAAGAAAACATTATTCGCAATTGGCGAATAAATTATACCAGAAGGGTGTGTGTTTTAGATGGTTGATGCCTGAAGGTATGTTAATATTCTGGGAGGAGACAAGAGTTAGAATTAATACACCCATAGAGGCGCAGGCCTTTATGGAGAAAAACAAACTACTCCTAGAAAAACCAGAAGACTCCTCAACAGACATACAAGACATGGGAGGGGCCAGAGCTCTGCCAGCGGGGGGAGATGGGGCGACATCAAGAAAGCTCAGATCACATAAATGAGTAAGAAAATTCACCTGATATAAACTGATCGAAATTACCAATTGAATTTACCACACTGACTATATGTTACTACTTAATATTGAATTTTATGCAAATGTATACTATGAGTTTGGAGGGGGGGTGCACCTACCGCATTTCGCAGCTGCCAAAATTTGTAACCTCTCCCTTACCTTTTCCCTATGTAAAACATCAAAACATCAAAAAACCAATAAAACTTTGTTTTTTAAAAAAATGACATATCACCATGATGCACTAAATATACGATAGTAAGCATAGTATAAATCATAAAATCAATTATCCACACTACTAAAAATCTGTTCTCATATAAAAGATCCTATAGAGATGAAATAATAAGACTTTGATATTCATGTAGAAACTCAGATTTTGGGCATCTATATACAGTATATACATACCAAAAGTTTTTTTTAGGATTGTTACTATATATCTGAATTGGGTTAATAATCACAAATTAACATGGCAGCATGGTAATTCTGATTTGTTAGTTTGTCTAAGAACAAATTAAATTTGTATCCAAGTTTGATCTACTTTACAACACAGCAGTTGAGTAACTGAATAATGGTTACACGGTGTGTATTACAGAGTTGTACTGTCTAATGCCTGACTTCAGGGAATGCTCAACTGTTGAATTTTTAGAGCAACTCAAATCCATCTGAAATTGCCTGACAAGTCTGCTCAGGACACACATTTTCCTGAATTCAAAGGAACGTCAAAAAGATTGAATTGCAATTTATCAAATGGCTACTTCTAACAAAGTAAATAAAATGTTGCCTAAGGGATCGTTCAGATAAGGGATCAACATATATATTAGATTTCAGAGCTCATGGAACAATTATAGCAAATAGGCATTTCAAAGCATACAAGAAAGCAGGCATTGGGAAATGGAATTTATGTGACTGAACTATAGTAATCTGCAATGGGAAATAATTTATCTGTTAAACAGTAAAACTTTTCTTGCATGGATGTTTCCGTAGGATGCAAGGAGATCATTTAAAATAAAGTAGGAACGGTGCTATTGCAAAGTCAGTGCAGCCATTGTTATATAAAGTAGTACATACTGAGTTATAAGCTCTGTTAGGTATACATAGTGCAATTCTTCTGTATTTTAAACAATAAAGCCTGAAGAGTTATCAAAATTGTATCGACATCATCTGGTAGCTGAATATAGCATTGCTATCTCAAACCTACTGTTGAATGTATATAACCGTGATGGTGAACGTATGGCACATGTGCTAGAGGTGTCACACAGCACCCTCTCCATGGGCACGCAAGCCATTGCCCCAGCTCAGCTCCACCACACATGTGCACACACCTCCCACTGGCCAGCTGGTCTTCAGGTCTCTGCTGCGCATGTACGGGGGGAGGGGCAGGGTGCATGCAGGGGGCACACACACACATGCATGAGGGTGCACATGGGAGGAATGCACACGTGTGGAGCAAGGCATGCATGTGTGTGGGGAAAATGGGGATGGGGCACATGTGAGGGGCTGTGTGCGCATTTCCCTTTGGGGTTTCGGCTGCACGGGGCATTCACACACACATGCACACTTTGTGCACTCAGTTCGGAAAAGGTTAGCCATTACTGGTATATAGTATTTAAATCACACACAGCGAGAAAGCAAATGAGAGTTTTACTTCCTTTTAATGTCCTTCTAATATCCACTGGTATGGACATCCTTGTTATCTGTTCAGAAAATTTTGCTAAACACAAGGATCTGTAACAGCTCTATGCCAAGAAACTGCAGAGTGATTATAGAAATCCATCCTACATGCACAGTTAGGCAGTAGGTACAATACAGTTGGAAGGGACCTTGGAGGTACACAAACCATGCCGTTCGCTGAATTACCACCACAAAAAAAAAATGATTGCAAAATCATGCTGACCTGCTTAAGACTGTGAAGACTTAAGATTGTAATTGCTGGGTTCAATGAAATCGTAACTTAAAGACTACTGTACGCATACGCAGGCAAATGGTTGAATAAAAATACCAACATGACTATCAGGTATCAGTATTCCTTATCCAGAACCACTTAAGTGTGAAGAGAAATCTGTACAATTCTTTAGATGCTTATTCTCCCTTTTTCCAGCTAACATTTTTTTCCCTTAATGATGCTATATATTTTTTCTCCTTTGCATTTCCTTTTATTTCTATGAAGACAACACTTAGGACAAATCGGATAATTTGAATATCCAGCCAATACAATGTGGCAAGATTGACCTATTTCAAGTTCTTTCAATTAAACCTGGAGAAACCTAGAACATACCTTCTATGTAGCAGCATCTGCCATCTGGAATAAGGTTCCCCCCCCCCCAAGATCCAGCTAGGTCCCACCCTGCTGGTGTTTTGAAGGGCCTGAAGACCTAGCTATTCATTAGGCTTTTGGTGAGGACAATTGACATCACTTTTTTCACTTTTTCTTTCTTCCATTGGGAGTCAGGCAGCATATAAATTTAATAAAGATTAAGAATAAAAGTAAAAGAATAAGAATCAGACAGTTCCTGACAACAATCCAGTGAGAAGTTAACCTAGATAATTTAGACAGTACTGATAACTCAGCCATTAGGGATGAATATTAGAGTTTTCCCACAATACAATTCACGTTTATTTTAAACACAATTAATTTAAATAAATTAATAAATTAATTTAAATAAATTATACATTACTTCCGGAAGATCAGCTGCAAAGGCTTCAGCCTATAGAATAGTGTTAGGATATATGCAATCCTAAATTATTATTTTTTAAATATTGAAAGCTTTCTTTCAAAAAAAATGTGGGTTGATCTATAGCCAACCATTGAGCAGTAATTTCTAAAGTCAACAATTCCTTAAAATGCATTAATTAAAAATCATAAAGTCTGTGCAATTTATAATGAAAAAAATACAAATTCTAGAGATTTTATATGCATGGCTATTGGAAGGGGAAGATTGGGATGTTATTGGGTTTCTTGAGATGCAAAATGAGCATCCCTCCACCTGATTTTCAAAAATATAATCACAGTTCCATGTTAGAACAGTGATATTAAGAATATTAAACTTAGCCATCTGGATATTAGTGCACTATCTTGTTTACCTTTGGATTTCTATTATATCAAAACTGAGGTGTTAAAAATTAGCATGAAAACAATAAAAATTGTCATTTACAAAGTATGCTCATTTACATATTTAATAGCACATTACTTATATATCAACTGAAGGCATATATGTGAGATATGATCAATGTTCCCTCTAATTCTTTTTCAGTGTGTGCGGAAAAATATAGTGTTTGAGCGGCACATTTTCATGCCTGAGCACCTGATTTTTTTTTAGCCATAATTGCCATCAGAGCAGATGTTGGGGAGGGTGGGGCAAGGAGGAAAAGGATCCCCTCCCTCTCCCTCAGATCCCCAGGAAGGAAGGAAGGAAGGGAAGGGAAGGGAGGGGGAGGGAAAGGAAAGGAAATGGGAAAGAAGAAAAGGAAAGGAAAAAGGAAAGGAAATGGAAAAGAAGGAAAGGAAAAGAGAAAGGAAAGGAAAAAGGAAATGAAATGGAAAAGGAGGAAAGGAAATGGGAAAGAAGAAAGAAAGGATGAAGAAGGGAGGGAAAGGGAAGGGAAAAGAAAAAAGGGAAAAGGAAATAAGGAAAGGGAAAGGAATGGAAAAGACAAAGGAAAGGAAATGGAAAAGAAGGAAAGGAAAAAGGAAAGGAAATGGGAAAGTAGAAAGGAAAGGATTAAGAAGGGAGGGAAAGGGAAGGGAAAAGAAGAAGGGAGGGAAAAGAGAAACAAAAGGAAAAGAGAAAGGAAAGGAGAAAGGAAAGGAAATGGCAAAGAAGGAAAAGGAAAGGAAAGGAAAAAGGAAAGGAAATGGGAAAGAAGAAAGGAAAGGAAAAGAGAAAGGAAAAAGGAAAGGAAATGGCAAAGAAGGAAAGGAAAAAGGAAAGGAAAGGAAAGTAAAGGAAAAGAGAAAGGAAAAAGGAAAGGAAAGGAGAAAGGAAAGGAAAAGAGAAAGGAAAGGAGAAAGGAAAAAAGAAAGGAAGAAAATGGAAAAGAAGGAAAGGAAAAAGGAAAGGAAATGGAAAAGAAGGAAAGGAAAAAGGAAAGGAAAGGAGAAATGAAAGGGAAAAAATGAAAAGGAAAGGAAGATAGAAGAAGGACAGAAAGGGAAAAGAAAGAGTGGAAAGGATTGGTACTGCTCAAAAGTCTAGTCTCAAGATCGCGTGGACCCCTTTGGCTCAGACAGTCCAATTCCATGCTGGTTCCCTCCCCAAAGCGAAGGGATCGCAGAAAGATTGCCCACTTCAGAACGGGGCTTCAGACGATGCAATGCCTTAGAAACCCTGGATATGCAGAGAAAAGCAGGCTACAACCAGCGAATCACGTTTTCCCAGGAACCAATGGAGCCCCATAGGACTAATGGGAATTCTCCATTCTGCAACGTCATCGGTCTCCGGGCAGAATCTTCCTTGATTTCACCAATCATGGAAGAGAGAGTTCGGTGCAGACAGAGAGAAGGGAGGGAGGGGGGCTATTTTCACTCACATTTTAAGATATTAAAAAACACTGCGCGCAGTTTGAAACTTCTGCGCGGCGTTTCCTTGTTATCTGCGTGGCCGCGCAGGCGCTCAGCTTAGAGGGAACATTGGATATGATATGTAATTTTCTGAACAAGGTGTTGAAGAAAAAATTGATCTCAAATCCACTGACAAGGTAGTATTTTTTTGGGGGGGGTTACAGAACTAAAGCAAGTTTAAAACACACACTAGAGAAATTAAAATCACATCTAAATGTAGACTTTTTGGGGGGAAAAGTTTTTTTTTATTTTTTTGGTCTCTTATAAACAATTACAATTATAGTTATGTTCGTATTTATGTTTACCACTTTTACACATTTATTTTTCCATATAAAAAATTAAAATATACATAAGGGATTGCTTTGTTTACCATCCCATACACCTATTTTGTATTATCACCACCCTACTTTCCCTCTCTTTTCTCCTTCCCTCCATTCTCTACTTTCTTCTTTCATCCCCTTTTTTCCCCTTACCTCTCCCCTACTCCTCTCTTCCTGTTCCCCTTCCTACTTTCTCTCCTTCTCTTTCTGTTCCTTCCAGCCTTCTTCTCCTTTCCACTTTCTTCCTTCCCTCTCCTTTCCTTTCTTCTCCTTTCCACTTCTCTTCCTTTCTTTTTCTGTTGTTGTGGTTATCTTTTTTCCTCTCTCAACTGGTGTATTTTCGGGATTGTATTCCCACAATCCCTATTATAACTTTATACTTGTCATTTCCTCTTCCCTTTCCTTCATTATCATATCCCATCTCTTTTTCATCTATATCTGATTCTTGAACATATACTTATATATTAATACTTTCTTTTTTATTTTCCCCCTCTTCCCCCTTTTTTCATTTAATGGTGTGTTGTTCGGTTTCTATATCTTTCTCTTACTTTCCTTTCTAAGTTTCTTTCTCTAACCAGTCATAGAACCTTCCCCATGTCTTGAAGTACACCGATTCCTCTTTATCTTTTATTCTCAATCTAGACTTGATACTAGATTAGGGGATTAGAATTGTGTATAAACAGTGGAGTACTAACCATTAAGCAGACTAAGCATGTGCTTAGGGCACCAGGCCCAAGGGGGCACCACAAAGTTGAGAAAGAAAGAAAAACCAATGAAGATTTGTACAGTATATACAAAGGAGGGGGGCACCAAGATTAGTCAGTGCTTAGGGAACCCGTGAGCCATAATCCACCACTGTGTATAAAATACAGTTATCCTGAGGAAAGTCAATAATGCATCACGATGCAGCGATTCTTAACAGTTGTATTTGAAAGGGATTTTGCCTAGGAAATATCTGTAGTTTTACAGATATTCTAGAAGGACCTTTGAGAAAGGGACACATTTTGCAAAATGTATTGGCCATAAATAAAATCTCCTTTACTGGCACTTCCCCCCCCCCTCTTTGGTTCACTTCAGGCCTTGCCTTTCTTCTGCTGTAAAACTTTTAAAAAAAACAAGTATGTCACCAGAATCAATGGCTACCACCATGCAGACCTATTAAGAAAAATTCCCATTTTTCTTTCCTTGAGGTACCAACTTTACTGGGTTTTTTTTTAATATAAAGAAAACAGGCCCAGCAATAAACAATTTCATCATTTTTCCTGTCACTTGGGACAGAAGGGTTTCACAACCTTTCAAACAGTCCAAATGTCTTGCTGTAAAAGGTTTCACACCAAATCTGAAATAGCTCAAATAACTATTACTCATTTAGCCTATTTACAATCTGTATAAAAAATACAGAAAAAGTGCCAACATTTTAACAGTGCTCCTGGGAAAGAAAGAAAGAAAGAAAGAAAGAAAGAAAGAAAGAAAGAAAGAAAGAAAGAAAGAAAGAAAAAGAGAAAAAAGAAAAGTTTCTATATCTGTTCAAACACATTGTTGGATGAAGACTAATGCTCAAATTTCTAGGTTCTATCATATCTCAAGACTTAAAATGGACACCTAACGTCAAAAATGTCATTTAAAAAACACAACAAAGAATGTTCTTTCTGTGCCAACTCAGAAAGCTCAAACTGCCTAAACAGCTGCTGATTCAGTTCTACAGAGGAATTATTGAGTCTGTCATCTGTACCTCCATAACTGTCTGGTTTGGCTCTGCAACCAAACAAGACAAACATAGACTTCAACGGATAATTAGAACTGCAGAAAAAAAACAATTGCTATCAATCTGCCTCCTTATTCTTCTCTTCCTTCCTAGTATCTATCTCTCCACACTTATAACTATAACTAAGTTGCTTGTACCTTTCAATTTATATTGTTTTTATTTGTTTCCTAGTACAATTTGATAGCTCATTATTAACCTTGACTATCACTAAGTGTTGTATCTTTTCATTCTTGATGAATGTATTTTATTTTCCTTATGTACATTGAGAGCATATGCACCTCAGGTCAAATTCCTTGTGTGTCCAATCACACTTGACCAATAAATAATTCTATTTTATTCTATTCTATTTTATTCTATTCTATTCTATTCTACTCTACTCTACTCTACTCTACTCTACTCTACTCTACTCCATCCCATCCCATCCCATCCCATCCCATCCCATCCTATCCTATCCTATGTTCAAATACAAGAATCTACAAGAATCTGAACTATTAACAGAAATTAGAGGGAGAGAGGAGTAAAAGGAATTAAAGTAGGCTGGATGTAGATCTCTTGTGAGCACAGAGGGACTCATGATTGATGATGCATTTGACCTCTCCCTTAAGCTCAGCCTGGTCATCTACTGATAATCAATTCAGAATTCAATAGAAAAAAATGAAATGCAGGTAGTCCTTGATTAACAACTACAATTGGGACAGAAACTTAAGTTGTTACGGTAGTGAGGTGGTTGTTAAATGAGTTGTGCCCAATTTTCCAACCTTTTTTGCTGTGGTTTTTAAGTGAATTATCACAATGATTAAGTGAATCACACAGTCACTGATTGAATTCATCTTTCCCCATTGACTTTGCTTGGGGAGGTTGAGGGGATAACTAGGAAGGTTGCAAATGGTGATCATGTGATCTCAGGCTGCTGCACTTGTCATAAATACATGCTGGTGACCAAGTGCCCAAATTCTGATCACATGACAATGGAGAAACTATGACAGTCAAAAGTCAACTATGACAAGGACCAATCATAAGTGCAAGGACTGGACATTTCTCAGCACTGTTTTAACTTTGAATGGTGGCTAAATGAATAGTTGTAAGTCAAAGATTCCCTGTAGAAAAAAAGTGTGGGAGCAAACCAGAAAAAAAAAAGATCCTGGAAAATTAGAAACTAGAAAACACAAAGATATAGTATGTCTCATTTGCAGTGGGCTGAATGTGAGTAGAGGAAAGGGTCTCTTCCTATCCTTTGGAAACAGTGGGTGGCTTGTACCCATGGTGGGACAACTTGGAAGCAGGTTAAATGCGCCCTTCTGAAATCCAAAAATAATAATGAGAGTGATTCTTTTTCCAATAAACATGATCAGAGCAGGGTATAAGAGTGAGGAGCCTTGGTGGTGCAGTGGTTAGAATGCAGTATTACAAGCAAACTCTGTCCACAGCCTGGAGTTTGATCTTGATGGAGCTCAAGGTTGACTCATCCTTCCATCCTTCTGATATCAGTAAAATGAGGACCAAGATAGTTTAGGGCAATATACAACCACCCAGAGAGTGCTGTAAAGTCATTGCTATTGCTATAATAAGGGCAGGCATCTCTCAACACATAAAGCAAAGTCAACAAGGAAGAAATGGCTCACTTCATCTTACTGGGGATAAGATGTTTAAAACCAGTGGTGGGATTCATTTTTTTTTACTACCGGTTCTGTGGGTATGGCTTGGTGGGTATAGCATGGCTTAGTGGGTGTAGCAGGGGAAGGATACTGTAAAATCTCCATCCCCTCCCCACTCCAGCAGAAGGTTACTACAAAATCCCCATTCCCTCCAGATCAGCTGGGACTCGGGAGGCAGAGAATAGATGGGGGTGGGGCCAGTCAGAGGTGGTATTCACCAGTTCTCTGAACAATTCAAAATTTCCACTAGTGGTTGTCCAGAACTGGTCAGAACTTGCTGAATACCACCTCTGCTTTAAATCCAACTTTCTGATGTGTACTTTAGTGCTACGGTAGGTTCCTTTTGGACATATTTCACATATTCATTCACTCAGGAAGATCACTGCTCTCATAGACATTCAAGCTGCATACAGAGATGAAATAATTGCAAAACCTGATAGTTCTGTATATAAAGGAAACCTGCTCTCCATCTTATATAACGATCTAAAGAACTAAATAACTTACATTTCTTTCTACATTTGTGAAAATGTTTTATTGCCAGGAGTCGTAACTGGGAGTTCTTTAGAAGTCTGGATTGTATATACTAATTTATATGAGCCAGTGTGCTGTAATGGTTACAGGATTTGATCACAAACCAGGAGATTCTGTGTTCAAGTCCTGTCTTAGCCACAAAGCTAGCTGGGTGACCTTGGGCCAATCATTCTCTCTTAACCTAGGAAGAAAGCAATGGCAAACCTCTTCTACAAAATCTTGTCAGAAACCTGCAGAGACTGCTTTAGTCCAAGCAGCCATTAAAAGGCTACACACACACTAATTTGAAAGCTCTACACACACACGCACATACACTCTGTTCAATTTCTCATTTGATTTATTTAGTAAATTGTCTCAAAGCTAGGAAAATGCATTTGTGTAAGATAATATGAGAATACATATAAGTCTAGTACTGATTATTATATAAGAAAACTCTTTTGTTCCTGTAACCTTTCTAAGCCTGTTATTTTCCATTTTTCCTCCCTTTTTATATATAAAACAATTGTTCAAAAAAAAGAACATATGGCCATCAAGCATAAGAGCAAGTAATATATTCTTTCTCTTTGGAGTGAGGCACATTTTCTTTTCAAGAAACAAATGGCAAAGAAATCAAGATGTGGGTCATATAATTCCCTCCAGGGTTTATATGTATGTATGTATGAATCTAACTACTTTACCTCCAGGAACTCAAGACAGGATAAATAGGGATTTCTCTGATTTCATCCCTACAACAATAACCTTAAGTGGCATATTCAGCTGAAAGAAAGTTCCAATAACTGAGAGTATTCTTTTTTTTTAAAGAAATTATTTATACATTTTTCTTTAACATATATGAGTGCTTCGTAAACTGTACTGTCTGAATCAATTTCGTTATACATAATGATAGTTATAACGATATTATTTATTTATACATAGTGGTATTCTTCCAACTTCTAATTTCTACATTTATTATCTAAAAATTGATAAAACAAATCCCATGTTGAAAAATATTCTGTATCTTCTTTATCCTTTATCTTTAATGTTAACTTATTCATTTCTTCACAGTCTAATATTTTTAAAACTACATTTTCATCTGTAGGAGTTTCCTCATTTTTCTAGTGTTGTGCAAATGCTGAGAGTATTCTTGAAATAGCACCTACCATTCCTACTCTGATATAATGTACTAGCTCTTATATCACCATCTAATGTTTAGAATGATCAGTGTGGCTCTTTCCTCTTTCTTCCTACCACAATTTATCAAAACAGATCAATAGTATTAAGTCCTTTTTTGTTGTTGCTCTTTCAGTTGCAAGGGCATTAGAGCTGAGGAGGAACAACAAAGTTCTTTAAGAGGCTGAGTAAGATCATCGCTGAGGTGAGATTCATTGTTAATTAATGCTTCCCAAACTCCATGTTGTGGCCTAGCCATGCACTGTACGAAATCTGGATTCCCAATCTTACTTCTCTTGGGCTCTCTTTCCTTATTTTTTTTTAAAATGTAATCTTCCTTTCAGTGGTTAGCATAAATGAAGGCCTTATTAGCTTTCAGCAGATTCTATTGTAAGCGTATGGTATTCATGTGGAGAAAAGTGCCATATGAACTGCAGGTTCTGTACATCACTTAATACTGGACAGAGATTTCCTGCAGTCTCTTGTAGCTAGTGGGCTGGCTTCAACAGACATCTCTGTGTGAGTGTCTGTGTGCATAGGGTTATAACTCTCCATAATATGCACTATTATGCAGTATGTCAATCGATCAACCAACCTGAACTGACCCGACAATAGCTACATTCTCTCCCTTCTCCCAAGCAAAAGTTATTGAAAACCAGCATCGATGGTCTCTTGTAAAGGATATTATTGCTGAAACTTTTATAAATGATTTACATAAATATTGCCCTTGGAGAAATCATACTTTAAAGAACATGCAGGGACTGGTAAAGGAGATGGATTTTTTCCCCCTTAGTCATTCCACTCTGTTATCAGCTAATCAAATAATGTCATATTTTTACCATAACCTATTTGTCCTCTAATTTATGGCAGATTAAAATGAAATGAATTTCATGAAGGGAGTGTTTTATTTCACTGCGGGAACAACTCCAAATTCAGCTCTAAATACAGGTCAAATTACTGATTTTAACCTTTGAAACTCTACATAATGGAAACCTAAATTATCAAATTACATTCTTATATAAACCTCTGTGTATTGTATACTTGTGTACAGTACAATGGGTTTTTTTTTTGTTCTGAATGCAAGGCTTGTGGAGATGAGACAAAGTCTGAACTAAATATTTATATTTAGATGTTTTGATGGAAAAAATATTTCATAAAGTGCGATTGTGTGTATCAAGTTCTGTGGAGTCCTTAGTGCTCTCTGAACATAGTTTTCTTGCAGACATTACCAAACTGCTAACCTATTATGATGTTACCTATTTTGGTTAATGAAATGTCTGCAAGAAAATATCCATGTTCAAAGAGCACCAAGGACTCCATAGTTCAATCCTGAGATACAAATAGTCTCTTCTTTCGGTACATCAAGTTCGATTAAATAGGAATCAATAAAAATTAAATCCTTCATTAGTATTTTGAGTCAATATGTGAGTTGCAAATATGTGAACAATGTGACTATCAAGTTACTATTGACTGTAGCCCTCAGGGGACTGATGGTAATAGTATCTATTGATTGTCTGATGAGAATTGGGTATGATTAAAATCAGAATAAACTGGCAGATGTGAGATTAACTATATCTGTGATAGCAAAGGCTTGTGGAGATGAGACAAAGTCTGAACTAAATATTTATAGATATATGGCAGGCATGCTGGAAGTGGCATGCAGAGCCATCTCTCTGGGCATGCACCGTTGCTCTTCCAGGTTCCAGGGCACTGACCGGCTGTTTTTTACATGCACAGAAACTGGAAGACCAGGTGTCAGTACTCATGCGCACATCAGAAACTGGGAGATCATCTTCTCAGTGCCCACATACTACTGGGCGGCTGCTCTTCCAGTTTCCAGAGCACACATGTGTACTGGCCAGCTGGTCTTCGTGCATGCATGTATGCCAGAAACCGGAACACCAGGTGGCCAGTGCACATGCTCTTCCAGTTTCTGGCACATGCACACTCCTGTTTCAGCACTCAGTGCCAAAAAGGTTCACCAACACTGAACTATATGTACCATTTAGCTGTTTTTCGATAAAGCTAACATATTTTGGCACATTTTGTTTTGTTTATTTTCAAAATAATCATTGGCTAGTGTGTCAGTGTAATGTACCATTTTCAGCATGTCATGTGAGATACATCTTTTTTTCTTGGACCAACCAAAGGAAGAAGGAAAATATTTGCTAAACCCTGATATTAAATCCATATGTTCTCTCTTTCAGTCCAGCAGGACTTTTACCAAAGAATTACGATGATTTATGTGCAGTGCTTTTCGGATAAGAACTGCTGTTCACTGGAGACTGAGCTTAGATCAAAAAAACTCATTTAATTTAGGACCATTAGTTTTCCCTTGAATAAGATTGATGTAGACCAATGTCCACTAAATATGAACTGAGGACACACTGTGGATGGAATGCAAATGCGAAAATTATAGACTGAAAAAACGAAGTCCAAGAATGTAGTTGGACATTTTATTTAGACTACGTGTTCCATATTCAATGGGGGAAGATCACACAGTCTTCAGCTGCAGGACCCCAAAGGCAAAGAAAAGAAGCTTCCAAAATGTAAAAAGTATATGATACGATACTCCAATTGCATATCCAGAATACATGGCAATGCTATGGAACAACTGTGTTCTGCTTACTATACTAACAGCATGCTTTGTAACAGTTGATTTCATTTAGATGAATTTATTTCTCCAGGGAATCTTCGTCAGGATACAGAGACCATATTGACCTGTATTTGGATTGGATGTCTCTTCATGGGGAAAAACATCAAAAATATTTTTTTTTGATAAAGATGCTCCTTGCTAAATCCACTGAACTACCTAGGGACATAAACCTGTGGCTTTATAGATCCATGTTTAAATCTAATTAGCTCAGTTTCTCTGAAATGTACTCCTTTTTACAACTTTAAGGGCAAGCAAGGCAAAATTTGCAAAATGCCCTTGATATTAGTCAGCCAATGGCTGCTAAATAGCTGCAAAAGGTTTCCACACTTCTCTCTCTCTCTCTCTCTCTCTCTCTCTCTCTCTCTCTCTCTCTCTCTCTCTCTCTCTCTCTCTCTCTCTCTCTCTCTCTCTCTCTCTCCTTGTTCAGGAAATTATTATGGCTGGTGCCGCCCACCTTCAACAAAGGAAGGTTTTGTTATGGGGAAAATGCTTATCAAGGGCAAAACCAAAGCATTTGAACTAGAAGCAATCTCCTACCTTTTCTTGCATGCCATTTTCCAAGGATGGAGTGTGGGGTGATCTCTGGTTGAGAAAAGGATTTCTAGGAATTGATTGCTAAACTGAAGCAAAGTTACTATTAATTATGGGTCCTTGTGGTCAGTCTTCAAGATAGATAAGTAATTTGTGTGCAGGTTATTTAATAACCAACCTGTAATTCTGAGCCAAGGTGAGATCCCTCTGTAGACCTGCTAAAAGGAGAAGAGAAGAGTTTGAAGTTCAAGTTAAAAAGTGTCTGCTGTTGAAATTGCTGGCTAAAATAAAACTGTAATCACCTTATCTAACTCTCTAAGAGAAAGGGTCAAAGAGTTAACAATTAGGGTATGGGTATGTAATTTACTTCCTGTAGATGTATAGATGACATCAATATCTAGAAGCAATTAAAATGTGTAACTAAATTATGTGTTGCCTCTCTTATGTGGACATTTACTTCCAATTATCTATAATGATGTTGGCTTATGCACATTACATTTTTTCAGACTACAGTTGGTTTTGATTGCATTTGATTAAACATATTGTTCATAACATTTACTATTGATATACAATTTTATTTTCATCATGTAATTACAGAGAAACAGATAATGAGTATATCTGGCCTAGACACCTGCAAAATCCTCTTTCCATCTATGCCTGTGCCGTTAAATTACAGATAAGCTAAATGCCTACCTACAGTTGTTCTGTTACTTATACTAATGACTGTTCCATGCACAGACTATGGCACTTGAATACATGCTTCCATTGTCTTTAGGGGTCTGTGGATAACAATTCAAAAAAAAAAAAACAAAAGACAGATTTAATTGTAGCAGACCTCTTCTACATGTTTTAATCTAAACCTACAAAACCTACATTCTCCTTCAGTTAAGAGTGATATCTAGTCACTTAGTCTTTGTATTACTACATTTTTAATAAATGCACATTTAGTTGCTTATATTAAAGAATAATTCTTTATTATTAAAATCAGGATTAGTTTAATGAAGTATGTACTAATATGCAGCAGATTGTCCCAGCACAACTTCTGCTTTGGGGAATTTCTACCTGAAAATTAATAATATGTATTTTGCCATTCCCAACCAATGATCCTGATCCAGAACTAGAAGTTCATTCATATCTTCCAATCCACTTAATCTATGCCCCTATATATGTAGGAGATGGCCAGATTGAGTTCCAGGGAGGAATCAAACACACAATCAGTCATAAATCCCTTCGTGCCTACAAGAGATTTACTGTAACTCCAGCCTACCATAAATTCCTTATTTACTGCCAGATTGCTTTGAGTATTAGTAGTTCAGATTCTTGTAGAGACCTTAAGCTTACAATAAATCTTTATACCCATTTGAACAGCCTGGATCGCTTGATTTCGTTGCCCTTTGATAATATACCTGGTATAACTACATTAACTACATTAACTAGGAACATCTAAACATCTCACATTATTCCTTTGGCATGAGTATTCTACTATTTGTATGATGTTTGATATAAATATCAACCAAGTCAAGAATAAGCTTAACACTGAAATGAACTGGGAGGGGAGGGATATCCAGATTTAAGTTTGAACTGATCATTCACTATTTTAAATGAAAACAGAATCTGTGTGTTGAATACCGAAGAGCCTGGCCAGCAGAGGGCGTTTGAAGGAAGCCCTCTGATTGGCCAAGGCGCGCGCTCCAGCCGGCGGGAGAATTCAAGGGTTCCTATTGGTTTACCAGCTGACAGCTGTAAGTATAAATAGCTGTCAGCCGGCTCGCGTTTTGTTCGTTCCTGTCAGCCTGTTCTGTTAATAAACCTGTTGAACTGACAGCTGCCTCAGTCTCCTCACTACAGATCTAACACTGGCGACGAGGACGGGCGACACGGAACCTTTCGTAGTGCCGCCAATGGCTACCAACGCCGCCTTTTCGCCTTTCAGGCCAGAGGCTGAGGCTTGGGAAGCGTTTCTCGAAAGATTCGACTGCTTCCTCATAGCCCATGACCTCGTCAGCCTCTCTCAGGAGAGGAAACGCGGCATCTTCCTTAACTATTGCGGCGCGGAGATGTTCGCCACTGCTAGGGCTCTTGCTGCCCCAGAACCAGTAAACTCGCTGCCGTGGGACGACCTGATGACTCGCCTCAAACATCACTACGAGCCCGCGCCATCCCGTTTCGCCCGGCGACAGTACTTTCGTCGGTGCATCCAGAAAGAGGGCCAAACCATTGTCCAGTACGTCGCTGCTCTCCGAGCTGAGGCGAGCCTGTGCGAGTTCAGCGACCTAGAAGAGGCGCTGCTGGAGCAGTTCATTTATGGGCTCCGCGACGTAAAACTGCATCGCCGCATTCTCGCACGACCAGAATTGACTTTAAAAATTGCGGTTGATGATGCCAGAGCCTATGAAATGGCTGACCAATCCACCCCGGATTTCAGCCACCTCAGCCAGCACCCTCACGCTGCTTATGTGCCGCCTTCTCCCTACGCGGCTTCCTCCGCCTCCTACGCGCATTCTACAGCCTCTGCTTTCCGTACAGAAGTCGATCAGACCGTCGACCACCTCCAGTCACTCTCCACCAGAGACGGACGTCAATGTCTGAGTTGTGGCGGCCGCCACCAACGCTCTCAATGCCGGTTCCGTCAAGCCCTTTGCCACAATTGCGGCCGAAAGGGCCACCTGGCCGCCGTGTGCCGTTCCGCGCCTCCTGACAGACGACCCGCGCAACAACCTCCTCTCCCTCCCCGTAATCCAGCCCATTTACCTGGCCGTCGCCAAAATTCCCTCACCGTTGGCGACCCGGCCACGGCTTTTCCTGAATGGCTGGTGGACTCGGCCTCTTCCTCTGCGGAGGGCCGAGGTAAGCTGCATCTCCCAATAACTTTAGAGGGAGTGCCAACCTCCATGGAGGTGGACACGGGATCGGCTAGATCCATCATGTCATGGGACACATTTCACACTTTGCTGCCTAAAATCCGGCGCTCTAGCCTATTGCCCCCAGACTGTCGCCTCCGTGACTATCAAGGGAACCCCATTGACTTGCTTGGCTGTGGCAATTTTAACGTTACCTATGGTTCCCGCCACGCCAGGCTGCCGCTTCTCATCGTAAAAAACCCTCTGTCCTCTTTGCTAGGCCTAGATTGGTTTAGGGCACTAGGGCTCTCAATAGCGGGGGTGCATTCCCTACTTCCCTCTCCTCTGCCCTCTTCTACTTCTCTCTCTTCTCTCCTAACTGAGTTCGCTGACGTCTTCAGCCCCTCCCTGGGTTGCTATACAGGTTCCCCCATTTCCCTAAACCTCGACCCTTCCATAGCCCCCATCCGTTTGAAGGCTCGCCGCCTGCCGCTGGCTCTTAAAGCCAAGGTAGACGCGGAGCTAGATAAGCTTCTCCGCCAAGGCATACTGGAACCCATGGACTTCTCCCCATGGGAAACGCCAATAGTGGTGCCCCTTAAGTCCGACGGATCCGTGAGGATCTGCACGGACTTTAAATCTACATTAAATAAAGCCCTGCAAGCGCACCCCTATCCTGTGCCCGTGGTGCAGCATGTCCTGCACTCCCTAGGCAATGGGCGCATTTTCGCCAAGCTAGACCTCGCGCAGGCGTATCAACAGCTGCCCGTGGACGAGCCCACCGCGCTTGCGCAGACGATAGTTACCCACCGCGGGGCATTCAAATGCCACAGGCTGCAATTCGGAGTCAGTGTGGCCCTGGGAATTTTTCAAGGATTAATGGAGCGCCTGCTCCATGCCATTCCCGGGGTCACCCCGTACTTCGACGACGTCTTGATCGCAGCCCCCGACGCTGCGGGGCTCGTTCAGACGCTGCGTGTTGTCCTACAGCGCTTCCGCGCTGCGGGACTCCACTTGAAGGCCGAAAAATGCCAACTGGGGGTTTCTGCCGTTACCTTCCTCGGTTACCGCATCGATGCCGCGGGCATCCACCCCGACCCAGCTAAAGTTGACGCCATCCTAGCTGCCCCCCCCACCCCAATCTAAAGCGGAGCTACAAGCCTTCCTGGGCCTTCTAAATTTTTATGCCTCTTTCATTCCCCACAAAGCTTCCCTGGCCGAGCCCCTTCACCGCCTTTTGGACTCCAAGGCCCCTTGGAGCTGGAGCAGCCGCGAGACGCAGGCGCTCGCGGCTGTCAAGCACTTCCTCACTTCTCCTCCAGTCCTCGCCCAGTACGACGAGTCCCTTCCACTAACCTTAGTTTGTGATGCCTCTCCCTTTGGGGTGGGCGCCGTCCTTAGCCATTCCTTCCCTGATGGCTCAGAACGTCCCATAGCATTTTACTCCCTCACCTTATCAAGGCCTGAGCGCAATTACAGCCAGCTTGATAAGGAGGTGCTGGCTGCCGTTGCGGGGGTAAAGTGCTTCCACCATTACCTATATGGACGTCCTTTCTCTCTTATTACAGACCACAAGCCGCTTCTAGGCATCATTGCCGGCGATCGCCCCACCCCTCCCATCCTGTCCCCTCGCATGTTGCGATGGGTTGAATTCCTTTCTGCCTATTCCTACACCCTTGCCTCTCGCCCCGGCGGCCATATAGCCCACGCAGACGCTTTGAGCCGCTGCCCCTTGCCAGTTCCCATTCTCGACCCGGCTCCTACTGTTAAGGTCTGCCTCATTGATGACCTGTCTCTCCCTATGTCCGTCTCGGACATAGCTGCGGCGTCTGCGACCGACACTGTAGTCCTCCGTGCTATGGCCGCCGTAACTCGTGGATGGACAGCTTACTCTAAGGATCCCCTCCTTCTGCCTTTTTTCCGCCGCCGCTGCGAACTTTCAGTATTGCAGGATTGCCTCCTCTGGGGCTCCCGCGTCGTTATTCCCTCTTCCCTGCGTGCCTCTGTACTGTCTCGCCTCCATGACGGCCACCCAGGCATCGTCCGAATGAAGGCCCTGGGCCGCGGATATGTCTGGTGGCCGTCTATGGATGCTGACATTGCCTCCTATGTGCAAGGTTGCTCCGCCTGCCAGCGGGTGCAGGCTGCCCCCCCCACCGCTCCTCCCCGCGAATGGGAGCAACCTATGGGCCCTTGGAGTCGATTGCACATCGATTTCATGGGTCCCCTCGATGGCCACTCCTTCCTGGTCGTGGTGGATGCGTGGTCAAAATGGGTTGAGCTCTTCCCCATGACCACCACCACCTCCGCCGCCACAATCCGCGTTCTCAACTCCCTTTTCACAACACATGGGCTGCCCAATGTTATCATTTCCGATAATGGGCCCCAATTCACCTCGTCTGAATTCCTTTCGTTCCTCACCTCCCTGGGCATCCGCCATGCCCCAATTTCACCGTACCACCCGGCCAGCAATGGCCTGGCGGAACGTGCCGTACGCTCTGCAAAGGATGCCTTTGCCCGTATGGCAGCCCTTCCCTGGCCCGAACGCATCCACACCTACCTCCGTACCCAACACACCACCCCTTGTTCCTCCACGGGAAAAGCTCCCTCTGAGCTGTTAATGGGTCGCCGCCTCAGGTCTACTTTGGACCGCCTGCATCCCCTCTGCTCTTCCCCTCCTTTTCACCCCTCCACCCCCCCGAGGTCCTTTCTAGTGGGGGAGGAAGTTTTTGCCCGTAATTTTGCAGGGGAGCCAAAATGGGTACCCGGAAAGATCTCAGATGTAACAGGACCCTGCTCTTACAGGGTCCTCCTCTACGATGGGAGATCTTGGAGGCGCCATGTAGACCTGTTGCGGCGACAACCGGCAGAGGTTCCAGCAATTGCAGCCAGTGGACAGAAACAGCCAGGCCCTATCAACGCCGCCTGCCGGCCCAACCAAACACAAAATCCTAGCTCCGAGTCGGCGCAGATTGTTCCCGGTGCGTTTGGTTCCTTACCTGTTCTGTTGCATCCACCTCCAAGGGTTGGGCCTGTTGCGGCCGCTCCTCCGGCGCCTCGTCACAAGGGCGGAGCCGACACTCCTTCTGCCTCGGACACCATACCAACTATGCCGAGGCGTTCCCAACGCGTGCGCAGACGGCCGAGTTACTTGGACGATTACGCATGCGCAATCCGGGGGAAAGGGGTGTTGAATACCGAAGAGCCTGGCCAGCAGAGGGCGTTTGAAGGAAGCCCTCTGATTGGCCAAGGTGCGCGCTCCAGCCGGCGGGAGAATTCAAGGGTTCCTATTGGTTTACCGGCTGACAGCTGTAAGTATAAATAGCTGTCAGCCGGCTCGCGTTTTGTTCATTCCTGTCAGCCTGTTCTGTTAATAAACCTGTTGAACTGACAGCTGCCTCAGTCTCCTCACTACAGATCTAACACTGTGAAAGAAAGAAAAAATGCCCAGTCACAAACCTTTCCTTGATAAAATTTGTAGGCCATCATGTCGCTCACCCGTCTACTGCTATATTGTGGCATCTGAAACATTAGAATTAATTATGGAATATTCCTCGGAAAGAAAAGAAAGAATGATATAAAAATATCCTGGGAGAATAAAATAAGGGAAAATAAAAGTATATAATTTGTCTTGAATTCTTTGGAAGTGAGGTCAAATACCAATATACAATTATACCAATAACAAAATACTAAAATACAATTATGTAAAGAAATAATAAATAGTATCACTATAAGTATTGATAAACTTAGGCCCAAGAATTCAAAGTACTCTTTGAGGAATATTGCCCTAAAGTTTCTTTTATATTCTTCTCTACATAGCATTTTTGAAATCAATATGAGTAATATATCACTACTCTAACTTTTTGCTAATTTAGAAAAATGCAAATTGATGATAGCTCTTTGATTTTTCCTTCTGCTTTCAAAATCTTCTCTAATGCCTATGAAGTATTCAGGCCTATGATGTATTCAGAGATAAAGAAACTACATTTGAGTAATTTATGTGTTCGTCACATCCAGTTATGTTAAATGTTCAAAGGCATTACTTACTTTTACCCAAAA
The DNA here is from genome assembly GCF_964273705.1 of Natrix helvetica. Lineage (NCBI taxonomy): Eukaryota > Metazoa > Chordata > Lepidosauria > Squamata > Natricidae > Natrix > Natrix helvetica. The sequence goes on from NC_138550.1 coordinate 112,314,071, forward strand.
AATATTTCACCTCTCAAAAGTAATATTCAATCAACATTTAACTCACAGAATGGCAGCTAATGTGATGGCAAGATTGCTTCATACTGATTTATAGTAGAAAGATAAAGTAAGGCATCAAGATCTGTCCCATGCAGTATAAATATTTTATATTTCACTGCTCTTGTTTTCATATATTACTTTTCACAAAATAGGAATGAAACATTCTTAGAAAAGATCTGAAATTGTGTGATTTCCCTTCTATAATAAGGTTTTTATTAGCCCAGAAGCTTCATGTAAATATAAACAAGAGAGGAAAACATACCAAGCCCTATAGCATCCCACAGAGGAAGGAGCCCAGGCTGGACTTCTGCCCCCTCTCAAAATAATTGAAAATGACGATGGAGGACATGAAAAACCAGCAGAAAAATGGGCTGGCTATCCTCAATTCCAGGAGCCATTTCATGAGTATATCATTATCAATTATATGAGACATCAAGAAGAACAAGGATGGACAAACCATTGTTATCCCACTGCCAACAAAAGTCATCCAAGAATATGATCAATGTCATCTCAGTCCCATACCCAGGCTGAATTATGATTGGAAGGCATCCACATAATCTGTGTTTCCATGGCTCAGAAGCTCAAAAGACCACCTTCTTTATGATCTTCTCCAAAAAAGGAAAATTGGAAACTGCATTTTGGTCAATATTAAAGGTTGGGGGAGTGGGGAATGATATTGCCCTAGGTCTATACTACAGGCCACCCAACCAAGCAGAGGAAGTAGATGAACTTTTTGCTAGTCAGCTAACTAAGGTATGTAGGAAGCACACCACAATAGTAGTGGGAGATTTTAACTACCCTGACATCAACTGGGAAACAAACTCTGCACCAAGTGGAAGATCCAACAGGTTCCTAACAAACCTAGCAGACAACTTTGTTTCCCAAAAAGTAGAGAAGGGAACAAGGGGATCAGCCATATTGCACTTAATTCTCACTAACAGAGAGGAAATGATAGAAGGTGTTGAAGCCACAGGAACCCAGGGGGCAAGTGACCATGCAATATTGGAATTCAACATTATGCAAACACAAGTAGTAGAACAAAGTGAAACTAGAGTCTTGGACTTTAAGAGAGCTAATTACAATAAACCGAGAGACCTTGGGAAAAATTCCATGGATGAGAATCCTCAAGGGGAAAACAACTCAAGAAGCTTGGGAAATTTTGAAAAATGTGATTACAAATGCTCAGTCTAGCACAATACCAATGAAGAAGAAAAATAACAGCTCCCAAAAGAAACCAGCATGGCTTCATAAAGAACTCTCTGACAAATTGAAAGACAAAAAAGATAAGTACAAAAAGTGGAAAGGGGGGGACATAACTAAGGCAGAATATCAGCAAATAGCCTGAGCATGTAAAGATGAAGTGAGGAAAGCTAAGGCTCACAATGAAGAAAGGCTTGCCACAAAAGTAAAAAATAACAAAAAAAGCTTCTTCCAACATGTTAAAAACAAGAAAAGAGTTAAGGAAACAATTGGTCCATTGCTGGGAGAAAGTGGCAAGAAGGTGACAAGCAACAGGGAGAAAGCAGAACTATTTAACTCATGTTTTGCATCTGTCTTTACACAAAGGGATAAAACAGTCCAACCTATCAAAAACAGCACCACAAAATCAGATTAGGAACACAAGTTGAAATAGGGAAGAAAATGGTAAGTGAGCACCTGTCTACCCTAGATGAGTTCAAATCACCAGGACTGGATGGATTACACCCCAGGGTTCTGAAGGAACTGGCAAACGAGATCTCACAACCACTGAACTATATCTTTCAGAGATCCTGGAGCACCGGGGAACTACCAGAGGGCTCGAAAAGAGCTGATGTGGTTCCCATCTTCAAAAAAGGGGAAAAAAACAGATCCAGGAAACTCCAGATCTATCAGCTGACCTCAATATCAGGAAAGATTCTGGAAAAGATAATCAAGCAACGAATTAGTGACACTTAGAAGTAAACAAAGTAATAGCCAAAAGCCAACATGGGTTTGTCAAAAACAGATCATGCCAGACTAATTTTATTGCATTCTTTGACAAAGTGACAAGAATAGAGGACCAGCGGAATGCCATCAATATAGTTTACTTGGACTTCAGTAAGGCATTTGATAAGGTAGACCATAACCTACTACTAGATAAAGTAGAAGAATGTGGGTTGGACAGCATCGCCACCATATGGATTCGTAACTGGCTGACCAACTGCACTCAAACGTGTAGTCCTCAATGGAACTGCATCTACATGGAGGGAAGTATGCAGTGGAGTACCCCAAGGCTCTGTTTTGGGCCCAGTACTCTTCAACATATTCATCAATGATTTGGATGAGGGAATAAATGGAGAACTCATCAAATTTGCAGATGACACCAAGCTGGCAGGAATAGCCAACACTCCAGAAGATAGGCTAAAGATACAGAAGAATCTTGACAAGCTTGAACAATGGGCACTATCTAATAAAATGAAATTCAATCGTGAAAAGAGTAAGGTTCTACATTTAGGCAACAAAAACAAAATGCATAGGTACAGTATTGGTTTTACTTTGCTCAACAGTAGTAACTGTGAAAGGGATCTTGGAGTCCTAGTGGACAGCCATTTAAATATGAGCCAGCAGTGTGCAGCAGCTGCCAAAAAAGCCAACACAGTTCTAGGCTGCATCAACAGAGGGATAGAATCAAGATCACATGAAGTGTTAATACCACTTTATAATGCCTTGATAAGGCCACACTTGGAATACTGCATTCAGTTTTGGTCACCATGATGTAGAAAAAATGTGGAGACTCTAGAAAGAGTGCAGAGAAGACCAACAAAGATGATTAGAGGACTGGGGACTAAAACATATGAAGAACGGTTGCAGGAACTGGGTATGTCTAGTTTAATAGAAAGAAGGACTAGGGGAGACATGATAGCAGTGTTCCAATATCTTAGGGGTTGCCACAAAGAAGAGGGAGTCAAACTATTCTCCAAGGCACCTGGAGGTAGAACAAGAAGCAATGGGTGGAAACTGATGAAGGAGAGAAGCAACTTAGAACTGAGGAGAAACTTCCTGACAGTTAGAACTATTAATCAGTGGAAGAGCTTGCCTCCAGAAGTTGTGAATGCCCCAACACTGGAAGTCTTTAAGAAGATGTTGGATAGCCATTTGTCTGAAATGTTATAGGGTTTCCTGCCTAGGCAGGGAGTTGGACTAGAAGACCTCCATGGTCCCTTCAAACTCTGCTATTGTATTATTGGATGGTAGAGTCCAGCAATAGCTTCTTGAGGAAGAAGCAAACCATTGTTTCCTTAAGGGATGGTGAAGCCCATCTTCTTTCTTAAAGAGGAAATACAGTACCCACTAAGAGAATACAACCACATATCCCTTCCCCTTGACAAACTAAGAAGGGGATAGATATAATTCCTGTATCTACATGAAAGTATGAATGTTTTCAGTTTTTTATCACTCTGCAAGTCAACTGGAAATCAGTATAAAGTTGAAAATATAATATTTATGATGTGTACTTTATTAAAAATAATAATTTGGATCAAATATATTTGCAAACTATTTCTGAAAGATAAAAGCAAAGCATGCATCATGAGATTTAATAGCTAAATCATAAGAAAACATGGGCTCAGCAAAATTTATAATTACAGAATGAATTGGCATCTCATGGCACATGACATCATCACACAAATGCCACAGTTACAAACTAGTATCTCAACACCTGAAGCAAGTAATGAAAGTCACCAAATGTGTGATGCGTTAACATGAATTTGCCATCTTTTGTTTTTCCTAGTCTTATTATGGATGACCTTACCTAAGCTGGAACAGTTGCTCACAGATTGTAATTTATATTCTGATGGCATTAAATTTTATATCACTTTAAATATGACATTATATTTAACAACCTCCAGCTCTAGGTGGTGCCAGCTCTATAATTCCAAATTGTGACATTTCCTTCCTCGGTCCAAATTGGACAATGATTTTGTATTAATGACCCACATAATAATTTTTAAATATCACCATGGAGGAAAAATACCTCTCCTAGTACTGTAATAGATTCTAGTGTTGTAATCTCTTAGGATTATGCAGCCTGATGTATTTAGTTGGGAATTTAGATGTTATAAAAGAAGGTCATCCTGAAGGATGAGGAAATCACTTCAATGAACAGGCCGTTTTTTAGATGCATGAAAACTCCAAGATTATGTCATGCAAAGAATCTTCTATTGTCATGATTTATACCCCGTTATCATGTACCTTTCATGGCATCTGAAAAGAACAATACCTAGGAGAGATATTTTTCCTCACTTAATATATATGCAACTTGTTGACATTTAAAAATGATCATGTGCACTCTCAATATAAAATTTTTATGGTGTTAGGCTCCTTGATGGAGAGAATGGCACTTCCTGATTGAAAGAGATGGTAGTTGACACCCTCCTGAAGATGCCATTCTTGGACACCACCGTTTTCAATAACTATCATCTATTTTCCAACCTTCCCTTTTCGGAAAAGGTTATTGAGAAAGTGGCCAGTCTGCACTTCATGAGACTCCGAGCAAATTGAGTATCTAGACAAGTTTCAGGCTAGGATTTAGTGTTAAGAGCTTTGATCATGTTTGTAGGTAACGTGTGGCCAAATGGCATATCCAAACTTGTGTTCCTTTATCTTTGCAGTTTTCAGTATCTTTGACCATGATTTAATCTGACAGCCTTCTGAGTTCCTTTTATTATGCCATGCCCTCTAGTGAGGCAATGGTAGTCTAAAAGTATTTTATTATGATGGAATACTATAACAGAATCTTGCAAATCTGATTGTGCTTTAAATGTCTCCCTTCTTATACTCTGGTAAAACTAAGAAGGTGCCTATCTGAGTCTGGCCCTCCTTTCCTTGGATTCGTTTGGCCATGAGTTGTGTCTTTTCTCCTGTTGATCTTTGAACAATTTGATTTTTCTCTGCCAAGGTCATTTTCTTTAATTCTCTAGAGGTTTTTCTGGCCTCACATTTCCTGCTCAGTGAACAAGTGGCAGCTGTAGCCAGGAAGGCCTTTGCACAGTTCTGGCATGTCAGTTATCCTTTTGTAGATCAGGAAATTCTTCAGACAATCAGTCATACCCTGGTCACCTTACTGCTTAACTACTGCAAATCAGTCAACATGGGCCTGACCTTGAAAATCATTCTGAAGTTTTAAGAGACCTGTTCTAGAACGGTGGGAAGTGATAGGCATGCCTCAGAATGCCCAAGTAATACCTCTGCTTCATAAACGGCATTGATTGCCAATTTGCCTTTGGGTGTTATTCAAGGTGCTGGTCAGTGCTTATCAAGCTCTGGTTACCTGAGGGTCTGCCTCTCTTCCATAATATCTGCCAGGAAGTTTCCATCCAGCACTGGTCTGGTTTCTTTCAATTAAGGAATACCATCTATTGGGATCTTAGAAGTATGCTTTTGCTGTAGCAGCACCTACCCCCTAAAAGGAGCACCTGAAATTTATTTAATTAACATCCTACAGTAGTCTACATGGGACTGCCCTTAAAACTACCCAGAAGCTTCAATGTGTCTTGATCTGTATGGAGAACTAGGCAGGCAGGAACTGAGGTGAGGCAGATTGTGAGATAAAACAACCTTTATTATAACAGCTAACAGTGCAAAGTGCAAGACAACTCCTGAACCTGCAACAACAACATTGGCCGTCTGACAGTTCTTTATGTAGTAGCTGTCAGACGGTTGAACCAATCAGAAGGCTGCATTTTTCCGCTGAAAGGCTACTCATGTCTTAGCCAATCAGGGCAGTCCTGCAGCCGGCAATGCTTTTGACAGTGTTGTAAGTCTGAGGACTTAACAGGTCTTGCTAAAGACTTCAACAGTTGAATATTTTTAATTATAAAATAACATCTCCTTTATAGAGATAAGACCAGTGACTAATTGATAAATGTACTTGGATCAAGGCATTACAAAGTTGAGATTAAAAATCTTGTTTTAAGGACCCACCCACCACCTGTATTCACAGTATCAGATGTTTTTTTTCTTATAGGTTTACAGTAAGTTTAAGTAATGTCATTATGTAAAAGCTGGCTTTCAGTTCAGGCAAATAGGCAGAAAAAAAATGCTTTAAAAAGTGAAAAAAAGAGCTTCCAACGATTGAATGGATCAGTTGTGACCCACGTGATCATTGGAAGCTCTCTTTTTTTGCTTTTTAAAGCATTTTTTCTTGCCTATTCACCCAAACCGGCAGGAAAAAATGCTTTAAAAAGTGAAAAAAAGAGAGCTTCCAATGATCGCGTGGGTCACAACTGATCCATTCAATCGTTGGAAACTCTTTTTTTCACTTTTTAAAGCATTTTTTTTCTGCCTATTTGCCTGAACTGGCAGGAAAAAAATGCTTTAAAAAGTGAAAAAAGTTGGCCACACCCACCCAGTCACATGATCCCTGCCAAGCCATGCCCACAAAACCATATCCATATCCATATCCATATCCATATCCATATCCATATCCATATCCATACACACACACACACACACACACACACACACACACACACACACATTCTTGCAGATCCACCGAGTTAATTATTTTCAAATTTCAATACAGCAAGCCGGAGAAAAACCTACTTCTGATTCTGATGTCCTTTAGTTTTATTGATAGAAAGGACGCAACAGGCACCTCTTTGACTTTGAAACAACAACTACAAAGTATTTCAGCATGAGTGGAGGCACAAACATAACACCTGTCCACTTCAAATCAAACCCTTCTGTTCGAGAAATGATGCCACTGCTTTTTGGAGACAAGAGCTACATTTGTATCTCTGAGTGTTTTTGTCTTGCATTTGAAGCACCCAAACATACTCTCACATACAGAATTCCTCTGTGCTGATTTTTTGTAGCCAGGAAAGCATGTATTTGTTTTGTTGCAACCCTCTTCTGATCCAAATGAGGAAATGTCACTGCTATGATTCACTTACTCCCTAGCAGATGGAGTGGAAATGTCATTGATCATTTTATAATCACTTCTTAGTTTTCTTTGCCAGATGTTTAAAAGAGCCTGCACTTTTTGGGTACTACATTATGAAAGGGACAAAATGTGCATTGCTGTGCGCACTATACTTGAATGAGATAGCTGAACATCATATTTCATTTAGTGTGATGTTTCCTGGTCATGGGACATATTAAAGTGGAGGTCTCAATGGCTATTTACATGCATTTCATCATTTCTATGTATTAGATAAGAAGTGGTTGATACACACCATATTTTAGGGAGCAGAAGTATATTATTGGGATTTTCTCATTATAACATTCATAAACAGAGTGTAAATAACAGAACAATATATAGTGCTTCAAGGAGAAATTCATCTCATAGATAGATATCATTTCCCTGCACCCTGGACATGGCAATTACACTCCTCTTTAAGAACACAAACATAGATTGAGTTAGAAAAGTCAAGGATTTAGCTTTGATAGATATGTAACTTTACAACACTAGGAACTGTGGTGGCACAGTGGTTAGAATGCAGTACTGCTGGCTACTTCTGCTGACTGCCAGCTGACTGCAATTTAGCAATTCGAATCTCACCAGGCTCAAAGTTGACTCAGCCTTCCTTCCGGGGTCAGTGAAATGAAGACCCAGATTGTTGGGGGCAATAAGCTGATACTGTAAATCACTTAGAGCGGGCTGTAAAGCACTGTGAAGTGGTATATACGTCTAAGTGCTATTGCTATTTACTGCAGATATGAAACAGTGCTAATTATGAGAAGATCACTTTCTTTCTTTATAAGACTCTAAAAGGGGGGAAATGAAAAAGTGTAGAACAGAAAACCGAATAAATGAACTCAAGGAAGATGAGATAAAAGCACGGAAATGAGGATCATTAAAATAAACTAGTTCACAAATGAAAGTACCACCACATATACAATTGCAGTTAAGAAATTCTGAGTAGAATTTTATGGTCACCTGTTGGTGGTTGCTAAGGGATGGCTCAAATTGGTAGCAATTCCTCTTCTGCTTTCAGAGTCACATAATGGGACTTCTGCACTTTAAGTTAATATATGGTTGTTCTCAGAAGTGAGATTCACGTACCTTCCCCACCGCTTCACAAATGTGAGTGCACATTCCGCATCTGTGCATTGCACACCGTCTTCTGCGCATGCACAGAAGGTTGTGCATTATGTCGGGGTGGGTGGGCAGAGTCTCCCGCAGTGCTGCTACCAGTTCACCTGAACCAGAGAGAACCGGTTCAATACCAGCTCTGGTTGTTCTCCAGTATAGTGAACTATATGGTCTTATTGCTGGAGAAACATTCAACTGCCAAAACATTCTATATTTGAATAACATAAAATCTTGGATCAGAGTTGCTTTTATAGTAAACAAAATATTCCTAACATGAAACTGAATTTAATAGAATAGCAATAGCAATAGTATTTAGACTTATATACCTTTTCTCAGTTCTTTAAGCTCTATCTAAGTGGTTTACACAGTCAACTTATCCCCTCCCCCCAACAATCTGGATCCTCATTTTACTGGCCTTGGAAGGATGGAAGGCTGAGTCAACCTTGAGCCTGATGAGGTTCAAACTGCCAAATTGCAGGCAGCCAGGAGTCAGCAGAAGTAGCCTGCAGTACTGCATTTACTTTTGTCTTCCTAATTCTATTTTTCTTTTATACATTATAACCCATAAGTCATTTTATTAATAAGTAAAGGAAAAACTGTCTAATTAGCATCCACTATAAAACCATAAAATGGTAATCTTAATTACTTGCCCAGTTTATATAGTACAATCACTTTTAAAATGAAAAGGAAGGAAGGAAGGATGGAATTTTAAGGTTTTAATCTCCTATCAAATATTGGGGTTAGAGAGAAAAAATTAAGACATCCAAAAAAAACCAAGCTTGCTGAATTGCCTTTTATAGATGCAGAAGTTGAAAAGTAGTTTAAACATGATGGGGATTCAAATGAGAGAACGGGGAAACAACTTTATTAGGAATCTGTATGACTTGGTGTCACTACAAATTAAAATAATCAGCATTTTCCCTTTTCAAAAGAACTCTTTGTACATCAAATCTGTCATCTCTTTTTAGTACTATTGTGCAAACTCTTTGCTCCTCTCCAATCTGGTTCCTCAAGGGCTCATTCATTAGTGATAGAATTATAGAATGATAGAGTTGAAAGGAGTTGTTTATGCCATTAAATCCAAACAACCCCCCTCCCGATCCACTTAGGAATCCAAATTAAAGCAAAAAGACATCAACAACAGATGGTGTCCAACCTCTGCTTGAATGCATCCAGGAAGCGGAGTCTACATTTTCTGATAATTGGTTCCACTATTAAACTCTGCTGCTGTTGGGAAATATTTCCTAACATTCAATTGGAAACTGCCTCTGTATTTAAATCAGTTATCCAATGTCCAGTCTACAATGTTCCAGGCTTATAGGATACAGGCCAGGTTTCAAATGTATTCGTTGTTTCCAGGACAGTTTTGTTTGCAAAAGAAGAAGAAGGAGCTTATGGAAGAGCAGTAGCTAAATGTAACACGGCTTCAGATAGTTCTTTGTGTGATTGAATTATGTTTTGGGTAACTGGATGTCTGAGCTTCAGATTATTATCCAGATCAAGACTCAACCAGCTTCTGTATGAAATCCTTTCAAGTATGTGAAGAATGCTACCATATTCTATTCTCAGTCTTCCCCTTTTGAGGCAAACCTTTCCCAGATTTTATAATTTCTCTTCAAAGGATTTAGTTTCTGGTCTCCTTATCATCTTCATTGCTGTTTTCTGAGCATGTCAGTTTGTCTTGATTCTGCTAATGGTGTGCAGCACTGTATGTAGAGCAACTTGATCAGTTGTTGCAAGTGGAACATGTGATAATCTATCCCACGGAGAAGGAAGTATAGATCATTGCCGTGTTTCAGACAGAGAAGCCATAAACTCCCTTAGTTTGTCCAATTGGGGAGTTTTAATAATGTATCAAAGACTTCTTCCTTAAATCTACCTTGAAAGAAAAAAAAGTACTTTAGATCTCCTTGCAACAAATCCAAAGACAGAGAATTTAACAAAGTTCAGGCTAGTCCTGAAACAAGATGTAACTCGGCAGTTTCACAATTCCTCAATGAAGCCGAAACAATAACTACCAAGAGGAATTTATTGAGAAAATGGATGTATACAGTAAAAAAGGCAAGACAATGATTGTAATCATAGAAATGAAAATAAAATAGTTTAGCTAAAGTGATCATGACCTCTCCCTTCCAGGTAGTGCAAATGAGCAGTTATAGACTAAAAATGACAGGTGTTATGCATATTTTAATAAGCACTATATCTATTCTAGTCAAATCCCAATATCAATGAATTCAGTAACTTTGTTCAAAAGGGAGTTGCAAAATTCATGTAGCATTTTTGGAAGATATAGTATTGTGAATATACTGAACATATTCCTTGTGGCATTCAGTCTGAAACTGAACAGGAAAAAGAGCTTGAACCAAGAGGATGGTCACATAAAAGAAATCTGTAATACAAGTAAGAGTCACAGACAAGAACTTCTGTAATTCTCATGAAGATAAACGGAGGGAGTTGGAAGTACATGCAGATTTACGAGATTATTTATAATCAAGGTAATACTAGATTCTTTATAATCTTTATAATCAAGGTAATACTAGTCTGGTCTATTTAGAAGTATTTTTGTACTCCCAATTTGATAGCCTTATATTTTTCAATGCAAGTAGCAAATTATGGTTTTGCTTCCAAACCTAAATTCTTTTCAATATGAACTTTGGTCACTGCAGGATCACTGCAGTCCAGAAGCCTCTGACACAAATCTTATTGACGCAAAAATAGCACCAAAAAAAATGAATTATGACTTTACGATGCATACACAATCCTTTTGTAATTGCAACTCAACATTGGATGTAGAAATATAAGTCTTATGATCTCCATTATTATGTTGCTGTAATGCACATTTTGTCATTTGCTTCCCATTGCCTGTGTCCCAACTGGACAGCCCCTAGCTTGCACCATATTTAATCACTGCATGGGCTGTTAGTGTAAAAAAAGTAGTAGATCCATAGTAGGGCCTGGGAATACCTGTTGAATTAATGCTAGAAGCAGAGACGCCGCGGAGTTCACAGGGAAGGCATTTCTCAGGCTAATAACTTAGTTTCTATTTTTAATTGACAATTTGTGTAGCACCCATGATTAATGAATGTTGAGTATGTTCAGTATAAAAGCTTTACGAACCTGCCTCTGGCTTGGATACTGCATAAATATTTCATACGTACCTGGTGTCCATCCGAGGAAGCCTTGCATGTTTAGAGTATTACCTGTATTTATTTTTAGTAAGACTTGTAATGACCACATTAGTTTTCAATCCCTCTTTCTTAGAAAGCTCTAATTGCTATTGGCCCATGAAGGGCCCTTCAGTTTGCATCTACATGTGGGAAAACAGCCAGCCCGTCCCCTTCTATTGCCACTGTAGCATACTGCTTTAATCCTAAAACTTTACTCAAGATATTTCTGCAGTCACTACACTAGAAACAGCGACAGGAATTTGATGGATCATTGTATAGTCTCTACCTCATTTATATAGTGCTATACAAGCTTGATAGGTTGCCCTAATTGTCACTGGAGCAGGGTTTTTTCCCCTCAGTGGAACAGCATGGCTGACAATCTGGGACACTTTTGGAAACAGCTGCATGATCTCGGAAAAACAAAAGGTACATCTGCTTACCCTCTTCAAAAAGAGGTTCTTTGTATGCAGCTCCAGATGTTCTAAAGCACTTCTTCAGAAGAATTTGCCCAGCCCTATGAGAGAATATCTATCGTGATAGGTCTATGCACATTTATTTATTTATTTATTTTCAAAATTTATAGACCGCCCCCTCTCCCCGAAGGGACTCGGGGCGGTGTACAGGCATCTCATTAAAAACAGGTACAAAAGATAAATACCCTTAAAGATATTCGCTTAAAAGCGAATTAAACCTAAATTCAACTTATAATATAATTATTATATTATATGTATATATATTATAAAGATAATATAATTATAATTATATACCTCACGTGCAGCTTAGACCTCACACAGGTAGGTCAGAACGATCATAAAGCGTTTGGTGTTTGCCCCTTCCTGCATACCACATACCACAATGACAGGAATATTGTCCAGAGTGTGCAAAATACAATATGTAGAGGTCAAGCTTCTCTCAGCTTGGTGGCTTCACATTTACAGATAACAGCAACTCTTATTTCACTCTTATGGTGTACGGTGTCCATCTCCATGTTAATATCCAAAAAATCTGCTTCTTTTCTCACCAGGCTGCACAAGTGCCATCTGCCAGTGCTAATCTCAGTTTTGAAGCTTTAAGTACAGAAGATATTAAAAATGAAGGAGAGAAGTGTGGTATTTTGTTTTCTAATGTTTTCTGTCTATCAGCTTATGTGCTTTAACATCTATTTTTGTGAGAGGAATGACAAAAAGCATCTGAAAAGCAATTTGTGAAGGAGACTCATGACAAAGATAGATTCGGTTTTCTAGCACCTTCTCTTTGTATTGGCTGTTAGATGCTTTAAACAAACCATCTAGCTTGCTTTAAAAAGAATACAGAGGAGGGGAAAAACAACCCTCCCCACGTTAAGCATTTTAATATTTAATATTCACAGGCAGATTTAAAATATGGTACCTTGCTTTCTGAGCTCATTCCCATACATTGCTATGTATTTAAAACTTCTTCGTTTTGCTTCAGATTTGGTTAATGGATTTTTTTTTTGTATATTTAGAATGTGATATCTTTATATGAGCCCCTTCCTAGTTTTATCTTACAGGTAATCCTCAATTTATGGCCATTCATTCAGAGACCGTTTGAAGTTACAATGTTGCGGAAGAGGGAATGTATGACCTGTGCCTAAAATTATGACCATTGCAGCATCTAAGGATGATGTGATCAAAATTCATGTGCTGTACTTATGACCACACACAGACCCCTCCCTTGCCAACCTTTCCCCATCTATGTCCTTTGGGCCACTTGCCACCCTGAGTTCTACCACTCCAACTAACCTTTGCCATCTTCTTGCTCCTACTGTTGACAAGTCATGCCTTTGCCCCAGGAAATGTCTGTGCCACACTACTGACCCGTTTGGGACACGGTTTGCTGGCATGCCACAGATCTGGGACTGCTTCCTACTTGCTCGATTCTTGCAGCATCCCAGGCTGAAGGAGCTGGGTTTCCTGGACTACTGTGGGTCTGGGGCTTTTGATTAAATGCTTCTGCTTCTTGAAATGCCACATTTATTGTGCCAATATATCAGAGTGTAATGGTTAATAATTAATGCAGAATCACTTACATAGAATCTTTGTTATCAGATGCTTAAAGGTTTAAAAAAAGCACTCTGAGCATTCAGATCTGTCCAAATGCTAAATCATATTACCCAATTTGGCTTCAACTGCCATTTTTTTTTGAACCTAAGGCATCACTAAAGAGTTTGCTTTTATTAATAGAAACTCTGGTTATGGTTTTGTTGTAGTTGTTTATTTGTTTGTTTATTAATTAAACCTATATGCTGTCCATCTCTTTTAGGTAACTTACAATCAATAAAAGCAACAAGACAAGGTATTAAAGCATTAAAATAATCAGTATTAACACAAAATTGACTTAAAAATTAACAAAGTGAGCAAGGAATGGAGAGATGATATCTCTACTCTCTGCCTAGCCTGGGATCATTCCTTTATATACGTGTGTGTGTGTGTGTGTGTGTGTGTGTGTGTGTGTGTGTATCAGTGGTGAGTTCCTAACCGGTTTACTACCAGTTCGCTGAGAGAGGGTGTTTTGCACGCGAGCAAATGTTTTTGATGCACATGCGCAGTTTAATGAAAACTGTTCTGCGCATGCACAGAAAAATGCCGGTGATGTGAGAAGAGACCGGGGAAATGGTTCAGGAACATGGCAGGCCTGGGTTGCTGCTGGGTTGCTACCAGTGTGTTTCTCTAGTGTGAAACTAGAGAAATACTTAAATGTATAATTTCAAAAATAGGTCTCAGTTACTGCCTTTCCCATCTTTCAGAATTGCAGTGTCTAGCAGAAACCAATTCACCCTAAGTTTAATCTCCATCTTGAGAATGGACCTAAATTGCGACCTTTTAGCTACATTTACTCCTACGTGTTTATACTTTCTGTCCTTCCCCATCCACTGGTCCATGCATCATGCAGTCCGATGAATCATACTGGAGAATTTCAAACCTTATTCGCTGTTTTGTGACGGGTTGATGCTTCCCAAGGGATCTTCCCAAAGAATAAACAAACAAAAACGCATGCAGTGCTGAGATTTTCTAGCCTGTCAATTCCAGCGGAGTCCAATCTTGCAGATACTCACTCCCTAATAAACACGAGTATGTGTTACATTTGCCTGTGCACACATGTCTTTCTACAATTTGTTAGCAGCCACATTCTAGGACAGAATGTGGTCGGGACAAAGCACCACACTGAGTGGGAGTACCCCCAGGTTACATATCCCTGGCAAACACAATGTGAGTCAGAGAGTGGGTGGCGGGAGTATGTGAGAATTGCTATGGTGCTCTCCGTGTCTCTGGCTCTAAGAACTTGCTGCAGTATCATCCTTCATAATACCGAGGATGGGAAAAGCAATGATATGCATGCAAAGGGCATTTCAGATTCTTTTTCCTGCAGTTGACAGTGCTGGGTTTATTCAGCATATGTGCCTGGAATATGCAGACTGCTCATTTTGCAGATCGTCTGTCAGCAACTGCTACGGGCTAAGCATTTAAGCAGTTGCAATGTGGCTAATGGCTTCTGTGCCCAATGCTTAATGTGTTTTAGACACAATGAACACATTACAGCTGCAGTTTCTAAAGAGCTTATTGGAAACTAGAGAACCCTGAATCTGTCCATATTCAGAAATCCCGCTAGCTTTATATTTGCCACTTGCCTTCCCTTTATTTAACAACTATATTTGCAGGCTGAAAACTCCGGCAGAAGCTTTGTACTTTGGTAATCTGCTTTTTTTTAAAAAAAATGGGCCTGAACTAATAATTTAGAACCTAAAATAATAGGAATGAGAGTGAAATTCAAGCCCCAGAAAACAAATGTTTCCAATGAGCTGTATTTGATGTTTGAAGGCTTTTAATGTAGGAAATAACTCCAAATTGCACACATTGATGCAATCCAGAGGGAAGTGTTGGCTTTATTTCATGTATTGGGAATGGTTTATGTCTGAAATTATCTGCCTACCTTTGGTGAAAAGTCTAATTATTTTATTTACTATAAAACTAGCTAGAAGGAAATATGACAGAGTCTTGTCCCACTCCTGTTGGCCATTATGGTAAGAGTGCAAATTTTCTGTTGTGGTCATTTAGCAATAAAATATTGCATGATATTCATACTGCAGTATAATGAACTATCCATTCCTCTACCATTGATAGAAATTAATAAAGAATACCAGTGGTGCTATACTTACTTAAAGGTAAAGATTTCCCTCACACATGTGTGCTAGTCTTTTCTGACTCTATCGAGTGGTGCTCATCTCCGTTTCAAAGCTGAAAAGCCAGTGCTGTCCGAAGACATCTCTGTTGTCATGTGGCCAGCATGACTAAATGCCAAAAGTGCACGGAACGCTGAAATCTTCCCACCAAATGTGGTTCCTTTTTTTCTACTTGCATTTTTACATGCTTTCGAACTGCTAGGTTGGCAGAAGCTGGGACAAGTAATGGGAGCTCACTCCGTTATGCGGTGCTAGGGATTCAAACTGCTGAACTACCAACCTTTCTGATCGACAAGTTCAGTGTCTTAGGCACTGAGCCATCGTGTCTCTTGATACTTACTTAAGGACACCAAAATGTACATTTAAATCAGACTCAAGGGCAGCAGAATGCTACAAAAGTTGGGGGAAGGGGAGCCAGTTGTCCAAAAGCCATATAAAAGTTTCTAATTAAATGACACCCAGTTGCATTTTTTTTCATCCTCCAACATTGCTTTCACAACAAAGCACTTTCAAAAGATTGCCTGGAATCATCATCATCATCTACAGTAAAAGGAGGAGGAATGCTAATTAACTCTTCATCTTCCTCCTGCTTTTCCTCTCAAAGCATGTCCTCCCTTATAGGAACAGAGTTAAACATATTTTCAACCTTGTTCTTCCATACAAACATCAAGGCTAATTTTGTTTTTAGAGGTTTGACGTCCTCTTTTGGTTGATGTTTAGGGAATCCTTGAAGAACATGTTCAACAACTTAAAAATAGCTGTAGAAAAAGATTGTCACAAAAAGTAAAACCTAAGGGGTGGTGCAGTGGCCTAGAAGTGCAGCTCTCGCCTCACAATCATGAAGCTGTGAGTTTGATCCTAGGTAGCGGCAGATATTTCTCTCTCTAAGCACAATGAGAATATATCTGCTGAACAAAACTCCCCATTGGTGACAGGAAGGGCATCCGGCCAGTAAATACTCTGCTAGCTCCATTCAGTTACCCAGACAGTGATTATGGGGTTGTTAAAAGAAGATGATGATAAAAAAGTAAAACCTAAACCAAGAAAAACTTTTAGCTTTTGAAAGACATATTGCAACATTCTGCTGTGCAATTTCCAGTTGAGTTTGTATTCTATACACTCCCATTCAATTCCTTTATCTACATCAGAGCAAGCACACATACCAGTTTGTTCGGCTACAATATATGCATAAATTATTAAATATCGTAAGACCTGAAAACAGTTAATTGGCAAAATAAGATAAAAGTTAGGCGCTCCATGGCTTAGGACCTAGTTACTTGCGGGATCGTATTCTGCCCCATACATCCCTGCGACCAATCCGCTCGCACAGAAAGGGCCTCCTCCAGGTGCCGTCCACCAGACAGTGTCGAGGGGCGGCGCCTAGGAGTAGAGCCTTCTCTGTGGCGGGCCCAGCCCTGTGGAATGACCTCCCCCCGGATATTAGGAATACCTCTGACCTCCGCTCCTTTCGTGTAAAGCTCAAGACCCACCTTTTTCAAGTTGCTGGCCTGGCTCAACTTTGATCCAACTATATCGCTCCTGACGGGTTTTTTATTTGGGGTATTTTAATTGCATTCAATTTATTTAGGGGTTTTTAAACATTGTGTTTTTACTTGTTTTTATCTATCAGTTCACCTCCTCCTTGTATATGTCGTATATATGTCTTGGTATATGTTTTGTTATATGTATGTCGATATATTTATTTCCTATGTTTTGTTGTACGCCGCCCCGAGTCCTTCGGGAGAGGGTGCGGCTAAGAAATAAATATTTATTATTATTATTATTAAAGACATAGAGAGGGCAAGACATGAACAACAGGCAAGAATTTACATTCTCATCAGTGAAAGGCACAGAACATTCCAGAGCCACTGGAAACAGTACTGCAGGGGTGTCCAAACTTGGGAACTTTAAGACTTGTGGACTTCAACTCCCAGAATTCCCCAGCCAGCTGGGGAATTCTGGTAGTTGAAGTCCACAAGTCTTAAAGTTCCCAAGTTTGGACACCCCTGCAGTACTGTGAATAATTAGCATGGGAATCCCAAAATGAGTGGCCTTTAGTTATTCCAATTTCAAACCTTTTATATAGAAAGCCCTAACAGAATAGAGATAGAAAGAAGGCCACTGGTCCATCCTTCCTTTGCTCTGCCTCATGAAGTAAAGTAAATGAAGTAAAATGAAGTAAAACAATACAATGAACAGAAATGATGCATCCAATAATGAATAAGAGAAAACCATAGAAACCTACAACAACAACTTTGTTAATGCCAGACAAACTACTGATAAATTCTAGCCGGACCTCTGAGCCATCACAAACTGGCGTTATTCTGATGGTTTCTTTGATAACTGCCTCTAAGAACTGAGGCAAATTACCTCTCCCGTCATCACCCTTTCTGCATGCTGTGAAGATGGAGAGTGAACATTACAATGATGAGAGATCACACAAAGGAGCAAAATCCCATTAATGTTGTGCCTGGAAGTTTCAAGAATCACTGGATCCTTTTAGTGTCTTATCGTGGATTTTGGGGAGTGAGGACAAGAATTGCTGCTCCTGCCTTGAGAAGCTTCACGATTACATAGATAAGATAACATTTTCATAAAGCCAATTAGAGAGAAAGCAACACTTTCTTGCTTTTACTCAGTGGCCTTTTGGGAAGCAGAAAAAGGACCCATGTGCTGTCAGGATTCTTGGGGGAAAAAAGTAATAGGCAAGGAAAGAAGCTTAAGTTTCATCTGAACCTCTTTAATATTACTGAAGCCATTTGAAGGGGAAATTCAGTTTAACCTTTTATGTAATGGAGCTAGCTCAATAACGCAGCTTAAGATAAGTGGGCATATTCACTCTTGTGGAAATAGTCTTCAAATAGTTTTTGCAGATGAAATTGCTCTTAACTAGGGTCAGAGGAAAATGAAAAAAAAATAGAAGTGATCTTTGTCTGGAGGAAAAAAACCTGGACATATTTTAAAATTTAAATTATTATTATCCTTTTTAATTTGTTGACATGAGCAAGAAACACTTTTGTGTTTATGTTAGAGAAAAGTAATCCAAATGTAGATGAAATTTGAAGGAGGACTGCATAGTCTAACCCATTTTCTCACAACTATTAGCAGTAAGTAATAGCAGTTAGACTTATACAGTGCTTTACAGCCCTTTCTTAGTGGTTTACAGAGTCAGCATATTGCTATCAACAATCTGGGCTTTCATTTTACTGACCTCAGAAGAACGGAAGGCCAAGTCAACTTTGAGCTGGTGAGAATCAAACTGTTGGCAGTCAGCAGAATTAGCCTGGCATACTGCATTCTAACCACTGTGCCACCAAGGCTCTTTTTACATGGCATTTGGTGGGGAAATTTTAGAACTGGAATCAGAGTATAACAAGTCTGTCTCAGAAAACAGTAGCAGTTGCAATCAGACCACTCTTGGTTGCTTTAAGGAGTACAATTCTTGTGATTAGGTCATCTTCAACACTCCATCATAATGGCGTGAATGGAGGATGAATAGAAACAAATATCACATTTTGTTCACACTATCAACAAATTGTGATCCACTCCTAGGGCTGCTATAACTTCTTCACATATCAATCAACTTAAACAGATTGGTTATTATTTTTCAATATCTCAGATTACATGACCTTTTCATTTATTTCCCTCTTTCATCCATGCTTTCTCCCAACATAATTCACACAATAATGTTTCAGTTTCTTTAATCAATCCTCCCACAATTTATAATATTAATTAGTTTTTCTCTGACTGACTGTCTCCTGTTGGGATCTAGCACTCATGTTTCAGGTCAACATTTCATTGTATCATTTGGCATAGGATGCAATGCTTATTAGTTTACTTTAGACTGATTTCATTTCTTTCTTGTTTATAAAGGCTATAGAACAGTACTGTTTCCACACTTTGCAAAGTTTTATGTGAAAGATGTCATACAGACAATACAAAAGATCAACAGCCGAGAAGCCAGATCATTCTAGACAAATTATAACCATGGGAACTAATTAGCATGCTGATTCCCATGCCTACAAAGACATCCACATCCTATGAGCCTCTCCAAAACCTTCCAACCAAATCTCAACCTGAATGATGTTCTAAATGGCAGGCCCATCAACAGAAAAAAGCCAATTTCTTGGATCCTGAAAGGTTAATTCTTTGGCTGATGGGACCACAACATGCCTCTCCTACTGTATCTTTGGGGTGGGTAGAAACAAATGAGGGAAATGGTTCCATAAATAACCTTGTCATATGCCAGGTAGTTAGTGATTTAATGGATAAAACAGAAATAGATAAATTACACATTTCCAAAACCCAGTCCTTAATATCAGAAATTATGTTACTTTTCCAATTTACCAACATATTTTTTTGCTAGCCCTCCCCAACTATGCCTAATATAACCACAATTATTTTAAAAAATGTAAATCACAAAATAAATTCTGTGGATCAATGAATACCACCCCTCATATATTAACAGAGAAACAACAGCTTGGGTGGGATATTGACTTGATTTATAGGATTAACTCAGCCTATGCAAGAACATTTAATGTCCCAAGGGAAGTTCATGTTAAATTTCTTAGAAAAACCACAAGAGATGAGGTTCTAGGAGCTCAAAGGGGAGGACCATTAAAATATAAGGATAAAGAAAAAACCATTCTTAAGCAGATCCCAAAGAAAGTAAGAGATAAGAGAAGGAAATATACCTTCTTAGCAATATATATATATATATATATATAATAATGGGATCTGGTTCAGGTGGCTGTTATCAGAAGGCATGTTGATTTTTTGGGAGGGCAGTAGAATTAGAATTAACACAGTTGCGGAAGCAGAGACTTTCATGAAAAAACATACTGCTCTATTAGGTGATATGGGGGATCCTACACAAGATACAAAGCAGGGAGGGGCTGAGGCTCTGCCAGTGGACGGGGGGGGGGGGGGGGAGAGGAGACAACAAGAAGACTCAGATCACAAAAGTGAATTGAAACACTATTCCAAATGTTGTTACAATGTATTTTTAAGGAAGTGACAAAAGTAAAACGATTGAAACATACTGATGATTTGGTGTTAAACTTAAAACTGCTAATATCTACGTAAATGTTCATAGTTTTCTATTTTTCTTTTTTGTAAAAGTTGCGAGGCCCGGGGGGGCTTCTCCCCCCCACACACACACGATGTAGCTGTCAAAATATTCCATAACCTTTTTCCTTTGTAATTTTTTTTAAAACCAATACAAATTTTAACAAAAAAAATTCAGAAGAAAAAAAATGAATACCACCCCTCTTTTTCTTAACATTTCTAACAAAGAAAATTTTGAATCTATTCTTGGGAAGTCCAGTAAACTTGAAATATAATTTTTGGTTGCTTCAAATCTCAAATCAATTGCTAACAGCTCGGCATTTTAATAACTTGCAACTGTTGATGCAATGATATTGAATAATTCAGTTTTTTAATCCATAGATTCCAGTGACATCAACTTTACAATATTCCTTAACTTTTGATATGTATATGTTGCAGATTTAATGACAGTTGTGGATTCTATCAAATAAGGTATCTTTGAATTAGCCAAAGTGTATGGACCATATCAATCCATTACATTTTGTTTAAGTATCAATTTGCTGTAGTGTTAAGACATCAGAGTAGAAACTAGGAGATTGTGAATTCTAGTCTCACTTTAGGCACAAAACCAGATGGGTGATTTTAAGCCAGTCGCTCTCTAGGAAAGAGGCAGTGGCAAACCATTGGACATGATTGAACAAAAGAAAAGAAAATTGAAAATATTGCCATTGTTGTGGATTAAGAATTCCATTTGATGCTGAGAAAATCTTTAACATAATCTTTATATATCAAATTATTTAAACTGACTATCTCAGATGCCACTTATAATATCCAATAAAAGGTTTTACTATTTAATTTTTAAAAGAATTCTTCAAAAGAGATAATCATGGGTATCAATATCAAAAACCAAACTATATCGCAACAGAGTCCAAATATTTCTTGCACTCCATGGTCCTGTAAACAGAACATTTTTTCCCTCTTATATAGTACACTGATCCAAGAACTAACTATTACGTTAATGAAAATAAACCTCCTTGCAACCTTCTGATAAAGTCAATGGGGAAACCAGACATAACAACCATGTTACTAATTTAGCAACTACAGTTGAGTGAAGTGATTCACTTACCATATTTTTGGACTATAAGACGCCTGGGAGTATAAGACGCACCATGATTTTGAAGAAGTATTTTAAAAAAAAAAAAAGGTTTTGCACTCTGCAGGCCTCCCAAACCCTCTGCACGCCTCGTTTTTGCAAAAAAAAAGGGGGGGGGCATTTTCACCCTCTTTTTGGGGGGAAAAGGTGCATTTTATACTTCAAAAATATGGTAATAGATGTTTCAAGGCAGTCTCATGTGGCAAAACTTGCTTAACAAATTTCTCACTTAGCAACATAAATTTTGGGCTCAATTGTTGAGGACTGCATGTATTTTCTTAACCAAGATTGAGTGTCACATAGCATTTTTTAAAAATTATAATACTGTACATTTTAAAACAGATAATACTTAGTGAAAGATGGCTGCATAAGATGAAGACAACTTGTCAAATAAACATTTTTTTTGCTTTAAATGATTTATTTAATCTCTTTTCAAAGTACTTTATTTTCTGAATAGTTTTCCTTTTCTCTATTTACATTTAAGCTAATTATTTCTGGTTTAACTGCAGTGAGCACGAATATAGTGAATTAATTGCTCTCATGGGGTGTTTTAGAAGGTAAGATTAGCAATGATGGATTAAGCCTAGCTTTATTTATTCTACATTTATGTTTCTTCTATGGCCAACCAGATCCCTCTAGCACTGGGATGGCAAACCTATGGCACACAGAGCCATTTGTCAGGGCACGCGAGGCGTTGCCCTGTCAGCTGGTCAGCACACATGCGGGCGCTGGCAAGCTGAGTTAAGTATTTTTTAAAGCCATTTTTAACCCTCCCCAGGGTCCAAAGGCTTTATAGGAGCCTGGGAGGGTGAAAACAGCCTCCCCTAACTCCCCCAGAGACCCACTGGAGGCTTCAGGAACTTCCCTGAGCGTCCGGAGGGCAAAATATGACCCTTCTGGTTTGCTGGTAGGGCCGTTTTTAGTTCTCTGGAGCCTTCAGGGAAATCTCCTGAAGGTCCTTGAAGGCTCTGGAGGACTAAAAACAGTCCTACGAGCAAACCAGAAGTGACTTCCAGTTTCCTCATAGGGTCATTTTTTGCCCTCCGGAGGCTTCAGGAAGCTCCTGAAGCCTCCGGAGGGCGGAGGCTGTTTTCGCCCTCCCCAGGCTCCTATACAGCCTCTGGAGCCTGGGGAGGGCGAAAAAAGCATGCAGAAAATGGGGGAGGGGGGAGCGCCTGCCATGTGTGCATGCACACTGGGGGGGGGGTCGCACATTGCATTATGAGTGCAGCATGCCCACGTATGACCCCCCCCCTGCGCGCCCCCCACTTATGGCACACGAGCCAAAAAAAGTTCACCATCGCTGCTCTAGAATGTTCACAGTTTTAAATTCCACAAAGAAATTTAACAAGTTAAATGTATCTTTGGGGAAGAATTTCTTTTATCTGTTGTAAATCTTCTTCCAGTCAGATACAAGGAGAAGGAAAACTCCCTGTTCACTTTGTTCATGTTCATACTTGATTTTATATTTTTATCATTATTACTCCTTAAACATTTCTTCAGATATTCCAGAGGTATTTGTGTGTGAATAATACATTGTTTTTTGTATTAATCTTTAAATAACCCATGCCATGAAATTTTCTTCTCTTTTTGGGGGAATAGCGCTTACCTTCACTTTGGATACACTATGACCACTATTTAAATACTTTCCCTGGTTAGTTATGTATAATGCAAAACCCCAACCACATGTATGTGATTAGACACTTTTGTCCCAACATAAATTCCACAAAAATTGGATGATTCACTTATTTAAAGAAATCTTTTTAGATTTTTTCAGCGTTTTGATTTTCATCTTTTTTTTTTTTTTGTCTTCTCTGGTAAAATCTTTTTATTAGTTTATAATATAAAATGCAAAAATACAAGCAAAAGCACATAATAGGAAAAACAAGATAGAAAAGGGAAGAGAAAAGTTTAGAAAAAAAGGAAAAAGAAAGTAAAGGCATTGACTCCTGACTCCCCTTGGGTGTACTAGAATAAGATAATAACGTCAACCCTCAACTTTTTATTTTATATAGTGGTATAAAATAGTCATTACTATAACAACAAATATATCTAATCAGTAAAACCCAAAATCAAAGTTTCATTTTTTTCTACCTCAAATACAAAGTTTCCAAGTTGAAACAAAAGTAATTGTGTTTTTTTTTCCTTTATTTCAAAGAAGCCAATTTAGCCATCTCTGCTTACTCCATCAATTTCTGTAGCCATTCATCCATTGTGGGATTCAAAGTGTCCTTCCATTTTTGTGTATAAAGTAATCTTGCTGCCGTCAACATATATAACATCAAAATTCCACCCCCCCCCCCAAGTTCTTTTTCATTAAACCCTAAAGTTTCTAGTTTTATCTTTACATTCGCTTTAAGAATATTCTGTATTAGGATATGAATCCTACTCCACTATTTCTTTGCTTTATCACATGTCCCTCCTAAGTGCTTATTTTCCCCTTTCTAAATAGTTGGCTATAATGGGTAAGCTTGGGCAGCTTGCTGCTTGCCTCTGAGTTAAAAGCCTTATAAGCATGTTAAAAATATTGATTTTAGTTCAAAACCAGAGCAAACACACTTCTTTCTTTCTCTGAAGAAAATCTCATTCTTTGCTTACTGATTTCCCCCCCCCCCCAGTTATCAATCAATAAATAAGCAAGTCTTATTATTCCATGATTCCTTTATTTACTCAAATAACCTTCAAGAGGAATTTTACCAAAAGCATTTTAAAAGTTCAAGTATACAACATCAATAGGGTCACATTTAGCTATGTGTGTGGGTATCATTTTCTCCTGTCCCCCCAACATGTTACATGTTGATGAGAGAGGATTTATTTTTAAAAAATCCAAATGCATGCATACATATATACATAGTTATGTAGTTATGTAGTTATGTATGCATGTAGTTATGTATGTATGTATGTATGTATGTATGTATGTATGTATAGTTATGTATGTATGTATGCATGTATGTCTGCATGCATGCATGCATTTGGATTTTTTAAAAATAAACCCTGTCTCATCAATTTGTAAAGGTATAATTTTGGGGGGACAAGAGAAAATATACATAGTTATGTATGTATGCATGTATGTATGTATGTATGTATGTATGCATGTATGTATGTATTTACTTATGTATGTATCAGTGGTGGGTTTCAAATATTTTAGAACTTCTTCTGTAGGTGTGGCCTGCTTTGTAGGAGTGGCTTTCTGGCCATGTGACCGGGTGGAAGTGGCTTGCCAGCCATGTGACTGGGTGGGTGTGGCCAACTTGTAAAATGTGGTTAAACTCACTTGTGGACTTCAACTCCCAGAATTCCTCCTTTTGCTCTTCATCCTGATGATGTGCGGACGGGCGGGGGGACGGAGATGGAACCAGTTCTAAACAACACTGTAGATTTGTGGAACCTCTTCTATAGAAGAGGTTAGAACTGGCAGGAACCCACCCCTGGTATGTATGTATCTATGTATCTATGCATTTATTTAGTGTGCTGCTATCTCATTTAATTTTTTTCTGCTTTAAAACATAATACTGCATGTACTTGATTTTTTCATTGATTACAACTTCAGTGCCACCTTTCATGGAACAGACATTAAACTGACTGGCTAGCAGTTTCCAGGTATCCCAAGGTCCTTTGCAAAATTTGGCATTATATTACGTACGCTACCTTTCAGTCCTCTGACATGAAGCTTGACTTGAGGAGTCAATTATATGTTTCTGCTAGGAGGTACACAATTTCCATTTGAATGCTTTAAGAACTCTTTTGGTGGATGCCACCTGGCTCCGGGAGATAAGTCACTATGTAGTCTATCATGATGTTCTATGATATTTTCTCTTGTTATCTCAATTGGCTTTAGTGGTTCTGATTCTCTTCCTGAGAAAATCAATATAGGCTCAACTATCTCCTATATCTTCTGCAGTTCAGACAGGTGCATAGAATTTATTCAGTTTCTCAGCCTTTTCTATGCCTTTCTTGAGCATCCATTAACTTTATTTTGATTTAATGGACCAACTTCCTCCCTGGTCATTTTTTCTGCTTGGATCATGTTTTAAGAAATCCTTATTGCTTCCCAGCATTTGTATTCCTTCTTGTTTTCCTTGGCTAAAGCAAGATTTCTAATTCCTGCAGAAAGTCTTCTTAATTTGTACAGCTTCTTGATCACTATGAGAACCTATGCTGGCTCCACGTGTCCCTGAACCTTTTTTATATTGTGGAATATATTTAACTGAGGTTCACTTATTGTGATTCAAAAATAACCTCCAGTCGTTATACACAGATTTGGACCAGAAAGATAGATGAGTGTCTGTCTCTGTCTCTCTGTCTCTGTCTCTGTCTCTGTCTCTGTCTCTGTCTCTGTCTCTGTCTCTCTCTCTCTCTCTCTCTCTCTCTCTCTCTCTCTCTCTCTCTC